>NC_082643.1:25097938-25722938 GCF_028023285.1 Balaenoptera ricei | reverse complement strand
TCCTGGTTGCCAGACTACACTTTACCAAGGATCCTCTTAGTCTGTTCTTTCTGCTGCCACACAGAAGGCAGGGTTTAATTAGTTTATAGGAAACTATAGAACTAGCACTAAACTGATCATTCAGAGACAAAAGAGAAACGTACAAAGAATGGAGAAATGTACATATGTCTCATTTCTCATTTCATTCTAGTTCTTAAAATTAGAAATTCAAATTACAGCAACTTGCAGCAATAAAGTGCTATTTTTAAAAATTCTATTCACTTAAAATATTTAAGATATAACTAAAGTAAAATGTGTCCCTCTATCATAGTACATGATGTACTCAAGTTACAAATGGGTTGTGTTCCAACACTTAGCATGTAAGGTGGGTTGGTTAACACCCATTTTGGTGTAGCCACTTTTCTCATAGGCTTCACCTGCAATTCAGGATAAATTTTCCAGTAAAAGTATTTTGCACAGTGCTTAGAGCCTCATACATTTTTTTAAAGTAAATTTATTTATTTTATTTTATCTTTGGCTGCGTTGGGTCTTCATTGCTGCGTGCAGGCTTTCTCTAGTTGCAGCAAGCAGGGGCTACTCTTCATTGTGGTGTGCGGGCTTCTCATTGCAGTGGCTTCTCTTTGCTGCAGAGCACAGGCTCTAGGCATGCGGGCTCAGCAGTTGCGGCTCGCGGGCTTAGTTGCTCCATGGCATGTGGGATCTTCCCAGACCAGGTCTCGAAGCCATGTCCCCTGCATTGGCAGGCAGATTCTTAACCACTATGCCGCCAGGGAAGTCCCTTCATACCATTTTAAAGAAGCCTACTGATCCTAGGATTCTAGTTCCTGAAAAAATACTTCCTCTCTTACCAGGCGTGGTTGCAGCGTTGGTCATGCCTGGTTCCCCTCCTGTCTCTGGGTGCTTCTTCCCTGACTCTTTTACAGGCTCCTTCTCTTATGCTCAGCACTAAGTGTGGAATTCTCAATGCTTGATCTTGGATTTCTTCCATGTGTCCCCAACTCAAAGAATGGCTGGCTCCCCCAGCTGTCCAGGTGTGTAGATCAGAAATCTTGGGGTCATTCTTGGCACCAACCCCTCCCTCTACGCTCACGTCCCTACAAGCCCTGTAGATTATACCTCCTCACCTATCCATTTCTCTCCAATACTCTTTGAACATTCTGTGCCATTTGTTGCCACAGGGCCTTTGCTTGTGCTGTTTGTTGGAACAAAACCCCCTCACTTGAGCTTTTATTTTTTTTTGAAGAAGGAAGTCATCTGCTGTAGTCGCTGATTTATGGATTCATTCAGGCCTGGAGGGAAGAAGAGTAGAGAGTAGAATTTTGAAGCTCTTCTGTAAAATACGAGGTAGAGAGCAATTTCTTGTGACAACCAGGATTAATTGTTATATTACAAAGGCAAACACTTTTGAAGTCCATGTGTCTCAAAGACAGCTTCTTAAAAAAATAATCCAGCAAGGACAATTAAGTGGTTTCAAAATACAAAAACAGGGTGATTACAAGACATAGAATTGATGACACAAGAGCCGCTAATTAGAATCCTGTCTCCATACTCACCTAGGTCTGCAACCTCTTACTTTATGAGTATTCTCACGAACTGTCTTTTAGAAATTTTTCAGACATGATTCTACTAACCATATCTACATAAAATAATGTAGAAAATTATAGACTAGACTTTAAAGTTCACGGAGGGGGGGCTTCCCTGGTGGCACAGTGTTTATGAATCCGCCTGCCAATGCAGGGGACACGGGTTTGAGACCTGGTCTGGGAAGATCCCACATGCTACAGAGCAGCTAAGCCCGTGCACCACAACTACTGAGCCTGTGCTCTAGAGCCTGTAAGCCACAACTACTGAAGTCCGTGTGCCTAGAGCCCATGCTCCGCAACAAGAGAAGCCACAACTAGAGTAAGCCCGTGCACAGCAACAAAGACCCAACGCAGCCAAAAATAAAAAAATAAAATAAATAAATTTATTTTTTAAAAGAAGCTCAAGGAGGTTATAATTTCCTACCTCCTCATTTTTCTTCTCCCACCCCGACCTGTGCTGAGAATTTCCTACTCATTATTCAGAGTTCAACTGTAACGCCAGTCCTCCAGAAAGCCAGTGCTGACTCCTACCCCTATACAGGCTCCTTTGTAGAACATTCCCAGAGAATCTCATTCTTCTTCTTCTTGAAAGTAACCCCAGTTTGTAACTGAACATTTATGGCTAGAGATTTTTTTTTTTTTTGGCTGTGTTGGGTCTTCGTTGCTGTGCGAGGGCTTTCTCTAGTTGTGGCAAGCGGGGGCCACTCTTCATCGCGGTGCGCGGGCCTCTCACTGTCGCGGCCTCTCTTGTTGCGGAGCACAGGCTCCAGACGCGCAGGCTCCGTAGTTGTGGCTCACGGGCCTAGTTGCTCCGCGGCATGTGGGATCTTCCCAGACCAGGGCTCGAACCCATGCCCCCTGCATTGGCAGGCAGATTCTCAACCACTGCGCCACCAGGGAAGCCCATGGCTAGAGATTTTTAAAAATTAATATCTGTCTCTTCCACTAAACTTTAAGCCCCACGAAAGTAGGGAATGTGTATTTTTTTGTGTTCCCCATCGTTATAGCCTCAGAGCTTAGCATGGCACATTGTAAATGCTCATAGATGTTCATTGAATGCTGTGCAAGGAATGGCCTGAAAACAGTACAGAACCACTGTAGGTATAACGAGTTGGAGAAACTGAGTTCAGAATCCTAATTGGTTTCTGGTACACAACCCCATTCTTTCCACTCCCTTTAAGAACCTCCCTACTTGCCCTGACCTTGGTGGGCCTCCCCTGTCTGCAAGCTATTCTGAGATTTAAGCAGCTACTGGTATTCTGATGGCCTAAATCAAGGGCTCACTCAAAGCTGGGCTGGGGAAGAAGAAAGGTGAGAATGAGGAAAGACCTGGAAGGGAAACAGAATAGAAATAAGAGTGCTGGACAAAAGTGGGGCAAACATCCTCAGTTGTGGAGGGTGTATGATCGCACAGAGAATCTCGTAGGGCTGCTCCCCTTCTTCCCAAAGGCTCTAGTGGTTGAACTGCCCCTCTACTTCCATCCCCTGTGGTCCTCACCAGGACTCCCCTCTCTGCAGAATAGAAGAAAATGCAATCTTTGCAGTGCCTCTGTTTTGCGCATGTGGTCAGCAGATGCACCCATGACCTTCCTCCCCTTCCCTGGGATTTCAGGGGTTGTGGTGAGACCAGGCAGGGAGTGCGTGCGCACTGGGGATTGCGTGGATGTAGGGGATTGGAATGTGGCAAATGTTCCTGAAGTAGAGAAAAGCAATGGCGAAGGTGAGGGAATACGAGAGGACAAGCCTTTCTCTCACTTCCTACACCCTCAGTCCCCTCAGCAGACTTCAGCAAAGTTTGTCCCGGTGGTTTGCAAAGGTTGTATTGATAGTTCAGTCCAGTATCAATATATGTGTGTGGTGGGGTGAGGAGCACTGGCTAGCTCCCTCTGCAGAGTCTCCTGAGAGAGTTATACCGTGTGGTACGTGTCCTCTTCTATGGGATGAATTACTCTTGAAGCTAGCACCCATTGCAGTACCGTTTTGTATGGTGTGTTTACTCCCTAAAAATATTCCCATGGCCCTTTCTCTTCTCAAAATTCAGTCCTTTGCTAACTGTTTATTTTTACCTCTCATACTTGGCCCAATAAGTAATAAGTAATTTTGTGTCTGCTCAAGAGATAGAGCTCTCCCAGGGCAGAAAGAGAATCTGAGTCTCCTAAATTAATGGCAGTCACTTTAGAGTCTGGGCGGGTGGGGAGGTGGGCAGGTTAGTTCATTCTTACTGCAAAGAGCTATTAAGCACCTACTATGTGTCAGGCGGTGTTGCAGACATTAGGCATACAGTGGTGAACAATACAGGTCACATCATCTTGACCCAAGCTCTTAATCATTCAGTGTGGCGTAGTTGAAGATAGTGAGGAGAGGAAGGAGGTGGGGAGGGAGCAGGATTAAGGGCTGACATCATAGATCCGTTCTTAGAATGAGAGGCTGTTGACAGAACTATGATAGGAGTCAGACAACCTGTCCTTAATCAAACACAATAAAGGCTGTGTTGTGCATGTGACTTTCACAATAAAAAGTTCAAGAAACACTGCGGTGAAAAGCATTACTAATACTCAGAATTGTAACTCTTCAATTACTGCTGCTTTGACTGTATAATAATCTGTAATAAAATTATTTGCTCTTTCTAAGCAGACCTGAGGTAATCCCCAAACTAAAGTAGGAACTTACACCATGAAATGATTTCAGGTGATGTGTGGGTCAGTAGTGCAGATAGACGTATACACACACATGTATCAACCACATCAGGTCCATTATTTCACAAATGTTATCCATTCGTATGAAAGCAAAAGTTCAAGTGAGTGAATTTAAATAAAAATGAAGTGAGTTTTTGTTGTAAACTGCTTAAAATTCTTTCTGACAATAAGCACGTGTAAATCATTGAACAAACTTTAAATAGATTTCAGTTATTGATACTATCTTTAGAATTTTGGACCATGCCTTTAAAACACCCCGATTTTTCAAGAAAGTCTTTTCTAATTTAAAAAAAAGAGTACTCTCATTCCTGTAACTCTCCTTCATTAAACGTATTTACTCTTTTGCTTACATTTAATACAAAAATCTATTGAGTTATTTTGGATATTGTTTTAAACCAAAATTAGGAAAATAAGTTCTGTAAAGAACAGAAAACAAATTGAAAGATTATAAAAAGGAAACTAAAAAAAAAATCCATCATTAAATTTGGTTTTATCTTTAATCCTCCTAGGAGATTATATAAACTACTCCTTCCGTCTTCTTTTACAATTAAGAATAGAAAACAGAAATCTCTATTGAATAATCATTGAAACTGAAAAAACAGGAGAGAAAGGAGTAGAGAAGACAAACGAAGAGGAAGTATTACAAGAATGAGCAAGAATTGGGGAAATAGAAGGACAGAAGATGGTGAAAGAGAGAAGTATAAATAGAATAATATCTTTAGAGAAGAGGCAGAGGAAGATACTCCGAGGGATAGGCTTTGGTGGAATAACACAGAGTTCAATTCATTTTGAAGGATTTCTGATTAAACTTTTAAAGATAGGTTACATTTGTACAACCATAGGCATAGTGGGAATATGATCTCTTGAACGTGTTCCATAAACCTGATCAAATGGAAATTTTCTAGCCTATATCTTAAGTCTGTGCATCTCAAACATTTTCCCAACATAATTATTCAATTATAAGTAAAGTCAGACTAATTTATTTAATTCCTTTCCTGTGTGGCAGTTTTCAAAAGGCCATGGATAAATTAGTACTGAATGAGTCATTCTGGTAGTTATTATGCCATAAGACTTGAAAAACTCAACTGAGAACCTTCCATCTTGTTATACTTATTTATATTCAGTGCCATTTGTAATTGTAGCAAGTTGAAATAAGTTTTGAATAAGGATGACTATCTTGAGGGTTTAACATTTGTGAAGCCTACCAAACAAAATCCATGTTGAAATATAACATTTTAGGTAACATCTCATTTGGGTTGTGAGGCAGCAAATTTTTAAAAAATTCCATTACGTTTGTCTTGACCTACACGTGTGCCAAGAGCAAAGTCAAAAATTTTAAATCAGCGTTGGCAGTTGTATTTATCCTGAAGTTGATATACTTTGAACATCCTTTGATTTGTTCATGAAAATTTAATTGCATTTACTTTTAGTATTCTGCAAGTTATTAGTCTAATACCTGCCTGGCGATTTGATGTTGCTCAAAATTGGATATATTTGTTGATAAACCAATATATCTTGCGTACTTACAGTTTGTAATAACGATTCAAGGGGTAAACCTCTCTTGCATCCAAAGTTCTAAAGATTTTCCAGGATTAAAAACTATAACCAAGATTCTTCCTTATATATACTGACCCAAGGAATCAAGAATGTATTTATGAAATTTGTGCTTAAATAGCTTATCCTTCTAGTTTTTGAACTACTTAAGTGAATAAAATTTGGACTACTTAAGTGAATTTATTCACTTAACTACTTAAGTGAATAAATTCAGGACTATCTACTAGGAGAGATTTGGAGACAGAATTTCTCTATACTGGTTTCCTTGAAGAGGCTTACTTGCCTTCCAAAACCAGTTTTCAGGTCCATTTCAACTCCTGATCTGATAAAGCTCTTTCTTCAGCTTTGCTAGGAATGAATATAATGGAAATGATTTCTTTCCAGAGTTCAGGATGAGTTCAGTAATCTGAAATTGTTGCCTGCAATCCTGAGTTATATTTTCTCTTGAAACCACATGCCTGAGTGTTTGTAACAAACAACATCGCCATTCCCCTAACCTCACTGTCATTAAAGCAGTTATTCCACATCCAGACCATAAGGATATCCATTCCTAGGTGTTGCTACATCACGTATACCCTTGATAATAAGAATTAAAACCTTAAACTGAGAAAAAAAAAGCTATCAGCACTTCAGTTAGACTTTCCAATATTACTGTTTCACTATGGTGTATGTTTCAACCACAAGAGTATTTTTGGGTCTTTCTCTTTCAAGTGTGGGATCAGCCCATCAACAGAGTCTATTCCTTATTTGGTATGAATGATACCCGGGCCATGTGAGTTTCAGTCAATACCACCTCTCACACTTTGATAACAACAGGAATTGTCAGAGTCTTGTCTGTTTGTGAGGTGGAATGACCTCTTCGCTGCCCTTTTTTGGAGTGTCAGGGTTTCTGAAAGGTGGATTTCCAGAGTAGTGAATTCTCAGAGTAGAACATGTTCTGCCTTCCCTACCTTGAGAATGCCCGCAAAACTCAGGGCGGGGTGGGGGGTAGATTCTGGGTCTGCAGCCTCAGCAGCTACAGTCAGCTTTGAGAGGCTTTGCCATCTAGAGTAGATCTGCCCTCACTGATTGGGAACTCCTAGGTTACAGGCTGCTATTTGTCTTTCACAAATATGAAACTGCACTATTTTTGGAAGCGAACTTGGCAGCGGCATGTTTTTGCTGTGTGTCACAGAGCTTGGAACCCACGGGTTGCAAGGAACTTAGAGATTCTTGAGACGAATCCTGCAGAAGCGGATAGTTCAAGGTCACAGTGCAGGGGGAGGAGGAGGTGGCGTCCAGAAACCGGGACCCTGGGCTGCTGCACGCATTCTTTCAGTGTTACCTAGCACCGCACTATCGTGTTTCAGAGGTGCTCCTCTACAGGCCAGGCATTGCAGCGAGCACAAGAGCTCAGCTCGCCCCTGGCTGGAGGATGTGAGCGCTGGCTTAAAGGCCTGAGCGCCGTCCCCCACCCCGAGAGTCCACGATGGTCCCTGTCTTAGTCAGCTGAGGCCAGCATATCAAAATACTACAGGCTAAGTGGCTTAAACAACTGAATTTTATTTTTTTACAGTTCTGGAGGCGGGGAGTCCAAGATCAACATGCCAGGAGGGTTGGTTTCTGGTGAGAACTCTCTCCCTGGCTGGTGGATGGCTGACTTTTTGCAGTGTCCTCACAAGGTGGAGAGAGAGAGAAAGCTCTGGCATCTCTTCCTATAAGGACAGCAGTCCTATAGGATCAGGGCCCCACCCTTATGACCTTGGGTAACCTGAATTACCTCCTTAAAAGCTCTGTTTCCAAATACAGTCACTTTGGGGGTGAGGGCCTTAACATCTGAATTGGGCCTTTTAAATAAAGTCCGCAGGGAACTGGATTGGACTGTATGTTGGATAAATTTATTTTGTCCCATTATCTACCTGGATTTCAAATAGAGGCTCTTTAGGGAGCATTGATCATCTGGGCTTCCTAAATTAAAGTCAGAGTACAAATTTATCTGGAGTCTCTGACAGCACTGGGCCACTGAACCATACTTTGACAGTAATATTTGAACAGGTGATACATAGGATGGTATGGAATTCAAAGGGTATATAGTGAAAAGTATGTCTCTCTCGCTCCTCTGCCCTAATCTGTTAATAGTGAATTCTTTACTTTTGTACAGGTGGTCTGTGCATTGACAAGCAATCTGTATGTGGTTTTTCTTTTTACACAAACGGTAGCATATTGTACTCACAGTTCTAGACTTTCCTTTTTTCACTTAACAATAAGTTATGACAATTATTCAACAGCAGTGCGTGTGGAGCTAATACATTTATATACTTTGCATTTTATAAAATCTGTGAAATACTTCATTGTGGGTATACCACAGTTTTCTAACCAATCTCCTCCTATTGATGACCTCTTAGATTATATTTCTAGATTTTAAATTATCTCTCTCAAATATATAAACTGGGCTGCAGTGAATATCTTTATAAATATTCACATATGTAAATACAAGTACATCTGTAGGATAAGTTTCTAAAAGTGGAACTGTTGTGTCAAAAGGTATGTACAGTTTATGATTTGCTGGAGATGACCATATTGCTCCCCATCATGGTTTGTAGAAGAGGGTTTTAAGTGGGTCTGAAATGTGACAGAGTTTCATGGGAGCAGAGAAACTACACAGATTTGCTTTGCACTATCTGTATTGGCTCACAAATCTCATATTCTGGAATGTTCTCCCAGGTCCTTTCTGCCTCGTGATCCCCAGCTCAAACTCTTCTCTTCCATGAAGTTCTCCTTGATGACGGTTTTCTCACTTTTATTCTTGATTCGTTCCACACGATGAACCTTCTGTACATGGAATCAGGAAATCTAATTCCCTGTAGACATGACTCTCTAACACTTTGCTAAATACAGTTTTTCTCTTTAACTATTTCTTGTGTGTATATTATTTCCCTAACTAGATTCCATAATGAAAAACCAACATTTACTTTGCTTCTATAATAGTAGTATATAATCTTTATAACACTTAATAGGATAAAAAAGAACTTTTGCATTCATATTTTATTGTTTCCTCAATGTTTTGAAGTAGCCATAGCAATAATAATGACAAAACATTCTCATATTTACATAAATTATTAATAATGTATAATATATAGTAATTATTATTGTTATTATTATTTCATCATGGAGGTGAAGAATTTGAGACACAGTAAGATTAAGTGCCCAAGTCACACAGCTATGAAATGGTAAAGGCAGAACTTTAAACCAGTGTTAACTATTCCAAATCACGTTTCCTTTCCACTGGCTCACGCTTTCTTTTACATTTAGTAGTGCTGAGCACTCAGTAAAGAGCTGTAGATTGATTGAACATAACCTTGCACCCAGGCGATCCAGGTGATAACCAGGTGGGTGACAGCCTTGAGTGGAAATACACCCTGCGCTCTACTGCAGGGAACCTAGCAAATGGATCGTTTTGCCCTTCAGGGCTGCCAGTCTTCAGGGAATACCTTTTTTCGTTTTTGCAGAGCCTGGATTTCCTCGCTGGCAGGCCTTGCTTTGGTCTTGATGCCTTTTAAATGTGGTTTTTGTAGTGTGGCCAGCACCACAGTGACGTCACTCACTGTTCAATATTAGCCTCTGGCTTGGGTTTGTGAGGGCTGGTTACAGAGGCAGTGGGTTAAGTGTGTGAGCATGAGATCCACAACCAATACCGGTATTCATGATAAGTAAACCTGCGAATGAGTCTTCTTCTTGCCTCCCGCTTGCGCCCTTGGTCTCATACGCGCGCAGATCAGCTGGATTCTAGAGTAGCCTCTCCCGACAGATCCTCCGGGCCTTTGTCTTCGAGACAACTCGGTAACTCCTCTTGCGGGGGTTGGGGGGGGGGGGTGCGGGATGTTAATCTGGCTGCAGCTTTCAACACTTTGCCCTCTTTAAAATCTTTCCGGATTTGGCTGGGCTGCTTGGAAGCAGGCATGACCTTGGATTTCCACTCCAAACATGGTTAATCTGCTGGCTCTTGTTTTGATGCTTTCCACGAGCCATTCTCTTGGAGGAACTAGAGGCATGCGTGTCTCCATGTGGCTTGCGGAGGTCTGGAGGGAGCTGAGGTGGAGTGGGTAATTATTTAGAAAGCTCTTACATTCTCAGATTCTGGCAGCAGCTATATTTAGACCCTAGGAGGCAAATTACCACTGTTATGCCAACAACACTCACGCAGGCAACATTTTTTCATTTTTTCGTGCCAGGTCTGTCATTCCTCCCGGCCAGTGTTTTATGATGAGTGATTGTCACTGCCTTCCTTACAGTTCTCTCCCCAGGTTCTTGCTCATGGCTGCATGCCTGCCAGTGTGCTGGGATTTGGGTTTGGGGGAGGAGGGTGGTAGGACCTATTAGGGAGAGAGAGGAGAGAAAGGAGACAGGGAATAATTATCCTTGTCAACTCAGAAATAATGGCTTTAACATTTATTGAAATCAGTGCCTGGTTGAAGTCAGTCTATTCAAGCAGGATAAAGACCTTAGAGAAATCATAAACGATCTTATTTCTCCAGACCACATAAACACCTAGGAAAATCAGGGGCATTCACTATGATCAAGGAGGTTCTGGCTCCCATTGCATGGCCCTGGGAGGCCTACTCCAAAACTATGTCCTATTGCCACCTTCACTATGGTAGGCAGCATGGTGCCCCCTCCCCCCAAAGAGGTCCACATCCTAGTCTCCAGAACCTGTGAATGTGTTGTCTTATGTGGCACAAGGAACTATGCAGATGTAATTAAGGATCTCGAGATAGGGAAATTATCCTGGCTTATCCAATGTAATTATAAACCTCTTATAAAAGGGAGGCATGAGGATCAGAGAAAGAGGAAGAGATGTGATAAAGAAAACAAAGGTTGGGGTGATGTGACCACAAGCCAAGGAATTCAGGCAGCCTCTAGGAGCTGGAAAAGCCAAGGAAACAGGTTCTCCCCTAGAGCCTCCAGAAGGAGCCCAGCCCTGCGGACACCTTGACGTTAGCCCAGTGACACCCATTTCAGACTTCTGATGTCTAAAACTGTAAGTTAATGAATTAGTATTGTTTTAAGCCACCAAGTTTGTGGTAATGTGTCACAGCAGCAATAGGAAACGAATACACCCACCAAGACGGATTTTGACACCTGTAGGGAAGATGCGTCACTCCCGAGGGCGTCACCTCCCCATCCTCTCTGCCTCTCATGGATCCTGGGGAGGACAGTGGATCCCACTGTTCCTGGTCACCTGCTGCTCTGTTCCAAAGGTCATCCCTCCACTCCTGTGTGGGAGGACACAGTGCATGGAATCCCGGCTCTTTTCCCCAACAAGAAGCAGAGCCCTCTCCATGTAGCACTGACACCAACTTCCAGAGTTGCCCCTGGGGAAGTGGTGGGGGAGGATTGCTAGTCAATATGCCCAGCTCACCCTTTGAAACACCCTGGTGTTTCTGAGTGCCTCCACCCCACCAGGGAGGACCAGGGTCAGAGAGCCTTGTCGTGCCCAGGAAAGCTTCCTTCACCCAGTGAAAGGTGGAGCATACCATGGTCTTCCCTGGGCTGCTCTGGAACAGACCGTGAACCCCTCTCCTGCTACAGTGCAGGTGCAAGACCCAGTCCACCTGACCATGCTGCAGCCTCCTTTTCCTCTCTCAAGCCTGCCCCAGAGATACAGCTCTACTGCTCAACCTTCTGCTTTATCTTCCTTCTCTTCCCAATCCCTTGTTAACTCTTTATCTCCTGATACCTAGCAAGTTTGTCTGACAATTCCTGTGCATGCAGATGGAAATTCTGAGGCTGAGAAAAAGGTACATTAAAATGCACCCAAGTATACTAAAATTTTAAATAAAGAGAACTCAAGTTGGAATCATTACCACACATTCTTTTTTTTTTTAAGTAGAATGGATCAATTTAATTTTATTTATTTATTTTTAATCAAAGTATAGTTGAGTTACAACATTATATTCATTTCAGGTGTACAATATAGTGATTCAGTGTTTTTATAGATTATACTTCATTTAAAGTTATTACAAATCAATGGCTATATTTCTCTGTGCTGTACGATCTCCTTATTGCTTATTTATTTCATGCACATTCGTTTGTGGCAAGGAATCTAAGAACTTGAAGAATTTTTCATATTATCAATAAAATCCCTTCCTCCTGGGGAGAAGCCAGGTTTACTATATTGTATATATTTTCAGAAGACATTTTGATTTTGATTTTTTGTTTTTTTAAATATATACAGTTTTTATTTGTTAATTATACTCCAATAAAACTGGAAAAAGTAACAACACCAGCCCCAAAAAAAGCAATATCACCTTCTATATTTTGTTTGTGAAATTCATCTTTTGTTGAAAAAAATCTGTAGTTCATATATTTTTGTTACTGTTTGTTTTTCATGATATGGATATTCCACAAATGATTTATCCATCCTTTTGTTGTTAAGCATTTCAGTTGCTTCCAGTTTTTAACCTTTATAAATTTTTCTCCAATGAACATCTTTGTCATGTCTTTTTAAATTTTTTATTGAACCATATTTGATTTTACAATATTGTATTAGTTTTAGGTGTACAGCACAGTGATTCCATGTTTTTATAGATTATGCTCCATTTAAAGTTATTACAAGATAATGGCTATATTTCCCTGTGCTGTACAATATATCTTTATTGCTTATTTATTTTGTACATAGTAGTTTGTGTCTCTTAATCCCATACACATATTTTGCCCCTTCTCCCTTCTCTCTCTCCACAGAAGACATTTTGCATTATTTTAAGAATTTTAGTTCTCGAATTGACTCCATTAAGATTTGGACTCTCTGAAGATGATTAACATGATTCCAGTCTTTCCACATTTGGTGTAATTATTCTGTCATTACACTGGGGGAAAAAAATCAAACACGCTTTTCTTTGCTCTCTAAATGTATCCTTTAGTTAATATTATTCCCTTATGACTTATCGTTCTTAAATTTCACTTAGAATATATTTATTTGTTTCAGATTTTGAAAGATGCTTTATCGGCTGCCAGCAACTCAAATATGTAACTATCTTTTGCCTTAGTTAGAATCTTATTTAAGGCTGAAGTCTTGACTTTCAGAGTGGTGTTTTCTAGTGAAGAAACGAAGTTATACGGTTGTAATGTTAGAGTGGCTCTGAGGCTCCAGAAACTAATATTTGCAAATGATTTTCCAAAGGAAAGTTGTTAGTAGAGTGAAGAAAGCTATCATTTTGTTTCACTTCAGAGTTGTCTACAAAAGAGAAGGCAAGTAGCAATTTCTAGAAAAAGCAAAGGGAAACGATTAGCTCCAGATAATGAACACTTTGCACCGTCTGTGGAGGCATCATATG
The DNA here is from genome assembly GCF_028023285.1 of Balaenoptera ricei. Taxonomy (NCBI): domain Eukaryota; kingdom Metazoa; phylum Chordata; class Mammalia; order Artiodactyla; family Balaenopteridae; genus Balaenoptera; species Balaenoptera ricei. The sequence continues at coordinate 25,709,792 of NC_082643.1, read as the reverse complement.
GAGAGCCTGTGATGCGTGTCTGAAGAAGCCTTTGGTTCCTTGATGTTTACGGTGCAGTCTGTGGGCATGTGTCAGCCAGTGAATATAAATGCCAAAATTGCCATGCATTAGCAGGGTTGTCTAGAAGAACCTAGCTATAATTTGGAAAATTCAAATAAAAAACAGATCCAAAAGAAAGGAAAAACAATTCTTCTTCATTTTGTTCATTTGTTCTTGATTTTTTTTTTTTTTCTTTTTTGGTTACTGGCCACTGTCTCTTTGTACAAGGAAGTCAGTGAATTTGCTCCCGTGTCTAAGGATTTTGGCAAAGCTCTCTCTGAACAAGAAGTGAAAGGCTCTTAATTTCTCTGGTTGGTAACCTGTGACTGGCTGGGTCTTTCCAGAATCAGCCTGTCAGCATTCACCTGTAACTTGCTTCAACTGTTGCCTCCAAAGCCAGATGATAAATAATTAATAAGTCCTCAAGATTTGTGTTTCATGTGGTTTAGGAAAAAAAACAACAAGAAGATAGAAAGATTGTGATTCGATGCTTCAGTTTACACAGTTAGTTGCTAATATTACAGGGTAAATGCCCAAGAGTTAGAATTATTGATATGAATATTTAAATGATTTTGCTTCTTCCAGGAAGCTTAGCTTATACAAAATGACAACATCCATCTGTAAGATCATAATTTATCTGTTACCAATCAGTTACTTTCATCTTTCTGAATGTTTTTAAAGCCTACTTAGAAGCTGCCACCAGCTTCCTTTTTGTCTTGGGTAAGCTTCCTAGGCCTCAGTTTTCTCTTTTGCAAAATATGGAGTTTGGACTTGTCAGGTGGTCTCTGGGTGGCTCCCTGAAGTAGAGCTCTGTGGTTCCAGAAGAGTTCTCCATAGCTCTGCCCACATCAGGAATCTCCTCCGTGGACTTCCTGTGGATGAGATTAGGTAATCAGGAACCAGATGCCACCACCACCACCATGATAATAAAGCCTGTCTTGAAATTCCAACTGGATCCACATTACCTTAGCTTAAAAGCCTCTTGATGCTATTTTCCAAAAGTGATGTGATACATAGTTAATAACCCTGGAAACCTCGCTGACACCAGCACCTGTGCACTCCAGACCTTAGGGCCACTTTGGAAGCAGCCAGGGTCTGGGCAGCAATGGGGCTAAACCTCTATGGCTTGTGATAGCCTTTGCTGGAGGGGCAACCAAAATGCTTAGAATAAGGGCTGTCTTTTCCATTGTACGTATTCATGAGAACTACCAATCAGCGTTTTCAGTGTGTGGGATGCTGGGTTGTTTGTGATGGTGGTGGTACTGTTTTGCTGTTATTTAATATATGTCTGCAAAATACAAATCAGAGACAGTTTTACAGTTGACTTTAAAAGTGAAAAGTCAAGTAAAATTTTCCCATAATTAGATTGCCGTGTAAGATAAGCCCCTGATAATTGCTGTATATTGAGCTTCAAAGAATTCAGGTCATATTGGAGCAGGAGGACAGAGGGTTCCACGAGGGAATTGTTCCCGTATAAAAGACAAGTGGACCTAATGTGTTTGAGGATTATAGAAAATGTTATTTGTAAGCACGTGCAGAGAGAGTAGCATTGGGGGTGGAGGGAAAAATGGAAATATGGAAAACCAGGCAAAAGGAAGAATGATGCAATCATTAACTTCAGGAAAAATGAAGAAAAGGTGTATAATTGTAATATACTACCTGGCTCTACAATGAACAGTATTTGCATTGAGTATTATTGATTCATCCAGTGAGGGCTTAGGTGGGGATGTAGGGATGGTAGAGTGAGTGTGAGTTAAGTCATCTACGATGACAGGATGTCAATAGAAAATGTCCAAAATTGATAATCCAGGAAATATTAGTATAAACATATTTGAAAATATGGAAGGAAATATGAGGGGAAGTATCAAGAAGAGTTGGTCCATCTGAGAACCACCAGTTTAAATGTATGAGCTTTGCAATGACGGAAAGCGTTTTACTGATAGAACATAAAATATATTTGAGAATGAATGTTTTTTGTCTCCTTTGAGAAAGAACAAAATCATTTCTTTTTTTGAATTTTTATTGGAGTATAGTTGATTTACAGCGTTGTGTTAGTTTCAGGTGTACAGCAAAGTGAATCAGTTATACATATACATATATCCACTCTTTTTTTAGATTCTTTTCCCATATAGGTCATTACAGAGTATGAGTAGAATTCCCTGTACTATGCAGTAGGTTCTTATTAGTTATCTATTTTATATGTAGCAGTGTGTATATGTCAATCCCAATCTCCCAATTTATCCCTTCCCCCCTTATCCCCTGGTAACCACAATGAGGCATCACCTCACACCAGTCAGAATGGCCATCATCAAAAAATCTACAAACAATAAATGCTGAGAGGGTGTGGAGAAAAGGGAACCCTCTTGCCCTGTTGGTGGGAATGTAAATTGGTACAGCCACTATGGAAAACAGCATGGAGGTTCCTTAAAAAACTAAAAATAGAGCTACCATATGACCCAGCAATCCCACTCCTAGGCATATATTCAGAGAAAACCATAATTCGAAAAGATACATGCACCCCAATGTTCATTGCAGCACTATTTACAATAACCAGGGCATGGAAGCAACCTAAATGTCCAGCAACAGAAGAATGGATAAAGATGTGGGATATATATACAATGGAATATTACTCAGCCATAAAAAAGAACAAAATAACGCCATTTGCAGCAACATGGATGGACCTAGAGATTGTCATACTGAGCAAAGTAAGTCAGAAAGACAGATGATATCACTCATATGTGGAATCTAAAAAAGGGTACAAATGAACTTATTTACAAAATCATTTCTAACCTTTAAAAAGTCACCTAACCTGGTTAGTCCATATTTCCCTCATTTGTAAAATGAAGGAGAAGATGATGTCAGGGTGGATGATGAGGCCTCTTCTAGGACCTTATTGCCTGATTATTTTATCCCATTCAAGTCTAGAAAGCTGACATCAGCAGAGCATTTACTTCACTGTTCAGGCAGAGCAAGCTTTGTAGGCTTTTAAAGAGGATAACATTGTTTCTTAAATCACTTTCTGTAATTAACTTTAATATCAGTAATCTATTCATATAAGAAAACAGCTACTTTCCATGCGAAAGTTTTATATGCCTTTACTTTTTATTTTGCTCTTAAGTTTGGCTTCAATATTACTACCAAACTTGTGACATTCCTTTTGAAATGTCAACCCCTTAAGAAAAGAGAGTGTTATTTCTTTGTCTTAATCTTTTTATATAGCCATGATTTTACCCACTAGACTAGCAAATATAAGTTGTGGGTAAGGTGACTGAGCAGCGCTATCCAATAGAAAAATAATGTGAGCCACATATGTAATTTAAATTTCTAGTAGCCACATTTAAAAAAAAAAAAGGAAAGAGAAACAGGAGAAATTAAATTTAATATATTGAATGTAACCCAATTATCAAAAATGTTATTTCAATATCTTATCAGTGTAAAATATCTCATTATTGTCAAATATTAATAATTTCTAATGATATTTTTCATGCTAGTCTTCAAATTCCAGTGTGTACTCTACACTTCAGCACATCTCAATTTGGATGCTACATTTTCATCAGACATACTTGATCTGTATTTAGATTTTATAAAACTTACACTTGAAAAAAGTAGATTCTCCTACACAAGTTGTCTCAGACATACTTAGAAGTTTTCCAGTAATTGAGCTGAGTAATGGTTTTAAATTAAAATTTAAATTAACTAACATTAAAAATTCAATACCTCAGCCATACTAGCTACATTTCAAGTACTCAAGGGCAGCATGTGACTAGTGGCGACCATGTTGGACAGCAGGCCTTATAGAATGACTGATGTGTTCAGTGATTTCAGTGGATGCTCAATATCCAAAGAATATCCTTCTCCCTTAAGGGTAGAGATGGGTGAGAAGGATGGTTGACTCTCCCTTCAGATAGGTGGTTTGAATGGTAGTTTTCAGTAACTATATGTGACTACAGCTATATGAGGACAAGTGGGCATGAGAAAGTATGAAAGAGCTACTTCTGCTAAATGATTTTTTTTTTTTTAGTTAAAAAATAGGTGGGGAAGAGTTCATGTTTTTGCTTTTGATTTTTTTTCTGTGTGTAAACCTCTTGAAGAGTGATGTTTATGAAGCAGTATATGTCACTAAAGTACAAGCCAGTAGAACAAATATTTAGGATATCAGAGAACTGTAAAGAAAGAAAAGAAGAAGAGTAGTACTTTTGGCACAGTTTGGGTTTACCCAGAAGCAGACCTAAGGCAAGGATTCAAGTACAAGCCATTTATTTGAGAGGTGATTCCAGGAAACACCAGTTGGGGAATGGAGAAATGTGGCAGGGAAGGAAAGAAGCCAATAAAGTGTGTGTTATTAATCAAGTTACCACCATGAGCCACTGAAATTTAATCCCACTGGGGAGCTCTGGGAAATGGCTTGGAAATGTGCCACAAAGTTCTACCAGCACAGGGAGGAGGGAGCTGAGGTATTTATGCACCAGCTTCCTCAGTCACTAGTTCAAGACTGCTCTCCAGTGGTGGTAATTCCTCCTTACCCACACACAGTCCTGATTCTAGTGGTCAAGGAAAGCCATTTACTCAAAGAAATCCAGGTGCTGGCAATTGAAAGTCAGGACAGTGTATACTAAAATGATATGGGCTAGGGGTATGGGTGGGTAATGGACAGCATCTGCTGCAGACACTCTTTGACTTACAAAGAGTGACTTACTCTTTGTATTGAACAAAGGACAAGAGAGGTATATTTCAGATCTGTGAAGCTTTTTCAAAATGCATACTCAATTTCCCAACCTTCTCCCCTTCCTAGACCTGAGATCCTGATAAAGTGGACCCACTTCTCCCTGTCCTGAGATCTACTGATAGAGGCATAAAGACCAAGGAGCCTTATAAACTTGATTCACTTACCTGTTCATCTAAAAGCATTTCACACCAATGTCTATCACAACCAGTTGCTAGAATTTATGGGTCCCAAAAGATATGCAGTGTTTTCCATTTTGGAGTTTGGGCTCTGAGAAGCCATTTACTATCCACCAAGGTATATCATCAAGTTCTGTCATTTTTGATATGTTTTCTCAATATATTAACAGTTGGTCTTTTAACTGACCTTAATATTATTTGTTGAATTCATAATCCATGTCATCTTACCACAGGGAAAACTATGTGGGGACTCCCAGCTTCTAGAAACCAAAACAAATAATTTCTCTTAAGAAAGGGATTTTCCAATCTGAACTTTTAATAAAGGGAATTTTCACTTCTAGTTTTCAAAGACTACTGAAAACAACTTTGGAGAATACTAAAAAGAAACTAGAGACGAATCAAGTAAAGTAATGAGGCATTTAATAATTATGCAATGAATTGAGAATTCTGGGCCATTTCTACCAAACAAATAAGAAAAATTATGAAAAGATACGATTCATATATATTGCTCTATTCTGCGCAATGGTACATAAAATAAATATCTAAAAGTTCATTAGATCCAAGATAATATGATTGTTTTTAAATTGTAATTATAAGTTCTGGCCATGCAATGTTAGAAATAGTCCAGTGGGGAATAATTGATGTGATTTTTCCCAGTAGTTCAAAGCAGAACAAAACACAAATCCATGTTTGTGTTGATTATGTGACTGTTTCAAACTAAAAGTTATCCAATTTTTATTTTTCACTACCTTAAGAGAGCAGCATGAGATGGGCCATTAATTGCTGACCCAGTTATGTTCACTTTTCCTTTGAAGATTAATTTTTGATTTAAATGCTACAGAGTTTCCTTTCATTGACCAACGTGAGGTCATGTTGTAGAAACGGGAATTTGCTCAGCATGAGCCTTGTGGCCCCAAGCTGTTTCGAGCTGTCCCTGTAGTATTCAGGTGCTCTAGGTTGTCCAGAAGCTCATCCTTTGTTTCTGGGCCCCAGTGGAAGCCAAGGTTGGTGTGCTCCTTCCCACCCCTACCTACCTCCTCTGGTCTAAAAGCAAATTTTACACTGTCTGGAATGTTTTAAGTAATTATTTGATAGATGAAATACATGATATAATAACTATAAATATTCATTGACTACTTACTATGCTCTGGGTTCTTTATATACATTATCTCATTTAATCCTCACTCAACCCTTTGGATTAGGTACACTTACTATTAGAGTTTTGGAGATAATGAACCTGAAGCTTAAAGATTTAGTAAATCTTCCAGGATCACCAAGCTAGAAGTTATTGTAAATGAATCTGCTATTTAATTTCATTTATTAGATTACTAGGAAGAGAAAATGCTGGGGAGTTTTAATCTCTTGTAATCTCCTATCCTGCAATTCCATTATTCTGCTCCTTAATGAGACCTACATGTATATTGGTTTTTGTACAAACTAAAATTAGAACTTAAAACATGTTATATGTAAGCAGAAGGTTCTCTAAGCATGATTATTTGCTCCAATAAAACCTGAATTATTGTAAAAGTCAATTTAGTGTTCTGTGATTTGTCTTATGTCAGCCTGGACTCTGTATCATTTTTAACCATTCAGAATTCTCACAAAAACTAGAAGTAAGTTATTTATGATTCTGATTTACTGAATATGTTCCAAGAAAATGCCTACAGGTCAGGCTATAAATAAAATACGTTATTTTATATTCATCACTCCCCCTACAGTTATCACAAATTCACAGAAAATTCTGCACACTTGTAAATTAGGAAAAAATATAAAACTTTTTAAAAGCCTGAGTCATTGATCATCTCAAGTGTAGCTGAGGAACCAACATCAGTGAGTTAATTAAGTTACTAGGGCTTTTCCAAGGAAAATAAAGTTAGCTATTGTGAGCATCTCCTTTAGAAAATTTTTGACCTCATGAAAGTTAGTTGTTATTGAGTGTCTGCCTCTAAGTTTAGTAACAAATCTCCACTTAAGGGATCTGGTGCATAATTAAAGTGCACTTTAGAATGAAACAAAAAATAGCAGACTCACAGATACAGAGAACAAACTAGTGGCTACCCATGGGGAGAGGGAAGGGGGGGGCAATACAGGGGTAGGGGGAAAAAAGGTTATTATAGGATTATATGGAATAGTGTGTGAAACTTTCAAAAATTGTAAGCACTGTAGAATTAAAGAATCTTTCATTCAGGGGCTTCCCTGGTGGTGCAGTGGTTAGGAATCCACCTGCCAGTGCAGGGGACGTGGGTTCGAGCCCTGGTCCAGGAAGATCCCACATGCCAAGGAGCAACTGAGCCCATGTGCCACAACTACTGAGCCTGCGCTCTAGAGCCCGTGAGCCACAACTACTGAGCCTGCGTGCCACAACTACTGAAGCCCGCATGCCTAGAGCCCGTGCTCCACAACAAGAGAAGCCACCACAATGAGAAGCCCGCGCACCGCAACAAAGAGTAGCCCCTGCTCGCCACAACTAGAGAAAGCCCGCACACAGCAACGAAGACCCAACGCAGCCAAAAATAAATAAAATAAATAAATTTATTAAAAATAAATAATGATAATAAAAAGAATCTTTCATTCAAAAAAGAAAAAGTACCTAGTCCATATGGCTGACATATATTAAGTAATAAGTTATGATTTTGGCTTCATTTAAAAAAATAAAGTGCACTTTAGTAACACCCGGTGTTTGATATATTTCAAGTGGTCAGCAAAGCATTGAGGGAGCACAGATGACCAGTTTTTACCCAACAACTCAGATGAACCTTTAATATTTTGAACTTCTTAGAGGTCTTCTGGAGAAAAAATATCAGTTGGTTTGCACTGCGGGTTATCAGTTTGGTTCCTGAATGATCAATTTCTACACTCCTGAAGTCATCCTACTGTGAATTTGTTTTTATCCCCTGAAAACTATTTTTATTGTCCAGACTAAGACTGTGTCCCAGACAACATCTTTCCCATCCCCAACAAGTATAGTAGTACATGGGTTTCAGGATACATCTGGCAGTGGTTAAGACAATAATAATACCAATAAAACTTAACATCTGTATTGTGGTTTTTATATGGCAGGTTCTGTGCTAAGTTCTTCACTGTGAATTACCTCATTTAATAATAAGACAGGATATTTCCCTCTGATGGGTATTTTTTCTCAGTGACTCCTGCAGTAAGATAGCTAATAGAGAATGTGGGTGGGAAGGGGTGTACAGGAGGTTTAAGGAGAGATATAAAGATATGAGGTCATCACTTGGACAAAGGGAAAGCAGGTCCAGAATAGAGTAGAACAGGTGTTCTACATTATGCTGAGTGAAAAAAAGCCAAAGGCCAATCTCAAAGGATTGCATACTGCATGATTCCATTTATATAACATTCTAGAAATGACAGAATTATAGAGATGGAGAACAGATAAGTGGACATCAGGGGCTAGGGAAGGGGAAGGAGAGGGCAAGGGGTTCATTCGAGGAAAGGGATCATAAATTCAAAGTGAAAACAGCTGACTTGTGAGATTTTTCTCTTAGCCATGTTCCCATGATGAAGTGGAGGCATAGGAAAAGAAAACTTTGCAGGGCACATTCTATGGAGAAATGGAAGAGCAAGGGAGCTACGAGTATTTTTAGAGGAGTTCTTATAATTTTGGACCATGTGATCTAGGCTGGGTGAGGACAGAAGTGAAGCCCGGAGGGGGTTGATGGGTGGTAAGAAAGTGACATCTTTGAGATCAGAGGTGGTGCAATTTCTAGGAGTGACAAGGGCCAGAGTAAGACAGTGGGAATGTGTGTCTAAGAAGGACAGGAGGCAAAGGAGGGTCAATGGAGAAGAGGGGAAAAAACAGCCAACAGGCCGGAGTTTTGGGTGGATTATCCTTGTGAATACTAAAATTCCAGTCCATGAACAGATATTTGTACACTCATGTTCATAGCAGCAAGATGAAAAGAATCCTGGAGATGGATGGGGATGATGGTTGCACGACAATGTGAATGTACTTAATGCCACTGAACTGTATACTTACAATGGTTAAGATGGTGAATTTTATGTTATGTGTATTTTACCACAATTTTAAAAACCCTGTACATGAAAAAAATAAAATAAAATTCCAGTCCAAGTAGGATGACTGTTAGAAGCTAGGGGAGCTGAAGAGGGTGATAAAAGAGATGAACAGGAGGTTGGCAGATGAGGTCAGGAGAGGGGAGAGAGAGTTATCCATCCAGGTGGAGAGAATCTCAAAAGATAAGTGGTTTTTGAAAGCAAATAGGATGAGGCTAGGAGTAAAGGTTGGGAAGTAGCAATGTGGAGTATGGACACCCAACCATCTTCTGGCCCTGAGGTATGTGGGTTTAATAAAAATGTAAAAAAAAGACTTGCCCCTTGATCACAGTTCAGAGAAAGTAGTGTCCTCATAGGGCAGCCAGCTCAATCAAAGCAAAAAGGTGGAGGATCAAGAGAGTGAAAGCATCATTCCCAGAAGAGATGGAAGCTACTAGAGAATTTGATTTAAACTTCCAAGACTTAAATTTCTGAGAGTCATAGAGGAAGGGTTTGAGGAGCAGGACATGGGTAGGAAGTTGGGTTGGGCTAGATGATGGACAGAGCAGTGTAGCTATAAGGATCTGGGAGATAACTCATGACTTAGGAGGCCTAAACTTCAGCAGCGCCTCAGGTTGGGGATGGGGCCAGGTGACAGTAGGTTAAGCAATCCGTGATATTGAAGGGCCTGCCTGAATGGGAGGAGTCGCTGGCTCTTCTGTGGTGCTTGGGGCCATCTGAGCTTATTCATATGTCTCCTTAATCTTCTGGAAGAACAAAACTAGGGCCCCTGCCTTGGTTATTCCCCAGAAAACATGACCAGGCAGAGTAGCTGATTCCACGAGGGACACATGAGCTCACGAGACAACTGAGGAGTATCACCATTATTAAAGAAGGTACAAAATGAGTAGATACCAGCTGAGAAAGAGTGATTGAAAAGATGGACCACAAATAGTAAGGGAAGAGTCTATGCAGCAGGAGCTAAATGTTGTTAAAAAAAATAAGAAGAACCAATGGGAAACATTTAGTATGAAAAATACAATAGTTTAAATATTAAAGAACACAATAAATGAGATAAAATACAGAATGGATACAGCTAAAGACAAATTCATGAGCTGGAAGATCAGCTTGAGAAACTTCCATATGTCCGCCAGAATGGACAAAAGACACAATGAAATATCACTATATATCTATTATGATGGCTAAAATTAAAAATAGTGAGCATTCCAAATGCTGACAAGTATGCTGAGAAACTGGATCACTCATATATTGCTGATGGGAATGTAAAATAATACAGCCACTCTGGAAAACAGTTTGGCAATTTCTTTTTAAAACCAAATATGCAGTTATCATACAACCTAACAATTGTATTACTTCTTGGCATTCATCCCAGAACAAGGAAAACTTGTATTCATACAAAAACTTGTACACTAATGTTCATAGAAGCTTTTTAATAGCCAAAAACTGGAAATAACCCTTATGTCCACCAATGGGTGAACAGTTAAACTCTGATGTACTGTATTCCATACCATAGAATACTACTCAACAATGAGAGGGAATGAATTACTGATACATTCAATCTTACAACCTAGATGGATGTTAAGGACATTATCCTGAGTGAAAAAAAGCCAATCTCAAAAGGTATGATGCCATTTATATAACATTCTAGAAAACACAAAATTAAAGAGATGGAGATACATAGGTGGACATCAGGGGTTAGAGAAGGGGAAAGAGAAGGAGAGGGAATTCCTTTATGGTGATGGAATATTTCAATATTTTAATTGTGGGTAGTAGTTATATGACTCTATATGCGTGATAAAATAGAGTTGTTTTTTTTAAGGGGACAATAAAAGGAGGTTTTTTTATTCAAAGGTATAACTGGATAAGTAGATTTGTTTACAACCATTCTTGTGAAATACTTTTTAAAAAAATACAACCAACTTCTTTGCAAATAGCAGAAACAGACCTCAACTATGATGACCTAATTTTTGGTGGATAATGTACATGATTAGCCAGAAATAGGCAAGCTCACACTGGTAGATCAACTATCTCAGTCAAAACTCCGTTTGTGGCCCCCGCTTCTTGATTGATTTCTGTTCCCACTTCGTCTTCTACTATCTTGTCGACTTCCTGACCGACTCCCCTGTGGACTCTGTCTACCTGACCGGCCACCAGATCAACCACCTGACCGGCCCGACCGGCCCGACCGGCCACTTGACCAGCCACTTCTCTGTCTGGAATTAGAAGATGTGTTTCCATCATAATATTCTTCAATTTCAGGCAACTTGGCTGGCACTGAGAGTATCCAGTCTGAATCATGCCACTCTGCCTGTAACCTTTCTGACTCAGTTGTGGGAACATCAAAGGAAATGCCCATATTTCCTTTTAGGAGGCACATTCTGGTAGTTTGGGACACAGCACTACTACTCAGCTTTCTGTTAAGTTCTTTCCAAGCACAGCTAACATCCTGTATTTCTTCTGGGCTTTCCAGAGTCACGGTCACAAACCCCTTATCAGAGGTGATTAAAGAACGTGGTTCAAAACTTGATGCGCCAGAGATGTGGGCTAATGCTGCAGCCAGGACATCCACTGCCCCTTTCTCTTCTATCAGTCTCTGAGCTGATGGTCGGAAAAAATCAACAGCAGCGTAAGAAACGGAAGCCAGAGACCTGATGCCATCGATGCTTTTAGATTTAACTAACTCCATTGTAGAAGGAACACCTACATGTTTCAAAGTAATTCCTGCTTTTTGTTCCACATATCTGAATTGACCTCTTTCTCTTGGTTGATAAAAACATATGCAAATCCCTGTCCGGCCAGCTCTATCTTTGCATCCAGAGCGATGAATATAGGACTCAACATCCTGTGAGGGTGAACTCTGAATCACCAGGTCAACCTCAGGAATGTCCAAACCACGGGCAGCCACATTGGTTGCCACCGAAAGTTTAAAACTACCCTCTCTGAAGCCTTTCAGTGTAATTTCTCTTTGTGACTGTGTGATGTTGCCATGTAAACACTGGGCATTCTCTTTGATGTGTGGATTCATGGCCATTTCCGTTACATTCTTTTTGGTCTCACAGAAGATAATAGCCCTCTCCCTTCAGACCCGCTGTAGACTTGAAGGGCGTCTCCAATAACTGCTGGCCTCTGAGACCAATGGCACTGGATGGCCAGATGTTCCACAGTAGTTGCAGCCTTTTGAGTCATTTTCCCAACAAGGTCAACCTGTTCATATCTGGATTTCATGTATTTTTTTGCAACTTTGTATACCCACTGTGGGCAAGTTGCAGAAAAAAGTAAAGTCTGAGGATTGTCTTCAGAATCAGTTTTGTAGGATCCGTGGATAATATCTTCAACTTGTTCAGCAAAACCTAAATCTAACGTTTGATCCACTTCATCCAGCACAGCGTGGCACAGTTTAGAAAGATCTAATCGGCCGCTCTGCAGATGATCTTTGATACGACCAGGGTCCCAACCAAGATGTCAATACCATTTTGAATATGATTAATTTGGCTTTGATATGATGTTCCACCATAAAAACACGCCACACTGAGTTTCCTACTTATATATTTGAAGTCTTTGGCTACTTGGTTTGCCAGTTCCCTTGTAGGAGCCAAAACAAGTACCTTTGGTGAGCAGCTTTTTTTAATTGTCTCTTGATTTCTTTGGAGTCTTTCAGTCAAGGGGATGGCAAAAGAGAATGTCTTTCCTGTTCCTATCTGCACTTGAGCAATTAAATCTTTTCCTTCATATACAGAAGCAAAAGTCTGAACTTGAATAGGAGAGAGATATGTTACCCCTCGACCTTTCAGAAGCTTTATAGTCTCTTCAGAAATAGGGAAATTGGAGAAGGCTCCTTCTTTCTGTTCACGTGTTAGGGTCTCTTCTAGTTTATTATCACTTGATTTATGAGTAGAGCTATCTAAGGATGACACTCGCTTTGATTTTTTTTTTGATTTTTTTTGATTTTTTATTTTTTAAGGATTAAGCTATAGGTACAGGCTCTTTTAATTTATTTTATTTTTATTTATTTTTGGCTGTGTTAGGTCTTTGTTGCTGTGCGTGGGCTTCTCATTGCGGTGGCTTCTCTTGTTGTGGAGGACGGGCTCTAGGCACACGGGCTTCAGAAGTTGTGGCACACAGGCTCAGTAGTTGTGGTGCACGGGCTTAGTTGCTCCATGGCATGTGGGATCTTCCCGGACCAGGGCTCGAACCCGTGTCCCCTGCATTGGCAGGTGGATTCTTAACCACTGCGCCACCAGGAAAGCCCCTGATTTTTTTTCATATTCATCAATATCTCCATTTGACAGATCTTTTCTTCTCGACTTATGAGATTTAGAAAATTCATCTGAAAGTCTGTTACATCCTTCCTCGGTGTCACCATTTAGCTTCTCTTTCATTTTAGCTCTTTTGGGTTTGGCAACATCCCGGTCATCTGCAACACCATTTCCTCTTGTTTCTGATTTCTCATCTGAGTCATAATGGTGCCTTGACTTCCTTCTATCACTCCAGCATTGTGTAATATGTTTTCGGCTTATCTTGTTTACATCTTCATAACAGCCCTATAAGGGAAGTACAGGTCCATAATCCCTTATCCGAATTCCGACATCCGTAGAGCTCTTTTGCCTCTCCTTCCTCTGGCTCTCGGTCTCCTCCAAAGGTGCCTCCAGCTCCATAATGTCCCCCCAGAGGAGTTTCCCAGGCATCATTCGCCACCGCTGCCGCCACCTCCCTCTGGGCACGGTGGCCACAACCACCTACGGGCAGCCACGTGTCACAGAGTTTTATACAAAGACATTTTGGGTGTAGTTTTGCCAAAACTAATGACGTCTAAGTCCTATAATCTAGTTGATTGTATTGTGCCAATCAATTTCTTGTTTTGATAATGCACTATAATATGTAAGATGCCACCATTGGAGGGGGCTGGGAGATGGGTGCATGGGACCTCTGTGTATTATTTTTGCCACTTACTAGTTTATAATTATTTCAAAATAAATTTTTTTTAAATGAGAGGGGGAAAGTATTAAAAAAATATGGTGACCAGAAAAATAAGTGCCACAAACAGGATAATAGGAATCACAGGAGAGAAAAAATACAGGAGGAAATATTTCAATAAAGTATGAAGATAAATGTTTTAGAATTAAAGAAAGAATGAAATAGCTTGAATTGAAAGTGTTCATGTACTACCAAACTAATGGATGAATACTCATAAGTAGACCTAGTGACATTTAAGAATATCAAAGACTATTCTCAAATGTAACTCCAAAAGGTTACAAAGAGAAAGAGCAGATCACTTCCAAACAACAAGAATCATGATGGCATCAGACCTCTCTACAGCAACAGTAGTGTAAGTGGATATAACCATCATGAACCCACATGCAGTTAACTACACAAACTCAAAGTACAGCAGCAACTGACAGAATTTCAGAGAGAAAACATATAGAGCAACAGTTGTATGAGACATTTTGACACTCCCCTTTGAGACAATCAAGCAGGCGAAAATAAACAGATATGGAAGATCTAAATATAATTAATAAGCTTAATCATGAGATATGTATACACAGCAAATAATGTTTTCGAATACACTGTTTCTGAATACAAATGGAACATTTACCCCCCCCAAAATATATTAGATGATTAACGATCAATATCAAGAGACTGTGTTCCTTTGACCATAATGCAACAATAGCAAAATAATAATGATTGCAAATGGATAACTTTAAAAATCACATATGTTTGGAAACTAAATACATAATACTGAAAAACCCTTTGGCTGAAATAAAATCTGCTTCTTCAGAAATTTTTGATGTCTTACAAAGAAACTTTATTGTATAGTTTTCTTCATATAAGGCTAGTATTTATTAGGTTTATCCTTAGATATTTTATGACTTCTGCTTCTATATGTATAGATCACTTTTTCCATTACATATTCTGGTTAGGTATTACTGGTGTATAGGAACCTCCTAATTTTTGTATGTTGATCTTGAATCTTATATTTTACTGAGCATTCTCCTAATTTTAATAGCTGAGTTATCTTGGCTTTTTTAGATGGTCATGGGATCCGTCAAATAATGACAGTTTGTACTCTTCCTTTCCAAGATTTACCACTTTAATTCCTATGTTTCTTTGCACCAAATATTACTTCTGCTTTAAATATTGGCTCATCCTTGTCTCATTCATGATTTGAATTGAAAACTTCTAATGTTTCTTCCATTTAGTGTACTATTTCTATAAGATACTTTATATCATATTAAGTAAGTTTCCATATATTTCTCTTAATAAGAATCAGAATGGGTACCATTCCCAACATACGGCTTAGGTCTCTAGGAAGCTGGCTGCTGTACATCTCTCCATATTAAGTCAGAGAAAAGGAGAGAGGATCTGGGGTGCACAGCCCTTTTATGGATAAGACCTTGGAGTAGCAAACGTCATCTCCACTCAACATCTCAATGGCCAAATATTCATCACATAGCCATATCTAGCTGCAAGGGAGGCTATTGATGATTAATGCTTTTCACTCAACAGCCCGTGCCCATCTGAGACACTAATACCATAGAAGTGCAAAAGAGCAGATGTTGGAGGACAGCTAGCTACACCAGATAATCATATGTTGTATTCCTTTGTTAATGTACTGAAACGCATTAACACATTTTTTTTAATTCCCCCCAAAAAGGAATTTTAATGTTTTATTGTCTGGAACAAACCTGGAATCTTTAGTAGATACTCAATATCAAATTTTATTTGTTTTACTGATGTAATGAAGGAAAGGCACAGTGTTCTAAATGTTTATCTAAATCTTTTTTCAGATGTATAATGTACCTTGTTTACAGTAATGCCCTTATTTTCAATGTACATACCTGATTCTCTTGTCAAAAATGTATTTGACCTCTTTACTGTTACTCTTCCTGTTTTCACACTAGGTACTCAAACCACTTCTCAATTGAATATTTTACCATTTTGAAATTTATTTACTTTTGAGGCTCCCTCCCCTGTTGGTCCAGGAATAATTCCTGGAAAGCTGTGGAATGGAGAGAATTGTGGGATGTGCTTATGCATAAAATATAGCACACACAGTGATGTGTTAAGGTTTGGGGTGAGACATTCATCGGCAGTCTGAGAGTTGCTACCCTTGTTTCTCCCTGCGTGCAAACTTTCATTTACACAGAAAAACTGTATTTGAAAATATTCTAGGCCTATGGTCTTATTTCCAAAGTTCATTGAACATTAGCTCTTTACTCCATAGGGCTTCTGTCATAAAGTCTGGTCTACTTTTCCATCTGATGCTGGACTAGACAGACACCTCAAAATCCTTTTACTCTTCCCTCTTAAACTCTTGAACCTATCATGGATTGAAAACTAGTGGTCCGAAGACTAACTCCAGGTGCTTTCCAGTTAAAAAAAACAAACAAACCAACCTTTAGATGGATGTGTGTTATTTTCTTCTCAAATCATCTCATTTCCTGTTGTCTTTTCACCGGGCTTATATTTAGATTCCTGGCCTGGCACCTGTAGGATTTGAATTTATGATTCTCCGCCAGGAAAAGCCCAAGACAGCCATCTCTCTGCATTCTAAGCCCTGGACTCTTTTTTTTTTTTTTAACATCTTTATTGGAGTATAATTGCTTTACAATGGTGTGTTAGTTTCTGCTTTATAACAAAGTGAATCAGTTAGACATATACATATGTCCCCATATCTCTTCCCTCTTGCATCTCCCTCCCTCCCACCCTTCCTATCCCATTTAACACACAACTCATCTCCTCTTTGGGGAAGCTTTCTCTGCCCGCCTCTCTTCCTCTGTGGTTGATTTGCCATGTGGCTCTCCAGAGTCAAGATAACCCAAACACAAGGCACTCTCCTCCTAAATACACCTCCTCACTTGGTTGTCTCAGTTAAGAAGCATCCAGAGAGGTAGACCAAATAACCTCTAATTAGACTCTTATCCATTACCAAACAATAAGTATAAAAAACCTATAAATAAGTTTTAAACTTTTTTGGAAATATTTTTAGACTTACAGAAAAGTTGTAAAACAAAACCTTCTTGTACATCCTTTACTGAGCTTCCCCTAATTATTAACACATTTTCTAATGTTAAATCACCCTCACCTTCCTAGGATAAATCCCCTGGGTCATGAAGAGTTTTTACTATATGATTGGAATCTATTTGTGAGTGCTTTATTTTTGCATCTGTGTTTGTTAAAAATAATTTTTAAATTAATGCAAAAAGTGATAGTACTTTACATTTCTATGGTACTTTGCAGGTTTTGTAAATCGTTTCACATACATTATCTCACTTGAGAATAGATAATAATCAGGAGCTGACTCTTTTTAAAAAAAAATAGATATTAAGTGTATAAATAAAAAATATCTACAAATGGAAACTGCAGGTTTCTCTTAGTATTGACTAAATTCTAAAGGGCCATCCATGGAACTAAAGTAAGGATTAGGGGAGAGAGGATGCAGAGAATTGAAAAAGGATTTTTGCTCACATGAACTTAGGAGGGATTTTATCACCCTCCAAGATGCACAGGAAGGAAAGGGGCTGCCAGCTCTGTAAAATATCTAGCCTTTTGCTGGTTTTCTAAACATTCTATTAACACAGTGTTTAAACAACCTGGTTTTGAATTCATAAGTAAAGGATTTCCTGGTTATTCAACATTCTTTGGCTTTTTGAACTTTTGTTTTGATTCCTTACTTATCTGCATGTACCAAATTAGATGATGGCAATTGAGCCCTCTCCCGGGAAAAGGAAGCACTAAAACTACAAGCTGCTCCTGCTGTTTAACTGGCAACAGGGTCCTGTGTGTCCTGGCCACACGTTCTGTCGCAGGGCTGAAGAGTTTTTCCAGGATACACGATAATTACACAGCAGCGATCACACAGAAGTAGAAAGTGCCTTTGGGAGGAAAATAGATGGTAGGCTGACATCATTTTGCAAAAAGAGACACTCTATATTACAGTGACTAGGAGTCAGAGTATACACAGAATGGCCCAAATGGCAGGACCTCTTTGTAGATTTTACCCGTACAAAATATGCTTTTTTTTTTAATGAATGGCTGTTATATGTTTAATCTTTTCATTTAACATATGAAGTGGACATTTTTCCAAGTATGTTTGGATAGCATGAGTTTTTTTTGTTGTTTGGGGTTTTTTTTTAACATCTTTATTAGAGTATAATTGCTTTACAATGGTGTGTTAGTTTCTGCTTTATAACAAAGTGAATCAGTTATACATATACATATATCCCCATATCTCCTTCCTCTTGCATCTCCCTCCCACCCTCCCTATCCCACCCCTCTAGGTGGTCACAAAGCACCGAGCTGATCTCCCTGTGCTATGCGGCTGCTTCCCACTAGCTATCTATTTTACATTTGGTAGTGTATATAATCTATGACACACAGGAGGCTCTGAGGCTCGGGGAAGAGAAGTTAACAAAAAGCATATTTTGATATACACTACCAAAATATGCTTTTTGTTAACTTCTCTTCCCCGAGCCTCAGAGCCTCCTGTGTGCCATAGATTAGATGCTTAAGGCAGCACTTAACTCTGAGGAGATCTTTCAGCTGGGCTTTCAGCACTGTCTCCCCCATCACCCCCACTTCTCCCCTCGCTCCCTCCTCACGCACACCCTCAGAAGCAATTACACTACAAACTACCTGGGGAGAATCTGCTGGCTTCTCTGGGACGCTAGCTGCATCTTCAAAATGAAGCAAAGATCTGGGAATTGTCTGAAAACTCACATTGGTGCACATGTCTTATTTGAACAGATTAGATCCTATAGCAGCTTTTGGTCCTAGATTTTGTGCATTGATCAGACTGCTCAGATAATTCATCAAGTCCACTTTGTACCATTTTTGGACACCCTAAATACCTAAATTCTTTTTTTAAGTAATTTTTTTTTTTTTAACTTTCAGTTTATTTACTTATTTATTTATTTATTTATTTATGGCTGTGTTGGGTCTTCGTTTCTGTGCGAGGGCTTTCTCTAGTTGTGGCAAGTGGGGGCCACTCTTCATCGCGGTGCGCGGGCCTCTCACTATCGTGGCCTCTCCTGTTGCGGAGCACAGGCTCCAGACGCGCAGGCTCAGTAATTGTGGCTCACGGGCCCAGTTGCTCCGCGGCATGTGGGATCCCCCCAGACCAGGGCTCGAACCCATGTCCCCTGCATTGGCAGGCAGACTCTCAACCACTGCGCCACCAGGGAAGCCTCCTAAATTATTAATGACTATTTCTATTGGGATAAATGGATACCCTCAGTATCTCTTTTTATCGCGCACAGTAATAGCCTAAAGTGCATGGAGAAATATCCCAGAATCCCATCTATTTTTTACCATCATCAACCCTAGAAATTCATTATGAATAATGAAGATGAATAAGGTTGAGGTGCAGATGAAAAGAACTGCCCCATTTCCATTTTCACTGTCTTTTCAAGCGGATGTCGTATATCATGAAAGCACAACAGTGGGATGAACAACACAGGTAGTGTAACTAAGCACTTAAGTTTAAAATAAATGTGTTAAAGTAGCTAATTATACTTTATAGGAAGAGAAAATGTTTTCTCTTGTCCTGAAAAATAGGTGATGGGTAATTTAAAACTTCGTGGATATCCAAAATTTGGTTGCCTATTTTTTTTTTGAATTTTAGAATTTTATTTATTTTTTTATATAGCAGGTTCTTATTAGTTATCTATTTTATACATATTAGTGTATACATGTCAATCCCAATCTCCCAGTTCATCCCACCACCACCACCCCCTGCCACTTTCCCCCCTTGGTGTCCATACGTTTGTTCTCTACATCTGTGTCTCTATTTCTGCCCTGCAGAGCAGTTCATCTGTACCATTTTTCTAGGTTCCACATACATGCGTTAATATATGATATTTGTTTTTCTCTTTCTGACTTACTTCATTCTGTATGACAGTCTCTAGATCCATCCACATCTCTACAAATGACCCAATTTCGTTCCTTTTTATGGCTGAGTAATATTCCATTGTCTATAGGTACCACATCTTCTTTATCCATTCGTCTGTCGATGGACATTTAGGTGGCTTCCATAACCTGGCTATTGTAAATAGTGCTGCTGTGAACATTGGGGTGCATGTGTCTTTTTGAATTATGGTTTTCTCTGGGTATATGCCCAGCAGTGGGATTGCTGGGTCATATGGTAATCCTATTTTTAGTTTTTTAAGGAACCTCCATACTGTTCTCCATAGTGGCTGTATCAATTTACATTCCCACCAACAGGGCAAGAGGGTTCCCTTTTCTCCACATCCTCTCCAGCATTTGTTGTTTGTAGATTTTCTGATGATGCCCATTCTAACTGGTGTGAGGCGATACCTCATTGTAGTTTTGATTTGCATTTCTGGTTGCCTATTTTAAACATGCTGAGCTGAAGTTTGAAAAAGCTGTCCAGTTCCAGAGCCCAATTCTTCACTGTTACTCTCTATGGTCTCTTAATATAATTAAGGAGATAATAGGAACATTGTTGTGCAGGGAGGGGCGGAAACTAGTGAAGAAAGGGTTAGGCTACCAAATAGTAAATATGTTAACAGCTCCACAACCAAAAGAGCCTGGTATTGGGTCAGCGAAAGATAGACTCATCTTACAAAAAAAAAAAAAAAAAAAAAATCCAAAAGTAGACAACAATATATGTCTGAGAATTTAGGGGAAAAATAAATTGCATCCTATCTGTCTCCTTTCTGCCCAGCACATTATAGGAGCTCAATAAATGTGTTGTTATTGAATCACATTCAGATTGTTCAAGATTTAAATGGAAAAATAAAAATACATTTAAGGTTTCAAAAAGCAATTTTAGATGAGTATTTCTATCATCTTTGGTGGAGAAGAGCTTCCTAAGCAGAGTATCAAAACTAGATGCCATAAAGGAATATACTGATAAGTTGACTGCTAAAAAGTATAAAACTTGTCCAAGTCTGAGCATACAGAGTCTTATATAAATAACCCCAAGATCTTATCCTCAAAAAAAAAAAAAAATTCTCATTCTGGAGCCTTGAATAGACACGCTTAAAAAATATAAATAAAAAAATAAAATGAAAACTTAGGAATCTGTCACTGATTAAATATCTACAAAGTGCCTACAGCACTGGGATGAGCTTCAACAGGCCGGATTAGTCCAGTATGCAAAGAGGATCATATTTCTGTAGAGACAAAACCTTCCAGCAGCTTTAATTCCTCACGAAACCTCAGACCACATGCAACCATTAGCTGAAGTAAACATGATGAGAGAACAAGCATCAGAATTGTCAGTAAATTCTGCAAAGTTGAAATCTAAGCCATCAGTTTCAGTAATTCCCAGAAATAACAGCCAAATCTAAACACTGTGTAGTTTTGTGATTTTTACAGTTGAGCCAGTGCAAAGGTTTTAGGAATTTAAAAAATCATATAATTGATGTCTCATACACAGACACCATTGTATCTAGTTAGCTTTTAAAAGTATTCATGTCAGCCTAAGTGAAATACCATCAAAGAATTTAGGATGGAAAAACTGCATAGAAATCAAGGTCAAGTGAAAGACCTAAATAACTTCTAAGAGACTTGCAACACCCTGAACAAATATAATCTGGTCGTTCCGTCTCGCTGACTGACCTCAGCACGTGAATAAGGCCAGCTTTAAGCAGCTGAAGTGGTGTTTAATTTTATCCAGAATCCATACCCTAATTGTAAATTTGCACTTTAATTTGTAGTAACCCCAAGTAATAGGATATTTCCATGTCGAAGTGGGGCCCGTAAAGAACGTTGCGGGCGTGGGTTTGGACGGGGGTGATCCCTGAGAACTATCCTAGCGAAACTGATGTTCTAATCTGTGCATCAGCCACAGGGGCATGTCGACTCGGCTCATTTGGAGCTGATATCAAATCCTTACTAAAGACCCCTTACGGAGGCCCCTGAACTCCTCACCAAGAGGCTGTGCCTCAGAGTGTCATGAAGAACAGGGACAATGAACCAGGTAACTCAGACTGAAGAAAGGTACGACTTCTGCTTCAAAGTGTCCAGTAAGACACTTGGCGGTGAGAGTATTTGAGAGCGGAGGCAAAACCATCCTGGAACGATCCATACAGCCTCTATCTTCCCTTTGCTTGGCGTGAGAATACACAAACTGTTTATATTGAATTAGGTAAAATAAGCAGAAGATAATTCTGAGACCATTATTTTATGTTGGCGGGTCATATTAGAGCTTGTTAAGAAGACTCCTTTGGCAGAAACAGACTCACAGATATAGAAAACAAACTTGTGGTTACCAAAGGGGAGACGGAAGGCGGCGGGGACAAATTAGGGGTATGGGATTAACAGATACAAACTACTTACTATGTATACAATAGATAAGCAACAAGGACGTATAGTATAGCACAGGGAATTTTAGTCATTATCTTGTAATAACTCATAATAGAGAATAATCTATAAAAATACTGAATCACTATGCTGTACGCCTGAAAGTAATATAATGTTGTAAATCAACTATATTTTAATACACTTTGGAGTTGCTTCGGGTACTCATTGTAGGAGAAAACTGCCTTGGGAATGATTAGTAGAAATCTGTAATTGAGTACCCCTAGTGTCCATGGGAAAGAGAGAACTCACAGACAGATGACATAAAACTGGGCATTTTATCCTTTGCCATGGGGTACAAAGTGCCCTTTCCCCTCCTCGGGGGGATCTGTGAAACGCGACATAGAACTGTAACCTAGGCTGATTGGGAAGGGTCTACCCTTTACTAGACCAGGGTCAGCCCCACCTTAAGGAGCTAGAAAGTAGCACCATCATGACCTCGCTGGTACCAAAATCACGAGTTTGTTTTAGGTTATTTTCTCATATACAAGATAGCAGCATCCCAAGGTAGCTGAAGAAAGAGAAAATTCAACTCCATTTCTGGCTATTAGATCTGAGAATTAGACCTGGCTATTTGATCTGGCATAGAATCATTGAAAGAAGTGTCATTATTTGGTGCCTGTTCCTTTGTCCAGACATTTCACTGTGATTTTCTCTTTCTCTCATCCCCTTACCCTGTTGTCCCTCTCACAACAGGTGTAGAAGACATCGTGGCAATTATGATTCCTGAGCCCAAAGGGAAGGAGATAGTAAGCCTGCTGGAGAGAAACATCACCGTGACGATGTACATCACCATCGGAACCCGGAACTTGCAGAAATACGTGAGCCGCACCTCGGTTGTGTTTGTCTCCATCTCCTTCATCGTGCTGATGATCATTTCCCTCGCCTGGCTGGTCTTCTATTATATCCAGAGGTTTCGATATGCAAATGCCAGGGACAGGAACCAGGTGAGTAGCCGAAAGTTAAAAAAAGAAAAAAGTTAAAAATTATTACCAGAATAAGACATATTATTGTGTAAACTTTGGAAATCACAGAAAATACCAAGACCAAAACCAAAATTATCTATGATGCCCCGACTCAGGATAAACACTGTTAACATTTGCTGTATAGTTTTTCAGATCTTTTCCAAGTACACATATTTTGATGTTTTGCTAACATTGTTCTGTAACATGGAAGTGCTTTGTCCCACATTCCTATTGCTCATTTGGGGGACAATTATTTACTTATTTAGGCACAAAATAAATGGAGAAAGAGGAAGGGAGCTGAGATTATGCTAATTGTATCAACATAATGTGGAAAGAGCCAGGATGTCCTCCTTGTGAACAGAAGGAGACAAAAAATAAAAGGTATTTTAAAAAACAATTAATTTTGGAACAGACAGTGCCTACACAGTGTAAAATGCAAAAGGTGCAAAATGGTATACAGTGAAAAGTAATTGCTTTCCCATGTTTGTCCCTCAATTAAGCAGTTCTTCTCCTTGGAATATCTTCTCTTCCAGGGATATTTTATGTGCTTACAAACGTGTGTGTGTGTGTATATGTGTGTTTTTAAACAAATGATAGCACACTTAACTCTGTACCCATATTTCTCACTTCATCTTGGAGATTAATTCTTATCAACACTCAACCCAAGCTGCCTTCTCATTTCTAATAACTGTACAGGCAGACCTTGGAGATATTGCGGGTTTCATTCCAGACCACTGCAATAAAGCAAATATCTCAATAAAGCAAGTTAACAGGAATTTTTTGGTTTCCCAGTGCACATAAAAGTTATGTTTACCCTATACTGTAGTCTATTAAGTGTGCGATAACATTATGTCTAAAAAAACAATGTACGTACCTTAATTTTAAAATATTGCTAAAAAATGCTAACCATCATCTGAGCTTTCAACTCATCGTAATCTTTTTGCAATAGTAACATCAGAGATCACTGATCACAGATCACCATGACAAATATAGTAATAATGAAAAAGTTTGAAGTATTGTGAGAATTACCAAAATGTGACACAGAGACACAAAGAGCAAATGCTGCCAGAAAAAATGGCGCCAATAGACTTGCTCAATGCAGGGTTGCCACAAACCTTCAATTTGTAAAATACACAGTATCTGTGAAGGGCAATAAAATGAGGTATGCTATATAATGTTTTATTTTCTGCATATGCCGCATTTATCTAACCAGCTCCTATTAATGGACATGTTTTCTTTTACCAAAAACCAAAACACACACACACAAACATGTACACGTGACACAGCACATTTGTGAGTATATCTGTATGGTAAGTTCTGGAAGTTTTATAGCTAGGGCAATAGTATGTGTACTTTAAACTATAATAGATACTGCCAAATTGTCTGCCAGAAAGGTTGAACCAATTTATACATTAACCAACAATATAGTAATACTGTTTATACTAATATAAATGACATTCGTGCAGTAGTGTATTAATTTAATACTGCTTATACTAACATATACAACAATATACTAATAACAAACATTATTTACGCATATCCTCACCAAATGAATGTTACAGCTTTTTTGTTGTATGCAATTTAATAAGTTAAAAATGGTATCACATTTTTCTTATCACAAATAACATAAAATAGAAAAAGGTGATTTTTTTTTTTTCTATGAAGTATCTGCTTACATTATTAGACCACTTTTCAATTGAGCTGTTGGTCACATCATACTGATGTGTATAAGCTCTTTACTGGTCAGAGCAGTTAACCCTTTTTTGGGGAATCCTACAGATTCCATTTTTTTCCTCCCAAGTTGTCATTGTCTTTGATTTATCTTTGGAGCTTTTTACCATGCAGAAATTTGGGGGTATTACGTAACTGAATTTATCAATTTTTTATAGCTCCTGAGTTTTATATAATAAGATCTTCTATAGCCCAAGACTATAGAAAAACTGTATCTCATGGTTTCCTCCACTGCTTTTTTTATTTCACTTTCATGCTTACAACTTTAATCTACAGAGAACTTATTTCAGTGTAAGGAATCAAGTACAGAGCCAACATTATTTTTGTTTCAGATTGCCTACCAGTTTTTGTAACTGGTATTTATTGAATAATTAATCTTTTCCTTCTCATATGCAGAACCCTCCCCCATCTAGCATATATTAAAGCCCCATATGTATTCGGTTCTATTTCTATGCTCTATAAAATGTAGCTTTAATCTGTCTATTCACATTCCAATATCATACTATTTTGAATATTTTAGCACCATAATATGCCTCATATCTGTTCATGCTAATCTTCTTTTATTGCTCTTTCACTTTTTTCATGTTTACTTTTATATGATGTTAGAATCACTTTTAGCTAGGTTTTTAATTTATAGAATAATTTAGAAGGAGTTTATAACCTACTGATGTTGAATCTTCCTATCGAAGTGTAGTATATGTTTTCCCTTTATTCAACTATTCTTTTTATTCCCTAATAGCATTCAAAATATCCTCATTTAATCTTGCACATTCTTCTTATGTTTATTCCTAGGTCATTGTGTTGCAATTATAAATGAAATCCCCTTTTTCATATGGGGAAGTCTTTTGATTTTTTTATGTTTATTTTGTACATTATTATAATTTAGTAATTTATGTATTTTATAATTTATTACCATTTTAAATTATTATTATTACCATAATAATAGTGATATTATATAGTATATATTAAATGCAGGCATGTTGTAAGAGCTCTCTATATATTTACATACTTAATCTTCTTAATAACCTTATAGCAGATAATTCTGTTTTCTTCATTTTACAGAGAAGGAAACAGAGGTTAAATGAGTTGCCCAAGGTCACACAGCTAGTTACTAATAGAGACAGCAACTGAACCAACAGCAAGGCTTCAGAGTGTATGCTTTTAAGCACTACATTGTAGTACTTGTGATTGTTTGTATTAGTTTATCAGGATTATACTAATAATATGCAATCAATGATAATTTACTTCTTTCAAATTTTAAAACTCCTTTTTTTCTCTATTATCTGACTTCACTGACTTGTACCTCCAGAATCAACTAAAGTAATAGTAGTAATAGTGAACATATTACTCTTCATTCAGTATTTAATGGGAACATTCTGAGTTTAATGGATCGTTTTTATCATTTCTCAATTTTATTATTTCCCCATGCTGTCTTCTAGGTTAAGATCTATATTTAACATGTTATATAAATGTCAACATAGTCCTGTTTTATTCAGAGTTTTAATCAAGAATGTACTTTTAATTTTAACAAATGCCTTTTCAAGAGCTGTAGTCTGGGTTTTCTCTTTTGATCTATTAATAGGAGTGGTTTAAATTAATGGATTTCCTAATATTGAGCCATCCTGAATTTCCAGTACATGCTAATCCTCTAATGTGTGCTAGATTGTTTTGATCATATCTTATGTGGTACATTATTTATTTTTTACCTGGATATTCACATGTGAAATTTGTCCATAGTTTACATTTTTATCATGTTTAGGTAATGGCTATACTGGTTTTTTAAGAAGAATTTGCAAATTTTCCTCCATTTTCTGTAGTCCAGAGTTGCAGTGTCCAACATGGTAGTCAGTAGCCATGCGTGACTATTTAAATTTAAATTAATTGTAATAAAATAAAATGTAAAATTCTGCTTCTCAGTCATACTAGCTACATTTCTAGTGGCCACTAGAATAGATACAGCATAGATAGGACACTTTCATCATCATAGAAAGCCCTATCGGACAGCCCAGTTCTAGAGCATTTTAAACAGTCCTGGAATTAGCTGATCCTTAAAGTATTATAGCACTTTTTGTAAGCCAATAAATTCTAAGTTGTTTTAGGAGGACAGCTCTTGGACTTTCTATTTATTTTATGGAAATTTGTCTGTTTAAATTTTCTACAGCTTCTGGAACAATTTTTTTAAACATTTTTATTGCTTTTTCTGACTCTCAAAATGATGCATGTTTATTCTAATAAATTTTGGCAATCATAGAAAAATACTAAAAGAGAAGACAAAATCACCCATCACCTTACTGAATTGTTAACAACTGAGTACATTACCTTTCAGACTTTTAACTCCATATATATATATATTCAGTAAAATGTCATCATATATGTGTCTATGTATGCATGAGATACAGACACACATGTAAGACATGTAAGTTTGTGTTCTCTTTTTTTTACTAAATGGTGAGCATTTCCCCCATCATTAAATAATCTTTGAAACATGATTTTTGGTGACTACCTAGTATTCGGGTTCCACCACTTGCCACAAGTGGACAAGATACTTTATGCTTTAGTTTTCTAAACTAAATGGGAATATACCTTCTTTGTATAGTTATAGTGAGGATTAAATGGCTTAATGTATCTTATATTTTAAAGTCCCTGAACATGATCAATCACTTACAAAGCTCTCAATGAATGGTGTCATTATTACTATCATATAGATTCCATAACGATTACATACAATTCCAAATTTGCCACTTTTACTGAATATTCTGGAATTTAAGTGGACAGTTATTACCAGTTAGACACAAGGCAGTGAAACTAGATATAGAACAAATATGTTCAGTTCCACTGATTCCTAAGGGTTACATTTGAAGAAACCATACAAATATAAATCAGTTATTGCAAAGACACTTACCAGCTGATCCAACAATGATGAATAGAAATGGTACCCCTATCTTTTTGAGTCTACAGATAATCCAAGCAATCATTGGGAAATTGAGGTAAGGATGAAATTTTAGGCTTGACTTGGTTGAGTAACTATTTCAATTGCTAGTTCACTTTGTGCGGGTAGATAGAGATTGCATTTCTGTCTTGGCCTATGCATACTCTGTGATGTATGTGAAAAGCAAATTAGAAGTGGATGGGGTTTAAGTGTTTACTCTGCTCCCTTCCTTGAATTACAGGATGTTGCCTTCAGGTTACTCAGTGAATTTGGATCATGCTGAAAGTTAGCACTGTTTCTTGATCAAAATAGACACCATACTTTAGCCCTTTTATGAGTGGAATAAGAATATATAATTTCCCTTAGAAAAATATTTTTCTTTTGATGGGCAGTGCTTCGTTCCATTCAGCAGAAAGTTACAGCTGTATAAGCTATAGCTGTACTAACCATCAGGTGAACTGAAGTCATTTATTTTTACTGAAGCACTATTGGCCTTTCAGAAAGAGTAACTCTCGGTTTAGATGTAGGCTCACAGTCTGAAATGGAATATCAAAGGCATTAATATTACATTGGTGAAGTATCTAACCTTTCAGGTGTGTGATAGAGAGACAACTTGAATTAGCCCGAAGCGTACCTCAGTCTCTGCTTGGCTTGGTGGAGATCACACTTAGAGGAAAGTCACCATCATCTTACACAATCATTAGCCTTTTCACATCATTTCAATGCAGTTTCTCACAGAGTAAGATTTGCTAGATGTTCTTTATGTTAGTAACCTCACAGCGAGGTAGATGATGACATGGAGACTAAGGGCCACAATTTAAAGTGGAGAAGGAGATTTGGCTGGAGTGCCATGTTTCCTAAAGCAACTATACCAAGATAGTGCCAGTGCAAGGTAATAGTTAAACACACAGCTTTGGAGTCAGGTCTGGATTCAAATCTTTACTCTGGCAGTTTCTAGTGGTATGATCTTATGTGGGTCTTCACCTTTCTGTGCCTAGATTTCCTCACATATAAAGTGGGAATGGGGACTGCCCTGGTGGTCCAGTGGTTAAGACCGTGTGCTCCCAATGCAGGGGGTATGGGTTTGATCCCTGGTCGGGGAACAAAGGTCCCACATGCTGCACAGTGCAGCCAAAAAAATAAATAAATAATAAAAAAATAAAGTGGGAATGACCATGGGTCATCCCCACAGGCCTGATGCAAGGATCCAATGAGAAGATATGTGTGATTGGTTATCCGAGAGTTGTTAACTGGATCGTTCTTATTTTATTTTATTTTATTTTTTGGAGCAGAGAAAGGTTTATTGCAGGGCCAAGCAAGGAAAATGGGTGACTCGTGCTACAAAAAACTCCAACCTGGATTGTCTTTTTAAAGATAAAGCAATTCTTAGAAAATAGTATTTCCCCCCCAAATTTAAATAGCCCCATTTTTTAATAACTCACATGTAGTTAAGTCTAGATATGGGCTTTATGTCCCAGGTGACACAGTTTGAAACAAAATGGGATTTTTTTGTTCAGAGGTATGGGAAAAGGAAGGCATATCAATAGACTACAGAGAAAGAATCTGGCATTCTTGGAGAAAAACTTCCCATGAAGCAGTGTGTTTTGATTAACAATAACAGTGTATGCACACTGTAAAAAAACAGGCAAAATAAAAGAGCATCCATTTAAAAGTAAGCATTCTCCCCCCTCAGACTCTCTTTGTCCATTTCCCTCCCTCTAGGTCTCCCAAGAGGCAACAAGTCTTAGCACTTCCCTTTCTATGCTTCCAGAAATTTCTGTGTCTATAAATAAGAAAAGTACCTTTCCACATTTATTACATGCACGAGGACTCTGCCTTCACATAGCATATATTGTAGCGGCATCAACAGGCAATACACATAAAAACAGATACGAGCCCATGTGGAGGGCTGTACGGGAGTCAAGATGACAGGTGATGGGTTTGGATTAGAGGGAGCAAGGTGGAGAAGCCAGATGGGCATCAGATTAGGGCAATATTTTAAAGTCCTGTGGATTAGATGTAGAATATAAAAATCCTAGTTTATACCTGTTGTACCAGCCTAATTATTAATAACCCCCATTTTACTCTCCCAAGTGTTCCAGTTTAGATAATAATCACATGGTTATCATGTGTGTGAGGGAAGGAGAAGAATCAAGGGTGCAGTTAGGTCAGTTCTTACAGCATTAACTGAAATAGGAAAAACAGAAGAGATCCTGAAGGGCTGGGGAATCTGGAATTTGGGTATGGAGATGTGAAATTTTAGAAGCCAACACAACAGTGTAAATCAACTATACTTCAATTTTAAAAAAAAGGAAACAGGTACTAAATCAACATTGGGGGAAAAAAAGAGAAGCCTATTAGATAGAGATACCAGGTAGGTATTTCTTATACAAGCCGAGAGGTTAGGGGAGAAGAGCTGGAGGTGGAAATACAAGAGTCATCGGTATAGAGATCCCATTTAAATGGTCAGGACAGGGTGAGCGCCCCCTGGAAGTGGGCATCCAGAGAAGAGGCCTGAAGACAGCCTGATGTACACTCGCGCCCCGGTCTCTCTCCCTCCATCATATTATTTTATGCATTTGTTTTCTTTTCTTCCCAATTCGTGTCACTATTTGAAACCATTCCCTCCTCGCCTTGTACCTTCCCCTGCCTGCAGGCCCTCTGAGGCAGGTGCAGCAAGGATGCTGGTTTGCAGAGACCAGGCACAGCCTCACGCTCCCTCTGGATGCACTGTCCCTTGGCTCAGGGTCACTGCTCTGCCGTGACTTTCAGTCGCGAGGCTTGTCTTTCTTGGAGGCCTGTCATCTTTTCTCCAGGGCCAGGCTGCTTTGGGGACCCTGCTGTCAGCCAGCCTGTGGATGCCTGAGTCCAGTGCCTGACTGTTTCAAGTTCCCTCTCCACAGAGTTCAAGGAGGTAGCTGGACTCCTGTCCCCCATTCCCAAACAAGGCCTGGGGCCCGGAAGAGCCCGTGGAAGCATCCTGCATGGGTTAGGATACAGGTTGGCCCAGAGCACACATGGAACCGGTAGGGGGGCTGCTTTTCATCATGTCACATTCCGACCAACCGGGTCTCAGCTCCGACCGGGCCCAGGGTTCTCTGTTACATAATCAAACAGAGACCCAAACACAAATGGGACCCTCCCAGGCAGCTAGGTAAGGATCTAGAATACTGTCAAGGCTGAAGTGTCAGGAGCTGGGACCACTTAAAGGCGAGTAGAGTGTTTGTATCTAACGCCTGTTTTGGAGCAAAGTGGAATCAGAGACTTGGGCCGGGCGGGGTCATGAGGCAGGAGGACAGTCCAGTGCAGGAAGCGCTTAGAGGTTTTGGAGTCAGGAACCGGGTCTGAATCATAGAGATAGGAACAGTGGTCCAGCCAGACAGGCAGAGCAAGGCGAGAGGAAGCGAGGAAATCGTGCTCAGGCACAAGAAGCCTTTTCTATCACACTCACACCTGTGAAGTGTGCAAGCACACACGAGTAAAAGCACGAAGGCGGTATGGGAAGAGAAGCTGCAGGTCACAGCCCACTTCTCAGAGATGGAAAGGTCCTATGATGATTAGGAAGAACATTGTGCTGGCCATTTAACACATGCCAAGGTGGCTTTTAAGTGCTAGGCCATGTCTCTCTGTCTCTCCTCACAAGTCTCATGATGGCCCTGGATCAGTACTTTAAGGAAATAGCCCACGGATGTCACCAGGGTGGACCTCTACCCCGCATCACCCAGACACCTCTCAGATCAGCCCTGAGAACCCCAGTTCTCAGAAGGGCTGCAGATGGGAAACCACAGCTGTAAGGATTTGGGAGGCAGTAGATACGTGGCCATTCTACTCATCTATTTGAGAATGCTGACTGCCTGATATGAGAATCATAGTTTTTTTTTAATTTTTATTTTATATTGGAGTCCAGTTGATTAACAGTGTTGTGTAAGTTTCAGGTGTACAGCAAAGTGATTCAGTTATACATATACATGTATCTATTCTTTTTCAAGTTCTTTTCCCACTTAGGCTATTACAGAATATTGAGCTGAGTTCCCTGTGCTATACAGTAGGTCCTTGTTGGTTATCCATTTTAGGTATAGCAGTGTGTACATGTCAATACCAAACTCCCAATCATAGTTTTTAGAATTTAAAAGGACACGAGACATAATGAATTTGAGAGAGAGAAATGTTAAGTGATTTTTTTTTCAAGGGCACACAGCCAGGTTTTTGATTTCAAGGTAGAGTGATTGCCAGCGGACAAAGCTCCCTTCACAGTACTGAGGTACTGAGGAGACCTGGCCCACCAAGAGGGCCGCCAGCCCCACTTCAGTCACAGCAGGAAACGTGAGCAACTCCCTACCATTCTACCGTTTGAAGATTGGCCCTTTTTGGCTTTAGAAGTAAGGATTGATTGCTAAGCCCTTTCTAGTATCTGATTTAAGATTCTCCACCTCATGGGGCTTCAGAGAGGATGCTAAAGGTTACTCCTTATTCTACCAACGAATGACCTCTCGTCTGGGGACCTCTTCTTTTTTTTTTAGACACCAATTGTACTTGAACATTTGTTTTTTTTTGGTTTTTAAATTAATTAATTTATTTTTGGCTGTGTTGGGTCTTCGTTTCTGTGTGAGGGCTTTCTCCAGCTGCGGCGAGTGGGGGCCACTCTTCATCGCGGTGCACGGGCCTCTCACTATCGTGGCCTCTCTTGTTGCGGAGCACAGGCTCCAGATGCGCAGGCTCAGTAGTTGTGGCTCACGGGCCTGGTTGCTCCGCGGCATGTGGGATCTTCCCAGACCAGGGCTTGAACCCGTGTCCCCTGCATTAGCAGGCAGATTCTCAACCACTGTGCCACCAGGGAAGCCCTGGGGACCTCTTCATGAACCTTGAGGCGGGGAGCCAGATCCGAGACTGACTCTTGATCCTAAACACCGGTGTGCACCCTGGGCAGCCCTCTGCTCCCCACCAGGAGGTTAAGAATCCCTGTGTCCCCCATTTCCCAGGTGTGCCACTTTGGCTGCTGTTCACTAATTCTTATCCTGCTTATAGAAACCCTACAGGACAGGGTCTTCCTGGTGGTGCAGTGGTTGAGAATCTGCCTGCCAATGCAGAGGACACAGGTTCGAGCCCTGGTCCGGGAAGATCCCATATGCCGCGGAGCAACTAAGCCCGTGCGCCACAACTGCTGAGCCTGTGCTCTAGTGCCCGTGAGCCACAATTGCTGAGCCCACGTGCCACAACTGCTGAAGCCCACGCACCTAAAGCCCGCGCACCACAACGAAGAGTAGCCCCCACTTGCCGCAACTAGAGAAAGCCCGTGCGCAGCAGCAGAGACCCAACGCAGCCAAAAATAAAAACAAATAAATAAATTTTTTAAAAAAAGAAAAAGAAAAAGAAACCCTACAGGACAAAGCCCGCCAGCAGCATTCCTGCCGTGGCTGTGCCTGTGGCCTGTGAGCCTGCCTTCTGGTGATGCCCTGGGACATTGTCTCACTGTCTCCTAGGACATCCCACCTCAGACACAAGGACTGGGTCTGCATTCTGAAAACCACGGGACTCCTAGTAGATGGCAGCTCTTTCGAATATGAGCAGATCAGATAAACTAAATCAGGTTCTTTTTTGTTTTTCATGAACAATATTGCCTTTGAGGCTAACCCGAAGAAACTAGACCTGTTTTGTATTGTTTCATGTAAGGTCTGGTAATGACATTCAACAAAGCTTTCTTGAAAGAGTTACCTCTCCCTGAGAATACCTTTTCCTATTATTTGCATGTACATGGCCCGTGTCCCTTTGATGTCTTTCGCACATCTTGGTGCTGAAGTGATGTTGGAACAAAAGAAGTAATGGAATTTAAAACAAACTTGAACTTCACAGGAAAAGAGAAAGGGAGGGGACAGGAGTAGGTCAAGTGTCTGCCATCCAGGGAGGGTCTGTAAGTGGAGATGCTTCTGTGGTCCCTGATTGACGCTGCACTGTCCTCAGGGGATAGAGGGCAAGTATTCAGTGAAGTCATTAGCCATTGATTTACTGTGTTTCGATAATTCAGGTCTCAAAGGATCTTTGCCTCCCAGTTCTGTTCTGTGCGGCTGACGATGATGAGCTGGTAAAGCTGGAAATGACATGGCTTTACATACCTAAGCTTACTGATAAAAGAAACTAAGGTCCAGAATATTGAAGTGACTTGCCCAAAGTCACACAGTCAGTGAGTGCCAGCAAGAGGACTGAAAGCTGGATTTTCTTACTCCCAAGCCATTGCCTTCTCCTCTACAACACCTCCCCCCAGAAATAATCCTGATGTTTTTACCTCATGCCCTGTGTGCACAAACAGCTTTAAGTCCTTACCCTGTGGAGTCACCATGGCCGCCAAAAGAGTCTAATTCTTTTATCCATATTTCTAAATGGATGGAGGGGTGATTTGCATCATAGAAATTGATTGGACTTGCTGTGCAGTGGTTTCTGTCCCATCAAGCAGGCCCAGGAGAATCATTATTATGTATTAGAGCAAGTGCAGGAAGTGGCTGAGTCACCCATGGCCACATGAGCATCCAGATGACCGGGACCAACTCTGTTTATGTCTATAATGTCCTCTCTTCACCTAGAACATAAGGACACTTAGTTATTTTTCCACTTGTTCGTGTTGGTGATGACAGTAATCATGATTAGAAAATATAGCTGTCAGGAAAAAAAAAAGAGGCAAAGATGATACAGAATTATTCAACCAAATGAGATAAGAGGAACATAAACTTGATTTTGATGCTGTGTTTTGGCATCCTTATTCCTAGTTTTTTCTCACCTTGACTGCATTTCTGTTTATAACACAGAGGGGAACAAGAGGGAGATGTCTTATTTTTCTCAGTTTCTTAAGTATTTAGGAGATAACTAAATTTTATCTCCTAAATTATACATCTTGGGTTGGAGTCTGTCATTGTTTACTATCCTTGTTGGTGTTTATGTCAGACTTTATTCTTCTAATAAATGGCTCTGTGTTTATTTTCCATAAAGCTGTTTATCTTCATTCTTGTCAAGGAACCAGTAACCTTGGTAAATATTTTCTTATACCTGTTTCAATCAAATTGATGAGTAAATCTAATTACCAAGATGGCTCAACTCCTGACAATTTTTAGTGAAAAGTATAATATGATTTGGATCTGGTTGGGTTAGAGAAAATCTATAGGAGCATCCTGGAGAAGGGATAGGAATCCCTGCCTGAAACAACAGGTCTGTACAAACCTGAGGTGGTCCCTATCTGCCCAAGCTGGTCCCTACATCTACCTGAGGCGGTCCCTAAGTCTTCCATTAGCATCACATCACTCTGCATTTCTAAGGAGCACAAAGGAGAGAGTCTGTTTTGTGATGATCTTCTGCTCCAGTCCCTAGATTCTCTGCTCAACTACATACAAGACTTGGTTTGAACAAGGTCTGTAGCTTTCCCTCTCATTTATACTTGGTGCAGTTAAAATCCCAAAGACAGAAGAGACCAACTACAAGAGCAACAACTTCCTTATTTGGGCCATTTTATTAAGAATGTTTATGGGCTTCTGTCATTAGTTTGCATTTTGGAAATCCAATAATACTAGTGTGAAAATAGTTGAAAGTGGGACGGACAATCGTCTTTATTCAGAAGTCAGTATTTCTGATTTTCATGTCACTTAAGAAGAAATAGAGACATGCCTATATTGACAAAATTTGGCTACATGCACATGGTCATAGCATTTTTTTAAACTTTACAGTGCTTTCCCCTGGTCCCATAGTTATCGTCTATATCTCAGAAGCTGGTTTTTCCATATTTTCCAGGTATCTAGATCATCTGTTTTTCCCCTGGCAGGGCAGACTTTCATACCCTTCATTAGTCCCTACCAAAATGCAATCTTTTTCCTCCTCAAAAGAGGTATAGGTAAGCTTTGCTTACCTTATCACATGTATTACTTATAGTTTTCCATAAATTTTCCCATTAACTGGCTGAATTTCTCAGGTTGTATTTCATGCTTTTAAAAAATCTCTGGATTTAAGATTTTATTCACCTATCAACCGTTTATGGAGTTTCCATTAGAGAGTAAGCTGCAGAGGGCAGGGAAGTGTATATATTTTTTCACTACCATTGTTTCAAAACCCAGAGCTAGGCCTGGAACAAAATAAGTGATCCGAGATATGTGTGGAATGATCACGGGTCACTGATTGAAGGCAGCTTTATTCTAGGTGCTGGGGACACACGGGGAAGCAAAAATAAACCCAGTTGTGCACTCAGGGAGCTCACTTGAGCAAAATGGAACAGGAATTGATCGTCAAAATAAACATCAACTTGCAAATGTTGTGACAGTGCCGTGAAGCAAAGGTACAAGGAGCTGTGAAGATCTGGACTCGAGGGGTCCTCTCTCCTGGAAGAAGAGGGCGGAGCTGCCTGAGGAAGTGGCTTGAGTTAAGACCAAAGGATGGTTAGGCACCAGCTAGAGGAAGAGGAAAGGAAAGAGAGTTGCATCGTGTTTAGTTTCATCTCAGTTCTTTTCTTTTCCTCTCACTCTATGTTCCCCCTTGGTACTTATCACTATAGCCTCTTCCTATTTTTCCCACCACCTTAGTTTGCTCAATACTCATGGATTTCCTTATAGGTCTCAAGTGTATGTTGGTCTCCTTTTAGGAAACAACCAAAGCTTACTTTTCTGTTAAAAATGCCAGTAATTATTTTAGAAACTAAGGACAGAATATCAAAGAGAAAAATTAATTAACAAGGGGAGCATGTCCTCTTCTACCTATTTAATTGGGGTATGCTTAGGGACATGCCGTATGACAGGTACTTAATAGATTTTGATTGGTTGGTCAGCTGATTGGTTAGTTGCTTGGCTGGTTGACTGAACGGCTGGTTGGCTGGCTCGATGTTGGTTGGTTAGCTAGCTGATTAGTAGGTTGGCTGGCTAGCTAGCTGCTGGCTGACTGGGTAGGTGTTTGGTGATTGGCTGACTACCTGGTCGGTGGATTGGGTAATTGGTGAAAAAATGAGAGGGGTAATTTAGCTTTGGTTTTAAATTCAGACTTAATTTTACTCAGATTCTGACTGACCTGTCACTGACTCTATGATATTAGACAATTTATTAAGCTCTTTAAGTCTCAATTCATTCTATAAAATGGTATTTTTCTCATAGAGCTGTTGTAAGGATAATAGTGATATAGCTTACAAAGCTTTAGCATGGTACTTAGGCTAAATGAACTCTTCATTAGTATATGCTCACTATTTTAAAGAAAAGAAAGAAGCTAGAGTTTTATTTCCAAAAGAAACAAAATTAGTGAAAGCAGATGATTATTCTTTTTAAATGTTTGCCCTATTTATCTTAGTCCTTCAAATATGTTTCAGTGCTGCAAATACACTTCTGTTACAGACTAGAAATACACAAACCTGAGAAGATTACAGTATGTGGAAAACTCATAAGCGCACAAGCAAACCATTTTTTTCCTCAACAGATTAAAACATAATTCTCTCCCCACCCTCTTCCTCTCCCACTCTTCCTCATGGCCCTATTATTATATTATTGTAGGGTGCATTAGGATACTAACTTCCTCTATTTAAAAAAGGAGTGCATAATATATTATTTCTTAATGTGGGTGATGATGGTTACCCAGGTGTTTTGCTTTATAACTATTTGCTAAACTGAATATGTATGATTTATGTATTTTCCTATGTGCACACTCACACTTAAACACACACAAAAGAGGTGAAATTGGCATGTAACAAGGTGATGGGATAGGATAGTACAGACCAAATATAAACCTAAGTTGGGTCTAGACAAGCAAAGGAAATTGGTTAAAAATTCCAAATTGAAAGGAATACACAAACAAT
The DNA here is from genome assembly GCF_028023285.1 of Balaenoptera ricei. NCBI lineage: Eukaryota > Metazoa > Chordata > Mammalia > Artiodactyla > Balaenopteridae > Balaenoptera > Balaenoptera ricei. Next base: position 25,672,066 of record NC_082643.1, on the reverse strand, counting down.
AAACCCTGTGAACAAGAGATGAAGATTATTGCAACTACTCCAAATTGGCTATCTCCGTCTCACAAATTGAGTGGCTAGAGTGACAAATTAGGGAGCTGTTTGTTTGTTTGTTTGTTTTGCTAATCTGCATGGATGTGACCTGCGCTGGAGTCACTGTGGGGCGGGATCCTTCCATGTCGTATTCCACTTGCTTAACCTCAGGCATGAAGAGCTTCTCTCGATGACAGAGCTCTTTAGGAGGCCGCGATGAGTCAAGTCCCTTTGCACAGGTATCACTGCCCTGTCTCTTCCAGCCGTCTTCATTAACATTCCTTCCACTTGTGCATGATTTCAGATACAGCTGCCCTGGTTTACTGAATGCTATCAGACACAAAGTTAAGAATTACAAGTCTTTATTACTAACAAGCAGCTTTTGGTTTTTCAGCGCCGACTGGGAGATGCAGCAAAGAAAGCAATCAGCAAGCTCCAGGTCAGGACCATCAAGAAGGGTGACAAGGTAACAGCCTCTTTTCTTTTTGGGGAGGAGCTATTCAGAGAAGCTCCCGAGTTTCCTAGCAGCCAGTGTGGAAAAGAAGATGAGGAAGGGAAATACGTGCTAATAGTTCTCCTGTGAACATCTGTTATTTTACCCATCATTATTTAACATAATTTAAAGCAGTTTATACAATGCATACTATAGGACAACAGAGTAGTTGGAGGAAGAATTGAAAAGTAGGTATAGGAAAAGTAGACGCAACCAGGATGAAATCAGTATACACACGCATTACCTGAAACGTATAGCAGAAATGGGTCCCAAAATTTAAGTTGGGACTCTCCAGCAAGCCAATGCAAAGAAGGAAACAATATTCAATATTCAAACAAATCTAATTACCTTATTCCAGTGTCCCACAAGATAAAAGCAAAATGGCTGTTGCTGGTATTACAGCATGAGAAAGTTTTTCCATGAATCCTTGCAAGGAAGATTGTTATATGCTGAGTGATCTCCTCCACTTGAGTCTGCAGCAAATGCAAGAAGCATATTTAGTCCCTCTGAAATTGAGTTTCTAGAACCCGAACGTCAAGGCAACAGTCTCCCTAGCTGTAGAATGATGACATAATGCCAAATGCAGAAGCATATCTTAAGGAAGGACTGCAAAGTAGTCCAGTCTAGGCCCACAAGCCTCTCAAGGCCTCTGTTCTCCCCAGGAGAATTTTTCCCCCAGGAGAAATTTTAGAGCAGTGAATTGCAGTACATGGGTTTGGGGCTCCTTGGGGCATCGTAAGAGATTCACAGCTCTACTTGTATAGGAGGTGTTGTCTCTAGTATGAATAATTGATTAGTCTCTCTAATTATGTGCTACTGTTTTTCAACTATATAAAAATACCATTGAGCTTAATAGGATAAAATTCATTGAAAAGCAGCACTAAATTTAAAGTATATTTTTTCATTACTTTTTTATCCTCAAACAGGATAATAAAAGAACAAGGACTATTACATAAGTAATGTATTATGGGGTGTTGAAAGAGATTTATGTCCTTGAAAAGAAAGCTGGAACCACTATTTAAGAGTTGTATACATTAGATTCCCGAGGAATGGATAGATTAAATATCATTTTGACAATTCTCCATGAATAGTATTTCTCATCCTCGAGACTTTGCTATGTCACCTCTGATTGTAATAAGTAGCATTATTAGCAATGGTACATTAAAAAACTGTTTCCTCACCAAAGCTCTTGCAGTGGAACCCAGAAACAGAAAGTGGAGGTTGGAAGGAATAGAAACTAAACCAGTGTACAATAAATTATGGATTAAGAAAACTGGCACCGAGACAGTTGAAAGCCTTGCTCCAGGCCAGCTCTCCTTTGGCTTGTTATTTGTGTGTTTACAGGAGTTGAAGGTAGGAAAGCAGGTTCATCTGTGCTGTCTCTCTTGCAGGAAACCGAGCCTGATTTTGACAACTGTGCAGTTTGTATTGAAGGGTACAAGCCCAACGATGTGGTCCGGATCTTGCCCTGCCGGTGAGTGGCGAGGCTGCCTGCTTTTGACTGGGGCGTGTGTGGAGAGTGTCTGCTAGCCTTACTGACTCCGACCTGCTCGGCCTGGCCCTGCAAGGTCAGTCTGCCCCAACAGTGCCCTATTCGAATAAGAAACCACCACCAAGCTCATTCTTTTTATATAACCTTTCTCCTTGAAAACATTTTGTCTTGTGACATCAGAAATATTTTTCCAATCCTCTTCGCACCAAGGGGAGGAGACTACTGCTGTGACCTAGGACCTCATGTACACAGTTTGATGATGTAGCTCCAAGTTCAAGGTTTTTTTAACAAGTCTATAATATTCAGAATCATACACGCTTTTACAAGGGCTATTTTAATTAAAATAATAAACTCTTAAAAATGTTTCCTGAATGATCATGAAAGGGTCAGCAACCAGAATATAGTCAGGAGGGAGTAGGAAGCCAAAGGCAGATTTCATTCCCCTTTATTTTTTATTGACAAGAAGAGAACGTGACAATCACCCCCAAACTTCAGGAATCTAGGGGCGGATGCCAGCATGTGTAGTTGGAAAAACTGCCAACTGGTGATTCTCATAGAACCCTAATCCCTCTCCCTCAACTGAAATTCACCGTTAAGGTATCTAGGTTCTTTTTATACAGTTAACATTAGATAAATTTAAATATTTCCATAAAAGAAAATATTTTAAAGTTGCCTAAAGCTTTTTTAGTGTTTTTGCATCTGTGCAGGTGTCCTAAAAATAAAAATTAAATACTGCCTTAAACAAAGAGTCTTCACTTAGAAATACTGGCTTTAAAAATTCTAACAGTATTTAAGGAAATAAAGTAGAACGCAGTCACCACCAAGATATAAAACAATCCATTCGGTCATAAAACAATGTGATGTTAAGAACTATTTATTAGAAACACAAAAGAAATAGGATATGCCTTAGGGGAATTAGTTTAATAATCTCAAAGTGACAAAATCTCAAAGTGACAAAAAGGATCAAGATATTCAGATAGATGCAGACACTCCAAGGGGAGTGGATTGTTCTTGAAATGCTCTCAGGCAAATTGATCAGTAGGAAAACCAGCCTGAGGAAAGCGCACTCTGGTGGCCCCAGCTGAAACCTTCAGGCGGGATTCCCTTTCCTTAGTTTATAGATGGTTGACTGTCTCTAAGAACAAATCATAAATTGGGACACGTAAAGACTCGGCAGCGTCCTTCATATGAGGGTACTATAGATAAATTCTCTCTCTAGACATTATACTTGGTATTTGCTTGGTGACTTTTAGAAATGCTGGCCAAGAATGGCAGTATGTGAACTACAGAGAGCCTCTCCCGCTAGCATCTTTCCTCTCTGCAGCATTTTATTAAGAGTTTTATAAAGCCTCATAGCTATGCACAAGGAAAGTGCTTGATTTTACTTTCCTTTGGAGCTGCCTTAGAGCCCTGTGAGGCTCCTACTAATAAAAAATATCCAAAGCTAAAATTAAAGGTAAATAGCATCTTTTCCCTGAGAATCCAAAGAACTTTACAAAAGTAATTAAGGAAAAAAAAACTAAAAATAGAACTACCATATGATTCAGCAATCCCACTACTGGGCATATACCCTGAGAAAACCATAATTCAAAAGGACACATGTACCCCAATGTTCATTGCAGCACTATTTACAATAGCCAGGACATGGAAGCAACCTAAGTGTCCATCAACAGAGGAATGGATAAAGAAGATGTGGCACAGATATACAATGGAATATTACTCAGCCCTAAAAAGGAACAAAATTGGGTCATTTATAGAGATGTGGATGGACCTAGAGTCTGTCATACAGAGTGAAGTAAGCCAGAAAAAGAAAAACAAATATTGTACAATAACGCATATATGTGGAATCTAGAAAAGTGGTACAGATGAACCTATTTGTAGAGCAGGAATAGAGACGTAGATGTAGAGACCAGATATGTGGACACAGTGGGGGGAAGGGGAGGGTGGAACGAATTGGGAGATTAGGTTTGACATAAATACACTACCATGTGTAAAATATTAGCTAAGGGAACCTGCTGTATAGCACAGGGAGCTCAGCTCGGTGCTCTGTGACGACCTAGATGGGTGGGATGGGGGATGGTGGGAGGGAGGTCCAAGAGGGAGGGGATATAGGTATACATATAGCTGATTCACTTCGTTGTACAGCAGAAACTAACACAACATTGTAAATCAATTTTACTCCAGTAAAAGAAAAAAACACTATATATAGGCTTACTTTAGCTCTGTCATTCATACTGTATAAAATAGCTTGTTCAATTAGAGCTCTTTCATGAGTATATCTCATGTTACTACGTATAATTGCTGGAGGCTGCATAATATCTAAGCCACAGATGTACCACAATGTAATTTACCATGCCCCTGTTGTGGACCATTCGGCTGATTTCAGTTTTTAATTATGACAAATTACATTGCTTTAGCAGTATTTAAATTGTCATGATATATTATTCCAGATTTGCTTTTACAGTATATTTTTTAGAAATTTTAACGAAGACAAAAATAGCTAGTACTTGTCACAAAAAAAAAAAAAAAAAAACCTTTAGGAAGTTTAATCTTATTTATGCTAACACTTGCCCTAGGCCAGTTTAGTTTGGCCTCAGGCTCCTCCTTTTTACATCATCCTTTGCTTCTCAGCTCATTTCTTGATTCTTTTTGCTTCAAGTTCCTCACTGTACATCTGCTTTTATTTCCTTCCTGTGGGCCCTGCTTTAAATAACAAATACATCCAGCATTACCAAACGCAGGTTGTAGTTGCTGTTTGACCTTAGACTAGCCAACACAGGTCTACGTTTTGAAGAGCTCATCCAATTTTTCCATGTGGCTTTTAAAATCAAGATATTTATGCCTGTTGCTGGTTTCTGCCAGACAGTTTGCACTAATGGATGTTATCAAACAAATGCACTGGCATTTGCTTTTTTGCTAGATAATTTCCCCTGGGGTATTATTAAGCCTTTGCTCCTGTGAACTTCATAGTCTCTCTTACCAATTATTTCCAGGCTGACTCATCCACAGAATTCTTTGCATCTCCTTGGAGCAAAAACTGTTTCCAAAAATGTTCCAGCATATTGTCTTTCTTCTCTCACACTCTTTTCGGTGGGCTCCTAACTCCTGACATGCTGGGTGCCTCTCTTCTCTATGGTTGCCATTTAGGGTGTCTTTCCAAATCACCCAGTCTTGTACCATGACTTTTTCAGAATCATTCTCTTGATTGTGTCCCTTTTAAAGACACTTGCACAAATTAGGATAAATTAATAAGTGATTCTTCCTCTTTATTTGTAGTCATGGTGATAAATAAAATCAAACTGTGCACATATTCATGTGCCATTTCTCCCCCATTGTTCTTTCTTTGTCAGGGTCCTTCTCTAGCCCTTGGAGGCAAGCTTCTCCATTGGGTGAGCCTGGACACCCACATTTCATGTGAGGGAGGGACCACAACAGCACACAAAACACCTCAGGTCTAACTGTTGTGGTTTGGATTTGATCCTAATACACCACTAAGATATTTTCCAAGAAACTGTGGTTTTGCCATAGCATACCTATGCCAAAACATGCAACGCGCTGCATTTTAGGGCTGTTTTTTGTGACTAGGATCTGTACTTGCGATTATGATTTGTAGCCACAAAAGATATTTTATTGAAGTTCTGTTGTCTTCTCTTGTCCAGAGAAGAAGTTGGGCTCTCTGATTCTTCTTTGGCTTTTACCCTATGGTGTCCCCACTGTCCTTCAACGGTTATTCATCTCAAACTATTTACCCAATTTCAAACGCCGTTATCTCAGAAAGAGCATGATCTCCTTGGGCAGAGCAAACGTCCTTGTTTGTCATTTTTTAAAAACAAAGCAGTGTATGCATCCTTTCTCTACATGTTTGTCATTTTTTAAAAACAAAGCAATGTATACATCCTTTCTCTACATGCCTATACAGTTCTTTCCTATCTCTAATTTATTACTAAAGCGTTATCACTAATTTGGGAAGATATTAGTTTCTACTACTGTCTTTTCCTTTGTTTGCAAACTCTCCCCACAATTTAGGAAAAAGTATGAAAGCTCCTTGGCAACAAGCAGGCCCTTGCCATAACCTTTTTAGTAACTTCAAAACAACAAACATTTCTTTTGTAGCAACTGTATACCAGGAATAGTGTGAAGTACCAGAAATGAAAAGATAAATGGCATGTTCCCTGCTGTAAAGAAATCAGGCTAGTGAGGGAGAGATAGGAATTCAAATAAGTAATCACAATACAGGGTGACATATATGCAGCAATAGTAGCAAAATGAATTAAAATTTTGGAGGAACTAATACCAGGTGCAAGGAAGTTAAGAAAGGCCCCACAAAAAAAAAAAAAAAAAAAAGGAATGTCTTCATATTTTCTAACCATGGTTGTTTTTCCCATTATATCCTCATTATAGAAAATTTGTAAAGAGGATAAATATTTAATCATCTGTGTAACTCCCTCATATAGGGAACAACTGCTAACATTTTTATGATTTCCTTATATTTCCTATGCCTATTTTCTGCAAGTTTGAGATACTGCTGTCAACATCAATTAATATCCTGCTCTCTTTTAATATCCTGCTCTTTTCAGTTAACATTGAAAGAATTTGCTAGAAATAGGACTAAGTTATTTGTGGCTCATTATGACCTTCCTTTGGCCTCTAACTCTGTAGGCAGAAGCTGATCAAAGTCTAGGTTGAATAAATCAACCAAAGACCCTGGGATGTTGGCTCTGAGTCCTCAAGAATCAGGGTCCTGTGCTCGCTTCGGCAGCACATATACTAAAGTTGGAACGATACAGAGAATATTAGCATGGCCCCTGCGCAAGGATGACACGCAAATTCGTGAAGCGTTCCTTGTTTCATGGGGTACAGAGCTCTAGTTTGGGATGATGAAAGAATTCTGAGGATGAATAGTGGTGATGATTGTACAACAGTGTGAATGTACTTAATGCCACTGAATTGTACACTTATAAATGGTTAAGATGGTAAATTTTATATTATGTATATTTTACTTTACCACAATAAAAAATTAAAGGAAAAAAAAAAACCCCAACGCAGCCAAAAATTAATTAATTAATTTTTTAAAAAAAGAATCGGGGTCTTTTCATGGGCCAGTCAGAATTGTCCTCTGGGGTAAAACCGGAATGTGTCCTAACTCCCCTTAGCTCATTCCATAGTAACCCATCGATGAGCTATTCAAATGGCATCATCCCCAGCCCCCTAGAGAGACAGAAAAGCAGTTTCTGACAGACGACAGAGTTTGGCTGGGTACTCACGGCCCCACGGAGGCAGCATGTCCTGCTGGCCTGTTATTGTCACAGGTGGATTACAGATAACATCCTCTAATGCTCAAGTCATTGTCTTTGGTAGCCGTGCCTCCAACTTTTCACCAGTTCCTACACAAAATTCTCATGATTACAAATTAGCTCCTGTAGTTATGTTTTGTAAATAGTGCTTCTTGGGGGGAAACGATAGGAGGCAAGTGCTGTGGACACTGCCTGCACTTTTAATCAGGACTTGGTGCGTATTCCGGAGCCGGGAGTCCAGGTCAGTGAGCGGCTCTGCAGGCCCATGGCTTGTTGGGCTCCTCCCTCTTCACAACAGGATTCAGTTTTGTCCTGAGCAAGCTTACCTGGTAGAGAATTCTGGAAGGTGGGGGGGGTGCATGTGGTAAATATATATATAGCATAAAGTTGATCATTTTTAACTGTTTATACATTTATATTTCAGTGGCATAAAGTATCTTCAAATTATTGTGCAACCATGAGGACTATCTATTCATCTCCAAACTGAAACTCTGTAGCCATTAAACAATAACTCTCCATTCCCCCAGCCTGGAGTTTTGTGTGTGTGTGTGTTTTAATTTAGGCTTGATTTTTATTAACAGAAGAAAATGTCAGTGAAGGAACTTGGTTTTGATTCAAGAATCTAATTTAAGTTAGCTAGCTAAAAATTGATTTTTACATATTCAATTCGAAACCTGATAGTGAATGATAATTCTGTATATATCTGGTATTATTATTATTGCTATTATTACAATACTAATATGATGTTACTCTTACCATTATTATTAGAACTGTTACTATTCCTATTACTATTACTAACATCATTACCACCATCCATTCTTCCCTGGCTTTCTGAAGTAGCCTTCTCACTGATCTCCCTGTTTCTACTCCTGCCCCTTAATCATTCATTCTGATAAGTCTATGTTTAATTATCCAGCTAGATTGACTGGACTCCGGGTACTTTTTTAGCCGAGTACAAATTTAAACTCATTAAGTGTATCAGAAGTATGACTAAAAAAACTGTTTCTTTATGAAGATTAATTGAAATTTACTTCAGTCCTTCTGTTTCTCTAAAATGTGTTTCTGTAACAAGGTAGATTCACAGAAAATTAAGAACATGCACTATTTCATATTCACTCCTTACAAGAGAATTGAGTTGGCTGGTGCAATTGCCACTGATTTTATCAGGAATTACTGTAAGAAGCAATCTTAGGAGACTTGCCATTGTGGCTCTTGTTAGGATTACATCGTGAGAACTCACCAGAGCAGTTCACGTATGGAATACCTGCATTTCTCCTGAGCAAAGGAATGTATTTATATTGTGGGTACGAAACTGTGCTATTTTCCAGATTTTTTTTTTCTATGTTTGTTGATAGAAAGCCAACAGCCAAATCTGGAGCCCATCCCATAGCCAAAAGGGATTTTTTTTTTTTAGCTTCATCCCTGACTCTGTTTTATGTCTCTATTCTTATTTTTCTTTCTTCTTTAGCTTTTATGGCATCTTTTTGGATATCTGCATCTCTTAAGGTCACCTTAAGTCCTTTCTAGAATAAACATTTTCCATGTGTTTAAAACTTTCTCAATATCATTTTTAATTGGTATATAATATCCCCTAAGTCATAATTTATTTGACTCTTTTGGGACATTTAAGTTGTTCCCCCCTTCCATACCCACATACTTTTTTTTGCTATTATAAATAGGGCTGGGATAAATTAGCTATGTGTGTGTAGACCTTAGTTACATTTTGGATCATTTCTTTCTAAGGCTACAAATTCAAATTGCCTAGTTACTTTCCAGAAAGTGGTACTGAAGGAGTTTTCCAGTCAGTCAGAGCTAAGAAGAATATTCCAAGCAAAGATAACTAGTGGTAACCTGGAATTGTCAGAATATAACGCACGTGTCATGATAATGGTAGAGAGGTAGGATCAGATCATTTAGGACCTGAATGCCCAACTGAGGAGCTGAGGTTATAGCCAAGTCCTGGAAGACCAGCTGACAGGTTCAGCTTATGCTCTACACACAGCACACTGGCACATGTGGAATGTGGCTTAAAGTGATGTGAACGGAGTCAAGGGGACCAGTTAGGAGACTGTGGCAAAGTCAAGGCAAGAAATGCCGACAGCCTGACTTGGAGTGCTGGCATTGGGCATATAGGGAGAAGGATCTAGTCAGGAGAGAGTCAGGAGGTAAACCTAGCATGAGTCAGCCATTTGGAATACTTGAAAATAGCTGCCCCTGTCAGATGGTGACTGATAGATACATCTATATTTGTTTGCAATTAAAACATTCTCATATCTTTCCATTCGGATTCTAAACAATAGAAAAAATCCAGCGGTTAGCACACCGTTATTCAAAAACTGTAACAGAAGAAACAGATTTCAAACGCTGAAACAGATTTTCTTTCTCACTCAAAAAAGAAAAGAAAAAAACTTGAAGACCAGCTTTGGCTTATCTTTTTAAAACTTTCTTCTGAGTTATTCATCCCAAAACAATCCCATAACTGGGTCATTTAGTCAGAGTTCCATTTTGGGTAGACAATTGTTGGATTCTATGTGTAAATGCTATGCTATCCTTCCTCTTTCTCATCTCTCTGTTTTAGAAATGAGGCTAAATTTCAATTGTATCTGTGTAAGAGATCTCTTTACTAATTCAGGACATAGAATATATCATACTGTTTCTTTTTTCTTTCTTCTTTGAAACTTGAGTCTACATTTTTACAAAGATCAGAACATGACTCACCACACTGGTGTTGAAAGAGATGAAATGGAGATTTAACACAATAATATGCCAGACTGAAAAGAGAAAACAGAATAAATAGTTACTGTTAAAGTACAGAACAAATGAATAGAGAAGGACAAATAAAGCTTGTATGTGCAAATCGGGGCAATACAAACCCTAATTTGCAAAGGAATTTCTAATGACATTTCAGTTAGAGAGATATTAAAAGGGATAGGCCTGGAGATTTGGAAAAGGAATTTTTTGAAGGCTGTTGAAAAGTCAAAGCCAAGATTTGGTCTTCTAATTCAATGAATTCAGCGGAGGTCTGTTACATACCACGTATCTACAGTTGACAAGAGGCTTATACGTCATCTTTGTCCATCTACCCAAATAACCAGCTACTTTCCTTTCTCAGTTGATGTGACTGATGTATGTATACTTTTAACATGGACCTACTTATTGACTCCTCAGCTCCATTAACAATGGATCCATTAACAATCCATTAACTCCTGTCCGTAAGGACAGGTGACATTTTCCTCTACAAGAGAAGCAGCTCTGGGAGAGATCTAGTAAAAAGGTACATGACAAACAGAAGAGGGATCCATTTGTAAAGCTTTCTGAACAAACACGAATCCTAAGCCTTCCAGAGTGACTTGCCTGCCAAGGACCAGCCTCCTTAAAATCAAATTAGTAAGATTTACGGAGCTAATGTAGGTGAGAGCACCGTGCCTACGTGACAAGTACGTTACCACCGGTGGCTTGCATCCGATGGGCCTCTCTCTCTGCTTATTCACTCTGTCCCAGAGAGTTTCCTTGTTCCCATTGGATGCTTCCAACCAAACCCACCGGGGCAGTTCATAGCTTCCCCTGCTTCTCCTGAAACTTTGATGTGGGATCCAGGTCTTGGGTCCTTTAATGACAACTGAAGGCAACATCACAGTTGGACTCTGATATTCATCTGTGAACTTAGGGGCTCTCATTCACTCTCCCTACCAGACACAACATGATCATAATAAAGAACATAACATAAAGAAGAATTATAACCTGATGTAGAAATGAACGTCACTTTAATATTTGAAAACTTCAGAAATCACGAGTTTTATGGAAAGCCCAATAAAAGACACTAGCCCCTTAAGATTTCTAACCCCAGGACCCATCTAATTTTAAGATGAGTCAAATGAACTGAATGTCTGTGTGAACAGAAGATTCCAACCTCTTTACGGGTAAAAAAAAATTTATAGAACACTCTAATGTGATCAGGATTCCGACTCTGAGCCTTATAAGTTGTGAAGTGGAAAACAAAGGGATACTTTCTAGCCAAGCAGAAATGGTCTGTCCTAACTTTACCCTGTTGTGCCTGTTACATATGCTTGATTAGGAACAGATTTTTTTCCAAGTTCCTTTTTTTAAAAAAGTGGTGAATGCTGGCTGATTTTCATAAGATTTGACTTACTCTTTCATGCCCACGTTACGCAAATTAGATTATTGGTCATTCTTTTCTCTGCCGTTGTATATTTTTAAAATAACTATGAATGTTTCATTGCTAATTGTAAGAAATTTTGAAAATGGTGAAAAGTATAAAGAAGTAAGGAAGAATAATAATCTCACCACCCAGAAATAATCATTATTAATATTAGTATATTTAATTTTTATGATGTATGTATATATATAAGCATCCCATGTATTTTGTTAAACATTGTAGTGTCAGGCCATTAATATAATTTTTATTCTACTTTCTCTTCTAATATTAAAAAGTAAGCATTTTCCAGTAACTTTAGAAATTATCTTAAAATATTTTAGTGGTTGCATAATGGTCCGTTATTGAAGTTTCTTTAACTGTCCCCCCTATTGTACAGCATTTAAATTGCATCCAGTTTTCATCATTATAAAATCATGATCTCAACTGTTTATTTTTTTTTTCTGTGTTTATCGCTTAGGATATATTCCTAGAAGTGAACTTCCTGGGTCAAAAGTGCTTTCCAAAGGATCTTGATAAGTTTTGTCTAACTGCTTTCCTGAAAGGTGGTTAACAATTTACACCCCATACTAGCACGATGTGCTTGCATTAGTGTTTTTTTGGAACCAAGAAGTAGTACCATATTTAACCATCTTTCTCATCTAGTAGCCGAATACAAAGGTAGCACTTAGCTTTAATTCCCATGTCTTTGATTTCTCTGAGATTTTATTCTTGACTAACCAAAGCTCTTCACATATCGCATCTGTCAACGAAAAATTTTCACAAAGTGAGAGTTGTGAGTTCAGTTTTATTTGGGGCTTAATGAGGACTATAGCCCGGGAGACAGCCTCAGATACCTCTAGGGCACTGTTCCGAAGAAGTGGAAGGGGGAGGTTGGAATATATGTGATTTTGGTGAAGGGGGATACGTGCAATCAAGCACACATTTTGGCAGAAGGTTGCTGCTGGTCACAAGAAGGTGTCTGCTAGCCACAAGGAGCAGATGTCTCCATTAATGATTTTAGTGCTTTTCTAGATATGAGAAGATGCAAGGAATTGGGCTCATAAAATCTTCTCCTGAAAATATCTAACTGTCTGAAGGCCTGTTCTGCCAGGTTTTCCCAGAGCACAGAGTGCCTCATTCCTGGTCTCCACCCCAAACTCCTTTCAGGGTGTGTTGAAGGTCAGCAAGTAGCTAGTGACTTCATTCTTTCAGAACCAGATGGCAAGCAACAATTTTTAGTTGGCATATCTACTGTAAATGTAAATCGTCATTGATGGTAAGATGCTTCCTGATTTCAGAGATGTTAAAATGGGGTAGGAAAATGATACGGCATAGAACTGATAAAATGTGGTATTAACTATTTTTAACATTTTGTTTTCATGTTTTGGTAAATAGTGTTTTTTCTGATTTAAATATTTTTGGTTTGTATGATGCTTTTGGATTAATAGAAAAAAGTTATAAAATTTATGAATTTTTATCTTTATTTTTATCTCCTCTTCTTTCATCTTTCTTTACCCCCCAAAAATAATAATAATAAAACAACTGAGCAATTAACTGCATTTTTCAAATTTCTCTGAAATTTATGTTGGTATAGGCATCCCACTCAATAGTCATTATTTATGAAAACTGTTATTTTTAGAACTCATTTTTTCAGGAACATAATTTTACATACTCTGCCAGATTAAAAGTTATATAGTATAGTGGGAGTTTAAAGTGGCACAGCTGCTTTGGAAATTTGTCAGTTTCCACTGAAGTTAAACATACTATCCTCTAACCTAGCAATTTCACTCTTGGATATATACCCAAGAGAAATGAATGCATACATTCACAGAAAGACTTGTACAAGAATGGTCATCATAGCACATTTATTCATAATAGCCAAAAAATAACCCCAAGGTCTAACAACAGAAAAGTCTGTAAATTAGTTGGGGTACAGTCATACACTGGAATACTACTCAGCAATAAAAAGAAACCAGCGATCGATGTACATCAAAGCGCAGATGAATCTGAAAAAATTATGTTGAACCAAAGAAGCCAGGCAAAAAGAATAGATACTTTATGATTCCATTTATATGAAATTCTATCACAGGCAAAGCTAATCTTTGGTGACAGAAGTCCTAATGACGGATTCATAGCAGGGAGTGGATATTGTCGGGACAGGAGCAGGAGAGAGCTCTCTGGGGTGACAGAAACAATGTATATCTTCATCTGGGTAGTGTGTACATAAATGTATACCTACTTAGAAATCATCCAGCTTACTTAAGATACAGTATATGCATTTAAAATAATGAAAGAAAATTTTACAGTACCAAAGAAACTACATTGTGGACTTAAAAAAAAAAGTTCACTTTGTACATTAGTCAAAATTATATAAAATGTAAGTTCAGAGTTTGTTGATGGTGCATTCTAATTCTTTTTCTTTGATTACTTTGGATTTTTGTGTATGAACTGCCAAAAATTAGCTATCACTTCATCTAGGGGATTAAAGGAAGGAAACATGAAAGGAGATGTGGCAGCATTGATAAATGTCTGATGTGTTATTTTCTGTTATATTTTCAACAGAGCAAATGCCGCCTTCAAAAAGATGTCTTGAACTCTAATAACCTTGTTAAATATGACATTCTGACTTCAAATGTCCTGATCCCCATTTATATTCATCAACTAGACACTTGGGACAAATGCCAACCAGCTCTGCTACCCCAGCCAAACAATATAATTAGACCAGGGTCAAGTTTTAAGCACAGAGCTTCCCTCTGCCAGAACCCAAAGGAATGAGACACTCTATAAGAAGACAATTCTGCAATTCCCTCGGAACTTGCATTCCGAAAGGATCGATTTCTTCCAGTTGCTAAAAAAGAAACTGAGTTCCGTAGCAAGAGGATCTGATGCAGCTTCTTAGTTCTTTAAGTTTTGTTGGTTTTTCTTTAATGCTACTTAAACCCAATACTTTGGACAAATGGCTGAAATAACTGGCCATTTATTACAATACTTTGAAAAGCATTCTACTGTTTACAAAGCTCTTTTACATATACTGTCTAATTTGCATCTCACAGTAGCCTATAATAGAATTGGAATTAGAATTAGAATTATTTAACTAAAAGAAAACCTTAACTCATAGGGTCATAGGGTCCAAAGCACAGCGAGGTTTCTGACTTCTAGACCAGTACTCTTTCCAAGGTCCTGGTACCACTGCTAGGCTATTGACACCTTAGCCCCACCCTTCCCCTGCCCCATGAGGGTGCTCTGCCATACACTCAACTCTCTGGGGCTCTAGTTTTGGCTAAAAGTCTGCCTCAGAAACCCCTATCTCACTCTAAGCCAATGTCTAAGAACCCCAAGGAATCCAGATCAACTCTAGCCCAGCTTTAAGGGATTTGCTTTCTCCACAGTGATTCCAATCTTGTTATCCTGGGCCTGAAAACAGACCAGCCTTTTGCACAGAAGGGCAGTGTTTGTGCTACTGAAGTGAGCCATAATTTACTTTATTGCGTTCTTTTATTTTCCCCTTCATCAGGTAAAACTGCTAGCATAGCAGATTAGCTTGCCAAAACAAAGCAATTGTATTTATAACAACAGCCATGATATGGTTACAACTGGTTCTGTGTGACAGCTCTTTTTTTCCCTTTCCTTGTCCTCTTTCTCCTTTTTTTAAAAATGATGTTTACATAACGTAAATAGGGAGCATCAGGGATAAATGCAGCTTCTCAAAATTGGTCCAAACATTTCAGACCAAACCCAATAGCAGAGTCAGCCCTACAGAGAGGCACTGGGCTGGTTGGACAGAGTTTCTGGTAGGGAGAGGCTGGTGTCTGCTTAACTGACCTCACAACGCTGCATGACCACCGCATGCCACCCCTGCAAGGACTTTCTGTATAGGAGACATAGGAAGATGAGACACCATGGAAGGAAGTAACTTGATGGTGAGGGAAAGTCTGGCTCAGGTCCATGTGTTTTTCAAAGTTCTCCTTGAATTGACCTGATTTTAGGAGCAAGGGTGGAGTGAAATCCTACTTAAAATCAATGAGGGCACTTTAGATTTCCTTCCTCTGGGTAGGAATGGAGTACATTTCTCCTAAGCAATATTCATGACACTGTCTGGGCTCCGTTGACATTCTGTAAGTGTCATCACCAATGCCATTTTGGTCCTTCTAACCGAGTAATGCCTGTGCCCAGATCCATAAATCAATATTCTTGAAATGAGATTTGCACGGAAGGAATGGCCCAGTGTGATGTCTACCAGACAGTCTGGGCAGAGCATGGGCTCACCAACCCCATAATGTCCTCATTAGGCCCCCAGAAGAAAGCAGAATTCTTTCATATTTTAGAGTCCATAAAAGTTAAGGAAAGTGCTTCCAGAGTAACCTCTACCATAGAAAACTCACTTGCAAGGAATAGGAGCTAAATTACTGTTAATTAAAGAATGACACTTTAGCTTCTTATTTGCCAGGTAATTTTTTTTGTCGTTTGTTTTCTTAACAACCTAAATTTATTCTCACTTTGAAGACATAAATCTAAAGTGAAATCTTTTTTTTTTAACTGGATCAAAAGAGTTATGCATTTCAAAATTGATTCCACTCTGCCATATTGCCTAACCAGATCAATTTACATTCCCACCAAAAGTATATAAGACTGTTTGCACCATTGCCAACATGAGCAATTATCAAATTTAAAAATAAATACCAATTATGAACAAGAATGATCTTCTTTAATTTCCATTTTTCCGATTTTAGTTAGGAAATATTTTTACAAGTGTTTTGACACATTTATCTGAAGTCTTAAAATGAGTTTGGGCAAAAAAATTAGCAAGAAATATTTTTTACCAACAGTGTAATTCTCTATTATTGAAAGTGTATTAGAACAGACAAAATAATTTTTAAGTTGTCTGGACATAAGATCAACAATCAATGGTTATCAATTCATTGGAATGACATTAGCTAAGCAGTAACAAACCTTTGTCCCTTTCTTTCTTTTTTTCTTTTCTCTCTTTTTCTTTTTATCTTTGTACCCCCTTCACCCATTTCTCCCACTCCTCATCCCACACCTCTGGCAACCACCAATCTGTTCTCTGTATCTATGAGCTCGTGTATGTTTGTTTCTTCGTTTTTAGATTTCACATATAAGAGAGATCATACGGTATTTGTCTTTCCCTGTCTGACTTATCCACTTAACATAATGTCCTCAAGATCCATTCATGTTGTCACAAATGGCAAGGTTTCATCCTTTTTTATGGCTGAATAATATTTCATTGTGTATATAACCACAATTTCTTTATCCATACTGTTCTAATTACTATAGCTTTGTAATATAATTTGAAATCAGGGCATGTGTTGCCTCCAGCTTTGTTCTTCTTTCTCAAGGTTTCTTTGGCTATTTGGGAGGGGAGGGTTGGTGGTTTCATACAAATTTTAGGATTATTTGTTCCATTTCTTTGAAAAATGCCATTGGAATTTTGATAGGGATTGCATTGAATCTGTAAATTGCTCTGGGTAGTATGGACATTTGAACAATACTGATTCTTCCAATCCATGAGCATGGACTATCTCTCCATTTATTTGTGTCTTCTTCAGTTTCTTTCAGTAATGTCTTATAGTTTTCAATATGCAGTCTTTCACTTCCTTTGTTAAATTTATTCCTAGGTATTTTATTCTCTTTAATGCAGTTGTAAATGGGATCATTTTCTGAATTTCTCTAATAGTTTGTTATTCATGTATAGAAATGCAACAGATTTTTGAGTATTGATTTTGTATCCTGCAACTTTACTGAATTCATGCATTCTAACAGTTTTTTGAAGGAGTCTTTAGGGTTTTCTATATATAATATGTCATCTGCAAATAGTGACAGTTTTACTTCTTCCTTTCCAATTTGGAGGCCTTTTATTTCTTTTTCTTGTCTAAGTGCTCTGGTTAGTACTTCCAATACTATGTTGAATAAAAGTAGCTAAAGTGGACATCCTTTCAGCTTTTCACCATTGAATGTGATATTAGCTGTGAGTTTGTCATATCTGGCCTTCATTATGTTGAGATACTTTCCTGCCATACCTGCTTTGTTGAGAGTTTTTATCATAAATGTTGAATTTTGTCAAATGCTTTTTCTGCATCTATTGAGATGATTATTTGACTTTTATCCTTCATTTTGTTAATATGGTATAATTGTGGATGTTGAGCCATACTTGCATCCCTGGGGTAAATCCCACTTGATCATGATGTGTGATCTCTATAATGTATTGTTGAATTCACTTTGCTAATATTTCGTTGAGGATTTTTGCACCTATGTTTATCAGGGATACTGGCCGCTATTTCCTTTTCTTGTGAGGTCCTTGTCTAGTTTGGGTATCAGGGTAATGCTGGCCTTATAAAATGAGTTTGGAAGAGTTCCCTCCTCTTTTATCTTTTGGAAGAATTTGAGAAGAATTGGTATTAGTTCTTCTTTGAATGTTTGGTAGAATGCACCAGTGAAGGTATCTGGTCCTGAACTTTTACTTGTTGAAGATTTTTGATTACTGATTCAATCTCCTTACTAGTAATTGGTCTGTTCAGATTTTCTATTTCATCATGATTTAGTCTTCGTAGATTGTACGTTTCTAGAAATTTATCCATTTCTTCTAGGTTGTCCAACTTGTTGGCATATAATTGTTTATAATAGTCTCTTATGGTCATTTGTACTTCTGTGGTTATCAATGATAACATCTCCTCTTGCATTTCTGATTTCATTTATTTAGGTCCTCTCTCTTTTTTTCTTCATGAGTCTAGCTAAGGACTTGTAAATTTAGTTTGTCTTTTCAAAGAACCAGCTCTTAGTTTCATTGATCTTCTCTGTTGTCTTTTTAGCATCTATTTCATTTATTTCTGCTCTAATCTTGTTATTTCTCTCCTTCTACTAACTTTGGGCTCCATTTGTTCTTCTTTGTGTCTTTTGGCCTTTAACTGTGATAAAAACCCTCTGTTGGGTTATCACAGACTATTACTTCAGAGGGCTGTCAGTTGAAGGACATTGTCATAAAACATAGAAGAGAAAACTGAGCCACAGGTAACTTAAATTACTTGCCAAAGATCACAGAACTAAGGAGGGGTCTTCAAACCCTGAAAGCAGAGCACATACTCAGCTGCTGCGACATATGTGAGAAAACAAAATAGGAAGAAAAAGAAAAGAAACCGACTGTCCTTGGCAGTTTGGAGAAAAGGGGTGGGATGTTCAGGGAAGAGAAGGGACATCTGAGCTGTGACTTGAATTATGAGCAAGATTTGCCACACCAAAAAAAAATTTTTTTAATTGAGAAGGACACTCCAGAGTTATGGTGAGAATGTGAGGTAAACATGGGGGTAGAGCAGAAGATGTGACAAGGACCAGATTGGGTGAGCCTTCTTTGTGTGCTGAGACTTTGTGTTGTAGGCAGTGGGAAGCAGCTGAAGCATTTCACATGTGGGGAGTGATATCATATTTGTATTTTAGAAAGCTAAGGCAGGAAAGAGAAACCAGACCAGGTTGGGAAGAGCCTTGAAAAAAAGTGGATATTTCTTTCTGTGATACTTCATGATACAGATTTGAAAACTTGTACAAAAGTAATGGAGCTGCCAACTAACATTTACCAGATTTATTGGGCAGTGGAGAGCGGGGGAGGACAAAGCATTTCGAGGCCAGTGTTACCGTCTTTCCAAATAAAGCAAGCAGACTGATAGCTAAGTGTAGGCCTGATGAGGCCAATATTTGACAGCTTTTCCTTCTGTAGCCAAATGAATACACTTAAGGCAGGTGACTTTTCCTCTGGTTTTGCTCAATTCCCAACCTCTGTAACTAAGGTACTGCCCCCTTGAAGCTGGAGCACAAAAATACATTGGGGTGCTTCCCTGGTGGTGCAGTGGTTGAGAATCCGCCTGCCAATGCAGGGGACACAGGTTCGAGCCCTGGTCCGGGAAGATCCCACATGCCGCGGAGCAACTAAGCCCATACGCCACAACTACTGAGCCTGCGCTCTAGAGCCCGTGAGCCACAATGAAGACCCAACACAGCCATAAATAAATAAATAAATAAATAAACAAACAAACAAACAAAGTTACCACAACTCCCCCTGTCTTGTTCATGACAGTTCAGTGTGGGAAGGAAGGACGTGGAGTGTAGATTTAGGTACAAACACCGAGAGTAGGACTGGGTTTGAGTCCCAGCTCTGCAATTTACTAGCTCTTTGGATAATTTAATTTACTTTAACCAGCTTCAGCTTCCTCCTCCATAAAATGGGAACAATAATTTCTACCTCATAGGGCTGTCGTGAATGAATAATGTATGTAACGTGCTTGATACAAAGCAGGCATTTGATAACCAGTAGATATTGTTTATTAATTAAATTCTGTTTATTCATTAAACACTGACTCTTAAATCATTGACAACTTTGCAAATAAGATTCAGAAGCTCTGAAGAAACATTTTGACTCCCCATAGAAGCACTGGATAGATCTTATCTAAACATGTTGCCTAGGAGAATGGGATTCTTTGGTCCCTGAGTGACTCACGTTCTTTGAGCACTATTTCATCAAGGGGAATGAAACAGCTTGCATTGGTGTCAAAAGGAAAGCCCCAGGATCCTAACCTCCATGGCAGGGTAGCAGGGTCTAAGAAAGCCTGCAAAAGTAAATGAGATAGAAAAGCCAGAACAGTCCCCTTCTGCCTCCTGGTGGGGAAAACCTGTCATTTAATTGAGGGGGGAATTGCACATATAGGTGAAAGGACAATAGAAAACAAGAATGATATTGCTTATATGTGGAATCTAAAAAATAGGTACCAATGAACTTATTTACAAAACAGAAGTAGAGTCACAGATGTAGAAAACAAACTTATGTTTACCGGGGGGGAAGGAGGAAAGGGATAAATTGGGAGAGTGGGACTGACATATACACACCACTATATATAAAATAGATAACTAATAAGGACTTACTGTATAGCACAGGGAACTCTACTCAATACTCTGTAATGACCTATATGGGAAAAAGAGTCTGAAAAGAAAATGGATATATGTATATGTATAACTGATTCACTTTGCTGTACACCTGAAACTAACACAACGTTGTAAATCAACTATACTTCAATAAAAGTTTTTTTTTAATTTAAAAATAAATAAATAAATAAATAAGAATCCAAAGATGTGGAAACAAGCTTAGCAGGGGTTTGTCATTCCTGCCCCCCAAATGGGAACTTATTATATTATTCATAATCATCTCAGCATTATGATGCAGTGGTTGGCGTCATCTTTTGTCAGGGGTTTGAAGAACTCTTTGTAAAAGGTATGCTTCCCTTTGGTGAATAAGATAGGAGAAGAGTTTTGGTCAACCCTCGGTTGTATTTCCAGCTTGTCAGGATCGTTAGGAGATAGACTATCTCATCCCGTTGTTCCTCTGTATGTGCTTTCTCATGCAGCCTTTGTTACAACGTGGGAAGGGACAGTGCCCTGCTGCGAATTGTACAAATAGAATGAGTGAGATAGACTTGGCCCTAGAGATGTTTGTTGAACTGTTGGTGCATTTCACTAAACTCCAGATTCTTTCCCTGTTCCTTTATTTATTTAGTCTAGTGACTTTTATTTTTCTTTCCATATGGGAGGGAAAAAATTGTTTGCAATCCCAATTGTAAGGAAGTAGTCTTCCTATTTGGTCAACACAAGAAATATGGTATTAGGAATAAATGAATGTTAGTTAATAGCCAACACGATCACCCTGTGTATCATTTTAGCACTGTTTTTGTTGTCCTTAGTTCCCCCTTTGATTTTTTTTTAAATTTACAGTTACTTGCTTTCAGCACTAGAAAGTTTAGAGTAGAAATCAGAGTGATAACCTAATATCTAAAAACAAGATGTAATAGTGGTATTAATAAGATGAATGATAGCTTACAATTAAGGATGATCAGGACTTATAGTTTAAGCTTCATGGACATTATTTATTCCCTCTCTCTCATACACAAATACACACACACACACACACACAGACTCAATCACTGGCAAACTCCATACCATATAAGACAAAATTTCCATATAAAACAAAATTTCACAGATGAGGAATGAAGTCTTGGAGAGCTAATCCTTGCCTAAGATCAAAGAGCCAGAAAATGATGGATCCATAAGGGTGACTCTTCAATGACCTTTTCTGTTGGAGTTCCCAGGGAACCACTGAAGCACTGTGATACCGCCTTGAAGGAAAGGACCTTGTCTTATTCATCTTGGTGCCCAGCTCCTAGTGCAGAACAGAATGGAACAAGGGGGTGACGTAACTAGCACTTTTCTGGGCGAAGATAAATCTGGCAAGGATGAGTGGGATGAAAAGAACAGGGAAAGATTGGTGGCGTGGAGGGCGGTTTAGATGTTAGTACAACAACACAGAAAAAGAGTTAATGAGATCATGAATGAGGGAGTGGCATGGCAAAAAGAAAATAGGCAATGAAGGTAGAAGAGATTTAGGAAGAATGAGTCCGTGGGACTTGATGGCCATGTGTAGGCAGTGAGGAGTTCCAGGCCTTTTGAGAAATATCCATTCATGTAGCAAATATTTCTGGAGCATCCTCTGTGTGCCAAGATCTAGTCTAGTTGCTGGGGATCTAACAGTGAATTAGATAAATGAAGATTTTGCTCTCGTAGAGCTTATATTCTCGTTGGAGGATGTAGCAGTCAGAGTTCTCCAGACAGCCACTGTATCCCACTATATATTCTTAAGGAATTAGCTTATGTGATGGTAGGGGCTGGCAAGCCTGAAATCTGTAGGGCAGGTCTACAGGCTGGAAACGCTGAGCAGGGGCTGGTGCTGCCATCTTGAGGCGGAGTTTTTTCTTCCTCAGGGAAACCGGTTTTGCTGTTAAGGCTCTTCAACTGATTGGATCAGGCCCACCCAGATTATTTAGAATAATCTCCTTTATTTAAAGTCAACAGACTGTAGATATGAGTCACATCTGCAGACTACCCTAAATCAGTGTTCGATTGAATAACTGGTACTATAATCTAGCCAAGTTGCCACATGAAACTAACCATCAGAGAGGAGATGTAAGAATGACCAGTGCAGACAGAGAAGTCACTCAGGGTGTAAGAGTAAGTACCAGCTTCTGTGTGTGGGAGACTCAGGGAAGCCTCCTCTGCAGGAATAGATGTACCTTCATCTTACACATGAGGCAGAGGAGACGTGGGAATGTTGTGATTTATTTAGGCTAAAACAGCTAATGATTGACCCTGCTGTCTTTCTGACTTCCAGCACATGTGCAGGAAACACAACAGAGCCTGCCTCCCAGGAATGGTCAAAGGGACCAGAATGTCTGACTTTCTTTTCCCCAGAAGGAACACCAGTGGGTGAGCAAATTTAGATTAGGCACTTGTTTTCTGAACGTAGAGCCTGAACACAGAGAGGTCGATTATTGCTTTGGGGTAGGGGTGCAGGGGGACACTTCACCCCGCATCAGCCCCTCCCTCCTGCTGCTGCCCTGGCACTGGCCTTCTTCCTGTGCCCAGGTCAGGGCTTTTGTACAAGCCAGTCATTCTGCCTAGAAGACTCTTCTTCCTCTCCTCCCCTTCCTGTGGACAATGTCTGTGTAGGCCTCCGGGGTCTGAACTAAGGCACCTCGTCAGGGAAACTTTCTCTGTGTACCCAAACTAGGATACATCTCCCAGGTACAAGCCCCCCACCAACTCCGTGTTCTGCTAATGTGTACTTAGCGCTATGGTCGTGAAGTAGTTTATCTCTGTTTTATTAGTGTCTGCCTCTCCGATTATCCTCCCAAAGAGGAGGAGCCAAATCACTATCGTGCTGATTCCCAGTGAGGAGCACAGTTTTTGGCAGATATTACTTGTCACGTGGATGCACGGATAAAGGAATGAATGAATGGGATATATTTACTTGTGAGCAGTAAATCTGTAGGGCATTCTAAATAATGACCTGGAAACACACGACACATTCAGGTTGCTCCTCTCCTTTTCCTAATCCCCAATCCGATCATGTCCTGTACACAGCTAATGCTATCCTTGGGACACGGGTTCTTCTCCACGTCAGTTTCAGAAGTGGCACTTCTTGAACTCTTCTCTGATTTGAGGGATCCTTGGTACGCATTGGAACCTCAAGCCTTCTAATGCAAAGACAGCTGTTACAACTGTTAGCACCATAAAAGATGAGAGTGAGGGAAGAGAGTGCAAGCGTTCCAGGAATAGTGCAGCATGGATGGCGTGTCCTAAGGATGCCCTCATACTTGACAGATGGTTCTCTCTCTTCTTGCCCCAGGCAGGAAATTCTGACTGCTTCTGCCTGGGGTCTGGAGTCGTGTGCGTGAGAAGACAAGCTTCTGATTCGAGCAGCCCCTAACGTCTCTGAGTGGGCTCTTGTGGGCCACGTTGAGAGGAAGTTTAGTCAGGACTCCCCACCCCCGCACCTACTAAATGCCCCCCTTATCCTGTCACTCAGAGGAAGGCTCCAGAGGGCTGGCGCATGAGGCTGGTGATGGAGTTGAGCGCATCAGCTGTACAAACAGGAAAGCTTACGGTACCTCTCACTCTGGCTTCTGATGTGAGAGCCACCAGCCATATCAACTTAAAACATCACTTGTGCTGTGAAATGCTTGCAGGAGCTCTTCTGCCCTTTTGTGTGAGACCCCAAATATCTACAGAAATGAGGCTTTATTTTGCAGTTTTCTTCTGACTGTAGGAAAAGAAATTTTGGATTGATTTAAAAGTAGCAACTCTCAGGTTATCCTGCAAGATCTGCGCAAATTTCCCCACTTGCCTTCTTTCCATTCAAGATTCTTCCTGTCGAGAAAGAGAGAAATTTCTCTGTTTCTACACTCTCTGCATTTTCTGAAACTTGGAAGGCTCAGCTGCAAATCATAGCGGACCCTCCTGGGAGCCAGACAGATGTTGACTGTATCACCGCAGGGTGTAACAGGAAGCATTACTGGCCCAGGTGTTCGGAGATGGAGGTCCGAGTCTTGGCTCTGCCAGCGAGCAGTGCGTGACCTTGGACAGGTCTCTGGGCTGGAGTGGACTAGGTGCTCTCCGCAGGTACCGCCGCGCTAAGATGTATGGTTCTCATTGCAGGCATCTTTTCCACAAGTCCTGTGTTGACCCCTGGCTCCTAGACCATCGCACCTGTCCCATGTGCAAGATGAACATTCTTAAAGCCCTAGGGATCCCGGTAAGCACAGCACAGCCTCCAGCATCGTTGTGTCTGTCTTTCTGCCTTTCCCACAAAGCAGGGCGAAAACAGCATCCCTGGATTTTCTGTGTCCCCTCAATCCCATAGCAGTGGCGTCACCTGATGAGGCCCTCAGAGCACTCCCATGCCTGGATATATTTCTCCTCTCACTTTTTCTCAATCTGAGGACATCGTGACCCTCTCGGCATGTCCATTGTATTTGTCTGTGAGTTGAGATGCTGCCTGAGCAGCTCACAGGCCCCTCTTCTGGGCTGCAGCGGGTGAGAGCAGGTGGGACACCCACAGAGGCCTCTGGGGCCAGTTGTACACTGATGGCACTCTTGTGTCATTTACCTGTGCTGTCATCAAGCAGACCCACACGCCACACTTTCTGATGTTTCCCCACCATCGCCTAGCTTCCAGAGGAAACAAGCTCTTCCCAACGATGGGAGGGGAGGCCATCCACTGGGAATCTGGCTCAGGGGCCTCTGCTGAACTCAGATCTCCGTGGCGAGCTTGAGTGAGGAGGAAACCAGAGCCACAACCACTGAATTCTAGCGCTACCCTCAAGCTGGCACCCTCAGTTATATGTTTTATCAAACTTAGTCATTCCCCCTGTGCAAAGAGAATCCCCCCGGCTGGCTGGCTTGATGCTCCAGGGAAAGACTTTTCAGGGACCATATCGAGTGAAGGCCACGGGCTGGTGAGACACCATCTGCCGTGGTGAGGGCAGGAAGCAAGCCAGGCCACCAGACCTGAGGGCTGCGCAGAGATGTGGGAACAACGTAGGCGCCGTCTGAAAGAAGCTAGACAAACAGCATACAGAGACCGGCCTCCCCCTTCCCCCTCCGCTTTGCTATCTCCTCCTCTTGTCATTCCTCACTACTAATGGCAGAGAATAAATAGAATTTTAAAAGTCCCAAGATGTCACTGAAGAAGAAAGGATCAGATCAGATATCAAAGGCTTCCTTTAATGCCAAAGGGCTAATTATCCCAGGAAGATCAGAGTGACTCTGTTTGAGAGGGCACACCTGAAGCATCACGAGGTCATGGATTGGCTGAATTTTCTACCCTGCCTCCCTGCCAGGTGTATGCTGATTTTTTTTTTTTTTTTTTAACAGTCGATACACCAAACACAAATCGATTTGTGTGACTATAGCTTTGAGCTAGGTTTTGAAAGGCAATGCATTAAATTTTCAGACCAGAGTTGTGAAGGCATAATACCTTCAAGGTGAAAATCACTGACAGTGAACATGAAACATGAGTAAAAACCCAACATCTCTCTCAGATACTGGGACTTAGGAAATTAAACTCGCTGTTTGCATGTTCCACATTTCTGGCTCTAACTGGT
This sequence comes from Balaenoptera ricei, assembly GCF_028023285.1. NCBI lineage: Eukaryota > Metazoa > Chordata > Mammalia > Artiodactyla > Balaenopteridae > Balaenoptera > Balaenoptera ricei. The sequence continues at coordinate 25,646,109 of NC_082643.1, read as the reverse complement.
TCTTACCGGTGTCTGACTTTAGTCTTTGTTTTGTTGTTGTTAACTGAGTAGCCTTGTGCCTGCCCGTGCTGTAAGGCAAGTAAATATAAGTGGAAAGCTAAGAGCTGGGGACATTTTCATTTTGTAAGTGGATTTCTCTAAAATGAACTAAAGAATGAGAGCACGGCTCACGGATGGTGAAATTCCTATTACAGTGGTATCTTCTCCCATTATATTTTGCCAAGAGAAATAAAAGACTGAACCTGACAGGGCCAGGTCCTTTATTGTCAGAGTGTTTTCAATCCCCTTATCTACATTCAAGTGCTTCATCCTATTTCTCTCCAGTCAGGTCTAGGGGGTGTCTTTGCAGGATGACAGATCACATCCGTAAGTGCTCCTGTAAGGTACCGTATAACACGGGCCTTTTTTATCCCAGCACACACCATCTCCTATCACTATTATCCTGGTATAAATAAGATGATTGTAAACGAATAGAAAATCCCGTGCAGCTGGTATATTCACTAGTCCCTAACTATTTCGCATCTGGTTTATTTGAGGAGTTCTCCCTGCTAACCTGAATTTGAAAGCCTATATAGGCTGTTCACTTACAGATGGTATTTGACATCTCTTACTAAACATTATGACTGTCATTTCTCTTAGAGGTATATAAATTGGGTTTCTATTCAAAATATTATTCTATTTGATGAACGATTTCGAGTGGATATAAACTGTGAGATTCTGTAAGGTGGGTCTGTTAAATATTGTATCTAAGCCACATTATTCGTTCGTGCTCTCATTAACAGTCTCACTGAACTAATTCGCTCTTTCTCTTTTCCTCTACTCACCTCTGTTAGAGACGTAACACTATTCCTGCTAGCCCACAAAGTAAAAGCGAACACCCTGCCTCAAAACTAATAAAATAACGCTATAAAAAGAAAAAACAGAGAAAACAGGAACTTGATCAACAAGCAGAGTCAACATTGTGAAAAATATGTCAGTTGTTCTTGCATCTGTGGTCACATTCAGATGCTTATGGCTGGAAGAACAGCCAGCACAGGGCTCCTCACTTGGAACTCTTTTCCTCCCTGATACCCGCACACAATTTGGATCTGCATCTTTACATAGCATAGTGGAGGGAAAGAAGTTATTTTTTCTTCTACCCTCCTCGGTTCTCCAGCTGGGCCCTGTAAATTAGACTTGTACAAGACAGATTGAGAAGAGAAAATCAAACAGAAGTTTATGAACACATGCATCGTGTGTGCACATAGGAGCACTTGGCGATGAGTGACTCAGAGGGGTGGTTAGAACTTCGGCTTCTGTAGCATCTTCAAAAAAGAGCAATAAATTTTTAGAGAAGTGACAAGACAAAGGGAAAGGACTTTGAGTTTCTAGGACAGCAAATTGTGGGGAGGTAAATATATGGGGGAAACCAATGGCAGATAAGGGCATGTCAGTTAGGTTTGTTGTATGTTCCATTTTGGCGTCAACTCCCAGTCACTGGTGATAAGAATGTTCTTCCCTTTCTGGTACAGAGAGGGGGACCCCCTTACAAATTTATGTCTTGCTTTTAGGCAAATAGGGGGAAGGCAGAGAGCATTTCTTTACCCAGTTCTCAATTGTTTCAGCTAAAAACAATTTCTATGCCAACATAGCATATTTTGGCAGTGGCATACTCTGCTACCCTTCAAAGGCATACTTTACCTTTGCCCAGAAATTGAATTTCTTTAAGTATTTTCTCAAATCTTCCCTTCACTGATCTCGGATCTGGGCAGATACTAACATTCCCAAGTTTTCAGAGCAGTAAACTGAGACTTAGATAAAATTTCCAAATCAACATTTACTGAGCACTTAATAATTGTCAGGTACTATGTGAGGGCTTGGAACTCAAGGTCAATATAGTGTAATTGCTTCACTTTAAAAAGCTTGCGTCTCACTTGTGTGTGGAATCTACGTGGCATAGAAACAGAACAGATTTGTGGTTGCCAGGGGCAGGAAGTGGGGAGGGTGAAATGGGTGAGGGGGTCAGAAGGTACAAACTTTCGGTTACGAAATAAGTAAGTCCCGGGGATGTAATACACCGCATGGTGACTCTAATACAATACACAATACTGTATTGTATATTTGAAAGTTGCTAAGAGAGTAGATCTTAAAAGTTCTCATCACAAGAATAAAAATTTTGTAACCAGGTGAGGTGATGGATATTAACTAAACTTATTGTGGTGATCGTTTTGCAACATACACACGTATCAAATCATCATGTTGTACAACTTAAACTAATACAATATGCCATGCCAATTATATCTCAGTAAAACTGGAATTTTAAAAAAAGCTTGTGGGCTAGTAGAGTGAGACTAACACAGTAGCAAATGACTGTAACAGTGGGAGAAGTGTGAAAAGAGTTACAGTGTCAAAGATGACTACCTGGGAGGGAGCACTGCTTAGCAAAGAGACATTTGGCCTGGGAGTTGAGGGATGATTAGGAGTTCACCAGGGTTAGTTTGAGACCTTGGGATGGGAGAGGGGAAGGGGACGATGATTTGGGCAACTGTCATCCCGAGTGGAAGAGCAGCATATGCTAAGGCGCTGAAATAGGGAATATATAGTTTATTCTGTGTGTTTCCAAAGGCTGAAGGTAGTAGGGCCAGAAGAGAAGGCTGGGGCCAGACTGTACAGTGCCTGTTTTGCTATACTAAGGAGCTTGTCATTCATTCTTTAGGAGGAAAAAAAGAAAAAGAATCATACCTGTGCTTTTTTTAAAAAAAAAAAAAGAGTGCTCTGGTGAAAAAGTGGAGAATGGAGTATACCGGGGAAGAAACTAGAGGGAGATTGGGAACTGGTAATGGGGTAAGAAGCGTTCAGAACATACCCGCTCATGTCCAATAATCTCAATCAGTAAATTTGGCGGATCAGTCATTCAATGAGTTGACTTTCGACAACTCGAATTTCAAGGAGTTGGCCCACTGCCAATAGAGATGGAGAAGGCAGAACACAAAGAGAATATGAAGGAAAGGGAATGAGCTGAATTTGAAGTTTTTGTGGGATAATGGAGATTTCCAGCTGACTGTTGGAACCACAGGTGTGGGGCTTGGGAGACTTGGTTTGAGAATGGAAATCCAGGACAAGAGTCCAGCAGTTTGAATTTCTTGCTTTGTGCTCCCAATGAGCCCATGAGTGGTAGATTTTCTCTTTCAATGCACTTTGCACACAATCTAGTCATTGTGGTGTTATTTCAGACAGTGTCAACCTAGAATTCTCCTCACCCAAGCCTGCCCACCCTGATCTGCATCCTTGGACGGGGTGCAAAACCGTGTCATTGTCGTCGCTCAAGGCAATGTCACTAACCAGAGTGGAGCAAAAAGTGTGATTAACAGCCGTTCTCAAGACCATATCTCTCCTCCACCACCTTTAAAAAATAATTTTTATGAGCTTGGTCAGAGGCAGAACAACTGAAAATCATTTTTTAAAAGCTGTTTGTGGAAGAGATATCAATACATTCAACACCACTTCAGCCAGCAGAACTGAGACCATAGAGTAAAACTGCCCCGCTGCCCGATAAGAGAAGCTGGCCGACAGAGGCTGCCTTGCGAGGCACAGAGACTCCCGTCTCTACATTTTTCAAATGGAGCTGTGAGGACTATTGGGAGGGAGAGTCCTGTAGTGAGTGGGTAATTAAAGTAGATGGTCTCACCCTAGTTTTATGATTCTAAGATTTTAACTTAGAGGATTTGACAAATGTACCATCAATTGCATGTTATGTAAATAGGGCTTTGCTCTGCAGCTGGTTTTTTGGCTTGTGTTTAACAACACCTCACCCTGTGCTCTTGTGTTTGTGTGTGCGTTTGTTTATGTATATGTGTGTATCTCTGATGCACAATTCACGAGTCAGATTCTGTCTCCCCTCTCATGCCATCAGTCTGTTTGCAAACAACACATGGGTCTGTGGGGCTAATTATCAGGGTGTCAGCTACTTCCTATACGAGAAGTAAACACTAGAGATAAGGAAGAGCTATCGTTATAAATAGGTATCATATTATTCTCCCTATGTAATTATATTAATGTATGGCTAGTGCTACTCCTGGAATTAAAACCTTGTCTGTAGATCTAAACGGAACCTTTGGAAAGAAAATTTTGGAAGATGTTTTCATGTTAATTACAGGAACTATATGTGGAATGTCTTTCAATAAAGTGGTTCAGGAAGAAAACAGTAAAGAACTTGGTTTTCCATCAGGACAAAATATTTAGGCTGTAGACATCTCATCTCTAACTTGATGATATACACTAAGATAGGTCCTTTTCTGCTCCTGTCAGCCCAATGCCGATTGCATGGACGACTTGCCCACTGACTTCGAGGGATCTCTGGGAGGTCCGTCAACCAACCAGATCACCGGCGCAAGCGACACAACCGTAAATGAAAGCTCAGTCACTTTGGACCCTGCTGTCCGGACTGTGGGAGCCTTGCAGGTGGTCCAGGACACAGATCCCACCCCGCAGGAGGGAGAAATCATCTTCACCACCAACAGTAAGTTCTGCTGCGCCACATACCAGTGCCATATTCCAAAAGGCTGTTGCCTCGTGGGAATTGGAAAAAGGCACTTTTCCTCAAGAAGAAAGAAAAATTAAATGAATAGAACGTTGCTAGGCTAAACAATCATACCTGACGGGCCTTGAGAAGCCCAGCTTACTCCAGAGCCAGCAGGGCAGACAACAGTGCTAGCTGTGTGTGTCACCCACCTACACACGCCGATGCCACAGCACTGCACACGCCCCACGGTACCCAAACACCAGGCCAGGTGGTGGTGCTGGCCTCTGAAGGTGGAAGGCAGGTGAGAAGAGCCAATGCCGGCGATGTTCAGTGGGACTGGGGTAGGGCACAACCCACTCACTCATGTGCGTGTGTGTGCGTGTGTGTGCGTGTACACGGGCTTGAGCCCTCCCGAGTGTGCAGGTGGCTGTCTGAGCTGGTCTGGACAGCATGCAGGAGGGTTCTGCCCCGCCGTTGCTGCAGGACTCAGAGGCAAGTGGAACCCCTTTAGATGGGCATTCTTGCAGTACCACCTAAACCCCTATGCATAGTGACATATTAAAATATCTTTAGGGTTTCTTCCACATCTCCTGCACAGACTCAAAGTAAATGCTGTTCTGGTTGAGGGTAGTTATAAAAATATTAAAATAGCTATGTTAGCATACGGTTGAAGCTCAAACCTAAAGTATTTACTCTACCGTCTAATACAGCAGAGATAAAAGGAGTTCTAAGAAAATCAGCATGCAAATTAACTTAGGTTTAAGGTTAAAAGGGTGAATGAATATTGCAGGTTTTAAAGGAGGTGTGTTTTTTCCCTTGATGGAAGTAACCTATTCACTATAGAAAATTTGGAAATGGAGCAGAGCAGATGAAAGCACGTTGGGATATTTCCTTTTAACTTGGCCTCTTTTTTACTTATTCGTGATGTTTATGCAGTTCAAAAAATCATTCACGCTGAAATTTAAAGACGCATTTTTCTGATGAAGAAACATAACAGTCCTCGTCGTTGAAAGACTGAAAAATGAAGAAGAGAATAAAAAAAGAATGCAAAAATCACTCAGTACCCCACTACCCAGAAATAATCACTCTTAACATTTTGGTGTATTTGCTGATAATCTTTTTTTTTTTTTTTACATTTTTATTGGTGTATAATTGCTTTACAGTGGTGTGATAGTTTCTGCTTTATAACGAAATGAATCAGCTATATGTATACATATATCCCCATATCTCCTCCCTCTTGCGTCTCCCTCCCACCCTCCCTATCCCACCCCTCTAGGTGGTCACAAAGCACCGAGCTGATCTCCCTGTGCTATGCGGCTGCTTCCCACTAGCTATCTGTTTTACATTTGGTAGTGTATATATGTCCATGCCACTCTCTCACTTCGTCCCAGCTTACCCTTCCCCCTCCCTGTGACCTCAAGTCCATTCTCTACGTCTGTGTCTTTATTCCTGTCCTGCCCCTGGGTTCTTCAGAACCTTTTTTTTTTTTTTTTTAGATTCCATATATATGTGTTAGCATACGGTATTTGTTTTTCTCTTTCTGCCTTACTTCATTCTGTATGACGGACTCTAGGTCCATCCACCTCACTACAAATAACTCAATTTTGTTTCTTTTTATGGCTGAGTAATATTCCATCATATATATGTGCCACATCTTTTTATCCATTCATCTGTTGATGAATATTTAGGTTGCTTCCATGTCTTGGCTATTGTAAATAGAGCTGCAATGAACATTGTGGTACATGACTCTTTTTGAGTTATGGTTTTCTCAGGGTATATGCCCAGTAGTGGGATTGCTGGGTCGTATGGTAGTTCTATTTGTAGTTTTTTAAGGAACCTCCATACTGTTCTCCATAGTGGCTGTATCAATTTACATTCCCACTAACAGTGCAAGAGGGTTCCCTTTTCTCCACACCCTCTCCAGCATTTATTGTTTGTAGATTTTTTGATGATGGCCATTCTGACTGGTGTGAGGTGATACCTCATTGTAGTTTTGATTTGCATTTCTCTGATGATTAGTGATGTTGAGCATCCTTTCATGTGTTTGTTGGCAATCTGTCTATCTTCTTTGGAGAAATGTCTATTTAGGTCTTCTGCCCATTTTTGGATTGGGTTGTTTGTTTTTTGATATTGAGCTGCATGAGCTGCTTGTAAATTTTGGAGATTAATCCTTTGTCAGTTGCTTCATTTGCAAATATTTTCTCCCATTCTGAGGGTTGTCTTTTCATCTTATGTTTTCCTTTGCTGTGCAAAAGCTTTTAAGTTTCTTTAGGTCCCATTTGTTTATTTTTGTTTTTATTTCCATTTCTCTAGGAGGTGGGTCAAAAAGGATCTTGCTGTGATTCATGTCATAGAGTGTTCTGCCTATGTTTTCCTCTAAGAGTTTTATAGTGTCTGGCCTTACATTTAGGTCTTTAATCCATTTTGAGTTGATTTTTGTGTATGGTATTAGGGAGTGTTCTAATTTCATTCTTTTACATGTAGCTGTCCATTTTTCCCAGCACCACTTATTGAAGAGGCTGTCTTTTCTCCATTGTATATTCTTGCCTCCTTTGCTGATAATCTTTTGATATAGTTGAGACAGTAACCATGGGGGTGAACATTCAGTATTGTAACCATAGAACTTTCACAGGACCTCGACAGAGAGTAATTTCGAGAGGAACTTGGTGGTAAACATCCACCCATGTAGGGTTTATTAGTTTTTGGTAGATATGAGTTTTAACTTGACTTTTAGAGGCATAAGGACGTCAGTATTGAAACATTGGCCATTAAACATTAAAAAGTCCTTAAAGAGAGATTTTGATCCATTTGTTTTGAAGGTCTAGAGTGGTACTGTCTAGTATTAATATAATGCAAGCCACAAAAGCAATTTTAAATCCTCAATAGCCACACTAAAATAAAAATAATAAGCTGGTCAAGTTCATTTTAATAATATTTTTATTTAACCCAACATATCCAAAATATCTTATTCTTTTTTTATGCTAACTCTTCAAAACCTGGTGTGTATTTATATGCTTAGAGCACATCTCGGTTTAGACTAGCCCCATTTCAAGTACTCAGAAGCACGTGTGGCCAGTGGCTACCATATTGGAGAACACAGATTTAGAATCCTAGTAATTTAGGGATATAAGAACCTTAAAAAAAACCTTAAAGGTCATTTAATCGTTACCATGATAAACTTTTGATTTTTGCCATATGAGAATTGTGACCCAGAGGAATAAGTGGCTGACTGAGCTCTGACAGTAAGTTCTCTTTTCAGAATACAAGATTGCCCCATAATTTTTCCATTTATTGGACATCTTCAGTTACCATCAGGCATATCACCATAAGTGGTCTAAGTGAAGTATATTGGAAGGCCTCATAAAATTTTCCTAGCAGTTCAGAAACATTTAAGGCATGAGCCTTTTTTGAGCCCATAAAAAGAACCAAATCAAAAATGGATCCTATTTCTTGCAATGAAATGATTGTTTGATTTTCTGTTAGATTTCTTATTTTGAAAAGTGGCTATGTACTTCATCCATCTTAGTAAAGCCCAGATGACAAATGAAAAGGCATAGTTTATGGGTTAAAACACAACCAAAAATGAAATAGGAAATTAAAGTCTGTATCCATATAATTCATAATCCCAGACAGTTTTGGCTAAAATAGACTCAGAGTGTTTAGGTTCATAGCAGGCATTCAGTAGATGTTGACTTGAGATAAAAGTGTTTGATCTAAGCTTCAACAGGGAGCTTCTGTTCACAACAGAAAGAAAAATGCCAGGTAACTTCAAAGGAAGGTCTTGGTAAAGATGAAGGGACGAGGCGTGAGACCACATCTGTACTTTGAAGACTGATACTATATATCAATATGGCTAAAGATATCAGTCTCTTAGTACAGAAACTGAATTTTTCTCACAAAATACTTTTCCTAGACCATTTTTTTAATGAAGTATAGTTGATTTACAACATCTCAGGTGTACGGCAAAGTGATTCAGTTTTATATATATGTATAAACATATACATATATATATACATATATACATTCTTCAGATTCTTTTCCATTATAGGTTTTTACAAGGTACTGAATATAGTTCCCTGTGCTTTACTGTAGGTCCTCGTTGTTTGTCTATTTTATATATAGTAGTGTGTATATGTTAATCCCAAATTCCCAGTTTATCCCTCCTCCCCTTCCCCTTCTGTAACCATAAGTTTGTTTTCTATGTCTGTGAGTCTATTTCTGTTTTGTAAATAGGTTCATTTGTGTCGTTTTTTCTAGATTCCACATAAAAGTGATATTATATGATATTTTATTTCTGATTAGTTTTATTTATTGGGGTTTCACAGAATATTCCAAGCACAGTCATTCTGATTAGATGTTAATGGTTTATACCACTAACTAAATGGCTGTAGATTCCTTAAGGGGAAAATTCTTTCCTCTCTACAGGTTTGTACATTGCCTAGTGCCCTAACTCAAATAAATAATTAATAAATGAACAAACAGGATTGCATGAATAAATGAGTGAAAAGATTCAAGTTCTTATCAATGTTATTGTAACCATTTCTCTAATGCTATAGAAAAAAATGCAGATGGTGAAAGAAGTATAGTTGGGATACGATATTGCTACAAATCACAAATAACCCACTGGAGGTTGGACCTGACGTTTTTCTACCTTATCCTTTCCTACCTCACATCTCTGCAGATCCAGGAAATTACTAGAAAATGAAGAAGTAACAGTAGGTAACAAATACATAACACCAACTCTGTACCAGGCACCCTTTTATGTTGTTTACATGTATTAGCTCACAACAACCCTATGAGGTAAATGTTATTTTTAACCTTATTTTCCTGATGCAGAAACAGCAGCACTGAGAGATTAAAGTAACTGACCTGAGGTCATAAGCTAGTGACAGGTGGAGCTGGAATTCGAAGGAGCAGCTAGCTGGCTCTACGACGCCATGCATAGCTATGCTCAGAAGATGAAAAAGGGGAGAAAACGCACACAGTTCTCATTTCATTTTTGTCCTCTTTTCCTCCATTTTTCTAAATCTCTGAAAGGCCAAAAATGTGTTTAGTTTCAGCTTGCATTCTCATCCCTACCTCCGTTCTTCCTTTCCTGGCAAACGGTCTTGCTGTATAGTCGATCAAATGCACGTAAAAGTCATTTCAGCACTCAAGGGGAAACAGCATAGAACAGATTGCCCTTAGAGTAAAGATGGAAAAATCTGGCATTAAAGGATCATCTTCAGCTCCCAAGAAAAGAAAAAAAGAAAAACATTTACAAAGGAAAGGAAATGCAAACTGGTAGGCAGTCTGACATTTGGGAGAAAGACGTTCTTGTATGCATATCTTTAATGTTTCTGACATTTCAGCTTTTATAACCTCACACGGCAGCCCCAAATCAGTGTTTCTCCTCCACGTTGGTGCAAGGTGTCATTTGTACGCATGCCCTGATGTCACTCACCCAACTTCATCTGCCCACCCAATTGCACCAAAACCATACTCTGCCTTCCGACTCCCCAAGCCCAGGCTGCAGCTGGTTGGATTGGCTTCAGCAGGGAAAGAAGTTTCTTAGGACCAAAGGAAAACACAGCTGAACAAACAGCCCGGTGTGTTTGGAAACTCCAGACAGGAGCTTGAGAAAGACACAAAAGGAGAAGACTCTATCACACCTTCCCCAAAACACCCCGCACCACTCCACACCTTCTCAAGAGGGCCTGAAACCTTCCCTTTGTTTTCCAAGGAAAGTCACTGACCCCACCATCCGTGTCCTTTATTGAGTCACCACACAAGTCCTCTAGTGCTGCGTCTAGAATTGTTACCCCCTTGCCACTCCTTCCACCTCAAACTGGAAGGAACCAGCAGTCAGCCCGTGGGGTGGAGGGTGGAGGGAACTAGAAGCTAGAAAGGGAGGAGATGGGCAGAGTCAAGGCCTCCCAGATCTGCCCCAATACGTTCTGAGGAGCACATGGCATAATGTGTTTGGCCAGGAGACCAGATCTTCAGACGTCACAGAAGGAAGCAGGACCCATGAACTGTTATGTAGGCTAATAGGCTCAAACTCGGCCGGTTGAATTGAAACGTGGTGTAGGTTTCCTCTGGGAAACTTCCTATCCACTCTGAACCTTTCGGGGAGTATCGTGTATTTAATGTGTTGAGCCAACATGATTCGTGATGTGTGTAAAACGCATCTTGCTTTTTGCTGCTCTGCCTGAACCGTCTGGAGTGGGTGTAGCAGCCCCCTGCCTGGGGATGACAATTCCAGCAGGAATTTTCTGCTCACTCTTAGGTAACGGACAGTTCCAAAAGTCCCTTTAGGTTCCAAACACAGACAAAAGGATTTTTTTTTCTCTGCAGAGCCCTTCTCTCTTGTAATCCCCATCACTCAGGACAGATGGGCCTCCCTGGCTTACTCACGAGGCCTCCTGCAGCCTTCACGCTCTCCGCTGAGGTGCTCTTACGGCTCCAGGAGGTCTTTTTGGATCGGGCCCAAGTTGAGCCCGTTCCTGCTCGCTCCCCACGTGGCCACCTCTGGGACCCTCGCACATCACCTGCCCTGACGCCCGTCTCCGGTACAGCAGCTGCTTTCCAGCCTCTGACCCCACGCAGGCCGTCGGCCTCCTCCCTTCAGACTCCAGGCAGGCAGGAGGCCTGAGTCCACAGCCTGCTTTAGCTTTTCTAAGGCCTGAGTCTGCTCTCTCTGAGTCCCACCTACAGGAGGCGTAGTTCAGAATCTCCTTGGTGATGGAGGGGGAAGGGTTTCCCTTGCCGGAACCCCTCCCTGGGCTTGGGTTTGGGAGATAGCCCTTCCCCACCCCTTCTTCTAGAGGAATGGGATTCAGTATTACAATACTCTCTCCACAGACAAGCTCCTTTCCAATTTCCCCACCTTTCTCTCCCTCTCTCCCCTTGTTATTGTCATGAACTGGGTGATGGGGTCCAGAATCATAGAACAGGTACCCTTCACATCCGCTCTACCCAGCAGTGGGGTGTCGGGCACAGGGTTGGGGGGAGATGGGAGAGGCCGTCTCATACTTCTTTGCTGCCCATAGCTCTTCAGTAGAAACTGAGGCAGGAAGAGTCCCATGAATGCAAAAGAATTAGTTCATGAATGTCTTGATGGGCTTCACCAGAGGACACATTCCTAGCTGATATGGCGACTAAACTACGGTCCCTTTTCAGAGACCCTAGAGACAAGTCAACCTTTTTGGAAAAAAATATATATATATGCTCTCACTCTTCAAAATGCACTCATGAGACAAAAGTCATTGTTAAAGCACAGCTGAAACTGCAGCCCAGCAAAAAAAAAAAGGAAAAGTCATTTTCAGCAAAAAGTCATTCACTGCGATCACCAGGAGCTCTCCAGGGACACAGACCAGACACTAATTACGGGAAAAACTTCCAGTGAGTTCATTCAGAGACTTGTGTATAGCAGTTTCTGGAGTGACCCGCTTTCTCTTCTTTGAGGAACTCGATAGGAACATCTCTGGCGAGTCTTCATTCCTAAAAAAAACACAGTCTCTTAAAATTAGGCCAGAAATGACATCCGTTCTTTTCTTTTTTAAGTTCTGTGTTTATTCGTTAGGGAGCCATTGAGGAATCATTCAGCGTATCTATATTCAAAGGTTTTAAATGCCTCTAGGCTTGCTCCAGTCGCAAGCTGAATATGAACACGAGAGAGAGAGTGTGTGTGTGTGTGTATTCAGGGCTTTTCCAGGGAACCTGAGTTTGAACCTCTGGGTCAAAGCAACTGAGAGAAAAAGGGAGGGTTGGCATGAACATCCCATTTCTGTTCCAAATGTTCCTTTACATTTGCAAAGCAGCAATCTCCAGGTTTTAATGTGACTGCAAAATATACCGGTGCATCCAGAAATAAACACCTGTACAGAAAGCATTCCAGCGTGTATGAGAAAGGACAAGAGGGAGTAACCACATCTGCTTTTTCGACTTGCATCAAAGCCTGAACTGGCAAAGTAGCTCCCCTTTGGATAAATATATGCTGGCTGGAACTAGCAACAAGAATGATCTCCCTGGGTGCCCATAAGATTCACATTAGCCCTGGAAAGATGATTGCTTTGATTTGTGAGCCTTTTCCATTGTGGCAGACAACAGAATCGGCCAACCAGTTAAGATTTTAGATCCCACTGTCGTGCGTCCTTCAGGAAATATTTCAGCCACGGTGAATGACTTCTCTACAAAATGAAGCATTTGAAGATGGTGATACTGCGCCCCACAATCGTCTCCATAGCTCGTAACGTACCAGGTCCCTACAGTCACATCCCCGCCTTGTTTCTGAGCCTTCCAGCTCACCAGCTCGACGATGGCTTCAGGAGAGGAACAGCTGTTCTGAAGAGCAAAGATCTTTGTGATAAGCACTTGCCGTTATCATCAACTGTCCCAGATGGCAACCAGTCAATCCACAAGCCACTGGATTTTTTTTGCAATAACATTCCTCCTCAATTAAAAACACTCACCAATCTCAGAAAGCTCACTCGGGGCCAGACTCCCAGGGTTTTCCTGTCCTGTGTGTCTGGTGCCTTTGACAAGGGAGTGTTGAGCATCTGCAGATGCACGGACTGCCTGTGAGAGAGCTCATCAGTTTAGACCACAGATATATTGCCTCTGGGAGCACTCAGCCTGGGCATGACACCACGCCATCCACTCGGAAGAAACTTGTCCTCCTGAAATGAAGTGGCCCAGCCAAGCAGACAAAATCCATCCATCGTGGGAGATTGTCTCAGATGTCCTGAGTTACGCACTAAGAGCACCATCTCCAGTTTGATTGATTCTTCCCAATGCTGTCTCGCTTTTGGTAAGCATTCCAAAAGCGGGCTAGGGAAAGAGCTGTTGAGCAGACCTGCATTTTACCAGATATTGACACACTGAGCATGGATCTCAGCAGGGAGGTGGCAGCTGATGGCAGGAAACATAACTGGCAGGTCAGCCCTCTTTCAGTGTTGGAACAGCATCCATTCTAAAGCACATGGGGTGAGGAGGCGGGGGAAGGTCCATCATTCGGAGATTAAGATAGCAGGGAACAGCTGAAAATGTCCTTTGGCTGACATAAGAATTGGCTCTGGAAATTCAGAGAGTCAGGGTTCCATAAGTCAAAATATTTCAGAAATGAAATTCAGTGGTTCAGAATAAAAAAAAAAAAAAAGTGTAACTATCAGAACATCACTGGAGCTACATGAGGTAAGACGGTATACTGGAAACACCACTAGCCAGAAACAAAAAAGTGGCGCCTTAGGTGTGATTTGGCCTCCAGTTAGCTGTGTGACCTTGGGCAAGTCACTCACCCTCTCTGTACTTCCATTTTGTCAGTTATCGAATGAGACACTTGTACCAGCAGTTGATTTCCAAGATCCTTTCCAGTTCCATAATTAGACTCCCTCTCTTGGTGTCCTTCCAAGTCTCACCAGGAAAGGCTCAATTAAGACCTTGCATCCTGGGGGCTTCCCTGGTGGTGCAGTGGTTGGGAGTCCGCCTGCCAATGCAGGGGACACGGGTTCGAGCCCCGGTCCGGGAAGATCCCACATGCTGTAGAGCGGCTGAACCCGTGCGCCACAACTGCTGATCCTGTGCTCTGGAGCCTGTGAGCCACAACTGCTGAGCCTGCATGCCGCAACTGCTGGGGCCCACGTGCCTGGAGCCTGTGCTCTGCAATGAAGGGGCATCGCAATGAGAAGCCCGCTTACCACGGCGAGGAGTGGCCCCCGCTCGCTGCAACTAGAGAAAGCCCACACACAGCGGCAAAGACCCAACGCAACCAAATAAATAAATTAATTAAATAAATATTTTTAAAAAAGACCTGCATCCTCACTTAAAGCCCTTCCTGATACCCCTCTCCTTCCAGCACCGCGAAGCCACCCTAGCAAGGAGCTGTGTCCTCGGCTCTCTCGCCACTGCCGTGTCCTCTGAGACTCTAGAGGGTCACTATGAGACTGCAGCATCTGCCCAGTCTCTTACCTTACAGATCAGATTTTATGTACATCTTCATCCAAAATGAATGGGAGAGAAGACAAGAGGGTGTAGCTGGCTGGAAGGACAGCACAACCCTAGCCCGGAATCCTCCTAGGATTCCCATGTGCAGTGGACCCTGTACTCAGACCATCACAGCCTCCTGCCCGCAGAAGGCTCTTAAGCAGTACTTACCTGGGCTGCCTAGGTGCTGGCTATGCCCAGACTCAGACCTATTCATTTTCTTTGTTCTTAAAAACAGTATTAATAACAGTTACCATTCATTGAGTGCAAACTTTGTGCTCAGCACCATATATGTACTCTACATAGAGTGTCTTATTTGACCATGTTAATAACCTCATGAGATTGTCATCCGCATTTTATAGATAAGGAAATAGATTCCAAAGGTAAAATAACATGCCCTAGATCAGTTGTTTTTCAAACTGTGGGTCGTTGAATGAATCTAGCGAGTCCTGACCAGTATTTTTCAAATGACACAAAATAAAATACATCTGAAATCCAAATACACACACACACACACACACACACATATATATACAGTCTTTAATGTTGATTTTAACAATAATAGTTATTGTTGATGCCGTCAAGGAAGAAATGTGTCATGTAAACCAAAATATTATGCAGGGCAACTCTCTTTTATTCTGTTTTAATATTGAACCTAGACAATTGGCAAGCAATACTTAGAAAAAAACATTGTATTTCTTCAGTAGATAGTGGTGTAGGTGCTTATGGGTCTGTGTTTATGTATTCATATAGATGTGAATACACAGTTTGACATTTAGTCCCAAGTCTACGCATAGGATCTTTTTTTGCATGTTTATAATGCTTTTTTTTTTTTTTTACAGTAAATACCACATTTGTTGTCTCATTTTCTCTTCTCAGGAAATTAGTATTTTTTAAAAAAAGACATCATTTGGAATAGACATTATCTCCATTTTACAGATGAGGGTATTGAGGCACAAGTGCCACATTCAGGGTTGTTGCTCTGATATTCAGGAAGTAAACCCCTCTCGCTGGACTCCATTTCCAGGGTAGCCTACACTGTATGTGAATCCATTCATGTATCTGTCCCATCGTTTTAAAGGAAATTAGCAATCATCTAAGAATAGCTCCAGTTCATCTAAATATTTTAGAACTTAGCTCTGTTTTACACGTCACTAAAATATTTAGGCTCCAGATACTTTATGAAGGATTTAGTTGAACTGTTTAACAAGTTGAATACTAAAAAGTGAATTTCTCTCTTTCTTAACGACTCTGAAATTACGATGCAGAAACATGTTGTGTAAAGAACATTTAATAATTCATGTCCATCCATCATTAAAGCAGCAGGAATAAGAAATCTTAATGTCATCTTTCAAGGATTTGAGGCTTGCTCTCTTCTGGCAGAAAGAAATACCTTAAATGCATTGATTGATCATTCTTCCTAAGATCTCAAAGCGTACTTCACCCATAATATCTTGTTCTGTCTTCCTAACATTCCTGCGCAGTAGAAACGAACAGTAACCTCTATCCCGAAAGGCAAAACTGAAGCAGAGGGGCTAAATCAAGTTCTTGCCCCAGCCCAATTATCTTTCCAGTATTCCACCACATGCTTAAACTGGTTCCCTATAAAGAAATGCCAGAAAAGCTCACCTGTTCCCAGTTAATAGTACAGAGTCAGAAATTGAATCAAAGCATGCCCACATGAGAATGATTTTTAAATCGAGGGCATCAGGACTGGTCTTCTTGGTAATCATCTAGAATCAGCTCAAGATTTCTGGCTATACATGGCAGATTGAGCCCACAGGTTTATCTCTGCTACCCCCACAAAGTCCCACCAAAGGGTTCATGGAAGGTATAAACCTGCATGGATACTAAGAAGAGGGAAAAGATTACAACAGACAATATGTCAACAAATTTTGGAAGACAAATGAGTGGAAGTTCATTTAGTGAAGTGGGGAAAGCTGAAATCTGAGTGCCTTCTTAGTGAGGAGCCAATGAGAAGCTAGCAGTTTTGCAGCTAGCTCATAGTATAGGGCACCAGATACGTAGGAAGGCTGTAGCATGCAGTGGCACTCAAAAGATCAGGTACTGATAGCATACTGTATTTGTTTTTCTCTTTCTGACTTAACTTCACTCTGTATGACAGACTCTAACTCCATGCACCTCACTACAAATAACTCCATTTCGTTTCTTTTTATGGCTGAGTAATATTCCATTGTCTATATGTGCCACATCTTCTTTATCCATTCATCTGATGATGGACATTGAGGTAGCTTCCATGTCCTGGCTATTGTAAACAGAGCTGCAATGTGCTAACACATATATATGGAATCTAAGGGAAAAAAAAAAAAAAAAGGTCATGAAGGAACCTAGTGGCAAGACGGGAATAAAGACACAGACCTGCTAGAGAATGGACTTGAGGATATGGGGAGGGGGAAGGGTAAGATGTGACAAAGTGAGAGAGTGGCATGGACATATATACACTACCAAATGTAAAATAGATAGCTAGTGGGAAGCAACCGCATAGCACCGGGAGATCAGCTCTGTGCTTTGTGACCACCTAGAGGGGTGGGATAGAGAGGGTGGGAGGGAGGGAGATGCAAGAGGGAAGAGATATGGGAACATATGTATATGTATACCTGATTCACTTTGTTATAAAGCAGAAACTAACACACCATTGTAAAGCAATTATACTCCAATAAAGATGTTAAAAAAAATAAAAAATAAAAATAAAAAAAGATCAGGTGAAAGACTATGTAAAGAGCATTTAGCTCCCCCATCCTGAGCCACCTGTAGCTGCCTCAGGCCCTTACTGAGGTCCCTTCCCTCGTTCGCAAGCCAACTTAGGCATGCACGCTTAATCATAATGTCTCATTGCAAATATGAGTGGAGGGTAAGGATGGCTAGAGAACTGCAAGAAGCCACAAAATCTAAGAGAGAGAAAGAACATAACAGATAAAAATAAACTCCAAGGAAACAAGATAATTCAGATCACAGAATTCTATAAACTACCATTTGTATCCTGATGGAAATATGTGTTAATATTGCATCCATGGAAAAGAAACAGATGATAGCAGTTTTCTGAGAATGAGAAAGAGCTCTTGGAAATTAAAAAATAGAGCAGAGTGAAAATCCCCGTATTGAAAGATACAATAGCATTTGTTGTTAAACTATGTTCTTGCTGTGAAATAAAAAATGGAAAAAAATTAATTTGATTTAAAAATTAAGTTTACAAATAAGGAAAAACAAAAGGGGTCAATTTACATGCCATTGAAGAATTAATCTACTTATTTAACACACACTTTGCATGAACATCCCTCCCCCAAAATATCTCTTTACTATGGTGAAGAATTATGGCCTCGCATGGCATACTTGGCTTCAGAAAATGTTTGGTACCAAACTGGTAAGAGCATTTCCGTTTTGTATGCTACATTTGTGTTATATTTTCTATATATCAGTTCATAGGTTTATTTTATAAATTAGTGACTTCAGTCTTTATAGTGAAGTCATTCTCCAGTGTTCAAGCTAACAAACTTGGCGTTATCTCTATTCTTCTCACTCTATTGCCTTTCATAGTCAAATAATCACCAGCCCATGTTCATTCTGCCTTTTAAATCTTTCTCCGTGTGCCATTTCCCTCTGCATGGCTATAGCACAAGACCTTAGCACCTCTGACCTTGGTTTTTGCCATGCCTGCCGTTTCACTCTCCCTGTTTCTAGTCTTACCATCCTCCAGTCTGTCCTTATCCTGCTGCCTAGATAATCATCTGTAGAAGTCCTGTTGCTGTTTTGCTCAAAACATTTTTATCCCCTATGGGTTAAAATCTCAAGCTGGCTAATCTAAACAAATCATTAAGCATTTGGCCTCTGCATATCTCTCCATGATTTTTCGCCACGCCCAGCTGGCAAGCTTTGTAGGGAAGCATTTCTAAACCACTAGTGGTTCCAGACACAGCCCCCAACTCTTCTCCCTTCTTCTGCCAAGTCTTTCACATCCTTCAAGCACATCTCATCTGTGGTATTCTCTGAGATGCCTTCTCTGCTACTCTGAGCAGAACTGGTGATCCTTCTAGAATTATCTCCTTTCAAACAATTCTTTCTCATTTATTTCTTGAGAAAGCATCTGTCGCCCCACTAAACTTGTAGGTCCTTAAAGGGTTTGGACTGTGGCTTTTCACTTTCATGTTCTGAAGCACAGCACAGGTTATGGCTACAGTTAGACTCAGTGACATTAGTAGAATAAATGAATGAATAGGCTGAATTTTAAAGGAAACCAACAATAGCAGTAGTTCGAAGTACAAGAGACTGTGTTCTAATATGTATCTGTGTTTGGTCTGCTGATGAAAAGAATAGGTATATATTCTCCCAGGGACACTCAAGCTGGACCAAGGCACCAGCAGACGGGCCTGCCTATAGCCAGTTCCTCTGGGACAACACTGTGACCCTTGCCCCTTGTGACAGGAGCACAAATGCTGAACTGGTCCCCCGTCACAAGGAAGGAGGGAGACTAATGCCTTGTAGAAATGGGTTGATGATTTATTATTTATCATTATTGATATGGGACTACACAGCCCAAATGAGGGATTAAAAGCAGCATAGAGAGACAAAGTGACAGAAATTGCAGCAAAGGGAAATATGATGGGGAAAGGTTCTACTGCCTGACTGTACATTCATTTCTGCAAATGCCCTGGGAACGTCATCAAACCAAGTGCCCAGAAGCCAGTGCAGCTCCAATGAAGCTCTTCAGTTTTTGTTTTACACCATCGGCACTCCTCTTCTTCCTTTATATTAACCCGTGATGAGTGAAGATGACCCTCCTGAAAGGAAATCTAGACTTGGGGAAACCAGTTGTCTTTGGCATCGGGCAGATCTGGGCTCAAATCCTGGCTGGCCACTGACTGAGTAGCTGTGGTCAATGAATAACATCCCTGGGCCTCAATTTCCTCAACTTTAAAATTGTCCACGGACTTCTCTGGTGGTCCAGTGGTTAAGATTCCACTTCTGCTGGTTGGGGAACTAGGATACCGCATGCTGCACGGCGTGGCCAAAAAAAAAAAATTGTCCAAATAAAATCTACCTTGCAGGTTTGTTGCAAGCATGAAATGAATCAACGTGTAGACTGACTCAGAGCCTGGCACTCAATCAATCATAAACGTTACCTCTCTCCCCACCTTGCACACCATCTCTGCATGAGAACACACATTGGATGGACACATCACAAGTACCTATTAGCTCAATGGAAGTGTCTTGATAAAAATATCTATAAACCTTTCTCAGATAGATTCCAAGGCCCGATAGCTCTAGGTTGTATCCTTAATCATTTGCCTGTGGAGATGAAAGCCAACGTGACCTTGCTCTTCTTCAATTACGAGAATTACTTTACTTCCTGAGCCAGAACTGCATGCTCGCTTTTAGTTATTTATCTTTTCCACTAATTGATCACTTGAGGACTACTGAGTTATAAACAGCAATCTTTATTACCATGATCTCATATAAAATAATGACTGTCCTTATAATACCATTTACAGAGAAACCTCTCGAGTTATCAGCATAATCACTAGGCAGCCCATCAATCAATCAACAACCGATTACTGTCAGTTCCTAGAAAGCCATAATTAGGTCTTTCTACGCATGGTTCTGTATTGGTTATATTCAACAGACAGCAGCCCTCCCACTAATCTTAGAGAGTGCTTTGAGCATACAGACCAACAGACGAATGACCTGTGGATAAACTAGTAATTTCAGATCTGCCAAGTCTTGATGTTCTTTTTGTGTTCATAAGTCAAACCTCAGGGAACGACTCAGAGCAAAACTATTCGAAGTAAAAGGCAGAAGAGTCATTCGATCATGAAAAGAAGCACGAGTCTAGATTGGGATTGACACATATACACTGATGTGTATAAAATAGATAACTAATAAGAACCTGCTGTATAAAAAAATATATAAAATAAAATTCAAAAAAAATAATATTGGAAGTATCCATTGATATAAGCCTCCAAGTTTTCAGCACATGTGTCTCACACCCACCGCCAAGGAAGTCCAGTAGGAGATCTTTTAAAATACAGAAGTAGCTAACTCATCGGCTTCAGCGGGGGTGGTCGTTACTGCGCTTCCTCCATTTGGGGGAAACATTGGCAGGGAAACTTCTGAAGAAAAGAAAATATATTGTGGTTAAGTGGTTGAGCCAAAGTCTCCTGGCTGGCTCCGTCCAGGACACAGGTGTGGTGATCAGTTAGGTCTAGATAAGTCAGAATGCCAGGATGGTGGGGAACTGTTCTCCCCCATCACCCCAGAGGCTTTCTGTGGAGCACACACCAGGATGCCAGGGTGAGAATCAAGCCAGGTTCCCTGCGCGCTCCTGTGCACACGTACATATACACACATATGTGCACATGCGCTCACGCGGTATGCATGCATGCCCACATACACACCACCACCACCAATCCTCAGGGCCTTCTCTCATCATCTCAATCCACTAGGAAATAGATCTCCAGGGATTCCCGGAAATTCTTCTAGGCAGAGAGGGCAAAGCGATGTCACACGTGACTCCTTCTGCCTTCAGATGGGCTGGGTTTAGCCCTGAGAACTTCTGATAATGTTCAGTGAGTAGCCAGCATTTAAATATGGCAGAGTTTTCCATACAGATCTGAATTTCCAACTTGAAAATGTTGGAAGCAACAGCAATTCTGGGCCTCATTCTCTGATGGCATCAATTGGCTGGATCTGAGTTGGGGCACCCCCAAGACAAGGCATATGATCTGCAGTCACCACAGCTCTACAACCCCAAATTTAGGGACAGTCTCAGGGCAAAAGCACTTCCTTCATACGCAGTGATTTCTCAGGGACAATCACTGTTTTGAACTGTCCTATTAGGTCTCATTAAAATAATACCTATTGGTAAAGTCACGCGCAGGGCAACTGTGTGTGTCTCCTAAGCAACGACGTACACAGTTAAAACTCTCACTGGTAACTAACGTTCCCAGCAGAGAGGAATGATCAGTAGATTTATAGACTCAAGTGCCATCAAATTTCCTTTTTGTCACACCAATCATTCATGTATCTAAATACTTATGCCTTAATCAGAGCTGTCAGCACAAGAAAGTATTGGCTGCCCTTAAACTCCTGCTGTGCAGCAGGAACAGTGGAATGAATTTTTTCAGAAAAAAATAATACCATAATAGTACTGCAACTGTTATTTAAATGGGGAGTTAATTAGAAAATTGGATCTGGAAGTCAAAGTTTAAGCAGGAACACAACAGATTCAAAGGCACATCTTCTCTGTTATGGAGATGAAGAAAATGTGTGCAGTGGAATAAATAAGCACTCGTATGCGCAGATGCACACGTGTCATATGTAGACACATGCGCGTGTAGGCACGTATGTATGCCAAGAACACGCCTGCACCTACCTGTACACACACTCACACGCGTATACACACGTTCATACCTGCGTATCAGATGTAGCGTGCAGAGTGCCTAAACAGTGGTTACACACATGTACACGTCTCTGTGTTTAGATGGCATACATGTGCACATATATCCAACTCAGTACCAGCAGCTTTGTGTCACAGCAGTTAACCACGTCTCAGCAGAGGTAATGGGCGTTTCTGGTCATGACTCAATTTATTCCTCCTGGAAATGAAACCATGCTTCCAACTTAGCTCATCAGAAAGGAAGCAGCTCCCCAAATTTATATAGGTTTTTGTTTCTTTAATAGACCTAAAGGCTGTCTAATATCTGGGAAAAGGAAACGCACCCCTACAAATAAGCCAGTTCCTAGTTTGAGGTACAGTGATTCCCAGCACCTGTGCCCTACAATAGAACGACACACTTTACAGCTAAATCACAATTGTGGGTGCCTGTGTCCACGCTGAGCGTGTCATCTTCAGCTGGCGAGGCATCAGGAACATGACCGGTTGGTAAAGCTGCTGGGAAGTGAAGGATGGGTCTTCATGAGACAGCAGAGAGAGGCTTTGAAATTTCCCATCCCTAATTTATACCCCTGAAAATAACATAAGGTCTCAGCAGTAGAGCTAAGTCAAGGCTGGCCCTGCCACCTGCTGCCTGGGTAACCGTGGGCCAGTCGCTCAACCTCTCTGGTCTCTATTTCTCACCCGTAAAATGGAGTGATAAGAACACCTACCTCATGGGATTAGATGTAATGAAAATGCCTTAGAAAAGCCTCTGGTTCATTAAAAGCATTCGAAAAACGTTCTTTCTCATTATCTATGGGGCAGAGGAAGAGGCAGAGGGAATTCAGACACTATTAAGCATATGCCATGTGCCAAGGATCTTGCAGAGAGCTCCCTTTACATATTTTATTTAACCTTTACAATTACTATCACTCCTTTACGTATAGGAAACTGAAGTGGAGAGCGGTCCGGGGACCTCACCAAAAGTCTTACGTGGAGTAGATCGCAGGCTGGAGTGAGAGCTCTTGTCACTCTACAAAGCCCAGGCTCCTTCCCACACACTGAAGCTTCTCAGGTGTGGTCTGATCCCCTACCTGGGCTATAATAATTACAATGCAGACCCCAGGCCCCACCCCAGATCTGCTAAATGACAATTTCCAGGGGTGAGCCGAGAACTGTCATTCTCACCAGGCTTCCTACGCGATT
This sequence comes from Balaenoptera ricei, assembly GCF_028023285.1. Taxonomy (NCBI): domain Eukaryota; kingdom Metazoa; phylum Chordata; class Mammalia; order Artiodactyla; family Balaenopteridae; genus Balaenoptera; species Balaenoptera ricei. Next base: position 25,623,049 of record NC_082643.1, on the reverse strand, counting down.
CTTTCTAAAACCAGAGTTTGAAAACATGTGCCACTATCCCAGAATGCCCGCCCAAGCAGGACAGAACTTGGACGACTCACACATCTGAAGTGTTGTCGTACCCCTACAGTCCATTTAAATGTGGTCTGTATCTACCCTGATATTAATTTCATTCAGGGGCACTGCAGTTGGAACATTCTCTTCAACCCAACTAACTTCACGTCTTTCTTGTTGATTCAGCTTTGTGAATTTCCCAGCTGAACATAATAGTGCGGTTTTGTGTGATTGGTCCTCGGTTGGATCCTTCTTCATAGATCCCACGCTGTCTATCCCTGCCTGTGATAAAGATGATCACTGGCCCCTGTCACATTGATCCCAAGGCCAAAAGAAACTCCGTAGAAAATACAAGTACATTTTTTTTTCAGTCCTGCCTTTTTTGTGATCTTGATGGAGGTTAATCCTAGCAGCCAACATTGCTATAGGTGGCAGAGGCCATTGTCTTTTTGTTGTTATAATAATTGCTCCTTTTCTCATGAAACATTGTGTACCTGATGTGTGACCTACACGCTGTGATGGGGGCATTCATTTACGTTATGAGCATAAGAATCGCCTACTGGTAAAAGGAATTGTTTTCTGTAGAGAAAATGCTTTAACAATTTGAGATGCTAAAGCAAGTCCTTGATCCAGTAGAGCAAAAGATGAATCTGAAAAGAATCACAATTGGTTTTCTCAGATATGTAATTTTACTGAGGAAAGAGGTCTTTAGTGTCATAAAATTACTGCTAAATGGAAAAGGATAAGGCAACAAGGTTACATTTTATAGTTCCTTTGGGTTCTTGGCAGCTAAGATCTGCAAAATTGTTCTAATTAGTTGGTAGCTGCTGAGCGGCATTAACTTCTGCCAAAGATACAGTGTCGAAAATATATTTGGGGAGCTTAACACTTGGAAGGAGGTAATAATGGTAGGAACTCTATCTTTCTTTGCTTTTATTTTTCTGTCTTGATGAACAATGACAATTATGGAATGTATGGAACCGCGACTTAATCCTCATAATGTATATAGCTAATTTCTTAGAGTTTTTATCCTCCGAGACATATTGGTGGGACTTTGCCCTTACGGCGATGCATGTCTGTACTTGCGATCTGCTCATCTTCCGCCTCCAGGGTTCTCTCAGTGCCTACATATGCATCCCTCCTCCTAGAGAAACCTTGTCTCTAAAAATGCAGCTGTAAAAAGGAAAAATGTCCACCCCGATACTGGCATTACAGTCAACGATGTTTTGAGGGGAAAATGTTCAAAGAGTCTCAGAAATCCCAACCAGCTCTCACTCTGTCCACATCCCCTGGTCCCTCTCCAGGAGATTTTTTTCTTAGGGGGAGTGGAAGAAACCAAAGGCAGCCTGGGACTTAGTGGGTTAAGGAACAAGATCAGCAAAGAAAAAGTTCTCAAGGACCCTCTCTGCTTTTTGCCAGGCTTGCAGATCCCAGGGGTGAGAGTCTGCTCTCCCTGGGACCTCCCTGGAATTGAAGATGCTCCCTTGGTATCCATGGAGACTTAGCTCAGCATCAGATGAGGGAGTTATATGAGATTTGAGGATTTATGAATTTTCTAACCACTCTGTACCATGTGTTTTATGGGGAAGTAGGTGGTCAGAATGGTCAGAAACAACAACTATGTTAAAAACCTTAAATCGATTGTGGTAGTAGAACAGGTTGATGTCAAATGATGCCTGCACACAGGACTCCAATGTGCTCACGGCAGTGTTGTGTCTCTAGTTCAGCGCTGAGCTGTTTACTTACCTTATAATTGTAAAATGTCAACTTTATTGACAAAGCACCCCACATTACAGGAGACTTTAGAAATAGTCTCAGGCAGCTATTCTTCTGGCAAAGTAATATAAAATATTTGCAAGCAGGAAAAGCAGGGAAAAAAATGAACATGGTAAGATCTTTCCAGCAATAGAGCACCTCCTATTTGGGATGTGGGCTATTCTTGTGGCTGCAGAGTCTTTAAAAATACAAGTTCAAAATGTTCATTGGTCGTGTGCTACTGGGAAACATTAGCAAAATGATAAATGCAGCCTGTAGCAATCAAAGGGAGTTAGGCAGGAGCTCTGTCCCACACAAATGTGTAAGCCAACCATGGAGTAAAAAAAAAAAAAAAAAAGGTGGGGGGAGATATATTATAAACATCAATAATCATTCCAAAAAGCAGCAGCATGATTCTTTTAAAAAAATTCAAAATTCAGAATCTACATGGGCTACATGTTGAAATGACTTTCTATTGTGCAAAATCACAAAACATATTAAGAACAACTAGGGGGAAAGAGACATTGTAAAATACTTTTAAACTATCTAGAAGACCTCACCAGAGGTTCATCTCAAAGTCTGTTTTATTAATTAAGCGAAACCATTTGCCAATGATGTTAGCAATTTAGTGTAATATTTATTAATGCCTATTTTGAGCTAGGATAAAATTGCCCCTCCTCTGAAGAAATTTAGATTCTAACAGATGTAAAACAGATGTGTACAAAGTAGAAGTTACTTTGCCAAGCGCTCTTTTATAAAAATAGGTCTCATTTGCCAGATCTGCTGAAGGCTTTGTCTGCATAAGGGATTTGTACAGCTTTCATTAGTTTACAAAAGAGAGGAAGGAAGGATCCGTGTCAGGCTGGTGTGGGGAAATACTAAGACCTTAACCCCCATGTTAAATTCCAGAAACTCCCGACAAGCTTGTTCAGGGCATTTGGCCTTTGAACACATATTTAAGAATATTAGGATGAAATACCCCTGTCTTAGTTTTTTCATCCTTCGTACTAGAACACTGCTGGGTTTTCAGTCATTTTCCTGATTCTGTGTTTATGGTAAATACGTTTACCCAGTCACAATCGTCCAACTATAAATGGTACCTTTTCAACTCTCATTTTCAAGGTTAACAAGCTGCTGGCAAAACAGCCGGCTTGGCCACACCCCTACCTATGCCAGCCATGGGGACAGAAATCTACACAGGGGGCCTTTCTTCTCAGGGAGGTGCTGAGTATAATTCAAAACCATTAAAGAGAAATAAGAAACCAGAAAATACCGACTAAGGTGGAAGAGTTGGGGAGAGCAAGAATAAGATTCCTGGCCCATGTAAACAAATGAATCACTTGGTTTACTTGCTGTGAGGTCTAGATCTTGTTTTCCTTAGCCTATTCTATGGGCTCGCCTGATGCCTTAGTGGAATGTATTCCACGCAGCATTGAAATCAGAAGAGCAGGAATCTCCCTCCCCAATGTTTTTAGCCTTTAAAAAACCAACATGAGGGAATTCCCTTATTAGGACGCTGCGCTTTCACTGCCGAGGGTGTGGGTTTGATCCCTGGTCGGGGAACTAAGATCCCACAAGCTGTGCAGCCAAAATAAATAAATAAATAAATATAAATAAAAGAAAAATGAAATTATTTTTAAGAAAACATGATTTCTTCAGATCTTCCCATTCATTTATTTGATACATTTAGGTGATAACCATTATATTTCTTTTATTTGCATAGCGTGGAGGATGGAGGTTTGGTAGTATCTATGCAAAACAAGTCCCTGCCCTCTTAGAGCTAACAATCTGCTCTAGGTAAAGAGAAAATCATCCATGGGTGGATATTTATTTAAATAATGATGTAAGGCAGTGCTGTTAATCAGGTATCAGGAATATTCTGGATTACAGGTGCTCTTCAGAGAAGGGGGGATTGTGGTGGGCAACAGTACCCACCAACCTGTGGCTGTGCCCCTCCGCGACGGGAAGGAACCCTCAGGGGCCAGGAGGAGGGTCACCCAGAGCCCCTACCCCACTTACTAGAGACCAAGTTAGGATGCAAACTGCCATCGTGGGGAGGGCCGAACTTGGCCACACCCTTCTTTTTATTTGGGATTTTAGTAGCCAAACCCTTCTGTGTGTACAATTCAATACGGGTGTACATTTCAGATGTTGTGAAGATGTACGTTTAAACTCTTTGGTTTTTTGAGCAAATAAGTGAAAAGTGCCCAGCACAGAATCTAGCGAAGTTCAGGTACTTCCCCCTCACTCGTTGGATCACCTTAAGAAGATGCATTTGGTGAAGTTAATTATAGCTACGAGATTTTTGTTTTGTTTTGTTTCGGCTGTCCGGAAAATAGAGATCAGAGGAGCAAAGGAAATGAAGATCAGATTAATGAAGTCAATGAGAGGGTTTAACAAATGATTTCAGTAAAGATTCATTGCACTATTCATTAGTCATCTGCCTTTGAATATTGCTACACTGAATGCTAGGGGAGTGGTGGGGGGTAGACGGGTTTGGGAAGAACTGCTTCAGCTGTCCATGTGCTAGTGACTGTCGTCAACTTCATCATCATCACCCTCGTCACCCACCGCTGCTCTGCCTCCCCAATTCCTCCCACCGCAGAACCCTAGGGCTTCGTGAAGCACCATAAAAACCACCAGAACAGGAACAGGAGAGCTGTGTTCAAGTCCCAGGTCGGCCACTTCCTGGCTCTTCAGGAGACCCTGAGAGAGCGACTTAGCCTTTCTGAGATTCAGGCAGCCTGTGGTAAGACACACTCAAAGGTGGGACAGACATTATAAACTAAAAGCAAACGTAATGGATGATGATGGTGGTGGTGATAAAATAATAAGAGCTGTGAAAAAGTGTGTTAAAGTATTTCCGACCCAAACCTACCATTTTCGACCAGCATTGGTACCCACCCGCACCTCCCACCTTCGTTGCCCCCCTGCCATATCAATGCCCAGCCAGCTTAACGTCCCCCCTTATTCCCTCTGCCCTTTTACGTCCCTTGTTGAACAGCTTATCTCATTTGGATCTCCTTTCTTCTCACCCTAAGCTCATGCCAAGGGATTCCCATTGCGTGGCCAAATATTGATGAAAATTCTGGGTTTTGTTCTAAACACAAAGAGCTAGAAATTGCATCCTGTGAGCCAGAGGAATGGGTTAGGTTATGATTAGATAGCATGCATGACTGGCCCACGGCTTGTGCTATTATAAGCTGCAGATAGAATCCATTAGGTTTTCCAGGAAGGCATATAAACACATCCATCTAGGTGAATTACAGTAAGTTATTGTTGTGATACCTACTCATGCTCTGGGTCAAAACATCAGGCCTCTTTTCTTTAGCTAAGAGTGTGTCTGTCAGTTCTCGAGGGCTTATTAGTGCCACCACCTTGAATCCGCCCCTCCCGCCCCAAAACACCAGGTGGTGACCTGTCCTCAAAACAGCCAGAAGTGAATTATGCAGTATTTATTGGAGGAGTTGGAAGCAGTCTGGGGTTCTTCTAAACAAATGACTTGCAGTCGACGTTTTTTAAACAGGCTTCTCCATGTGTTTTATGGGGAAGTAGGTGGTCAGAACGGTCAGAAACAATAACAATGTTAAAAACCTTAAATCGATTGTGGTAGTAGAACAGGTTGATGTAAAATGATGCCTGCACACAGGACTCCAGTGTGCTCATGGCAGTGTTGTGTCTCTAGTTCAGTGCTGGGCTGTTTATTTACCTTATAATTTGCTTAAGCTCTTCTTGAGGACTTGTATTTCAGCAGTTTCACTGTTTAAAATGCTTCTTTCTTTCTAAAAAACATATGTGTGAGAAACTGTGTTCCTGCTTCTGTCCTCCCCTCCCCAGCCCCTTCCGGAGTGATGTAAAGGATCCCCTACTTTGCTAAATGTTCTGCGGCTTGACCTTTAAACTAGACCTTGGGTTTCCATCAGAGCCTGTTCTCTAGTTTCTTCTTGCTCTTATGTTGGACTATCTTGTAACAGGGCGACACTTGTACCGGCAGGAGGGATAAGGCTGTCACATGGCAAATGAGCTCTGTATGAAATGTTGATGCATCAGCCTATATCGAATCACACTGAAGAAATAGAACATTACAGAAATAGTGAGGTAGTTGCCAGGGAAAGAAAGGACACCCTTTATCCATCAGGACCTTGATAGGCAAAGAAGGAAGTCAAGAGGCTTAATGGGATAGAAATAAAGCAGTTCTCAGTAAGTGTACTAAATACAATAATAGCTGCCTGTTATCTGGCACACCATGTGCCAAACGCACTGTGAAGTGAAGCACTATGTGGGTGTGTGTACATACACACACACCAGGTCTCGTTACAGCTACAAAAATATTATTATCACTATTTTACTGATAAGGAAACTGAGGTTGTTTATTTTCACCAGTTTATTTAAGCAAGTACTTTTTATGCACAAACATAATATAATCCAGGTACGTTAAGGTCATGACACTTCAGCCTGGCATTCAAATCATTCTTCAATTTTAGTACAGCCTACCTCTCCAACCCCATGCCTGACAGTGAGACCAGTCAGGAAAGTGGAAATCTCTCTAAGTATTTCAAAATAGGGGAATGTAATGCAAGAAATTGATTACTAAAATATCAGGAGAAAATAAACACCAACCTTTATCTTGCACCATACATAAAATTAACTCGAGGAACTTCCCTGGTGGCACAGTGGTTAAGAATCTGCCTGCCAATGCAGGGGACACGGGTTCAATCCCTGGTCTGGGAAGATCCCACATGCCGCGGAGCAAATAAGCCCATGCGCCACAATTACTGAGCCTGCGCTCCAGAGCCCATGAGCCACAACTACTGAGCCCAAATGGCACAACTACTGAATCCCACATGCCTAGAGGCCGTGCTCTGCAACAAGAGAAGCCACCGCAGTGAGAAGCCCGCGCACCACAAGAAAGTGTAACCCCCGCTCACCGCAACTAGAGAAAGCCCACACCCAGCAATGAAGACTCAACGCAGCCAAAAATAAATAAATAAATAATAAATAAATTTTTAAAATAATAAGAATAATAAAAAATAAAAATAAAATAACTCAAAACGGGTCATAGATCTCAGCATGTGATACACCACTTTAGTAGAACAAAGGATGAAAATAGCAATATCATCTCAATTGATGCAGAAAAAGCATTTGACAGAACACACAAAAACCAGCTGATTTTCCAAAGACTAACAATGAACAACCTAAAAAGGAGATTAAGAAAACAATCTCATTTACAATAACATCAAAAAGAATAAAGTATTTAGGGGTAAACTTAACTGAGGAGATGGAAGACTTGTACACTAAAAATGACAAAACATTGCTGAAAGAAATTTAAAAGACACAAATAAATAGAAAACCATCCCCTATTTGTGGATTGGAAGACTTAATATTGTTAAATGTTCCTACTACCCAGAGCAATCTATAGATTCAATGTAATCCCTATCAAAATCCCAATGGCATTTTTTGCAGAAGTAAAAAAAAAAAAAAAATCCTAAAATTCATATGGAATCTCAGAAGACCCTGAATAGCCAAAACAATCCTGAGAAAGAAGAACAAAGTTAGAGATCTCACACTTCCTGATTTCAAAATATATTACAAAGGTACCATAATCAAAACAGGGTAGAAATGGCACAAAGACACATAGACCAATGAAACAGAATAGCGAGCCCAGAAATAAACCCTCACATATATGGTCAAATGCTCTGTGACAAGGGTGCCAAGACCACACAATGGGGAAGGATAGTCTTCTCGACAAATGGTGTTGGGAAAACTGGAAATCCACGTACAAAAGAAAGAAGTTGGACCCTTATCTTGCAGGAATCATGCAGGATGGTGGTGTCCTGGGCATCTGTGACACAACAATGTGCATGTGGTCAACAACATTGTACTGTATACTTGGAAGTTGTTTTGAGAGTGAATTTAATGTGCTGTGGTTTTTTGCCACCAAAAAAAAAAAAAAATTGACTGTTTCTTATATAGTTACATATACCCACCATATGGACCCAGCAGTGCACTTCTAGGTATTTACCCAAGAGAAATGAAAATGTATGCCCTCAAAAAGACTTGCACACAAATGTTCATAGCAGCTTTATTTACATTAGCCAATCACTGGAAATAACTCAAATGTTCATCAGTTTATGAATGGATAGGCAAAATGTGATATATACACACAGTGGATCACTGTTCAGCAATAAAAAGGAGTGAACTATTGATATAGGAAACATCATGGATAGATTTCACAATGAGTATACTGAGTGAAGGAAACCAGACACAAAAGAGTACATACTGTAAAACTGCATGTGTATAAAATTATAGAAAATTCATCTTAATCTAGAGCCATAATTCCCCACTGGGGGTGATTTTGCCCCTCCAGGGGGCATTTGGCAACGTCTGGAGACTTTCTGATTGTCATAGCTGGGGAGGGGGTACCACTATTGGCATTCAATGGATAGAGACCAAGAATACTACGAATCATCCTGCAATTCCCAGGACATCCCCCCTACGAGGAAGAATTCTCCAACCCCAAATATCAATTATACCAATGTTGAAAAACACTGATAAAGAGTTATAAAAAGAAAAGCAGATCAGGTGTTAGCTGGGGCCAGGGACAGGGGGAGGGAATGATTATAAAAGGACATGAGAAAGCTTTGGGGGGGGGAAATAGAAATGTTTAACATTTCAAATAAACACCATCAGGATAGTAAAGGTGGTTGCAAGAGTACATCCATGCATTACATCCCTCAAAGCTCATCAAAACTATGATTCAATAAAGTTGACTTAAAAAACCAGTTTGGAAGCCTGGAGGAGCAAGAGGGTGTTACCCAGAGCTCCTGAGCACGCTTCCACTCTTCTGATGTTGCCGGAGCTGTCTTGCTTCTCCTGGGGAGACCGCCAGCAGTGAGTAGGTAATCAGGATACTCCTCCCCTGATTCTACTGAAAGCACTGTCAACGCTTCTGGACCCCACAGGGACCTGCCTGAACCAGAGCATAAGAGCTTCCCTCTTCCTCCCACCTTCCAATCTCCTTGGCAGGACCTAGGAGAAAGCCAGCTGGCAAAGGAGTCTGGGAAATGCAGTTCCCAGCCTACTAGCTCCCTAGGAAACAAGAGAGCACAGAGGGCAGAAAGGGGGCACAGTACCTACGGACGAGATCTGGCACTTTGCTGTGGTTCTCCATATCCTCAGCTACAGCCAAATCAAACCATCCACCTGCCTTGTCATGTGCTCTGGTGATAACTAGTCAAGTTGGTTCTCCTGAAAGAAATGCCATCTCCCCTCATCTCCATACTTGCAGTGCTAATCAGATCTCACCGCTGGTTTATATGCAACCTACTTCATGAACCCTCTGGGTTACCCAGTTGGAGGTGAAATTTACCTCACCTTTCTGTTTCTTTTGCATTTTATTTATGCCTGTCTTTTAGCATATATCATCCTGTATTAAACTTATGTAGACACAAGTCTGATTTCTTTTACTAGATCAAATTCAATTTAAAAGCAGAGACTGTATTTAGTTCATCTTTTTTTTCCTCCAAAGGTCATCAGTGGTGCTGTGTACCTAATAAATGTTCAATAAATTCCTATTGAATACATAAGTGGTAAATAAGTTGATGAATGAATAAATGAAGTCTATAGATAATTTTATACAACTGCAGAAATGGATAGCTGCAGGGTATCTGCCTATCTCTGTAAATCCATCTGGTAGATGGATTTCTTTTTTGGATTTCTTTCCCTTTTTTATTCTTTTTTCATTCCAATCATATTCACATTTATCAAGAGCCTTCCATATACCAGATACTAGGCTTAATGCTTAAGGTTTTATGTGGGTAGTACTAATTAGGAATTGTAAAATAGCTATTAACAACATAAATGTTCACTAGATTTTGCCTTCTTTCCTGCAAAAACGAATGTAAAACTAATGCAAAAATCACATTATCCCTTCTTTTTGCTCTTGGTAAGGAATTACTCAATGAATGAATTGTTAATGAAATCATAAGGAGTTTGAGCAATTGGAGAAAATCTTTCTCCTGCTGGGTGAAGTGTCACAGGGAAAGAAAACCAATGATGAAGAGATAAAAGCAGAGAGTGAAATCCTAACTTATGATCTTATTTAATATCCACATTTCCAGGGAGTTCTCCTTTACCAAGTCAGAATAAGAGCATGCTTTAAATGTCCCCAGGTGAAAAAGAATTTTCCTGATTTGAGCTCACCATGTCTATAATTATGGAGCAAGCATTTAAAAAGGCAAAAGTGCCAGTTATATCTGAACAATTCTAAGAGTCACTTGGCCAAGTGGATGAATTTATATTGTAAGCCTGGAATGCTTGGTTCTCTAAGGTGACCAAGCATTGTCTTTGGGAACAACCTAGCAGCCAAATAGAAATCTAGCAGCTGTGCCATTGCAGAGTAGCATAGCTGTCAACAGCACTGGCTGTTGCGTTAGAATTCCATTTCTGCCTCTTTCTATGTTTTTGACCGTGGACAAGTTGACTTCACCTGCAAAATGGGAAGCAGTCATTGGGGTAATCACCCACCTACTCCAGAACATCCTTGTAAGGATGACATACATAACATGTAGTTGCTTAGAACAATGCCCGGAACATAGGAAGCAGTCCTACACTCCAGCTATTATTATTAACATTATTGCACAGCCTCTGAAGAAAGTGACACAAAGGCCTACCATTCTCGCAGCAGAAGCCACTCATAAGAGGGAAAATTTAATTTTTTTTTTTTTTTTTTTTTTAACTTTTGGGTTTTATTTATTTATTTATGGCTGTGTTGGGTCTTCGTTTCTGTGCGAGGGCTTTCTCTAGTTGCGGCAAGTGGGGGCCACTCTTCATCGCGGTGCGCGGGCCTCTCACTATGGCGGCCTCTCTTGTTGCGGAGCACAGGCTCCAGACGCGCAGGCTCAGTAGCTGTGGCTCACGGGCCCAGTTGCTCCGCGGCATGTGGGATCTTCCCAGACCAGGGCACGAACCCGTGTCCCCTGCATTGGCAGGCAGATTCTCAACCACTGCGCCACCAGGGAAGCCCAAGAGGGAAAATTTAAATGAAACTGGAAGTTTATCTCCCCAGAAATTCTTGTTAAGCAAAAGAGAGAAAAGCAAGGAACACCTGTGAAAGGAATACATTTCCCTATTGGAAACACTCTGCGTTTGAAATCAAACTAACTTTCCCGCTTAGATTACGACAGGGAGTATATAAGCAGTGCTCCAACCCTAAGAAACCTTAATTCTGAAAAGAAATGAAAAGACAGCAATATTGTAAGGCAGCCAGTCTGGTTGTGTGTCTCCCCTATGGTGCTTTTGTATAATACAGGGTGATCGGAAATGTCCTATTTTCAAAAAGATAAACATCAGTAGCAACGGACAGAAGGATGCTGTTTTTCCTTGAAAACTTATTTTTCAAGTACATGGGGAAAAATAAGCTTTTATGTGATGCGGAACAGTTCCGAGCATGTGAACATCAAGCCTACTGGAGAATCAGGACACCTGGGGGATGATATTCATCACCCCCTTATTTTCTCTCGACACAGAGAACACTTATTCTGAGGGCAATGTTTGTTAATTCCTAACAGAACAGGACTTATTCCAGCCTGCTACGGCTCTATGCCTCCTTTCATAAGTCAGGCAGTGGAGTAAATATCAAGCCTCATTCTGGGATGGATAATTTTCTGCTTTAGCTGTGAATAACCATCATATAGAAACAATTAAGTAGGAGAGCAGTGACTTCAGATAAAAAGTGTCCTGTCAGGTTAATAAAACACATGGTCAGTGAAATGTAAACCAAAAGATGCATTTTTTAATAAAAAGCCAAGCTGCTCTTGTTGCAGGCAGCAATGTGTTCTTCAACTTACCCAGGATGGAAAACCTCTTAAGTGAATGCTTCTCAGTCTTTTGTGGTTTCTGTAAGAATCTGGTAAAAGCAAACCCTCTCAGCAGAAAAATGCATAAATGCACATAACCACAGAAGTGCGTATGTAATTTTAAGTACCTGGACTCCCCCAAAAGTCCACTAATCCTCAGGCTAAGAATCTCAACTCTGAAGTATACATATGGTTAAGTTTGTGGATGCTGGTGTCAGACAGGCCTTGGTGTAAATTCTGGATCCAACTCTTACTGCCATGTACCTTTCTGAGCCTTAGTTTTATCACCTGAAAATAGAAATAATAATTATTCCTATGTCATAGGTTAATTGTGAATATTCAATCAATTTAAAGGATTTAGCTTAGTCCCTGGCATATACTAACAATAAGCACTAATATTGTTATTAGTTAATAAAATATAAAACTTGACACCCTATGTGTCCACAGAGGGACTTCAATTCAATTTCACTGCTACAAACATTGACCAAGTGCCTCCTACTTCTGAAAGAGTGCGGTGGGATTCTGAAATGGGAATGTTGACAATGGGTGGCCCTGAGCCAGCGAAGTAAGATAGGCCCGATGTGCCCAAGACAGGACAGGCCAGATCTCAGGTTGGAAGGAACTTTAAGTCATCCAGCCCCACCGTTATAGACAGTTATATCAAACCCCCAGCAGAACTACAACTGCAATGTCCATTTCACAAAGGGAAACCTGTGACTCTTTAGGTAACACTTTATGTATTAAAGAGGAAAGGAATAAACCAAAGATATTGATCACTTATGGACTAAATGGAATTAATAAAAACAAATCCCGCCACTAAGAATTTTTTGGTTAACCACAGTTAGCCTACTGATGGATTTTACTTAGAATTAAATGTGGAAATATGTGAAAGTAGTAGTTATGGATCAACAAAATCGGTCACAAAGCTCCATTTAAAACAGTGTTTTCTGCTCACCGTCTAATCAGGTGCTCCTTAACACTGTGATAAAGAGATTCAAGATGGAGCCTTAGATGACTTGCGATCAGTCTTTAAATCCACCAAAACACCTTCTCTGTGCTGAAGTGAATAAAACATAAAAGAAGCAGACTCATAGAGAACAAACTAGTGCTTACCAGTGGGGATGGGGTAAGGGGCAATTTAGAGGTGGGGGATTGAGGCACAAACTGTTGGGTATAAGATAGGCTCAAGGATGTATTGCACAACACAGGGAATATAGCCATTATTTTGTAATAACTGTAAATGGAAAGGAACCTTTAAAGTTGTATAAAAATAAAAAAGTAGTTAAAAAATAAAATAAACTATTACTTCAATTTGTCCTCTTACCTCCATTCCTATTACAACAAGCCAGCACCATGTTACATCTGTTTTGCTGCAGTGGTTTCTTCTGGATTATCTCCACCCTTGACCTACCAATCTATTCTTCACTTAACAGCAAGAGTGCTCTTTTAAAATATTAAGCAGATCATATTACTCCCTGTTTAAATTCTCTCAATGTCCTTACAATGCATGAAACCAAGAGAAGAAAAGTGTGTCAAGTAGGTATTATACTACTGTGTCAAAGGGACTAAGGCTTTTGTTTTGTTTGTGAAATAGGAATAATAATACCCACATCAAAGGGTTATTGTGAGAATTCAGTAAAGGCCAATGTTATTTTTGCATTCATTTTATATTAGCTTTTGCAGGGAAGAAGATAAAATTCGGTGAACATTTATATTGTTAATTGTTACTTTACACTCCTCAATTAGTACCACCTACAGAGAACCTTCTAAATGTTTTAGTGTCAACATTTTTATTTGTATTATTTTGGCCTCGAAGTAAGACATCTGCCTCGATTAAAAGATAAAACCCTGCTTTTCTAAATTATGGAGCAAACCAAGTTCAATTAAAAACACAGGACAGACTAAAGAATAATTTCAGATGTCGTCAGATCATTTTTTTAAGTTTTGGCATGGAAAATGATTAGATATTGTGGTTGATGCAATGTCACATCATGAAAATTGCACCATTTTTGGCAAACCTCTATTTTTATTGGTTTGAATTCATCTTTGCCTAGAGCAGTGCAGGACAATTTCCAAAACAGCATCATGAATTCAACAGCCCATAGTTATAGCAGTCCCCACAGCCCTTTTCTCTTTCAATTCACACATTCCGATTTAGAAAACACCACGCTGAGAATGAATCCTTGAAATCTGCTGAGGCTGATGGCTGAGAAGATAGGAGTGTAGGTGAAAAGCAGCAGGTACAGTAAGCTATCTCTGCACAAGTCACCTCTTATCTGTGCTTCCTTTTGTACTAGCTCCATATGAAAGCTATAAGATCACTCCATGGTGAGCTCTTCGGTTGACTTATAGTTTACATGTGAGCTGTCATTTTTGGCTTCTTGTGAACTAAATTGGTTCATGGACTATTGCCCAAAAGAACAAGAAGAACAAGAAGAAGGAGAAGGAGAAGCGGGGCAGGTGAAGGGGGAAGGGAAGGGAGAGAATATACCTCTACAATACAGCCCTCATTTTTTAAATTTTTTATATAATTTTTAAAGGTTACACTCCATTTACAGGTATTACAAAATACTGGCCATATTCCCTTGTGTCGTACAATACATCCTTGTAGCCTGTCTTACACCCAGTAGTTTGTGCCTCCCACTCCCCCCCCCCATCATGACCCTCCCCCTCCCCCCACTGGTAACCACTAGTTTGTTCCCTCTATCTGTGAGTCTGCTTCCTTTTTTGCTGTATTCACTAGTTTGTTGCATTTTTTAGATTCCACATATAAGTGATATCATACAGTATTTGTCTTTCTCTGTCTGACTTATTTCACTTAGCATAATGCCCTCCAAGTCCACCCATGTGGCTGCAAATGGCAAGATTTCATTCTTTTTTATAGCTGAGTAGTATTCCATTGTACATATATATGTATATATATCACATCTTCTTTATCCATTCAGCTGTCAATGGACACTTAGGTTGCTTCCATATCTTTGACCCTCATTTTTTATCTCCAGGAATAAGAATGTTTCAGCTTTCTTTACACCTCAGAGTAGTGATTTCTCCCATTTAGTACATACTTGTACCAAATATACACTAGCAAACCTTCTTTTTGATTAAGAAAAAAAATTTTTTTAATAGAAAGCAACATGTTGAAGGGTTATGACAAAAGAAAGACAACTCTTTCTCCCTGGTAATTCTATTAAATAATTATTTATTGAGCACCTGCCATGTATGAGGCACTGTGCTAGACTGGCATCAGCATATACATGAATAAACTGTAACAACTGGAAAGGACTCTAAGATATCTAGTCCAAACTCTCATTTTATAGACATTTAAACTCTAGTCCTAAAGGAGAAAGTGACTTATACAAAGTAACATGTGTAGTTACTTATAGCCGAGACTAGAATACAGTCTCCTAAAGTAAGATAGGATCCCAGTTCTCATAAATATAATTTTCAGTATATCATTTTCTCATTGTAAAAGTGATGCTTACAGAGAGCCCTGAGTAAAAAGAGTGGATTGAACACATGAAATTACTTCCAGCCACTCCTAAAACCCCACAAAAACTATAGCAAAGGGTTTTTTGTAAGGCATAGACCAACATGGACAGGGAAAATGTAAAAAGAGACAAAGGCAAAATTTGGGCAACTGGGAAAAAAATAAGGGGTCATTGACCTAGTGGACCTAAAAATCAGAGCGAGGTCCTGTCTTTGGCTGTGCAGGTTGTGTCCTGCTGAAATTCAGTGCCCTGCTCACTCAGCCTCCAGAGTGAAAGCTTCCTCCAGGTGGCGCTGAGTGCAGCCTACACAACAGCAAGCCACAGCCCTGTGGAGAAAACAAGTGCGAAGCAGGAAGGGGAGGACCATCCTAGTTTGCATCAAAGAATTCCCCAAAGGTCAGGGATGGAAGGTACCAGCTGACTCTGGAGAGGAGGATAAATGGGAAGGAAGTACACACACACAAAATAAAGATGGGCTATACGTACAGGTATAGATATGGATGTGGATACAGATATAGATATAGATATTTAGCCAGCCTACAATGTATATGGTATGAGGCAGGAATCCAGTTTCACCTTTTTCTAAATGCCTAGTTTTATTGAATTTTTGTTGAATGTCACCATTTTCAAAGACTAAATACTGTACTTCTATCTTCCAAGATCTGCTTCCAAAGTTTTATTCTACCCATTGATCTGTCTACATATCTACGAACCTCATGCACTTTTGGATCTGAGAAACATTTTAGATCTCAGTCTTTAGGTATATCCCTGTGAAATACCTCATTTCTCTAAAACTGATTCTAAGACCATAACTCTTTGTTAGTTCTCTGTTTGTCTCCTTTTAAACATCTGAAGAATTCACTACCCTTCATGAAACTCATATATTTTTCTTAACTGCACTTCAACATGAAATATATCAATGATTATGAGAGCAAAAGTGTATTATAACCATCCGCATTCTTTAGCACTTAGATGTTTTGTTGGTCTTTTAATTGCGTATTTCTTCTGCAGGGTAATGGAACATACAAGATCTTCCTGTTTTAAAGCTGCCTTACAGGCAGCTGAGCTCCCCAGCCTCCCCTGTTCATACTCCCTAGCTTGCCTCCACATCCCAGTCATATTTAAATACAGTCTGATGTCCGTCTGCACAAGGCTCCCTATCACCTACAGCCATCTGTGCATGCTATTGTTAGTGCTTAAAAGATTCATCCTTCTCGTTCATCTGGCTAAAATACAAGTTATCCTATAGGACTCAGTTTAGATATCGCAGCCTGTGGGAAGCCTTCTTTGATTCACTAAATGGTTATGTAGCCCCGTTACCTGCTCCTATAAAACCGGTACATCTTCCAGCAAAGTGCTTATCCTGTAGGGTGGTAATTGACAAGTAAATTGTCTGCCTGTCTACTGGACAGTAAGCTCCTTGAGGTCTGGAACTGCCTCACTCTCACCTATATCCCTACAGTTAGCATAAGCCTTAGCACATAGTAGGGACTCAATACTTATGTCTTGAGTGAATGAATGATATCTGTTCATTGAAGAATGGTCAGGGGTAAAACTAAATTTTTTTTAAAGAAAAGAAAATAATTATAAACCCTAAAACTTGAGACAACTCTTATTAACATTTTTGGTTTTCTTGCTTCTACTTAACTTTCTCTGTCGATTTCACTGCACTACAAACTGTCTGGAAACATCACTTTAGTGATTATAACCAGAAGATTGTCCTTTAGAAGAAATATAGTTTACTGAGATATTTTTTATTGTTGGACTTCTTGCAATGTTTTGCTGCTATAAATAATGCTTAAATGAATAGTTTTGCGTCTCTGATAATTTCTCTATTATGCATTCTGGAAATGAAATTACTGAGTGAAAATTTCACAGTTCTGAGTGCAGTTGATCAAAATACCTACCTCAATGTACCCTTAACTGTAATACACTCTTTTTTAAAGAGTGAAGATTTCATTAAAAAAAGGAATAGCTTCTTTTTACCTGATATTTATTGGCCATTTATATTACATTTTTTGTGAACTGTATAACAGTAACCTTTACCCATTTTTCTGTTGGACTCTTAGTTTTTCTTATTTATTTAAAAGCTCTCTGTTAAGAATACAGTCCTCAAGGATTGGTTCAAGATGGCAGAGTAGAAGGACGTGCTCTCACTCCCTCTTGCAAGAGCACTGGAATCACAACTAACTGCTGAACAATCATCAACAGGAAGACACTGGAATGCACCCAAAAAGATACCCCACATCCAAAGACAAAGGAGAAGCCACAATGAGATGGTAGGAGGGGCGCAATCACAATAAAATCAAATCCCATACCTGCTGCGTGGGTGACACACAAACTGGAGAACACTTATACCACAGAAGTCCATCCACTGGAGTGAAGGCTCTGAGCCCCACGTCAGGCTTCCCAACCTGGGGGTCTGGCAACGGGAGGTGGAATTCCTAAAGAATCAGACTTTGAAGGTTAGCGGGATTTGATTACAGGACTTCGACAGGACTGGGGGAAACAGAGACTCCACTCTTGGAGGGCACACACAAAGTAGTGTGTGCATTGAGACCCAGGGGAAGGAGCAGTGACCCCATAGGAGACTGAACCAGACCTACCTGCTGGTGTTGGAGGGTCTCCTGCAGAGGCGGGAGGTGGCTGTGTCTCACTGTGAGGACAAGGACACTGGCAGCAGAAGTTCTGGGAAGTACTCCTTGGCATGAGCCCTCCCAGAGTCCGCCATTAGCCCCAACAGAGAGCCCGGGCAGGCTCCAGTGTGGGGTCGCCTCAGGCCAAACAACCAACAGGGAGGGAACCCAGCCCCACCCATCAGCAGACAAGCAGATTAAAGTTTTACTGAGCTCTGCCCACCAGAGCAACAGTCAGCTCTACCCACCACCAGTCCCTCCCATCAAGAAACTTGCACAAACCTCTTAGATAGCCTCATCCACCAGAGGGCAGACAGCAGAAGCAACAAGAACTACAATCCTGCAGCCTGTGGAACAAAAACCACATTCACAGAAAGATAGACAAGATGAAAAGGCGGAGGGCTATGTACCAGATGAAGGAACAAGATAAAACCCCAGAAAAACAACTAAATGAAGTGGAGATAGGCAACCTTCCAGAAACAGAATTCAGAATAACGATAGTGAAGATGATCCAGGACCTCGGAAAAAGAATGGAGGCAAAGATCGAGAAGATGCAAGAAATGTTTACTAAAGACCTAGAAGAATTAAAGAACAAACAAACAGAGATGAACAATACAATAACTGAAATGAAAAATATACTAGAAAGAATCAGTAGCAGAATAACTGAGGTAGAAGAACGGATAAGTGACCCAGAAGACAGAATGGTGGAATTCACTGCTGTGGAACAGAATAAAGAAAAAAGCATGAAAAGAAATGAAGACAGCCTAAGAGACCTCTGGGACAACATTAAACACAACAACATTCACATTATAGGGGTCCCAGAAGGAGAAGAGAGAGAGAAAGGACTCAAGAAAATATTTGAAGAGATTATAGTCAAAAACTTCCCTAACATGGGAAAGGAAATAGCCATCCAAGTCCGGGAAGTGCAGAGAGTCCCATACAGGATAAACCCAAGGAGAAACACGTGGAGACACATAGTAATCAAATTGGCAAAAATTAAAGACAAAGAAAAACTATTGAAAGCAGCAAGGGAAAAATGACAAATAACATACAAGGGAACTCCCATAAGGTTAACAGCTGATTTCTCAGCAGAAACTCTACAAGCCAGAAGGCAGTGGCATGACATATTTAAAGTGATGAAAGGGAAGAACCTACAACCAAGATTACTCTACCCAGCAAGGATCTCATTCAGATTCGATGGAGAAATCAAAAGCTTTACAGACAAGCAAAAGCTAAGAGAATTCAGCACCACCAAACCAGCTCTACAACAAATGCTAAAGGAACTTCTCTAAGTGGGAAACACAAGAGAAGAAAAGACCTACAAAAACAAACCCGAAACAATTAAGGAAATGGTCATAGGAACATACATATCAATAATTACCTTAAACGTGAATGGATTAAATGCTCCAACGAAAAGACACAGGCTTGCTGAATGGATACAAAAACAAGACCCATATATATGCTGTCTACAAGAGACCCACTTCAGACCTAGGGACACATACAGACTGAAAGTGAGGGGATGGAAAAAGATATTCCATGCAAATGGAAATCAAAAGAAAGCTGGAGTAGCAATACTCATATCAGATAGACTTTAAAATAAAGAATGTTACAAGAGACAAGGAAGGACACTACATAATGATCAAGGGCTCAATCCAAGAAGAAGGTATAATGATTATATATGCACCCAACATAGGAGCACCTCAGTACATAAGGCAACTGCCAACAGCTATAAAATAGGAAATCGACAGTAACACAATAATAGTGGGGGACTCTAACACCTCATTTACACCGATGGAGATCATCCAAACAGAAAATTAATAAGGAAACACAAGCTTTAAATGACACAATAGAGCAGAGACATTTAATTGATATTTATAGGACATTCCATCCAAAAACAGCAGATTACACTTTCTTCTCAAGTGCTCATGGAACATTCTCCAGGATAGATCACATCTTGCGTCACAAATCAAGCCTCAGTAAATTTTTAAAAATTGAAATCCTATCAAGCATCTTTTCTCACCACAATGCTATGAGATTAGAAATCAATTACAGGGAAAAAAACATAAAAAACACAAACACATGGAGACTAAACAATACATTACTAAATAACCAAGAGATCACTGAAGAAATCAAAGAGGATATCAAAAAATACCTAGAGATAAATGACAATGAAAACACGACGATCCAAAACCTATGGGATGCAGCAAAAGCAGTTCTAAGAAGGAAGTTTATAGCAATACAGTCCTACCTCAAGAAACAACAAACATCTCAAATAAACAATCTAACCTTACACCTAAAAGAACTAGAGAAAGAAGAACAAACAAAACCCAAAGTTAGTAGAAGGAAAGAAATCATAAAGATCAGAGCAGAAATAAATGAAATAGAAACAAAGAAAACAATAGCAAAGATCAATAAAAATAAAAGCTGGTTCTTTGAGAAGATAAACGAAATTGATAAACCATTAGCCAGACTCATCAAGAAAAAGAGGGAGAGGATTCAAATCATTAAAATTAGAAATGAAAAAGGAGAAGTTACAACAGACACTGCAGAAATACAAAGCATCCTAAGAGACTACTACAAGCAACTCTATGCCAATAAAATGAACAACCTGGAAGAAATGGACAAACTCTTAGAAAGGTATAACCTTCCAAGACTGAAGCAGGAAGAAATAGAAAATAGGAACAGATCAATCACAAGTAATGAAATTGAAACTGTGATTAAAAATCTTCCAACAAACAAAAGTCCAGGACCAGATGGCTTCACAGGTGAATTCTATCAAACATTTAGAGAAGAGCTAACACCCATCTTTCTCAAACTCTTCCAAAAAATTGCAGAGGCAGGAACACTCCCAAACTCATTCTATGAGGCCACCGTCACCCTGATACCAAAACCAGACAAAGATACTACAAAAAAAGAAAATTACAGACCAATATCACTGATGAATATAGGTGCAAAAATCCTCAACAAAATAGTAGCAAACAGAATCCAGCAACACATTAAAAGGATAATACACCATGATCAAGTGGGATTTATCCCAGGGATGCAAGGATTCTTCAATATATGCAAATCAATCAATGTGATACACCATATTAACAAATTGAAGAAGAAAAACCATACGATCATCTCAATAGATGCAGAAAAAGGTTTTGACAAAATTCAACACCCATTTATGATAAAAACTCTCCAGAAAGTGGGCATAGAGGGAGCCTACCTCAGCATAATAAAGGCCATATATGACAAACCCACAGCCAACATCATTCTCAATGGTGAAAAACGGAAAACATTTCCTCTAAGATCAGGAACACGACAAGGATGTCCACTCTCACCACTATTATTCAACATAGTTCTGGAAGTCCCAGCCACGGCAATCAGAGAAGAAAAAGAAATAAAAGGAATCCAAATTGGAAAAGAAGAAGTAAAACTGTCACTGTTTGCAGATGACATGATACTATACATAGAGAATCCTAAAGGTGCCAACAGAAAACTACTAGAGCTAATCAATGAATTTGGTCAAGTTGCAGGATACAAAATTAATGCACAGAAATCTCTTGCATTCCTATAACTAATGATGAAAAATCTGAAAGAGAAATTAAGGAGACACTCCCATTTACCATTGCAACAAAAAGAATAAAATACCTAGGAATAAACCTACCGAGGGAGACAAAAGACCTGTATGCAGAAAACTATAAGACACTGATGAAAGAAATTAAAGATGATACCAACAGATGGAGAGATATACCATGTTCTTGGATTGGAAGAATCAATATTGTGAAAATGACTATACTACCCAAAGCAATCTACAGATTCAATGCAATCTGTATCAAATTACCAATGGCATTTCTTACTGAACTAGAACAAAAAATCTTAAAATTTGTACGGAGACACAAAAGACCCTGCATAGTCAAAGCAGTCTTGAGGGGAAAAAATGGAGCTGGAGGAATCAGACTCCCTGACTTCAGACTATACTACAAAGCTACAGTAATCAAGACAATATGGTACTGGCACAAAAACAGAAAAATAGATCACTGGAACAAGATAGAAAACCCAGAGTTAAACCCACACACCTATGGTCAACTCATCTATGACAAAGGAGGCAAGGATATACAATGGAGAAAAGACAGTCTCTTCAATAAGTGGTGCTGGGGAAACTGGACTGCTACGTGTAAAAGAATGAAATTAGAACACTCCCTAACACCATACACAAAAATAAACTCAAAATCGATTAGAGACCTAAATGTAAGACCAGACACTATAAAACTCTTAGAGGAAAACTTAGGAAGAACACTCTTTGACATAAATCACAGCAAGATCTTTTTTGATCCACCTCCTAGAGTAATGGAAATAAAAAGAAAAATAAACAAATGGGACCTAATGAAACTTAAAAACTTTTGCACAGCAAAGGAAACCATAAACAAGACAAAAAGACAACCCTCAAAATGGGAGAAAATATTTGCAAACGAATCAACGGACAAAGGATTAATCTCCAAAATATATAAACAGCCCATGCAGCTCAATATTAAAAAAACAAACAACCCAATCCAAAAATGGGCAGAAGACCTAAACAGACATTTCTCCAAAGAAGACATACAGATGGCCAAGAAGCACATGAAAAGGTGCTCAACATCACTAATTATTAGAGAAATGCAAATCAAAACTACAGTGAGGTATCACCTCATACCAGTTAGAATGGGCATCATCTGAAAATCTACAAACAACAAATGCTGGAGAGGGTGGGGAGAAAAGGGAACCCTCCTGCACTGTTGGTGGGAATGTAAATTGATACAGCCACTATGGAGAACAGTATGGAGGTTCCTTAAAAAACTAAAAATAGAATTACCATATGACCCAGCAATCCCACTACTGATCATATACCCAGAGAAAACCATAATTCAAAAAGACACATGCACCCCAATGTTCATTGCAGCACTATTTACAATAGCCAGGACATGGAAGCAACCTAAATGCCCATCGACAGACGAATGGATAAAGAAGATGTGGTACAGATATACAATGGAATATTACTCAGCCACAAAAAGGAACGAAATTGGGTCATTTGTAGAGACATGGACGGACCTAGAAACTACCATGCAGAGTGAAGCAAGTCAGAAAGAGAGAAACGAATATCACATATTAACGCATATATGTGGAGCTAGAAAAATGGTACAGATGAACTGGTTTGCAGGGCAGAAATTGAGACACAGATGTAGAGAACAAACGTATGGACACCAAGGGGGAAAAGTGGCGGGGGTGGGGATGGTGGTGTGATGAATTGGGAGATTGGGATTGACATATATACACTAATGTATAAAATGGACAACTAATAAGAACCTGCTGTATAAAAAATAAAATAAAGTTCAAAACAACAAAAAACAAAAACAAAAAAATGAATACAATCCTCTGTGAAATTTTTGCAGATATTCCCAGTGTTACATATACCTTTGATCTTATTTTTCATGTTTTTAATATTTTTAGAATTTTACACACATTTATCAATCTTTTCATCTGTGAATTGCTCAATTGCTTTTCCATGTAGCACTTCTTGCCTTACTTAGAGATGTTAGATATATTTTCTTCCTACTTAGATATATATTTATAAGATATATTTTCTTCTGGCTTCATTAGTTTCTTTTGTTTACATTTAACTTCTTGACCCATTTAGAATTTATCTGGGGATGTAGTGTGAGAAAAGTCTCTAACTAGACTTTTTTTCACAAAGTAGCCTAATACCTTCTCTTGGGCTTCAGTGAAATGTTATTAAAGGCAATTGTATTGAAATAATCAGCATCTGAAGACATAGCTCAGTGTTCACTGTGAACTTTGTTTCCCCCCACCAGGTGAGCAGGAGCCAGCTATAAGCAGTGATTCTGACATCTCGCTGATCATGGCAATGGAGGTTGGACTGTCTGATGTAGAACTTTCCACCGACCAAGACTACGAAGAGGTGAAATCTTGAAATGGCGAATATAGAAAAAGGGGATGATAGGACCCAAGGGGAAGGAAGGGAGGAGTGCCCCAAGACTGGACCAGGCACATGCACCTCCAGAACACCTTGGCAACTCCAGGGCACTCCACACAAGAATGGTACCGAAAAGCAATATCCAAAGTCACGTTCATCAGGATGCAGTTTCTCCGTCTCTACAACAGCTCATGGCCTTGGCACCTTGGAAGTTGAAAGCTGATTTTCTCTCCCATGTCCTTGGAGACACACACTTCCGAAGTTCCTCAAACAGACTGAAAAGACACTTTTAGGGCTTCTTAGTTTCATTTCAGTTTCTTGTTTTCCTATTTGGGGAATGTTGTTGATTTCTTTGGCGCTTTCTTTTTAAGGACTATGTGTAGTTTATGTTCACTCTATTGTTTTTCCTTTGATTCACTCCAGCTTTTGTACAGAGTTCTGTTTAGAAGCATCAGTTCCTGCTATGACCAGTTTGTATTCCATCTCTGAGATTAATGGCCTTGACCTCTCAGCATGAAGTGTGCATGCCTTTAGGAAGTGCCTCAGCACCTTGAAACAGACTAAGGCCAGCTTTCGTTTAGAATCTAAATTCTTTTAAGTGGATCTTTGAAATGCCAGCTGCCAGAGACCCCAACACCAAGCTCTGAATCTGCTGAGGCCACGGCTCATTTTTTTCAGCTACACACGCTGGCTTCCACTTGCCAGGCTCTGTTAAGGACCCACATGACTTGAGAAGGAAGCTCTAGGGAGGCACTTCAATCCGTCTGATTCTTAACAGTCTTTGGCTGAAATTCTGAACTCACAAGTTCCCACTAGGGCGTTAGCGCCATTATCTGTGGCTGTAGGGCTTGTCCATCACTGGGACCGCAAGCCTAGTTTTCAAGCCAGATACCATATACTCTTCCTGAAAGCAAAATGTCTGTTTCCGCAAGGCTACAGCAGTCTTTTGTTACCTCCACAAATGGGTTCTGCAGGAGATGGAAGCTTTAGAAAAGATCCAGTCATCTTTGGATCCAACACAGTGAGGGCTGCAGTAGCATCTAGGTCTTACCTTAATTCCAATATTCTGTTCAACCTCGCCAGACCCCGAGGGAGGATTTAGGTTAATCCCTAAGAAATTGCTTCCTAGGGCTCCCCTGAGTGCGTCTAGATACCAAGTGAGGAGGGAGGTGTGATTTGATAAACCATTTGATCTAAAAAGTACAGCATGGGAATTGTTGACGTCAAGTTTCTCCTGACTGAGAGAGACAAAGAGGGAAAGGAAACGAGGTATCAAAGTGAATTCTAAAAACCCACCGGTGTTTTTAAACTGTTTGTTTTAATTCTTTTTTTGACAGAGGTGTGCTATTTTTTGCAGTGGGCAATTTTGTAATACATTGAGACTCTCCAGATGCAGGGATGACTAAGGCAGTGTGAATAGCTTCCCTGGACCATTAGATGGATCACCTCGACATCCGCAAAAGGCCATGCTGCTGTGTGGGTTACCTGGGAGAGAAAGCTTCTCTCACTGAGTTATTTATGTATGTGATGAGGCCCTTCTGTCTCGCTACACGCACACTCATGCAAAAACAGAGTTTGGTTCTGCTGTAAGAGCTTGCTGCCTCCTGGAACACGGTGTACGTGTCAAGGGAGACCCCTGGCTGCTCTTTTTTCACCACCTTGAACAATTTCCTATTTGACGCTTTCTAAGTAGGCAGCAAGGCAAGGAAAATGATCACCACCTTCACAAATGTCACATCTCTCTAGGAGCCCAGCACTTGCAGTAATGAAATCCAGGGTCTCCAGGCAGGGAGACATGAAGGCAGTGCCAAATCAGGAGTCAGGAGGCGTAGATGAGCAGCGTGCTTGCTGGGCCTCGGCTTCTCCATCTGTAAGTGAATGAGATTAACAAGATGATGCCCAAGCCTCCTTCTGGTCTCAGGACCACTAATGAGCATTTTGCCTGGGGATCCATTTTTGACAGAGAGCTATGACATATAGCAGACTTTCTACCTTGGGGAGGCACAGTTACTTGACATGTAACGTATAACAGCTTTTGAGATTTGGCACTCCTGCGTGGCTGAGACTATCTAAACGACTGAATTTTAAGTGCAAGTAGGAGTTGGTTTGTTTTGCCTTGTTTTAAAAACCACACTTAGGGCTTCCCTGGTGGCTCAGTGGTTAAGAATCCGCCTGCCAATGCAGGGGACACGGGTTCGAGCCCTGGTCTGGGAAGATCCCACATGCCGCGGAGCAACTAAGCCCGTGCGCCATAACTACTGAGCCTGCGCTCTAGAGCCCGCGAGCCACAACTACTGAAGCCCGCGCGCCTAGAGCCCGTGCTCCGCAACAAGAGAAGCCACTGCCATGAGAAGCCCGCGCACCACAACGAAGAGTAGCCCCTGCTCGCCGCAACTAGAGAGAAGCCCGTGTGCAGCAACGAAGACCCAACGCAGCCAAAAAAAAATGAAAACAAAAACCACACTTAGTCAGAGAGTTTGCAGTCTCTGGATACTTTCAAATCCTCGTTCTTGGTGTGGAATTCTTCGTCTCCCGGTACTTCTTTTTCCTGGTCAGCGAAGGCCTGCACCGCCGACCTCTCCTTCAGTCGGCTTTGCCGAAAACAAATTTTGGTATTATCAAGGGGAATTAGAAGGACAATTCAACAGCAAAGGAAATATAAATTGTATTCCATGCCCAGAGAGAAAATGCCTTTTGGATTGATGGGTGTTCTCTCTTCCTGCCAGCGACCAGGTAGATCAGGAATTGGTAGCTTATGTGCGCTGTGGCCCAGCAGCCACTATAAGATGCTGCATGGGGGATGAGGGGCCCAGCCGGCCAATCTGAGGCCTGTGGACCTGACCCCAAGGAGGTTCTGCTGCAAACTCGCTGAGCCCAGAAGTTTCTCCTTTACCAAAGGTTTGTTTCTGAAGAATTTTCCTATGGCTTCGGTAGTTTTAAACAACAAAAAAAAAAGGGTTAACTGGCATGGGACGTGTCCCAAAAAAAAAAAAAAAATGGAAACAATCCTTCCTCCACAACCTTCTTCACCTCCTCCCCAACGAAGAAGAAACGCTGACCTGGGGCCCCGGTAGCTCAAAGAGTATCAAAGGGTGTGGGAACCTTCTAGAGGTGTATGCAGACTTGATGTATATTTTTCTTTAGTGTCTAGACCAGCACTGTTCAACAGAAATATAGTACAAGTCCCACACGTAATTTTCAATTTTCTACTGGCCACATTTTAAAAAAGCAAAAGGAAACAGGTAAAAGTAATTTTAATAATATCCTTCTTTAAGCCAATATTATTGTTTCGACACGTAATTAGTGTAAAAAGTATTCATGAAATACTTGACGTTGTTTTTCTGTACTAAATCTTCTAAGGGCAGTGTATGTTTTACACTCACACACCTCTCCGTTCGGACTGGCCATTTCTCCAGCTGTCAGCCGCGTCACATGGCTCGTGGCCACCTTGGACAGCGCGGGGCTAGAGCTTCTCCAACATTCTCACAAGATTCCCTGACCCTCACAGAGTAAAAAGGTTAAAACCTAATTACCTCCAGAAAGAACTGGACTCCACCCAGGCCACCTAATGAGAGGCCCAGAGATCCGTTTGTTTTATAATGAGTAAATATGCGGACCATCCTTTTTGAAATTTTTGCTGGATCTTTCTAACCACACCAATGACATCCATGACCATTTCTGTTGCTTCCTTGACCAGTTGTTTTTTTAGAAGTCACATAAAGCATGTTGATTTGGTGCTGAGACAAAATTTTATCCTTCACTTCCACCCTTGGACTGATGTGTGGCACTCAGGAGCCAAAGAGAAATCCAGACTCTATTCATCCAACTTTACCTCAACCCCTGGTCTGCCTTCTTCCTGATTGGCAGAAGGTCTTTTCCTGGTCCCAGTGCCCCGTAGTCCCACCACTATAGCTAAAATGCCTGGATTTGGGAGGAAAAAGTGGGAAGGTACATATTGACTCCAAATACAAGACTTTGTGTGGCCTTCTCAATAGAGAAGAAGTCTTTGGGGCTGGTGACCGTCTGGCCCCAAGTTGGTGAATTATGACCACCTGCAACTCAGAAGCCAGCTCTCAACTTGGAAGTAAACATCCCCCTTATACCCCAAGGCTGTGGGCAAGAAAAGGAGCATCTCCATTCCCTCAGAATAATTTAGAGTCCCCCCTAGGAATTGCTATGTCCTGTGTGGCCAGTCCCTTTGGGAAGAACTGAGCCCTGATCATGAATAGAGCATAGGAATATTGATGATTTCATCTCTAGGGTTTGGTCACCCCTAAAATGTCAACTCCATCATCTAGGCAGGGAGTGGTGGAGAGTTTGGAGAAGGTAGAAAGTTAGAAGTAGCAAAGGCACCTACCTTTTCTGACATCACTTAGTAATGATCATGACCATGGCGTCAAATCTTTGTCCAAAGAGGCTTTTTTTGTTTGTTTGTTTTGTTTTGTTTCAAGCATTTTCCTCATTCCTGATGGAAACATCCTGGATGCTCCTGGGTCTGGATTTGGTCAAATCAAACCATGGTACCCAGTGGTAGTGCAGTTACTGCTCTGACATCCCTGAAGCTGCCATCCTTTCAGAACCAAAAATGATGACAGATAGCCTATCGTGGGACTCTTTTACTCCCATCATGTTGGTCATGTTTAGATGAAAATTCTTGCAGAGCATACAAAATAAATAGCATTTAGTTGTCCATTGGATGCATCACCTTGACCAAAAACAAAGAAACCTCATTAAATCAAAACCCTTTCAGAAAACCTGAGATAGAGTCACAGCCTCTGAGGAGGGAGGACCTAGCCCCCCCCCCCCCCCCGTGATTCTAGATAGAGCCCCTGAGTCCATTTCTGGTAGCGTTTTTTTAATAGACTCCCACTTAGATTTCTTGCCCTTTTTTGTCTGGGTGTGTCTGTCTCTATCTCTGGATCTCTCTGACTGCTTGTCTCTTTCTTTGTACACACACCCACACACACATCCTTTTCCCATCTTTCAGGACCAAAAAAAAACCTTAGCGGCTCTGGATCTATAGGGTTGTCACTATTGTGATTACCATTGTTCCTGTTGGCGTTTTTTGACTGTGCAGCAGTATCTATCTTTTCACTTCTGATGAGGAAAACCAGTTGACTATAAAGGCAAATTAACTTCCTCTGTAATGGGGTTTGCCTCATTTTCACTTCTCATATCACTAATTTTATCACAAATCACCTCTAGCTATTGCCTTTTTTTTTTTTTTTTTTTAAAGGCTTCCTTGCCAGAAAAGTCTCTGAGGTAAATAATGGCAAGGTAACAATTCCAGAATGCTGTCTAATCTCTTATCTTCCACCTCTAGCATTTGTGCCCTTCTTAGTTCACCACAGGCCCTCCCCACCACAGGGTTAGGATTTCTTGGAAAAAGATGTGGGCTGTACCGTATCCGATGTCCACTCCTGCTTCTTAACTCTCTTGGCACGAGAGTTTGCTCTTTGTAAGTGATCTGAGAGGCCACTTCTTAAGACTGAAAAAGAGGCACAAAAAAAAAAAAACAAACCCCATTCCCCTAAAGTGACAGACATACAGATTCTTGTGCAGTGGGCTGCAGTCACAGAAGTCCCTCCTCTGTGCTATTTGCATGGCCGGGACTGAAAAGTACATTTGATGATGGCAATTAAAAGGTGGTGGGGATACTTACCCGCAGGAAGTCAGAAAAGAGGATGGCAGGGTATGAACATGGATGCTCTTCCTGAATCCACGAACATCCCCTAGCTTTAGAGATGACCTGTTTGGGGGAATGTGTACATCTTAAGGAGTTTAACGCTCATGAGTTAAACACTCCTGATTGCAAAGAAGGTTGGGATTACCTGAAAAATAAATTGATTCTGAGAAGCAGGTGTGAGTTTCTCATCACTTACCTCTTCCCTTCCCCTGCTCCTCTCCCCATCTCACAACTCCAGGCCCTTTGTAATAGGAACAATAATTTATAAAGACCCATAGATCAGTAGCCATGCTCTCTCCCCTTTGAGCCTTTCGATGGCACTAAATTAATCATCCCAAAACCCAAGCCAAAGACCTTCTCATCCTTGTGCTACTGTTAACATTTGTACTTACTACCGAGCTATTCTCTCTCTGGTCACCTGATAAATATTTGTTAAGGATAATGGTAAGGCAAGAATATACATCTCTTCAGAGGTTCTGCTGGTCTGAACAGAGTGAGGGAGAAAACTCTATGGAGAAGGTAGCTCAACCTGAGTTACCTAAAGTCATTGCTTGACAGAATGTCTGTGGTCTTGTCATCCTTACTGAAGTGAAGGGCTTGGAGAAGCAGGAAAAATGTGGGGACCATGTGTACTGTGTAAACCAAAGACCGATCACCATCCAAATGGACACATGTTTCTTCCAGTGACGAGTTTAATTTTCTCACAATGTGCTCATCAATAAAAGTGAAGGTGGTTTGCTTGGTCGAATGAAACTGTGAAACAGGGGGTTTTCTCTTGCAGGCTGGTGATTGACCTTACTAAATCCAGAAATCTAAAAAAATGTATCACGGCCTTAGTACCGCACCATCTTGAAAGTCTAGTGCTTAGTCCCCTTTTCCCTCAAAATTTCAGACAAGTCGAGCGCTTTATTGAACTCAGAATATTGTTCTCTTTGAGAATGTGAAGATTTTAAATAGCCAAAGAATTTTCATGGATAAGAGCTCATTAATTACAGCATATCCTGCTCTTTTGAAGAAAATACCAGACTATTGCCTGTAGTAATAGATAGTGGAGAAATGGAAGAAAGGCTGTTCAGGACTTTTCAGTCCGTGTTTGTGTTGGCGTCTGTGGTACTTAGTGTTAAGTGGGATGTTATTGCAAAGGGGCAGGGTGCCCTCTGCTGGAATTCTCGCCACTATTCTTTCAGCCAGCTAATTTGACTAGGGTCACCATTTCCTCAGCAACTAGTAGTGATTTGCCTTTCATCGTACAGTTTCCTCAGTAGTTGAGAATTTGGTCCACATTTGTCAAAAGAGGAAGGAATGTCACAAACTCTGAAAAGTTGGAGGAGGATCCCGTGAAAGATCTGTCAGCAGCCCCTTTCTTCTGCAGAATGTTGAAAGAGTATTGTTTGCTCTGTTTGCAGGCTGGAATGTCTGTGCAGAGTTATAAGGCAAGGGCCTAACTGTTTTGTAACGTTAGCTCAACTTTTTTCTTGTCAGATTGCAAAGGAAGATCAATAAACAGACTTCTTTCATATGAATGTAAATGGTGTGAAATACTCACGTGTTTTGTACATGTACATAATAATATATTTACTTCCTGCTTTCACATTAGTAATCTGAAATGGTTGTACCATTTTATAATTAGAAAGAGATGTAAGGTTGGGGGAGGGAAGGGAGGGTTGTTATTTTTATAGTGGGATGTCCCTTATATTTAGAAAACGAAGTAATTTTGTACTCGTGAAAAGTTACATTCCATTCATTTCCTGAAAAAATAATGGGTGTTGTTCTTTAAAATGTTTATGAGCTGGAAGTAGGATTTTTCTAGTTTCCAGGGGAACCTCCCAAGCAGTATATATGTGAGACTGATTTTGTGGACTGCAGATCATGACCAGCAATTGCCAGCTCACTCATGTGAAAAAAAAAAAAAAAAAAAAACCCAACTTATTTAAACCTCTTTGTATAGAGCACATTATTATTTCCACTGGAAAAAAAAAATGTGTCTCCTACAAAGAATGAATCTACCATTCAGAAATAGTCCAGACGTGGCATCATAAATCAATCTCTAGTCCCTCCCTACTAGCAAGAAAAAAATCCAGTGGATTTATTTTTCCCCTCCTGAACACAAATTATGTGCTTTCGTTGTAAAACGAATGATGTCACTGGTAGAATTTTACTTAGCGTCCCCTCGAGGTCTTTCTGGCCAGTCTGCAGCTCCCACGCATAATGATCCCTGACCCATCCTCTCCATATTCCGATAATGAGACTGAGCTTCCTTGATTTTTTTGCCACATGACTCAAAATCACCGAAGTTATTCCTCATGGCATTTGCATGAGTAACTTTTTTTTTGGACTTTGGTTAGCTCTTAATTGCTGAAAAAATGTAGTAGTGAATTATGTAGCTGTTTCACCCAAACATTTTCTATACAAAGTCACAGGCGTATTTAAATGATTAGTTAAGGCAGTGTAGTTATTAATTTTTGTTTTCTTTTCTGTATAATCTGTTCCTCTTTCCCTCTTCCCCACCTCAGGCACCTACCTTACTCCTTCTAAAGCACTTTATATATCTCTTGAAATACACGGAAGTTTTACAAAACTGTCTTTAAAGGGATTTGTTTCTATTAGGAGACACGACTTTTATCTTGCTTTATTGTATTCTCTATGTGCTTGGAAAGCATAAGCCGTTTGTCTCATGTGGGCTAGTGATGAAATATTAAGGATAATAATTGGAAACATTCAATCATACAACATGGCTATTTTTGTTATATAGAAGACTACCGTGTAAATAAGTGCAATCGTGTTCTTATGTACTGGTTCAAAAAAAATGCAGCTATGAAGATTTGAAAAGGATTGTGAATTCCAGGAAATTTCATTGCAAAATTTCGTTTGGTTTTGTTTTCTAATAAATTGGAACCAGATGTATGTGTTTGTGTCACCCATATTTCCTAACTGTGTGGCCTCATCTGGAGTTCTAGAGGTGGCACTGTGGACTATAAAACATTGATATTTAGGGACTTCCCTGGCGGTCCAGGGGTTAAGACTCTGCGCTTCCACTGCAGGGGGCACGGGTTCGATCCCTGGTCAGGGAACTAAGATCCTGCATGCTGTACAGCACAGCCAAAAAGAAAAAAAAAATCGGTATTTATCGTCAAATCATGATTATGTTAAAAGAGCGAGAGATTTTTAATAACTTCTTTATTTCTCTCAGGTAAGTCAAATGCCAGGTACCAAGACCTCTGCTTAGGTCTGTCCCCCTAAGTGAAGTAATTAAAAGATTTTGAGCAACTCAGCAGAAGAATGGCTGCTGAATTCACTTGAAGTGCTCTTGCGTAGGAACCGAGCCCTTGATCTGAGCCGCTGTGGGCAGGTCACCCTAAGGGGGGGTTACACCGTGGAGCCCACCAGGGGGGCTGGGGCAACCAGGTCCTTCTTTGTATTTACTTGTCCACCTTTAAAGGATTTTAAATAGCAATTCCTTCACATTAGCAAGAAAATGCTACGAAAATTAAAAAGATGGGAAATGCCAACCTGGGAAGGTAGGAAAGGAAGATGAAAAAGGGGACAGGTGCCCCTATTCATTATCATCACCCACTTCAAACTGGCAGGTCCTGGTGCAGCTTAGAGCCTCTGGGTCTCGCCCATCCAAGGTGCTAGCGCATCCCCTGGAGGAGCAGGCAGGGTGGGACATGCCAAGTGCACTTTGGCCTATGACCGAAGCCTTCCCCCTGGCCGGGCACTGCTCCAGGGGCTGTGGATGGCACACTATCTGCTGGCAAAAGCCAAGCCATGTTGAGTGCCCTGGCCTCCCAGAGCTCCTTCCTGCCCAGGTGACGAATGTGGATGGCTGTGAAGTGTCACTGCCCCAGAGGCTTGGCCCCCAGGCCAGTCCATGCTTAATTCCTAGGTCAGAAGATATTCTAAGGGGATCGTTGGTAACGATAATGATTGTGCCACATTACGAGGCCTTTAAATTTTGTTTATGCTTCCATGATCTCAACTTTTATCTGCCCAGACAACTGTTGTCACCAGTGAAGCTGCCATCTGGGGTAGGAAGCTATTACCAGGATCTAGAAACCATCCCTCTTGACTCCTTCCTCCACAATCCTTCCTCCAGACCAGGGACTCCCAAATTGGGAAATGTGTTCAGTGGGACACATTCCAGGTTATGTTAGAAACTTCAGCTGCAGAGTCCCAAGGTCAACTCAGCTGGAATAAGGCTTTGTACAATACATATCAGCTATTAAAAAACTTCCAAGCAGGTCCTCACTAAGTCACCTCTTTTCCTGAAGCTGAGTGATGACAGAATCCTCTCTCTCTCATATTTTTCAACACTACACTGGACGAGACCGCTTGCATGGAACATGGAAGTTTTCAAGCTAGAATAAAGCTGCTGGACCTTGTTTCCCGCTTCAGACCATTGTCCCTGCTCCAACTTTTACAGGAAAAAGTCTGTGTGCACACCCTGCACCGCCAGCCTGGTGCCTGCTTCCCCTGGAGCGGAGATGGCCCAGGAGACAGGTCACCAGGGGCCCTCAGAGTCACATGTGCGGCAGGGAACAGGCCGACCTCGTTGCTTATTTACCATTCATTCAGGAGTGGAGGCCCTGCCCTCCTAGACACTCCACTTCCTGGGCTTTTGAGAAGCCTTGCAGCATACTCGGCCTTTGGAGAATGGAAAATGTAAAAGTCCCCAGCACTTTGTATGTAATAAGCCAGCTGGGCCAGCTTGAGCACCCAATTCTCAGTCTATTAATGCCCATGTTTGGGGTAATAGGAGCTAAACCACTATTCAAAAAGAACAAAAATGTTCTTCTCTAAATCTCATAATCCCTTCTAAACCAATGTCAGTATCCCCGCTCATCTCCTTGCCTTGGTGGAGTGATACATTGTACCAGATTGGGGAAACGGGGCTGATGGGGGAGGAGGTGGATTACTCTTGCTCTGTGATAATTACTATACACAGAAGAGTAAGGGTACCA
Source organism: Balaenoptera ricei (assembly GCF_028023285.1). Classification (NCBI taxonomy): domain Eukaryota; kingdom Metazoa; phylum Chordata; class Mammalia; order Artiodactyla; family Balaenopteridae; genus Balaenoptera; species Balaenoptera ricei. The sequence goes on along the minus strand of NC_082643.1, from coordinate 25,588,677 downwards.
ACTGATGAGAAATTCAGTGACGGAGAGAGGTTTCATTATTTCTGAGATGTTTTAGAATAATGATTCCATCATCCTCTGTGATCCAACAACAGAAATTAGTTGGCACGTTATTTCATCCCACTCATTGGTAGGGTCTCCCTCAGATCTCATGGTGACTCTTTGTTCATGGCTGTAAGAATAAAGGACAATGAGCTTTTGGCTGTGCCATCAAAGACCAAGGGAACCGACTGCTCTCCGTGCTTAGATCTCCCTTCATCGAGGCATGGCATAGGTAGGATGCCACCAAAGTCTCCACCTGGGGGGAACCTGTATTTGCTGGCACCCTAGCAGGTAACAGTCAAACTCCCCAAAGCCCTCAGACCTTTCTGTTGTGGAAGACGTTCCCGCCCTGTCCCCATGGGAACATCCAGAAGCTCTGATCGTAGTCATGACGCATCCCCACCAAAGCTAGGCTCCCTCTCTGTGCCTCCTTCTAAAGTTCCTGTCTTCTTTGTTCTTAAGGATCATTTACTAAATAGTCAGGGGAGAAACCAGAGCCAGTTTTCATTGGCGGGCATAGCCCTTGGTTGCTATGAGAGCTGTATACACAACACATCTGTCGTTGGTATTGTAGATCTAATGGGAGCCAAGGGTCTCAAATCTCGAAGAAAAATAATAATAATTCAGAGCTTTGGAATAACTTCAATATCTATAAATAAATATGAGTGCAGGGAAGTTAATTACAGAATGTAAGAACACAGTAGAGTTAGACCTGGGAATAAGATTGGGTCCGGACCTGATGTAACACCAGCGAAACCCTTGTCCATCTAATAAAACACAGTGCCTCCCAAACGATAAAGTTAGAAGTGGTCCATTTGCCTCGCATCACTTTCTTTTTCTCTATTTTTTATTCTCTTTATTTGAAATGAGGAGGAGGAGAAAAGGGAGGACGTTATTCAGGGCCAGAGTTAGGGCTGGAACTTGGGTTTCCCGACCCCCTTGCCAGAGACCCTGGGGCTATACTGCACTGCTTCCATAAATGGGCAGGCACCTCCAGACAGCTCAGAAATCTCAGGAACGGAAAGCTAGAAAAGCTGAAAGTTGGATTTCATTAGACTGATAGGAAGATTGTTGTATAGTCAGGAAACACTCCCTGAACAGGAACAATTCTAATCTGGAAACAGAAATAGGATGGATGCGACCACGGTCTCCAAGCAGGGACACGTGCGCTCACATACACACCATCTACAAGGTGGGTCCCAGTGAACGCTGTCTAATTTTAGCCGTGCGAGAAAGCTCCTTGCCTTAAGATCCCAATGTGAGTTATTAGTCTCTGTGCTCACTCCTTCAAAATAAAATTAGTTACGATGTTGTGCTTTCCAAAACTGGCTCACTGTCAACAGCCTGCCCTTCTTCTAGGCCCTGCTATGACACTGAGACTTAGCTGACGGAAGGTATAGGAGTGGACTTCTTTTTCATATATTATGGGGAACCAGATATCCAGAGAAAACCCCCAAACTATAGAACACTTAAAAACATTGGACAAAATATTTTAAAATCTTCTTTAAGATGAGTAGCTAAATTGGTGGGAAAGTAAGAAAACTTCTTGGAAGCCAGAAGCGATAAGAAAGTACTACCTACCCGGAGGGGAAGATGAACACCAGTCATGGAGTTTTCCCTGGGTGTATATGCTGATCTCTGAAGGTCTAGGGATACACAAATTTTTTCTGTAAAGGGCCAGGTAAATATTTTACGCTTTGTGAGCCATATATGATTTCTGTCACTTTCTTTCATTGTTGTCGTTGTTTTTAACAACACTTTTAAAATGTAAAAACTGTCCTTAGCTCAAGGGCTACACAAAATCAGGCCACAGGAAGGGTTTCTGCTTCTGCAGGGGACAGGGACAAAGTCCAGGGTCAGAATCAGAGACCCCAGCCCCAAAGCAGCGCCCACAGTGGCGAATAAACTAGGAAAACCTCAGTGGATAAACTAGAAAACACACGTCTGCTGGAAGGAGTAGGGACAGATGTTTATCAGTGGTGGCCTTGGTTCTAGATAAAGAGGGAAACGCTAAAGTGCCCTTCCCCTCACCCCACTTGTCATCCTGGATGCCCTAACCACGGACAACCCTTCTCATGCACTCTGGACCAGAATCCAGCCACCTGTGTGATCTGAATACCTAAGGCACAGATTTACAGTGGGTCCAGACTGTTTCTGTTTTGTATATAATTCATTTATGTTATTTTTTAGATTACAAATATAGGTGATATTTGCCTTCTGTCTGACTTCTTTAACTAAGCATAATATTCTCTAGGTCTGTCCACATTGCTGCAAATGGCAATATTTCATTATTTTTTATGGCTGAGTAATATTCCATTATATATATATATATATATATATATATATATATATAATGTATATCTCACATTTTCTTTATCCATTTATCTGTTGATAGACGCTTGGGTTGTTTCCATGTCTTAGCTATTGTAAATAGTGCTGCTATGAACATTGCAATGCACGTATCTTTTCAAATGAGTGTTTTCATTTTTTCTGGATATATATATAAATAAATGTATATACCAAACAGAAACAGACTCACAAATGTAGAAAACAAACTCTTGGTTACCAAAGCGGGGAGGGAAGGCGAGGAGGGACAAATTAGGAGTATGGGATTAACAAGCAAACTACTACTACAAACTAATATACATAAAATAGATACTAGATACAAACTACTATATATAAAATAGATAAGCAACAAGGGTGTATTGTATAGCACAGGGAATTATACCCATTATCTTGTAATAACCTATAGTGGAATATAATCTGCAAAAATACGGAATCACTATGTGTACACCTGAAACTGACACAGTATTGTAAATCAACTATACTTCAATTTAAAAATAATAATGATAATAAAATTAAAATAAAATAAATTGGGCCCAGACTGATAGTTGCCCTAAATGTTTGGTAGAATCAAACTCATATCCTCCCTGGAGGAATACTCTTAAACCCAGGCTGCAAATAAATCCTTACAAACCAAGTTCCAAAGGAATATGAACTCATAATCAAAAATCTCAAAACACATGAGGACTCAAGCCACAGTGAGGCAGAGGGTCCAAAGTCAGACTCAGAAAGACTGACAAGATAGGAAATATCAGGAAAAGCATACAAAACGTGTGTGTAAAGGGCCCTCTGGGTGATTCTAATGTGCCCTAAAGTTTGAAAACCACCATCCTAGTTGTTTCAGGGCCCAAGAGCAGAGCCTCCAAAAATAAAGTGGGAAGAGGAAAACAGGTGAAATCATTACTCAGCTGGGCTGCTTTGATCTTAGGATGATGGATTTGGAGGAGACTGAATTTCATCCAGAAAATGTTTTATCACTTGGGACTACGTGACTTGCAGAGGGGAGGAGTAATCAAGGCTATCCACATACTTTACCCGCAGGGCCCAGTATGATCTAACCCTGCCTGCATCTCCTCTTTCTCTGTATCAGATCAATCTTCACCTGACTAGCAAGGCCACAGCCACTCTGCACCTGTTGTTGGCTCAGCAATGTATCCTCAGGGCCCAGGGGGCGCTCAGGGAACAGTCAACTCATGACTGGTCTGTAAGGGCGTCACCACAGGGAAAGGCCCGAAGGAGGAGTACCACGTCTCACCACCAGGGGGCGCTGTTCCCACAGAGCACAGCCTATGAGCCCAAAGGCCCCAAGTCCAAGACGGCGTTGCTAATGCAAACCATTGCATGCTGAGAAATTGCTGCTACTGACAATGCAAAACAAACTCCACAGTGACTTTAAAGAAACACATAATGTTAATATGATCGCTGCTATCATATTAACATCAGTAATCACGGCGAGGACTTGAGTGTCAGAGCGAGTTGCATGTTTGTGTGCCAGGTCTTCGGTGAGTGATTTTCTTGAATCATGTCATTTGGCCCTCACTATCACCCAGCAAGTGAGGAAAGTGCTGTCATTATGCCCATTTTACAAATTCTAATAGTGAAGCTTAGGAAGTAACGTGTCCAAGATCACACAGGTAGTAAGTGGCAAACTGCTCATATACCCAAGTCTTTCTGGCTCCTAAAAGCTGTTCTCTTCTGAAGGGAAAGCTGACAAGTTTCTCTAGTTCTGTAAAATAAGAGGGAACAGTTTTAAATTTAAAACGACAACAGCAAAGTGTCTTTGTTTTTCAGTGGAGAAATCTGACACTACCTCAGCCAGGAGATCAAAACCAGCCTCAACAGTGATGTCATGTTGCTAGTGTGTCCCTGTGTATGTTGTAATAAAAGTGTTACTTTACCATTGTGATCTTCCTCCCAAAACCCTTCTTCCGAATCAATGACCGATACTATCAAAACTGTCAAGATCATCAAAAAGTAAATCACAAAAACTCTCAGAGATCAGAGAAGCCTAAGAAGACAAGACAATGAAATGTAATGTAGTATCCAGGATGGGATCCTGGGACCAAAAAGGGCACTGGGGAAAAACTAGTGAAATCCGAAAACAGGCTGGGGTTTAGTCTATAGTAATATACTGGTGTTGACTCTTAATTGTGACAAATGTACCAGGGTGATGTCAGATCTTAACAGGGAAAACTAGGTGAGGGACAACAGGAACTCTTCATACTATCTGTATAACTTTTCTGTAAGTCTAAAACTATTCTAAAATAAGTTTATTTTAAAAGAGATATTTTTATCAAATATATGAACCCAGTGGATTGCTAGAAACACAGAAATTGGTTTTTGATGCTATTGTGGTGTGTCCTTCTCCAGAAATTTTTGGAATAGAACTGAGAACTCAGTATCTTGAAGAGGTTAGATGTTCTTGAAGCAGCAGACTGGACCAAATTATTTCTCAACATCAATTCCAGATTTTTCCGGACTATAAATCTGTGATTTGTATTCATTGTTACAATGACTCTTCAATCCAGAGTCATTGGAAAATGCACAGAATGAGAATCTAATCATTTGTAACTATATGTCAGAGTGATTACAAGTGTAATGAGTAGTTTTCTTAGCTGGTCACAGTAATTACATTTAACATTGACTAGTAAACCACACACACAAATGCAACAAACGTTAGAGACACTTGCCCTTTGTGTTGGCATTTGTGTCGTTGAGCTGTTTCTCCCAGTAGGGGGCTCTGTTGACCATCGAATGGAAAAGGAGACCTGGCGATGGAGAATAGAGGTGTGTGGATTCCACTTGGAACAGAGTTTGCAGGGTAATTTTGAGAAAGAATAACTATTCAGAAATCTTCTCCAGTAACACTTGTACAGTCGGAATGGGGAACTAGATACCACCAACCAACATGGATGAGGTAGTGAGTGTTTCAGAAAAGGAAGAAAGTGTATTGGACTAAACCAGAAAACAGAACCCTTAGGCCTATGTATTACTGAAACCATATATCCCCCAATGAAAAGCAGGTTAGAAATGACAAAACTAGAAATGTCTTGGACTTCCCTGGTGGCACAGTGGTTAAGAATCTGCCTGCCAATGCAGGAGACACTGGTTCAAGCCCTGGTCCAGGAATATCCCACATGTCACGGAGAAATAAAGCCCGTGCACCACAACTACTGAGCCTGTGTGCCACAACTACTGAAGCCCACGTGCCTAGAGCCCAGGCTCCGCAACAAGAGAAGCCACCACAATGAGAAGCCCATGCACCGCAAGGAAGAGTAGCCCCTGCTCACCACAATTAGAGAAAGCCTGCGCACAGCAATGAAGAGCAAACGCAGCCAAAAATTAATTAATTAATTAATTAATTTTAAAAAGTAAATAAAAGTATACCCTTAAAAAAAAAAAAACAAAAACAAAACAGAAATGCCTTCTCGCCAGCCAGAGCTGTGTTCCTGAAAAGTCATGTGGAAGGAATGTTCTTAGAGTAGCATCTTTTCACTGATTGGCCACAAATAATCTTATTCCATATAGCATTTCACAAGATAGCTCATGCATTTAATTCTTTACCTTAAACATAGTTGCAAGAGCAGCCCCCCACACACACACACACACACTGACACACACTTAAAATCCTTTAATGCCCTCCCATTTCTATTAAGTCCAAGTACAGTACATAATCCTTAACATGACCTCCTAAGTCCTGCATGATCTGGCCACTGACACCTCCAGAATTATCTCATACCTCTCTCCACTCACTCCAGGGGCTCCAGCCCCACTCCACCCCCCTTCTTCTAGTTCACGTCCATTCATCCTTTGGATCTCAGCTCAGCCGCTTTCCCTTGGAGGAAGCTTCTCTCACTCCTAGGTCAGGTAGCCCTGTTAAATGCTTACATCACACCTTGTACTTTGCCTTCATAGCTCTAATGACAGGTTAACCGAGTGTGCTAAACATAGCACTAAACAGTGTTCAGCATTAATAATTCACTTATGTGATTGTTAGATTGGTATTGATTTTCCTCTCTAGATTGCACATTCCTTAAGATTAAGGTTCATGTTTTTATTCTCCGTGTATCCCAGTGCCCAGCACAGGACCTGGCTCAGAGTAGGTTTTCTATATGTATTTGTGCAATAAATGACTGAAGGATCGACAAGGTACCTGCCAGCTGTCCAGCTCCCAACTACCTGTTTTACTCTTTTCATCCAAAAAGAAAAAAAAAAAATTTTACGCAGGAATTAGAATTAGTAATATTTGAGTATTATATATCAGGCTATTTGGGAGATTGGGGGAATATAATGTAAGCAAAGCACTTCAATGTTAGCTGCAAAATATGGGAGAAAATAATAGAAAAGAATAAGAGATTAGATGACATAAGGCAAGAATTTTGTCATATTTGAGACAGGTCATCAGAGGGGCATATTTTCTAGAGAAATATCTCCCAGGATGTCAGTGTTGATGAGGAGGAGATGAAATATTAATTCAGGTGAGGCAGGGGATTATTATTAAACCAGGGACTTGGAAAACTCAGCTCCAGACTCAGCTCAGCGTCCCCCTAGCAAAGCAAGGTCCCAAAGAGAGAGAAATCTATTGTATAAGGGACGCCAGGGAAAGCCACGCCCTGTGTAGGACTCTGCTGAGCTGCTAAATATCCTCTACACCAATGAGGATACTCCTTTAGCTTAGACTTTGCTGTGAGAAACTCAAGTTGTCCTATCTTTGGCCAATGGGAGTCTCTTTGAGTTGACTCCTAAGTCCTTCTTCGATGATATTACTAGTCTTCGAGAGCTTTCCCACTCTCTGGTATAATGAAATGTTCCAGAATCATCTTGTACATTTCCTGCCCCAAAGATGGAATTTGTCACAGCTCTAAGAAATAATATGTCATTGGACACTAATAATCCTCATTGCTACTGGCTTCGTTATTGTTTCTATGCCTCTTCAGAGCTATACACAATTTTTAAAAGAAAAAGAAAAAAAATACCTCCTGAGTTTATATCGACACTTCCATTCCAAGTTTTGTACTACAAAGCTTTTGACCACTTCTCTATTACATCTGTATACATATTTTTTATTCTATAATGAGAGTTCTGAATCTCAAGGACACAAGTAATGATAGAATGACAATATCTATTAATTATTCATTTATCTTATACCACACACACAGTCTCAGAAAAACAGCACCTGGATTTCAGAATTTACTACTTCTGATGAGATAAAAACCCATTCCTGCTGGCCTCAGAGGAAGTGAAGCCAGAGAGACAAATAATAAAAGAGAGTATCTTTGCCCACAGTGTGTAGGTTCTATGACATATACTCTCTTAATAAAACCCATCCCATTTTCTGAAATGCTGAGTTAAGTTAGTCAGACCAATGCTCCTGGTAAAAACTTATTTTTAAAATGGGATAAAGTAGGGAATTCGCTGGTGGTCCAGTGGTTAGGACTCCGTGCCTTCACTGCTGAGGGCCCAGGTTCAATCCCTGGTCGGGGAACTAAGATCCCGAGAGCCGTGCAGCACAGCCATATAAATAAATAAATAAAATGGCATAAAATATAAATAAATACAGATTACATGTATATCATACATCTTAAAAGAATCAAAGGACTGACAAGATAGTAAGGAATTACCAGGCCTGCAATGAAGGGAAATTAGGATTCCAGAGGTACAAATAAAGACAGAAGCTTCTTTCGATCTGGGAGTAGTTATTCACTGTAAAAATATTGGATTTTCATTTTGGTGACCTCCTGGAGAGAGGAAGAGAGAAGTCAAAGCCCCCAAAGACCACATAAAATAGGAAGTCTAAGAGGAGATTCACCCTGTAATCATCTAGGCTGCAAAGGGCTATACCCCACATAGCTGCAAAGGGCTATACCCCACAGTCCTGGCACAGAGCTGCCTGCCTCCTGGTTAAACTCTGCTGTGTCTGCTTTATCTTCCCATAAATTTCAAGTCTTGAATTTGGTTTGGAGTTGTCTTAAACTGGTAGTACCTTCAAGTGTCTGGCAGAATCAAATGTAAATCCTTTCTGAGAAAAGTCAATTTCCTGTTAGGCCTCTGATAATTTAACCAATAACTTTTTCAAATCCAAGGTTAAGTCAAAGATAACCAGACGCATAATGAAAATAAATGCCATAAGTGATATCCAGTGGAAACTATAGACTACAGAAACAGAATTGCAAAGGCTTCAAATCTTGGAATTATATAATCTAGTATATAATGTAATTATATATTAAATAACCATGTTTAAATTTTTGTTTAAAAATTAGTCTCTGAAGAGAAAGAGAAACTATAAACGGATTTATGGTTTTATAGCTAAAGTATAAGACAGATTTTCAAAAGAATCAAAGGTAACTTTTAGAAATAAGAAATAAAATAACCAAAATTAGGGTTTCCCTGGTGGTCCAGTGGTTAAGAATCTGCCTTCCAATGCAGGAGACATGGGTTCGATCCCTGGTTGGGGAACCAAGATCCCACATGCCACAGGGCAACTAAGCCTGCGCACCGCAACTAAGGAGCCCACGCTCTTGAGCCCACGTGCCACAACTAGAGAGTCCATGCGCCTCAACTAAGACCCAACACGGCCAAATTAATTAATTAATTAATTAATTTAAAAACAAAAGAAATAAAATAACCAAAATTTAAAATTCAACAAATACTTTTAACACGAGGTTAGACAGATATATGAACTGGAAAAATTTAAATAACTATCCGCAACAAAGGATGGTGTGACAAAAAGATTGCTGATAAAGAAGTAAAGTAAGAGACATAAAGAATGTCGCATGTGTTTAATCAGAGTCTCAGAGGGTAACAAGGGAAAGAATTATAGACTTTATACCAAAATCACGATCCATAAGAGAAAAAAATTGATAAATTGGACTTCATCAAAATTAAAAACTTTTGTTTCATAGAAGACTCTATAAAAGGATGAAAAGACAAGCTGCAGAGTGGGAGAAAATACTTGCAAACCATGTACCCAACAAAGGATTAGTATAGGTAAACAACTCTCAAAACTCAACAGTAAAGAAACAAACATTCCGATTATACATGGGCAAAAGGCATGAAGAGACATTTTGCTGAAGAAAATACACTGATGGCAAATAAGCACATAAAAAGATGTTCAACATCATTAATCATTAAGGAAACACAAATTAAAATCAAAACAGGATACTCTTAAAAACCTATTAGAACATATCAGAACTAAAATTTTTTAAATAGTGATAACAACAAATGCTGGTGAGGATGTAGAGAAACTGAACCACTCATTCGTTGTTAGTGGGAATATAAAATGATACATCCACTCTGGAGAAGAGTTTGGCAGTTTCTTAAAAACTTAAGCATAGGGCTTCCCTGGTGGCGCAGTGGTTGAGAATCCGCCTGCCAATGCAGGGAACACGGGTTCGAGCTCTGGTCTGGGAAGATCCCACATGCCGCGGAGCAACTAGGCCCATGAGCCACAATTACTGAGCCTGCGCGTCTGGAGCCTGTGCTCCGCAACAAGAGAGGCCACGATAGTGAGAGGCCCGCGCACCGTGATGAAGAGTGGCCCCCGCTTGCCACAACTGGAGAAAGCCCTCACACAGAAACGAAGACCCAACACAGCCATAAATAAATAAATTAATTAATTAAAAAAAAAAAAAAACTTAAGCATACATCTGCAACTGCCATACAACCCAGCAATTATACTCCTGAGCATTTATCCCAGAGAAATAAAGACTTATGTTCAAGCAAAAACTTGTACATAAATGTTCATGGAAGCTGTATTCATGATAGCTAAAAACTGGAAACAACTCAGATGTCCTTCAATAGATGAATGGCTAAGGAAACTGTGGTATATCCCTACCATGGAATACTGCTCAGCAATAAAAAGGAATGAACTATTGGTACACACAACCTGGATAAATCTCTAGAAAATTATGCTGAGTTTAAAAAGCCAATCCTAACAGATTACATATTGAATGATTCCATTTATATAATGTTCTTGGCATGACAAAATTATAAACATGGATAACAAGTTAGTGGTTTCCAGGGATTAATGAGGGGACAGGAGCAGGAGGAGAAATGGGTGTTGCTATAAAAAGGCAACACGAGTGACCCTCACGGTGATGAAAATGGTTATGTCTTGAATATATCAATGCCAATTTCCTGGTTATAATGTTGTGCTGTAGTTTTGCAAGATGTTACCCTTAGGGAAAACAGGGTATAGGATACACAGGGTCTATCTGTATAATCACCTGTGAATCTACAATTATCTCAAAGTAAAAAGTTTAAATCTAAATAAATAAATAAGCAAATAAACTGGTAAAACTTGCTGCCTGAAAAAAGTGCTAATTTTATAAAAAGTTTTAAATAAAATCTGGAACTAAAATTCCAGGTGATATAAACAATGGTGTGGGAGGGTGTCCTGGTTATCTATTGTTGTGTAATTAACTTCCTCAAAATTTGGAGCTTTAAAAACATTCATTTTGTTTCACTTTAGATTTTGTGGGCCGGAGATTCATGGAGGACTCAGCTGGGTGCTTTGTCTGATCCACGTGGCATCGTCTGGAGTGGCTAGGACTGCAGCATCCGCTTCCAGATGGCTCCTCCCCTCACTTTTTGGTGCCTTAATGCTCGGTGACCTCTTGCTCTATGTGTTATCTCATCCTCGGACCTCTCCACACATCTAGGGCTTCTCACAGAATGATAGTCTTGGGTAGCTGCACTTCTTACATGGTAGTTGACTTTGAGGAGGCAGAGGGCAGCTGTCAGAACAGTTAAGGGCTACTTGCAATAGGTACGCATGTCACTTCTGCCATATTCTATTGGTCAAAGTTACAGAGCCTTCCCAGATTCAAAGCGGTGGAGAAACAGACTCCAACTCTTGATGTAATGGGAAATAGCATTGTGGCGATCCTTAGGAAATAAAATTTTCCCCAAGGGGGAGTGGGGGAAGTGGAGTAGACACTAAGCTTCTTGTTTGAGAGAGGGTTCTTATTGTTTAAATGTAGAATTATTAGGGGAAAAAAAAGTTGATATATGCATTAATAATTCAAGGATAACGCCTAGAAGAATAGAATGAAAATTGTATAACTTTAACACTGATACAGAAAAAAAAAATTCAACAAGAAAACTTGGCTCAATGGAAGGCAGAAAACAGAAGAATTAGAAACAAAGAGAGAACATGGTAAATAGGATAGCAAAAATAAATCCATATATCAATAATCACAATAAACACAAATAAAAGGTGAAGATCCTCAAATCCAGTGCTATGCTATTTACAAGAGATATACAAATTTAATACAGAAAGGTTGATAACCAAGAGAAGAAAAAGATTTATCAGGCAAAGATTACTGAAAGAAAATGATATACTGACTAATACCATAAAAGATAGAAATTTGTATGAAGACTATTAAAAAAAAAGTGGAACATTTCATATGAGAAAGAACAAAGCAACAGAAATTATAAGATATGAACTTGTATACACTCATTTCAGTCAGGATAGGCTAGTCTAAGTTGACAAACAACACTAAAATTTCAATGGCTCAACACAACAGAAGTTTACCTCTCATTCATATAACATGTCCAATGTGAGTTTGTGAGGACCTCTGCTCCATCAGTCACTCCAGCTGATGGAGGCTCGCCATCTTGTAGCTCCTCTTTCTACAACACACCTTCAATCTCAGGCAAAGAATTGCTGGTAGAGAGGGGTCACGTACCAACTCGAAAATGCTTCATCCCAGAAGTGACACACATCACCTGACTCATAGCCCATTGGTTAGAACTTGTAACGAGAACTTACCGAATTGCAAGGGGGCCAGGAAAATGCGGACAAAAGAATATTTGCTTAGTGGAAAGGCTGTGCCACAACTCCTAGTGACAGGGTCTCCAAGAAAAAAGAAATTGCAAAGGATTACAAAGAAAAAAATGAAACTCCACTAACTGAAGATTGCAGCACACTTTTCTCAGTGACCAAGCTAAAAACAATGTTGTGTCTGAAGTTCCTTCACTAGAGATTTAACTCTTTGAGTCTTGAAACCCTAGATTTCCAGTAGTTTCCTATTAAAATCCAGTTGGATCACCTAGGGTGGGAGAAGGGATGGGGGAGACGTGGTTATCAGATCCCTACCTTCTGAAAGTAAGACCCAGTGGGACTAGGTCATAAGATGGGGAGGTGTAGGTGGTAGAGAGGGGACTGGGGGTGGGGGGGTGTTGTGCAACAGACAGGGCAGGGCAAAGAAAGAGGGAAAAGCACATTTTGTACTTTTTGCCAAAGTCACCCAGCAGGAGATGGAGGGAACACAAAAAAGCAAAAGGAGGGGATTGGCACAGAAGCATCAAGCAGCATGATTAAGACGTACGTTTACTTAACTGTTATAAGCAGTTGTAACCTTGGCAACCACACTCAACAAGAATCATTACCCTGTGACCATCTTAATTTAGGTGGATGGTTGTGAAAGAATGAATTGCCAGCGAAGGGGCGGTTTCCCAAAATGTTTGCTTTTTGCTCGAATGGAAGCAGAAAGCTCACATATAATTAAAACCACTAATATTTTTAATTATAAAAAATACATAATTTTACCAAATACTGCAGCAAGCTGATACCAGAATAGATTATCTCTTATGAGTGCCCTGACCCCCAGCTTACATAAAACTTGTTTTCGTTATCTCACCTGATCCTCATAACAGGTTGGAGAGTCATGTTTGTTAGTTTGTTCATTTACTTATATATAGTACGTGTTGTTTCAGAAAGGACTTAACGAGCACTTAAAGAGATTCATAAACTACAGCAACATATCAGAAAAGAAGTGGAAAAGTGATGGGATATTGCTAAATAAGAGGCACAAATTATAAAACACCATGACACAGTTTATACCGGCACATCCAAATCTTAATGTTATGATTAGTGAAATTATGGGTGGTTTTCATTTTTTCTTTATGCTTTTTCATTTCTCAATTTTCAATAAGTAAATGACTTATTTTGTAATGAAAGAAAAAGTTATATTTAATGAAATGACAATATAAGTGAAAAAGAAGAAAAATAAGGATGGAGAAAAAATACTCCTTCATAGTTTTTCCAAGGATTAAAAAAATGGAGTTAGGGATGAAACAAATTTAAAGTATACTGAACACCGTGGGAGGAGGGCATAAATTAGGAATTTGGGATTATTAGATACACACTACTATATAAAAATAGATAAACAACAAGGGCCTACTGTAAAGCACAGGAAATTATATTCAATATCTTGTAATAACCTATAATAGAAAAGAATCCTGAGAAGAATGTGTATATATATATATATATATATACATATATGAATATATGTATATAACTGAATGAAGAAAAAATATATATATATAACTGAATCATTTTGCTGTATACCTGAAATATTATAAATCAACTATACTCCAATTTTTTTATAAAAGTGTTCCAAACACATGCATATACGGGCTAGCGGGGATCACAAAGGAAGTTTTAACCTATAAAGAAAGGGAAACCCGGTCAGTTATGCAATTCACATTGTCCATACATAAATCCTAATCAATTGCTCAGAAGTACAACTGTTTTCAATGTTAAGGATGGTCAGAAATAGCTCTCAAGAGGGGCAAGATAGGGATAGAGGATTAAGAGATACAAACTATTATGTATAAGATAAATAAGCTACAAGGATATATTGCACAACACAGGGAATATAGCCAGTATTTTTTAGTAACTATAAATGGAATATAACTTTTAACAGTTGTGAATCACTATGTTGTACACCTGTAACTTATGTAATATTGTACATCAACTATACTTCAATTTTAAAAAATGAAAAAAAAGAAATATTATAAACAGTATTCTCGCAACGGAAAGACTCAGATGAAGTAACACGCCCCAGGTGAAGCAGTCTCCACACGTAGCAGTGTCCTTTCTCTGCCCTTGAAGTCCAGGAACGAGTGGCACTAGCTTCCTCTGCTTTCAAATGATAGTGTTGACCAGCCAGACGAGCGAAAAAGGAAGACAAGGAGGGAGAAATTACCTGGGGTCTCACAAACTGATTACAAGCCCCCAACTAGCTGATTTGATGGTATGTAATGCACAGCAATGCCTTTCTTGAACATTCCGGGCTGAGGAAGCAAGCCTCCATAAAGCTACATCTGAGCCCTCCATTTAAAATCTCCTTGGGCTTCCCTGGTGGCGCAGTGGTTGAGAATTTGCCTGCCAATGCAGGGGACACGGGTTCGAGCCCTGGTCTGGGAGGATCCCACATGTCGCGGAGCAACTAAGCCTGAGTGCCACAACTACTGAGCCTGCGCTCTAGAGCCCACGAGCCACAACTACTGAAGCCGATGCGCCTAGAGCCCGTGCTAAGCAACAAGAGAAGCCACCGCAGTGAGAAGCCCGCGCACCGCAACGAAGAGTAGCCCCCTCTCGCCGCAACTAGAGAGAGCCCGCGCGCAGCAACAAAGACCCAACTCAGCCAAAAATAAATAAATAAATAAATGTATATTAAAAAAAACCCCCTCTGCTTGTAGTCTGCCTTCACTGAGCAAGCCCGCTTTCATTATTTTGTTGCAAATTGCATACCCTCCAAGCTTCTCATAGCCTAAACAATAAGATGTTTGCCCAGGTTGTTTTCCAGGATCTTGGAGTCAGTTGTGTCTAGTGAGCTGGAGCTGGTTAACACTGGTTGGGACCACTGACCATAAAACTGGACCTGCTCAGGTGTCCAATGAATGACCTTTTGATGTCAGAGGGTCAAAAACTCCACCCTCAGGTCATGCTAAGCACCCCCATTTATGAACATCCATCCCACAAAGAAGCACGTAATTCAGATACGCCTGCATAGCATACCAATTGCCTCAATTTCCCCCTACCTTTCCCCATGCTTAAGACCACCCTGCTTCTTTATTCCATAAATATCTCAAGCCCCTCGCCTTCGGGGAGGTGGATCTGAGACTTGTTCCACCATCTCCTCTCTTGGCAGCCTTCTGAATAAACCCATTCTCTGCTGCAAATCTCAGCGTCTCAGTATTTTGGTTTGTTGCACGTTGGGCAAACCAATTTGGTTTGATAACAACTGGACACTACTTCCAAGGGAAAACCAGATGAATTGAAAAAAAAAAAAAAAAAAAAAAGAATGGCCACCCAGGCCAGAGAGGAAGAATCAGAAGTGAAACTTTGAGGGTAGACGGAGAGGAGAGAAGATAGGGAAACAAAAGTGAATGATTCTTTACTTCCTTCTGAAGTGGACTCTGTGTAGACTAAAGCTGCCACAGGAGAGAAGCAGAGATCTGTTTTTTTGGTTGTTTTTTGTTTTTCCATCATCCTCTGGATGTGTTTGTGTGTGAACTTAGTTCAATCATGAAGTAAAGCTTTTGTAACAGGCTCTCCAGCCATTAAAATGGTAAGGGCTTAGCTAAAGAATTATGCTTAATTCAAAGCCATTGAGCATTAAGTGAACAAGACAAGTGAGAACAAATTTAAACCAAAAAGGTGAGGTCAGCCAGAGTAACTTCACTTCCCATAACCACTTCCTATTATCTGCAAGGCCTGGAAAAAAATAGCAGCCTTAAACTTTCTGAACTGCTTGGGGAATGCAATTGTTGCTTCCCAGCATCTCCTCATTCTTTGGGGGATAAAGGGTAAGGGCTGCTGATGCTGTTCTAATTAGACACAACTCAAACCAAATCACCAGGCAACCCCAGGCTCTCATTACCCGGCCTGCTCAGCCTGCAAAGACTCGAGAAGACAGAGTGAAAACAAAGCAGCTGTGGGACTGACTACGTGGAAGAAAGAATGAGGAGGAGAAAATGATGGCCACACGTCCATCATTGCCCAATTTTCCATTTACTAATCACATCTTATTTCTTAGCCCTATGAACAAATTTAACCTAATTCCCTTTGGGAGAACCAATAGTCACAGCTAAGAGCTTCGCTGCTTTTCTCTGCATCTCTGTTCCTTCACGAAAATTCTCCCAAACGACAAAGTGGAGCCTAAAAAGGAAGCCTGGACCTGAAGGGGCTCAGTTCATTCATTCAACAAATATTTATTGAGCGCCAACTCTGTGCCAGGCACTAGTCTAGGCTTTGGGGACACAGCAGAGAAGAAAGTTAAGATCCCCACCCTGTGGAATTTAGATTTAAGCAGAGGGGAGATAGACAGGGAAGAGTGAAGAGAATAAGTAAATTATAAGTACAGTCTGCCCTCTGTGTCTGCTGGTCCCACATCTGCAGATTCAGCCAACCATGTTTCTCCATTTGTGGACCCTGGACATAATAATCCTTGCTGTTAACGTGATTCTTATGGAGATCAAACAGGTTTCACAGCTCGAAAGTGCTTTTTAACATATATTTCAGATACAAATGTAAAGACATTATTAATATAAGGCAAGTGTTAAAAGGGTCCTGGGACCCCTGCTTCCTACATCTAAATGTGCCTCTCCATAGCGCTAGCTTCCTGTGAGAGGATGGCGCCTTTTAACAAGTGGGTGACAGCTTCGGGGTGAAGACAAGGCCAGGTCTATGCAGCCAAGGCCACGTGGGGGGCCCTGCAAGGTCAGGGCCTCCCGCTCACTGTGAAGCATGGTCTGCACAAACGGAACCAAATTAGGGGAACTGAGCCAACCACGGTCAGAAAAACAAAAAGTGCTCTAACTGGTAAACAAGTGTGCACTTTCCATACATTGCCCCTGCTTCTGTGTGTTAGAAACTGAAACAGCTGATACTGAAATGAAGTGTGTAGGAAGATGGCGCCTGGCCTTGCTTAGCAAGTGTCTTGAATTATTCTTGGTAACCACCCAACTGGTAGGAAATTCTGCTCTGCCCTGTGTCTGTGCTTGGCCCTTAAGCAGTTCTCCTGTGTTACTGAACTGACAGTGAGTCTTTGCTCCAAAAATAGCAAAGGGAGAAGTTAGCCTGCCGATGTCCACGTATCATCGGTAACCAGACGCCATGGTTTCAAGCTCTTTTACCCACACCAATCCTACGAGCTTTTCACCTTAAGATGACGTGGAAGTCAAGTGGGTTTTTTTAAGACAATAGATTCCTGGAGGAATATGCAAAATCTGTCATCCAACAAGAGGAAAGGTAGTTGTTAAGTGTCTGAATGGGGCAAATGAAATCATGGGGCTGCCTCTAGTGTTTTCAAAGGAGGACCATCGAGTTCAAGTGAACTCCAAAATGGTGTTGAAGGGGAAAAGAAATCAGAAAAGGCAGACTTTTGAGGGTGACCTAAGGGGAGGGTTGGGCCATGCCCACTCTGCCTTGTGATGTTTTAAGAGTGATGGCTGGTAGGTTTCACAGCTTTAGGAGTGCTGTTGTTTTAGCAACAGGGAAGCTGGACTTCCTTGCACCATGCCTTCAGATGAGGAAGACAGACAGCAAAGAAGACAGCTAGTTCATGGAAAGAGAGAGCCAGCCCTCTGCCATGCACTCTACATGGGTACTAGGGCACTAAGAAAGAGTAGTACCTCACGTGACCAAGAGTGTATCGGCAAACTTCTATCTGAGAAATATACGCCAACATTAAAACCTAATGTGTTTTTTTCTTCCTGCTGGCTGCATGTGGGTCTGTTTTCTCAATTATGTCAAAGAGAGGCAAGTCTATCCCTTTTTCTAGCTCAACTTGGTTGATAAGTTCCGGATAAAATGACATTTTAGAAATGACTCATGAATAACACTCACTGGTAGTACCATATTCCTCTGCAGAGAAGAGAGAATACAGGTTTAATGCCTGGCAGGAGACCTGGGTTTGGACAGCATCTGTCTCATTAACAACAGCTGGTCCCTGAAGACGATATTCAAGTCTTAGTTCCTTCACTGACAGAAAGCGGCCCATAGCTTCTTGTGAGAAGGGAATCCATTAAGGAGTTAGGTCAATGTGCTCACAAGTTAGGTCAAGAGCATCACGAAAATGTACAATTATTAGTAATAGCAGGAAAGGATGCTTAGGAACTGTGGGCAGTGATCCTTGAGAAGTTCACACAATAGGAGATACACAGATAACGTACATCTAGCTGATTCAAGGTGTGAAAACATCTTTCCTAATAAGACCAAGTATATATATTGGAACCCTAAAAATATGAAGTTCATCTCTTAATAACTTTATCTTTGGAAGAACATCCAGGAGATAAACAAGACATATCTTCACAGTCAGAGCAAGTTTACAGAGACATGTGGAAGCTTTGTTGATATCTAACAAGAGTGTCATATGAGATGTCCAAGCCTCCAAATTAAATTGGGAAAAGAACAGTAAACAGTCTCTTTAGTGATGTCATGGCTTGAGATTGGGCATAAGTTGATAGGTATTTGGGACACTTTATTTTGGTGATTTAACACGTTTATCTGGTTCACTCCCATCCATCTGGGTGGGGCTTCCTGCTGCCCTCCCTCAAGCCTTCCTGGGGCAGAGGGAGAACACCACAAACAAATACTTTATGCCACTCCTGGACTTCTGTGCTTTCTTTTCTTCTGCTCTGGCTCTCTTCCACAATTTGCCTCTCCTCTACCACTGGGGTTGGCCATAAAAGTCACACTGAGCCTGCAAAGATGTGCTTTAAAACAGCACTACTGAAGTGGGGATCATGCCTTCCTCTGCCACCCTCTGTCACCCTGATCCTAGAGGAGATTTGTCCTGGGTTCCCAACGCCCTCTCACCACCTGTGTGTGAAAACCATTCTTCGAATTTCCACTCATCGTCCCTTCCATCTGGCACAAGTCATGTGACTACCAGGAGAAAGAAACTCTCAGAATAGAGCCAATACTCTCCTCCAAGTTCTCATCCCCCTGCTTTGATCCTGATTACTTTCTCATACCTTCTGACCAGCTACGCCAAGGTCTTGCTTCCACCGTTGCCCCACGATCAGCTCACTCTAATGCAGTTTTGTGTTTCACTATGAAACTTTCATTAAGTGATAGTCGTAAACATTTAGTCACTCTTTAATCAAGAGCATCCTGTATCTGGTACTTTCAGGAAGCAGCCTGATGGCAGAGGATGAGCTACCAGAGCCAGCGGTGAGCAGTGGGGAAGTGCCAGCTTGAGTTCTAGCAAAAACTGGGACGATCCCAGCACAGATGTAAGATTTCCATTATTTGTACGGTTTTCTTCCAAATTTTCTTCTCCCGGTGCCCATGAGCACCAGAAACCATGCCCGTGAGCCTCAGTTCACTGATGTTCTGAAAACAGTTCTTTGCGTGCACTTAGACAGAGCTGATTCCAATTCCCTCTCTTTCCCCAATCAAAAATACTAAGTTCTGTAAACCAAAATGGCCAGGCTGATGAAATACCCCTGGCAGTAGAATAATGCTCTGAACGATGTAAGCAAATTCTTTCATGACAATTCAAGCACACATTTCATTATGACCAAATTACCAGGTAAGCGTTAACGAGATGAGTGCATGTGCGGAAACATCTCATTGACCCTATAGCCCATTCCATCACACCCAGATGTCTAAAGGGTACTGCGTGTTCAACAGAAGCTGCGTTCAACATTCGCTGGATATTTGCCAAGCACCCCATCATCGTGTCGCATGTGGCTCATCACCAGCAGGGAGTCTCTGTGGGAACCATCCCCGCCCAGGGAAATGCTGACTCTGCCACTTTCCAAAAGTACTAGTTACTGTCAAGAAGATGGGAGATATACCCAGGGGATGAATTAGCATAAATGACTCACTAGGTTCCGCCTTCCTCATCGGCTTGCCCCTTGTAACCGTCAGTGTGCTCAGCACCAGTTCTGCCTACTTCCAACGCTGATTTGGATAACAAATCTCCTCAGTGGTAGGGACAAGGGTCTTATTCGATTTTGTGCTCTGTTGTTTTCCATTTAGTATCAACCTTCAGAGAGCCTAACACAGTATCTATTCTAGAGGGGTATTATTATTCTTAGCTGAAATGGTGCTCTCTGTTCCCCTGTTTTAGTTGGTGAGACTGAGGTTCTGTGAGATAAAGGAGTTGGCCCAAAGTTAAAAGATCCAAAATAGAATGGTAAAGAATAGATTTGCAAACTCCCCCTGATATGTAGTATCTTCTATATCTCTCCCCACCATGAACATCCAACATTAAATGCCACATTATCCCCCGATGCAGATCCATCTCTTCAAGGAAATGTCCTGCTGATGATACCAGACAATGGTGATCACTCCTGTTTCCTTATTCCTTACGGCACTTACAGGCTTTCTGTATATTACAGGTAGAAGGAGCAGCATGAACAAAGACATAGAGATAAGACTATATAAAGAACTTTGGGAAAATGCCAAATAGGCAAACGGTCAGACTGTGGGTTGCATAATAGGTAATATAGGAGATAAAACTGCAAAGGACTAGCCAGAGTGCAATGACTATTGAATCTCTTGCCAATCTACACAGTCCCCTCATGGCCATGGAAAGCCATTTAAAAAAAAAAAAATGTTAAAGGAAGTAGCAAGTTCAGCTGTGTATTTTAGAAAGCAGTTGGTTTGGACTTCCCGGGTGGTGCAGTGGTTAAGAATCCACCTGCCAATGCAGGGGACACGGGTTCGAGCCCTGGTCCGGGAAGATCCCACATGCCACGGAGCAACTAAGCCCTCACGCCACAAGTACTGAGCCCACATGCCACAGCTACTGAAACCTGCGTTCCTAGAGCTCATGCTCCACAACAAGAGAAGCCTGCGCACCACAACGAAGAGTAGCCCCTGCTCGCTGCAACTAGAAAGCCCATGCAGAAATGAAAAAAGAAAAAGAAAGCAGCTGGTTAAAAACTAGAACCAATAACATGATACTGTCCGAGATGATTTTTTTAAATAGGGAAAAAGTGATAGAAAAGACAGATAGAAAAGGAAGAAAAGAAAACAAGAAGGAAGGAATTCAAAAGACATTGCAAAGTTAGAAATGGTCGACTTTTGTAACAATTAGACTCTAGGGAGGGGCTTAGGAGGAGGGCAAAGGGTAGGGATGAGTAAACATAAGTCCAGACTTTCCAGCTTGAAGTCTAGCATGGATGGTAATATTCTTAACTGAAGTCGATAATACAGTAGAAGGAGCAGATTGACAGGTCAGGTAACAAGCTCAAGTTTAGGCATGTTGTGTCAGGGCCAGCTGTGGGACGTTCAGATGCAGATGTCTGATAGGCACTTGGAAATTTTAAGCTGGAATTCAATTCAAAACGTGAGTCTGGGTGCAGAAAATGTATGAGAATGAATAAGATCACCTGAAAAGAGTAGAGTAAGAAAAGGAAAGAATGAATGGTAAGATTTGGGGGACTACGGAAAAATTTTGGTGGAAGAGTATAGAAAAATAAGAGTTAAAGGAATTGTGGGACTTCCCTGGCGGTCCAGTGGTTAGGTCTCTGTGCTTCCACTGCAGGGGTACAGGTTTGATCCCTGGTCTGGGAACTAAGAACCCTCAAGTGATGCAACCCCCCTCCGAAAAAAATAAATAAAATCATTGATGGCTATATGGGAAAAAAAAAGCGTTAAAGGAACTGACAAATTGCAGTCAGAGACATAGATGAACACAAGAGGCTCATAAACCAAATGAAAATACCAGCACTGTGAAAGGAGCAGAGGGGAATACTTGTTAAATTTTATTGTTGAACTATTTTTACATAGTTTTATATAAAATACCAGTTTTTAAGTTCTTACCTGTTCTCAACCAAAGAATTTATAGTTGTCACATTGCATTCTTTTCCAAAGAGTTTCACAGGCCTTAGTTTTTCTTTACTAATCAGATTGGTTTATTCTCTCGGGAACACCTCTAAGTGTTTGTGATGGAAGTAAACTAGAAAAAATGTTATTTACTTTATAGACAGCATAGTTAGAAGATATTTTTTTTTGAATTTTATTTTAAAAATTTTTTTATACAGCAGGTTCTTATTAGTTATCTATTTTATACATATTAGTGTATATATGTCAATCCCAATCTCCCAATTCATCCCACCACCCCACCACTTTCAACCCCTAGAAGACATCATTTTCAACAATTAAGAGATACCTGATTTTGAGCTACAGCTATGTTATTAGAGCTATGCTGTTTGATGCACACAACCAAGTCCAAGTATTTATTAAAACCACTAGCAGCGATGCATCAGAGGAGGATCTGCTTGGGCGGAGGAGGTAAGACCAGGACTGCCTCTCAGTGGCAGGGGACAGACAGCTGGGGCTCTGCAGGGCGCGAGGCACTCTCGGCCCAAGCCTGCTTCTCTAAGGGGACTGCCAGGGGGCAGTTGCCGGCTGCAGAAGAGGCCACTAGCTGGGTCTGGGGTCACTGGCGTCTGGAAAGAGTCTCCAGTCAGGCTGAGACTCTGAGGCTCCTACAAAAGCTGTCTCCAGCTCCCCAAAGAGAGGTGCCTTATGTTCTCACCAGGAAGTCTTCCCATCTGTTCATCTCCCTGTAAAAATCAGCAGCCTGGATCTGAATGGCATCTCTTCCTTTTGACCTTCTCCCATTTAGAGAGCTCAGTTTATTTGTTTTCTAGTCTCACAAGAAAATATTTCTAAGAAGCCTGTTCACTAAAGCCTCTATTTGTTACTCAGTCCAGCAGGGAGTGAAACTCCCTGTTTGAAAGGAAACGTCATACCTTCTCCTCTCTTTCTCCCATTGTGATGGTTAATTTTATGTGTCAATTTGGTTGGGCCATAGTGCCCAGATATTTGGTCAAACGTTATTCTGGATATTCCTGTGAGGGTGTTTTTTTGTTTGTTTGGTGAGATTAACATTTAAATCCATGGAGTCTGAATAAAGCAGATTATCTGTGTCGGTGGGCCTCATCCAATCATTTGAAGGCCTTAATAGAACAAAGACTGATCTCCCCAGAGCAAGAAGGAATTCTGCTAGCAAGCTGCCTTTGAACTTAGACTGCAACTCTTCCCTGAAATTCCAACCTGCCAGCCTCCTCTGCAGATTTTGGTCTTTCCAAGCCTCCAGAACTGTGGGAGCCAATTCCTCAAAATCAATCTCTCTCTCTCTCCCTCTCTCGTATATAGATATAGATATATAAAAACATATCCTGTTAGTTCTGTTTCTCTGTAAAAGGTTGACTAATCACCCATCTTCCCCTGTTCCAAACGTTCCCCTTCTGGTTATGAGGTTTAGAAAAACATCATTCATGTTCAATTTAGGGCAAAAAAACCCCATTAAAATAGGGGAAAAAAAATGTAGGATGCTTTGTAAGATAAAGGTGAAATTCTTAACAAAATCCAACAATTATGATAATCTACGTGCTAAATAATATAGCATTAAATCTCATAAGAAAAATAGCAGAAGAAAAAATAAAGAAAAATTTTAAAAAGAAAAATAACAGAGGGTAAAATAAGAAAAAGAAAACAAACCAAAAACACCACCAAAAAAACAAAACAAAAGAAAATCGCCATGGGGGGACCTAACTGAAAGCTTAAACAAGGTCTGCTGAGCTAGCCTGGTGTCCTACCTCCGAATGGCTCCTCATAACCGAGGCACGGGGATGTGACGGGAGAGGAAAGGCACCCTCCCAAGTCAACAAGTCATTTCCAAGAACCAGTTTTGGGCCCAGCACTGGCCTGGACCTGCCCATGGAGAACACAGAGCAAGGAACCTGTTCACTCAAGTCTTCTCAAGGACGAGGCTCACCACCTGAGGTGATGGGTCTAAGACAAGTTATGAGGGTGTGTGATGTGGGAGAGACCCCAAGTCCCACAGGCGTGTAGAGAAAGGAGGGGAGAAGCCCCTGGCCTGGGACAGCAGAGGCCGCTTTCTTAGAAGAGTCGGTACCGAGCTGCGCCTTGAACAATGGGTTGGGTCTGAATGTGAGAAGAAGACCCACTTTCCTGTGCAGCAGAAATTCACACAACGTTGTAAATCAACTCTACTATACTTCAACAAATTAAAAAAATAATAATACTAGCCACCTCACAATGTTATTGTAAGGGTACATAGCACAATGTATATAAAACACCAAGCCCGGCACTCGGGGCAGGGAACTGGTCAACAAGTGTTGATTGTTATTAGCTGTTATCTGCAGAGGAAAAGAACTGAAACCTCTAAGAGGAACTGAACAGAGCCGGGTTGCAATGCTCTTCTGATGAAGTGTTCATGACCTCGCGACTAAGTAGAGGAGTTTGAGAAATAACCTCCTCAGTTATGCAAATGTTCCTTCACAAACATCCGAGTTATTCCAGGAAGCAGGGGAAAACAACTCCCAAACAGCAAGGATTGGACACTTGAGCAGGAAACTAAACAAAGGGAAAAAGCAAATATACCTTAAAATGCAAATAAACAGTATCTGCGATAATGCAAAATGAATTTATAACCATCTCCATGAAATGGGGGAGAAATCCTGAAAAATGTCTAGCAAGCAGGAGGTTCTACAGGCAATTAATTGTCCTGTGCCCTTTAATTTAGGCCACGTTTAAAGTCAGCGGTGGACTATTTAGTAAGTGTGCCCTCCATTGTTTGAGTTTAGAAAACATGACATTTGTAAGTTCCCACAAGGTCAGCTCCTCTGTCCTATTTTTCCCCTAAGGTCTTTAAGTTACCCAACCATAGAATTTCTTTCTATATCATTTTTAGGCTAAGTTTCAGGAAATTAACTTTTAAGTTTTGGGGAGGAAATTCTGTTCTATTATTGGTTACTACCTAAGTGATTGTTTATTTCCAGTGCATTTAGCTGCCACCAGTTACACTTACGTAATAGGGAACCCTGTTTCTATCTACAATCTTCCCTTTGCCAATATCAATGTCTGGCCTTTGGCCTTTGCACTATGCTAATAGCTCTCAGTTTCACCTTTGGTCTTAAATAAGCAGTAGCCCCCATTTTCACTTACCAGCTATACCTGCAGGTAGGTGGATATTCTACTACCACTCAGACACACCATGACCCAAACCGAGCCTCCCAGCCTCTTTGTTCACCAGCCCGCCTCCTAGGTCGCCTAGGTCTCCAGTCTCCAGGTGGGAAATCAGGACTGCCACATATGACTGTTGACTGGACAGGAGCACTTGTCCTATGGGGGCTGCAAGCCAGCCTGGTGCCCAGAGGGGTGGCTTTATCCAGTTCTCATAAAAGCACTTCCCAGGTTGTAATGGGCCTGCAGGACAATTGCAAATATCTTTATCGATGGAGACTCCCTTTTTTGTGTGTCGCATCCAATTGGTTGCCGAGTCCTGGAAATTATACTTTCTTGTTAATTCCCGCATCAGTACTCTCTGAAAAGCCCTGTTCAGGCCCTCAGTACTTCCCACCCTAGACACAAAATTCTTAATCAAAGAGTATCAAAAGCACCTCTGAAACAAATATAATATTGTGACTCAACTATACTTCATTAAAAAAAAAAAAAAGATACCTCTAGAGAGTGTAAGTCAGTAGACCTGGGATGGGACCCTGGGCTCTACAGGTGATTTGGATGCACGGCTCTGTTTGAAAACTACCATGTTCCGCCCTCAGTCACCCCCCAACCCACAGCTGACAGTTCATCTTCACTGTGGAGTTGATGCTGCTCCCTTGACCTTAAGAATGAAGTTTAGAATCAGAAGAATACTAAGCCTTATACTCTTTTCTCCCAAAGATCGCAGAAAGTAAGAATAATGAAGCAGTTGGAGAAAGTCTTGCTCTAATACTTTAATTAGGAGCTTGGTTGACCTTCTCGGTTGCCTAGGCATTTGCTTCTGAAGCTCCCCTCCAACCTTGCCATCACCATGCTCCATCACCTGGACCACCTGGACCTCTGCGATAACTTCTAACTGGTCTCCCTGCCTTCCATTTTGCTTCTTACAAGCCATTCTCTGCACGGCAGCAACTGAAATCATTTTGGATGTAAATCCTATCAAGACGCTAACCTTGTTTAATAACCCCCAGTGCTTTCCTAGTGCCTTGGCATAAAGTCCTACTCTTAACACATGTCCCTCTCAGAGCTGGCCCTTCCCTAATCCCCCAGCCTCTCCGTGGTCTTTCTCCCTCTTGTGCTGAAGCTGAAGAATTTGATGAAGTTTTATTAGTTTTGTGCTTCTTATGTCTGCACCTTCAACACACTGTCTCCCACCTAGGACACTCTCTCTAACCTCTCCACCGCTCCATCCCTCTTCCCTCTGACTTCACCACCACTCAGCTTTCAGCGTTCAACCATAAACACTTCCCCACAAGTCCCTATTGACCCTTCTTTAGAATCATCCCCTTTACCGTATGCTTAGATGGCATCTCTACTTTTCTTATCACTGTATCATAGGCTCCTTCAATGTCTGTCTCCCCCACTAGATGCAAACTCGTTGAGGGCAGGCATCGTGTGTAAGTTTACCATCACCATGCCTGAGGGTGACACATGGCTAGAGGGTTGAATACATATTTACTAAAATAAAATGTTGTGATCAGCAGAGAAGTAAAACATAGTGGTCAGCTCTACTATCTGAAACAATTAAAGGAAGAGTGTGACATGTATTGAGCCATTACTCTGCGCGAGACCTTTTGCAAGGGCCTTAGAAAACAAAAAGAACAAGATGAGTTCTCTGATCTCCAGGAGCTGACAATTTAATGGAGGAAATCTATGAGTAAATGAGTCATTATAATCCAATTCTAAAATCGCTTGAGTAGAGGTCAGAAAAAGTGCTTATGGTTTTAATATCAACTCTGGAAGAAGCAGTGGTCTAAATGTCTGAAACAACGATTCTCGAAGGTTGTTCCAAATTGTTCCAAATTGTTCCATAGTCTTCCATTTTTATCCTTAAGGGCTGCCTGCGTTGCTTTACCAGTTCCACTATTTTTCAGCTGTGTCACTTGAAGTAAGTTACTTAACTTAACTGTGCTTCAGATTCATAATTCCTATTAATGCACTGTGGTATTTAGCACAGTGCTTGCCACATAGTAAGGGCTCAAAAATGTGGGGTTTCATCATCATTATTGTCAAGTTACAATTCCTAGTTACAGTAAGCCACCAAGTATTAATAAAATCAGTGTTTGTAGTGAAAATTACCATAGTCTACAGTGTACTAAGGACTGTAATTCAGTAGACTGCTTGCTACATAATACTTGTTAACGTATCAAATTTCCTCTTGCCCATGCACCCCCATAAGGGTGGGTTGGAATTCCTGATGCTTTCAGGAAGCGCGTCTTATCATCAGTGTTATTCTGAGATGGCTGTATTTTCTATTATGGCACTTTTTTGTTCATGTAGCTACCAAGTCCCATTAGTTTAGTTTCATTGCTATCCACATAGTTTATTGTTGGTTATCTAATTAACTGAGGTTTGTTAAACAGTTGCATCAACTTTTTTTTTTTTTTTTAATTTTATTTATTTATTTATCTATTTTTGACTGTGTTGGGTCTTCGCTTCCTTGCTAGGGCTTTCTCTAGTTGTGGCAAGTGGGGGCCACTCTTCATCGCGGTGTGCGGACCTTTCACTCTCGCGGCCTCTCTTGTTGCGGAGCACAGGCTCCAGACGCGCAGGCTCAGTAGTTGTGGCTCACGGGCCCAGTTGCTCTGCGGCATGTGGGATCCTCCCAAACCAGGGCTCGAACCCGTGTCCCCTGCATTGGCAGGCAGACTCCCAACCGCTGCGCCACCAGGGAAGCCCCTTTTTTTTTTTTTTTTTTTTTTTGGCGTATAACTTCCCTGTAAATATACTTTAAGGTAGGTAGACAGGGCGTTTCAAATTTACTTACAGGGCATTACAATTCTACTTCTATTGTAAACACAAATGGACAGACAATCCTTCCACCTCTCCTTTCCCTCTCAGTTGCTCTAATAATAATATTTCACTGCTATTACTGGAATAACTAAATTCTTTTACTAGTAGAAAATTGAAGTGGGTGATGTAGGTGGGACAAAGGGTCTCTTGCACTGCGACGAGCTGGGGCTACTCTGTTGCAGTGCGTGGGCTTCTCATTGCGGTGGCTTCTCTTGTTGCAGAGCGTGGGCCTAGGTACGCGGGCTTCAGTAGTTGTGGTTCTCGGGCTCTAGAGCGCAGGCTCAGTAGTTGTGGTGCACGGGCTTTGTTAGTAGCCCCCGCTCACCTCAACTAGAGAAAAGCCTGCATGCAGCAACAAAGACCCAACGCAGCCAAAAAAAAAAAAGAACTGAGTCAAAAATATTTAAGGTGAGAAACAAATGGTTACACACACACACACACTTAAAACATGTCCAGCACATAGAATGTACTATATAAGTATTACTATTACTATTATTACTTAGCACAAAATTTTTTGAACTTTTTAAAAAAATTGAAGTATAGTTGATTTACAAAAGTTTTGTAGTTGATTTAAAAGTTCTGGACTTAAAAAAAAAAAAAAAGGCATCCTTTCTGTGGTAGGCTGAATAATGACCCCAAAGATAATCCAGGTCATAATCCCTGTATCCTGTGAATATTATCTTATAGAGGAAGGGGGGTTTGTAGATGTGATTAAATTAAATATCTTATGATGGAGAGATTATCCTGGAACATTTAGGTGGGCTGTAAATGCAATCACAAGTGTCCTGAGAGGGAGGCAGAGGAAGATTTGACAGAGAAGAGAAAGTAGGAGATGCGATGAAGACAAAAGCAAGATTTGAAGATGTTAAATTGCTGGCTTTGAAGAACGAGGAAGAAGCCATGGACCAAGAAATGCCAGCAGCCACCAAAAGCTGCAAAAGGCAAGGAAACATTCTCTCCCCTAGAGACTCCAGAGGGAGTACAGCCCTGTGGTACCTTCACTTTAGCCCAGAGAAACTGATATTGAACTTCTGGCCTCCAGAACTATCAGAACTATCACACTAAATGTGTGACATGTTAAGCCACCAAGTTTGTGATGATTTGTTACGGCAGCCATAGGAAACTAATACATGTTATTTTCTTTCTTTAAATGAAATCTTTTAAAAATATTTTATTATGTCTTACTGGTAACAACCACAAAACTTTTAAAAATTAATGGAAGCAAGATTGAGTGGTGAGAAGAAAATTCAGAACAGGCCTCAAATTGGAAAAAATTCTACTCTTTTCTCTTTCTCTATAAAGATTCTAGAAATATTTGGGGGAAAAGTCTCAGATTACAGTAAATGCTCTATGGAGGGCTCAAGGTGGAGGAAGCAATGCAACTTTTTACTCCAAGAGGCATATACTTGTGTTTCTTTCTTTTTTTTTAATCTCATAGTTTATTTCTTTCTTTTTTTTTAAATTTTATTTATTTATTTTTGGCTGCATTGTGTCTTTGCTGCACGTGGGCTTTCTCTAGTTGCGGCGAGCAGGGGCTACTCTTCATTGTGGTGCACGGGCTTCTCATTGCAGTGGCTTCTCTTTCTTGCAGAGCACAGGCTCTAGGCGCACGGGCTTCAGTAGTTGTGGCACGGGGGCTCAGTAATCATGGCTCACGGGCTCTAGAGCGCAGGCTCAGTAGTTGTGGCTCACGGGCTTACTTTCTCTGCGACATGTGGGATCTTCCCGGACCAGGGCTCGAACCCGTGTCCCCTGCATTGGCAGGCGGATTCTTAACAACTGTGCCACCAGGGAAGCCCCTGTACTTGTGTTTCTGAGGTAAGACTAGTTTACAGACTATAGAAGAATTTCATAGACTATAAGGGCTACACTTTCTTATTTTATTACATTTTAAATTTCAGCTTTATTGAGATATAACTGGCATATAAAATTGTAAGATAGTCCAAGTGTACATTGTGGTGATTTGATATATATATACATTATGAAAGAATACCTCCATCTAGTTAACTAACATATCCATCACCTCACATATTTGTCTTTTTTCTTTTCTTTTCTTTTCTTTTTCCCCTTTGGTGAGAGCATTTAAGTTCTGCCTCCTTAGCAAATTTCAATTATACAATACAGTTTTATCAACTATAGTCACCATGCTTTATATGACAGTCTGAGACCTTATTCACCTGATAGCTGAAGGTTTGTACCCTTCTACCAACTTCTCCCTATTTCCCCCACTCCCAACCCCTGGCAACCACTTTTCTGTTTTCTCATATAATACTTTTATTTCAATATAAATAAAAAGTGTATACGCCTAATATCTTTAAAGTACTATTGCATCCTATTATATAATTTGAACCTCACAACATAGACAGAGCAAATAGTGTACTCATTCTACAGATGAGGAACTGATTTTTACCAAAAGAAAGAAAGTGATGTGACTTGCATCACGGAGCTAGCAGGAGGTGGCTGAAGTCTGCTTCTGCTGAAACACTCAAGAACATGCCCAAAAGATGTGTGTGTGCCTCCTGTCCGGGGAGGAAGAGCACCTAATCTTACAGCGAAGAGGAAGGAAGTAGGAGTGCCTAAGCGGGGGCAGGGTGGCCAGAGACAGATTTTTCACTTCCACATTCTGCAGGTTGACGCAAGTGAGGCGAAGCGTACAGGGCAGGCATAAAATAAAATGGAGATGTTCTGCTGGCCGAAGAGCCACCCCACTCCTGGTCCCCCGCCTCCCCCATCTGCACCCCAGCGTAAAGCGGAACCGATGTGCACCTTTTCTGTGTCCCAAGAAAGGAACGGGAACTAACCTCGATTGGCTGCACCTTGTGTGCTGGCACGTGGCAAGAGCTTCTTGACTTTGTTCTCAGGGACCAGGCTTCATCCCAGCAGCTGTTTGAAAATTCAGGTCTGGAACCTGAAATTCTGAGTTTGGTAACCATTAGCATAGAAGGAAAACTTAACACCGTGAAATCTCTTTTAAGAGAGGAAAGCAGGGGAATATAGTGTCAAATTGCTGGGGAGAAGTGAAAAATGATGATGCGGGAAAGGTTCGGAGTGTATCGTACAACCAGAGAGCCCCAAAGTCCAGCTGTTTTACGATGTGGTGTACAGTGGGGTAAGCGGATGGCTTCATAGTCAGACAGTCTGAGTTCGCCTAGATGTTCATTCATCTTATCAATATTTATTGGGTACCTACTACGTGCCAAGTCTCTACATTCATGGTGTTTACATTCAGGTGGAGAAAGACAGATAACAAACAGATGAATGAGCAGATCTTGCTGTGAATTCATTCATTCTTCCAACAGACATTGCAGTTATTTATTCCAGTTATCTCGGAGGTCAGAAAGGTAAGGACGCACAGAGAGTGCAGAGATACTGGCCCACTGGGAGGGCTCTGGCTCTTACGGAGTGAGATAGAAGCCTATTGGTGGGTTTTGAGCAGACAAGTGATGTGATCTGACTATTTTAAGGGGATCACTTTGGCTGCTCTGTGGGGAGCAAAGAGACTTGGGCCAGAAGCAGGGAGATCAGTTAGGAGATTCTTGCAATAATTCAGGTGAGAAGCAAAGGTGAGTAGGACAGGAGGCAGGGGTCGAGACGGTGAGAAGTGGTTGAAGCCAGGATATCTGTTGCAGGTAGAGAATACGATTTGCTGACAGTTTGGGTAGAAAGTGTGAGAAAAAGAAAGACATGAAAAGTGACTCTTAAGGTTTTTCTTCGAGGGATCGAAAGAATAGGGTCACCATTAACTGAAATGAGGAAGACTGCAGGAACAGCAGATTGGGGCAAGGCAGGATCTGAGGGATCTGAGCTCCCTTTGGGGTAGAACTTCAGGGAGTTGAGGAAGCTGACTGACAGCCAAGTGCAGATATTAAGTTGCCAGTCACAGGCTGGAGTTGGGGGCAGAAGTCCTGGCTAAAAAAATTATCGCTAAAAGAAGCCATAAGGCAGGGTATGGGAGATAAAAATTGGCAAGTGTTGGGGATGCCATTACAGATAGGAGAATTAAAGAAGACCTTACCGAAAAGCTGATATTTGAACTGAGACCTGGGTGAAGGGAGGGAGAAATCCACGTGTTATCTGAGGGAAGATGAGTCCAGGCTGAGGGACCAGCACGTGCTCAGGTCTTAGAAGAGAGTGTACTTGGCTAGAAGAGAGTGTACTTGGCCAGAAGAGAGTGTACTTAGCTTTAGGAGCAAGAGCCAGAAGCTCAGTGAGGTGACCAAGAGACCACCTGGGCTCTGAAAAAGAGAGAGAGAGAGAGAGAGAGGGCCGACCTGGTAAGGGTATAAAATCAGAGAGGTGGGAAGGGATCACACTATGAGTTCAAGTCCTTGCTCTGCCACTTGGGCAAATTACTTACTTTCTCCCAGGTCTGTCTTCTTTATAAATAAGGGTAGTAACAGAACCTACCCACACAGGATCTTGAGAGGATTAAATGAGATAATGTTTATAAAGGGTTTAACACAGTACCTGTAACATAGTTAACACTTACCAAGTGTTTACTATACACTTTTTTAAATGTCCTACAGTATTTCCTGGAGGTACGTAGGGTTTCTGGTTGAAGAATGTTGTCCCACATGGAAGTTTGGATTTTGTCATTGGTGTTACACTCCTCAGTCTCTGTTTTGCTGGTCTGGTTGGTGGAGATGCCCATCTTGTAGCTTATCCTTTTTTTTTTTCGTTTATAGCCAGTTTTTTGGGTTTTTTAAAATTTTTACTTATTTATTTGTTTTTGGGCTGCGTTGGGTCTTCACTGATGTGCACGGGCTTTCTCTAGTTGCTGAGAGCGGGGACTACTCTTCGTTGCGGTGCGCAGGCTTCTCATTGCGATGGGTTCTCTTGTTGTGGAGCATGGGCTCTAGGCGCGCGGGCTTCAGTAGTTGTGGCATGCAGGCTCAGTAGTTGTGGCTCACGGGCTTAGTTGCTCGGCGGCATGTGGGATCTTCCTGGACCAAGGCTTGAACCCATGTCCCCTGCATTGACAGGTGGATTCTTAACCACTGCACCACCAGGGAAGTCCCTGGTAGCTTATCCTTGACAACCACAACGGTGCATGGGCATGTTGGTATAGACAGGGAAATTTGGGAGATCCACAATCACTGAACTGAATTGCAGATGGGTGACAGGATACTCACCCAACCCCTCCAGCTTCTCGGTGATAACTCTGGGGTTTCCCTTCTGCAAGGGGCCACACTAGGGCAGGCAAGACGTCCAGTCAAGTCATCCCACCCACATTCTGGTTCTCACTAAGTCACTTCTGGCCTCAGTTGACAATATCAGCCGTCACACTGACGCTCAAGTGGAGCAGTGACCTTGGAATATCCTACCTTGGGCCTTCCTTCAATTCTCCTGAACTGGCATGGAAAGGGGATGGTTAGAGCTCAGAAGGTTTACTCTAGTTAAGTAGAGCTGTAAGCAGATAGGGTAGGGGGTCCCTGGAGAAAGAGAACTAGGCATGGCTTTCTTGACAGAAGAGAAGCCATTTTTGGCCTAAGCCATTTTGTGATCTCAGCCTGGGCACAAGGCTTGCCCATGGAAAGGTCTCAGTAATTAATGATCTTAAGGGAACAAAAGAATGCAGGAACAAAGGACTGTTATCAGGCAAGACAAGTTACAATAGTAAAGATAATATATTAGTTGTAAAGACTCCCAGTTCTGTTTCAATGGTAAATATTAGCCTGAAGCGCTCAACCACCAGGACAGCTGGAACCTAAGGCATGATGACATTGACATTTCCTTTTTTTTTTTTTTTAATTTATTTATTTTAATTTATTATTTTTGGCTGTGTTGGGTCTTCGTTGCTGCACACAGGCTTTCTCTAGTTGCGGCGAGGGGGGGCTACTCTCGCTGCGGTGCGCGGGCTTCTCATTGCGGTGGCTTCTCTTGTTGCTGAGCACAGGCTCTAGAGCACGCAGGCTTCAGTAGATGCAGCACGTGGGCTCAGTAGTTGTGGCTCGTGGGCTCTAGAGTGCAGGCTCAGTAGTTGTGGTGCACGGGCTTAGTTGCTCCACGGCATGTGGGATCTTCCCAGAGCAGGGCTCGAACCCTCGTCCCCTGCATTAGCAGGCAGATTCTTAACTACTGCACCACCAGGGAAGCCCGACATTGACCTTTTCTGACCCTCATAACTTCAGTCGACGAATGCCTGGACTCTGTCAACTGACAAGCCCCTTCATTAATATGCAGGTACCCTTAGCTTAAAACTTCCCGAATTTTGCTATTCGGAGAGACACTGATTTGGAAAATATCCCTGGGGTTCTTCTTACCTGCTGCAAGTAGTAAATCCTTCCTTCTCCTGATCTTTGGCTTGGTTGTGTCACCAAAACATAAACACAGTTTTTTAGATAACAGAGCTATGTCGGGAAAATGCATTTCATTTCATACATCAAATATAATTTAAGACCTCCAGTGTAATATTTTGGTTACACCCTGTTACAAAAAGGATAAGCAGGAAGAACAGAAAAGGTTGAGGAAAGGGGAAAAGAAACAGCAAAGAAAAAATGAATTTTTATTGTCTTACCCAACATTTGAGTCAATCATTCAGAAAAAAATCAGATAACATGCTAATGCTTATAATCTAGCCAAGGTCTATCACACACCCTCTATTATGCTTCAGATTTATCCTCTGAACCAGATTTATCCTCTGCCAGGAGAATCTGACCGTTGCTCTTCCAATATTCAGTGAAAAAGAAAGATGAAAACCTGGGAGGAATGATAACAAGTCAATGGCACATGGAGGTCAGGAGAAGCTGAATGTCAACAACACCCTGACTGTCAAGGATAAACA
The DNA here is from genome assembly GCF_028023285.1 of Balaenoptera ricei. Taxonomy (NCBI): domain Eukaryota; kingdom Metazoa; phylum Chordata; class Mammalia; order Artiodactyla; family Balaenopteridae; genus Balaenoptera; species Balaenoptera ricei. Next base: position 25,553,932 of record NC_082643.1, on the reverse strand, counting down.
AAGCTGGAATCTAGTTAGAGCAGTAAGGATAGATTTTATTCAATAGTAACTACTGCAATAGGGAAAAGAGTCCAGTGTAAACTGACTTCAACTTGGCTGAAACAAAAGGCTGGAGACCTTTCCAGACTGAGGTGTGCTCAGGAAATGCACTGGGGGCTGGGAAGGGGGTTGGTCCACGTGACTAGGCCATCTGGGGCTGTCTATTGGTGCTTAAGCAGAGGAGAAACAAACTTCTCCAGGAGGCCGTGATATCAGTTAGGAAAGATACCCAGGAGCCTGGGAGCAGACAGTGACCTTATCTCCTTGAATGTTTGCATCTCAAAGAGACAGCCCTCAGGTCCTTGAAAAGTCAGTTCTGGGTGGTAGAAGATTCATGTCTCAAAGGGGCAGAGAAAGCATTTATAATTGCAAGCTTTCTAAAGTAACTGCTCAGTGGGAGGGTTCAGCAGCCTACCTGCCTATTCCCAGTTTGGGCTGGAACAGACAGTAAATTCTCCTGGCAACACTGAGCTTTTTCAAGCAGCAATTTTAAGGGGGAGCTGGAGTTACCCTCAGGATGTGGCCTGGAGCTGTTGGAACTAAGCCAGTGTCTGTTCAAGTCTCATAGTGTGTGAGGGCCAGGGGGCAGGGTGGGGTGTGGGTTTGGGGGGGGGGGGAGTCTGCATTTTTATAGACCAAGTTTGAGGTTTAGTCGAGAAGCTGTCTCAGAGGAGCCTGACTAGGGTTTGATCAAGGAGAGTCTTTGTTGTGACCCAGCCACAGAGTTTCCAAAGCTTTGATTTCCTCTCTTTAAGCCTATAATTTTATTCAGTGGTCTTGTGAGGAAAATATAAATAGATATTAAGCAGAAGGAAGGGATTAATCCAAAAAAAAATGGGAATAAGAGGAACTAGGAAAAACACCTCTGAATACATGTCTTGCCCTGTGGTGAATGTGAATTCGGTTCTAAGTCAGGAATCTCTGACTGCTACCTGCAGCCCTTCCAGCTCTGAGACTCCCTGGCAGCTTTCAGTCTTTCATTCTACAAGTGTACAGAGTGTATTTCAGAAGATAGGGTGGCTCCAGTGCCCTCAAGTTGACCCAAACTGTGATCCACAGACCCAGTGGACCTATCTGGATGTTCAGCAATGTTTTTCCGAGATAGCTTTAGTTCCTTCTGTTACCACTTCCTTCCTTCCACAGCTCAGAGAATCTCGGTGAACCTCAAATTCCCTCCATAAACTTAAAGAAGATGGTGGCACTGCCCAAGCTGGGCACCAGAAGCCAGAGCAGAGTGTCACAGTGGATTGGAATTGGCCCGAGGCCGAGATAATGAAACAGGAGGGAAGCGGGCAGGGCACAACCTTTAAAAGAAAGACATAGCCTATGACAAAAATTGGTTAGAACCAACTAGGTCCAAGATGGCGGAAGATTCGACTTCCAGTAGACCTTGAGCCTCATTATACACTCATTGTAATACATTAGCATATGCAAAATGACACACCTACCAGTGCCATGACAGTTCTGAGGGTGACCATAAAAGGCCAAAAGAAAGTGGGCAGTGGCCCAATTCCTGGAAATCCCCACACCTTCCCCAATAGAATTGGAATAATCTTCCCACTCGTTAGCTTATGAAATTACCCCGCCTGTAAAAACTAACCACCCCATGTTTCGGGACCTCTCATCTTCTGAGATGGCCCACAGTCTGTCTGTGGAGTGTGTTTCTCTCTAAATAAATCCACTTCCTACTTTGTCTCTCACTGAATTCTTTCTGCGACAAGACGTAAAGAACCTGAGGTTCATTAAGTCCTGAGACCAGGTGTGTGATCACAGTTAAAAGACAGTGGGTTCAATAGAGACACAGATGTAGAGAACAAACGTATGGACACCAAGGGGGGAAAGTGGTGGGGGTGGGATGGTGGGGGTGGGATGAATTGGGAGATTGGGATTGACATGTATACACTAATATGTATAAAATGGATAACTAATAAGAACTTGCTGTAAAAAAAAATAAAATAAAATTCAACAACAGGGCTTCCTTGGTGGTGCAGTGGTTGAGAATCTGCCTGCCAATGCAGGGGACACGGGTTCGAGCCCTGGTCTGGGAAGATCCCACATGCCGTGGAGCAACTGGGCCAGTGAACCACAACTACTGAGCCTGCGCGTCTGGAGCCTGTGCTCCGCAACAAGAGAGGCCACGACAGTGAGAGGCCCGCGCACCGCGATGAAGAGTGGCCCCCGCTTGCCACAACTAGAGAAAGCCCTCGCACAGAAACGAAGACCCAACACAGCCAAAAATAAATAAATAAATAAATAATTTTTAAAAAAGATGTCCTAAAATATAAAGTTTAAAAAAAAAAAAAATTCAACAACGACAAAAAAGACAGTGGGTTCAAAGTGCCAATCTGGGTTGCATGGTTTCAGTAACATGTAAGAAAGAATGAGCGAGAACCCGTTCAAAACAAACTCTGGGTAAAGAAAGCAAGAAAGAAGGAACAGGCAACTTGAAAAATGGGGAAATCCCCCTGGGGCTGCTGAGTTAGAGGAAGAGGCACCTAACCAGCAGGAGAGCCCAGAGGCTGGGAAAGAAGCCTTTCAAGGTACCTAGCAAGTTCTTAAAGTAATCACAATAAAACTCAGATAAAAAAGCAAAGAGCTATTAAAAGGAAAAGCAGAGTATCATCCAGCAAATCTTCTAAGTAACGCAATTTAGTCCTGCAGAGATTTTTTTTTTTTTTTTCTGACTCTGGTTACAGATTCTGGTTTTCAATTCCCTCAAATATATTCAATGTCAACACAAACCTGTCTAGTCCCTCCTGGATCAGACTGTTTCCCAAAGTGAGTTCAATGGGACTTCTAGTTGAGAAGAATACCTCTGGTTACTGCAGAATTATAAAAGGTTTGTGTGTGGGACTTCCCCGGTGGTCCAGTGGGTAAGACTGTGTGCTCCCAATGCAGGGGGCCCAGGTTCGATCCCTGGTCGGGGAACTAGATCCTGCATGCATGCCGCAACTAAGTGTCCACAGGCCGCAACTAAGAGCCAGCATGCCCCAACTAAAGATCCTGCCTGCCACAACGAAGATCCAGCGTGCCGCAACTAAGACCCTTCACAGCCAAAATAAATAAATATTTTTAAAAAAGAAAAAAGTTCATGTGCATTGCAAATCTCTGGATAGAAGATGGGCATTGTCTACCGTCTTTCCCAAACTCCATCTGAAGTATACTAAGAACTAAGTGCTAAGTGCATAGAATTACTATTCCAAGCATCACAGCTGAAGAAAGTTGTCATCCATATGCGCCCATGATCCCGTGTACCCATCCTGTATTTTATTTCCTCCTTTCATTTAAGGCAATGTCCTAATTCACTGCAGTGTAGAGAAATAGCATCCTTAGAGAAAGATTGTAAAACATATGTGGAATCCAAAAAAATACAAACAACTGTATATGCAGAACAGAAATAGAATCACAGATATAGAAAATAAATAGTGGTTACCAGTGAGGAGAGGGAAGAGGGGAGGGACAACATAGGGACATGGGATTAAGAGACACAAACTACTATATATAAAATAAGTAAGCAACAAGGATATATTGTACAGCACCGGGAAATATAGCCATTATTTTGTAATAACTTTTAATGGAATATAATCTGTAAATCAGACAGAGAAAGACAAACATCCTCTCATGTTTGACTTGTTTATGTCCTCCCAACCCCCTCCTCCTTCCTAGATTTTCCTTCTTGTGCTTTCTCCTAGGGAGAGAGCTCTATCCTCTACCTTGGTTCCTTCAGTGTGGCACCTCCACTCAGTATTCCCAAAGCCTGGTAGCCAAGGAACAAGCAAAGAATCTTCAGGAGGATAGAGGGGAGGTGAGAGGAATGTTGTAAATGCACTTAGATTTCTTTTTGCACTTTGACACACATAATCTCGTTGTCTTTTCTGAGAGTGGATGGCCAAAGGTACCAGAGCTATTAATGGAGCTTCTGCGAATGCCTGAGGCAGCAACAGAGGTAAGCTTTTTCCAGGTCCTACCAACCTGCTGGTTGAGGCCCCTGCAGTGCACAGAGAAGTGTGGGGAAAGGGCCGCGGTCCCCCTCCCCCCTCTCCCTACTCCCTCGTCCCCAGCTGCATGCAGACCACAGCCTCGTCCCAGGGAGGGAAAGGCCACTCCCCACCTATCATCTCTCTTGAGTCTCCACCAGCCTGGCGGGAGGAGAAGGGGCACCAGGGATGTCTCCTCTGCAGCTGCTGTTCACACAGAACAGGAAGGTCCCTTTCCCGTCTCACCCTGGGTCTCCAGCTAAGGCGATGCTCCGCAAACCCATCCTGTCTGTTGCAGGAGGAGTAGGGGAGAGAGGGTGGGAAGCAGGAAAACTGAGATGAGATGGGGAAGAGCCAGTTCTAGACCCTCCCTTACACTCCATCCCTTCCAGGGCACCCATATACTAGAAACGAACTCGTCATTGCCAACAGTGTCCAGAAGCCATTTAGTTTCATCCTTTATTTATATTTTTTCTGACCTTTAGGGAATAATCTCACCCTATTTTACATAATTTTATTTTACTATTTTTATATTTATAGGATCCTTTAAAGTAATCTTTAACATTAGAAAATACAGTGAAGGTAATCTTAAGTATTATCATTTAACTCTCTGGGGAATAGTCATTCTTTAACTTTTCAATACACTATTTGATTATCCTTATCAGGTCATTTACAATTTGTTCTGCCCCTAGAGACGTTGCCCATGTGGCTGCCGTGTCCCATTTGTGTCATTAGGTGGCGGAGAGAAGAGAGGCTTGTCTATGCTCAGTGTTCTGGCCTGTGGACGTCTGGAGGATTAATAGTCTGACACTTGACAGAAAAGGACTTCCTTGGTGGTGCAGTGGTTAAGAATCCGCCTGCCAACGCAGGGGACACGGGTTCGAGCCCTGGTCCGCGAAGATGCCATATGCCACAGAGCAACTAAGCCCGCGAGCCACAACTACTGAAGCCCGCGCGCCCTAGATCCTGTGCTCCACAACAAGAGAAGCCACCACATTGAAAAGGCTGCACCGCAACGAAGAGTAACCCCTGCTCGCCACAACTAGAGAAAGCCCGTGCGCAGCAACAAAGACCCAACGCAGCCAAATATAAATTAAATAAATAAATTTATAAAATAAATAAATAAAATTTGTTTATCTATTTTCACTTTGGAAACAGAAAGTGTTGTCTTTAGAAAGGACCAGATACCAGTCTATGTGCCAAACCTGGGGACGTGCCTTCTCTTTATTAGCTGGCCTTAAACAGGCCCTTTTCATACTTCAAAACAGATTGCCATGGTGATCTCGATAAAGACCTAACCCTAGTCAGATAGGAAATACTGAACTCTGCGTTTTGAACCATTCAGGTGGCTTAGGAGATGCTCAATCAACTATCTCCAAAGAAGATCCATGGAAACCGCTCAAATGATGTTGCCATTTTGTTTCCAAGATTATTGTCTCCATCTGAAGATTCTTCTCTGTTCTCGGGCCAAACCTAAGTCATAATAGGCTGAGGGTCAGACCCAGAGACGAGGTGGGCTGAGGAAAAGAAAAAAGTAGCAAAGTCAAACAGAAATGAGGAAGTGCATTCCTGATCGTGGGTCTCTAGCAGCTCATTGGCTTTAGGGGTTGCCAAGCCAAGGACCTCACTCTTCAAATTTGTCAAAGTGGCAGGGGACCTGGGCTGGTCCTGGAAGAAGTCTCTTCATCCACAGCCATCATAGCTGACAGCTCCTTCAAAATTAAAGAGTCTTAGGAAGAGTAGCAATTCATAAGGAGAAGCATGAATGAATTTCTTTATGTTCCACTAAAAAAAAAAAAAAAAAGAAAGACAACTGCCCTTATACTGACTGTCTTCTCTTATGAGGCTTCATTGGTTTGATAATTAAAGGTAACTTTTTAAAATTTAAGAACTAGTATTGAAAATGAGCTTAAACACAAACCCTATTCATCACTTTATTGTGATCAATAAATACTTCATGAATTTGTCATTACAAGAGTGAGAGTTTCCACCTATTTAAACTAATCTTTTTGCCATGTTCACAAATCTTGAGTTAAAGGATCCTCTAAGTATTATAAGATACAGATGTCTTTATTTATTTTATGGTCCCTACCATTGGGCTTCAAAGTTTTGATCACAAATAAAGAGCACCCTAAACAAAATTCTGAGTTAATGAGGTTTCTTTCCACTGGGTGTGTTACACGTTGCAGACACTCCAGTTGTCACGATGCTGGTGGCCTTGGACTTGGGCACGACCAACCACACACTCAATGACACTCCTTACTGCAGCCCTGGTTTGCTCTTGAGAGACATCACAAAGGCATGGTACCCTCCCCTTTGCACTCATCCCCACCCCAACCCAAAAGAGGAACCAAAAGAGTTCCTGGTGGAATAGAGCCAGATCAGAGAGAGGTTGCACAGCCCTGAATACCCTCATACACATACTTGTGTGTGCTGTACAGTGACTGGCCTCAAATCACAGTCCTAAAGACAAGATGTCTGTTCCATCTCTTGGATACTCAAAACCAAGCAGTAAATATATCTTGCAAACAGGGATACCTGCCATTTCACTGAACTACAATAATAGCTGACATTCACTAAGCTTTTCCTATGTGCCCAGCACTGTTCAAAGTCTGCTCTATGTGTCTCCAGAGAGGTTAAATAATTTGCCTAAACTGACACAACTAATAAGTGGTCTAGCTGGGATGGGAACATGAGCAGTGCTGCTCTAGAACCAGATGATTTTAATCTTTACACCAGTCTCCCTCCCTTAACTTCTCTTTACCTTGAATGTCTTCAAAATAACGATAATACAACCTTATGATAAGGATGTTGTGAGGATCCAAATAAATAAATAAAACACTTGATACAGTGTCTAGTACAGGGGAAAAGCTCAATGAGTGTGAGTTGGTAGGAATAGTGGATAACTTGCCCAAAGTCACAGGAGTAAATGACTGAACTAGGACTCCAATCAGGGACCCTGCTCCCAGGGTCCACCCTTAACACTACTACTGGTCCTGCCGCTCTGCATCAGTGATGTCACAGGTAAAGTACCCAGAACCAGGGCTGGCACAGAACAAACACTCAGGAAAGGCCAGTAACACTCCTGTCTCACGTCTCCCTCCTTCTTGCTGAGGGATGAACCAAGGCACAGAAATACTCTTGTTTAAGGTAATGACCAACGTTGAAAAGAGAAGCTGATTCAAATTCCACCTCATACTTCCTTTCTCATGCTTACATACGAGACCAAAAGTACAGTCCGTAAAACAGAAGGCACAATTTTTAAAAAATATATTGTGTATTTGGCTTCCTCTTTTACTTCCCTATTATCATCTTGCCCCGTTGTATTAAAACTACCAGAAGGAACGGATCCCTCGTTAGTCATGATTTATCATCTGCCTCATGTCAGAGAGGATGCTGAGATTAATCATATGTTCACAGTCTGCTTACGTGAGGCACACGGCACATTTCATTGTGCAATGAACAACATTCATTCATGCTGTAAGTATGAACACACAAGTTTCAGTTTTGAAGGAAGTTAGCAACCATCCAATATGTCTTTAGCAATATAATAGTGCACTTCTAGATTTTTCTCCTTAAGAAATCTTGTACTCTAGATATTATAGAAGACAATCTTCCAACTTTGTCCTCTGATTTTTTCCCTGTGATGGAGCCATCTTTAAAATCACGAGGCGATCATTCTGGGCTTCTTGGCTTATCTAGACTGCAAATCAAATCTTAAATATAGTAGTTGTGACTACTAAATAGCAAAAGAAGTCAGTTTGGCTAAATGCTTTAAGCAATCAGTCAACTCAATCAAAAACATCAATTAAGCTGTATGTTTATTTGAATCTATTTGTTGTTAGATTAACAAGAAAAAGTTTATCGGGCTTCCCTGGTGGCGCAGTGGTTAAGAATCCACCTGCCAATGCAGGGGACACAGGTTCAAGCCCTGGTCCAGGAAGATTCCACATGCTGCGGAGCAACTAAGCCCGTGCACCACAACTACTGAGCCTGTACTCTAGGGCCCGCGAGCCACAACTACTGAAGCCCGTGCACCTAGAGCCCATGCTCCGCAACAAGAGAAGCCACCTCAATGAGAAGCCTGCGCACCACAACAGAGTAGCCCCCGCTCACCTCAACTAGAGAAAAGCCCGCATGCAGCAACAAAGACGCAACATAGCCAAAAATAAAAAAAAATAATAAATGAAAGAAAAGAATGAGTTTATAGCTGATCCACATGTAAGCTCAAAAATTGTTTGAAAAAGATAATTTCATTCACTGCAAATATCCCTTCATTAGTTGTCGACATATTTTCAGGATAAATATGGGTTTTGCTAAGATGTACATTTTAAGCATCATTAAAAGGCATGAAGTTGACTCTGCTCAGTTTTAGGAATAAAATTTTATTTTATAAAGTATTAATTTTCAAAAGAAAACCAGATTTACCATTTGAGTTATTCACAGAACCTGATTATCCAGACTACATTTCATTTAATCAGTCTAACCTTTAGATTCTGTTGAAAGCAATGATAATTGACAGATAATTTTTTAGCCAGGAGACCATATTAGACTGAACTCAGTACTGTTCAAGGTCACAGGCTGTTCTAAAGGGAAAACAGCAATGACTGATTTAATTATTAAGAGTAGAATTAAAATAAGTCAGACAGAGAAAGACAAATACTGTGTGATATCACTTATATATGGAATCTAAAAAAATACAACAAACTAGTGAATAAAACAAAAAAGAAGCAGAAAAAAAAAGAGTAGAACTTACCAAAGTTGGTACTTCCTTTTCTTACTCTTTAACAAAGTATACAGGTCTGTCAGTTCTTAAACACTAAAAATGTTACACATATGGTCATACACAAAATTACATTTGTCAAGAGAAAGAAATCTAACTTCCACAAACTTACAAAAGATTTTCCAAATTTGCGCAACTCAAGGTCAACATTCAACTTGCTATGCACTCACAGATTGCCTAGTTGAAACCATTCAAGACAAAGTATTTTCATTATGCTCCTGCAGTATAGTAGGTCAAGTGGCATTTTTTGTAGGATGCAGAGCAATGCTCTTCTTATCTGTGCTTTATTTAAATATAATATTCTCATAGACGCTTTGCTTAAAGTACAGCATGCCACTGAAGACCACTGGTCAGCCCTTGGCATGAAGAAACATTTAGAGACTTGGTCCAGGTTCCTTTCCCTTAATCTCACCAACCTTAGTCCTGGCTGCCAACTGGCCTATTTTTTTTTTTCTCCAGCTGCACCATGGAGCTTTTCCAGGGACCAGAGCCTGCTAGAAAAGTCGGGTTCAGTTACATTTTTTATTCTCTGCAGTCAAGAACGCGTCCCTTGAAAGAAGGTGTGCCCTAGATTATAGAGCTAGCCCTAAATCACACTCTGGGGGCAAATCCTCCTCTTTAGGAGCCAATCTTTGCATTACTTAGTCTTGTTAGGAGTCTGATCTTTTTGGACAGAACAGAGGAAATGCTTTTCGTGCTGAAAATGGGATCTTTGCTTTATTTGTTATTTTCCTCACAAAACCTCTGCTACCTGTCTCCCCCTTCCCTAGGAGTAGCCTAAGATATTAAATATGTACTTATCATAGTGCACAGTAATTACAGAAAGATGTTCCAAATCTCCTTCACAAATGTCTAAATTCTCAAAAATTTTGACAGAACATATTTTCCTTACAATATGCAGTATAGTGAAGATTGTAATTTACTAACCTCAGGGACATATTAAGAGCTATTGCAACCAACAAAGACCTACTGTATAGCACAGGGAACTATACTCAATATCTTGTAATAACCTATAATGGAAAAGAATCTGAAAAGGAATATATATATCTGAATCACTTTGCTTTACCCCTGAAACTAACACAACATTGTAAACCAACTATACTTCAATAAAAATTTAAATAAAATAAATAAATAAATAAAATTAAGACAACATACAAAAAAGAGCTATTGCAATCTCAATTTTGAGAAAAGAATGATGAAGAAGATTAAAGCCAATATAGGCTGAGATGATGGGTTGTTGGTTACTCACTAGCTAAGAGTTAATTTTCTCTGATACTTGGGCATGGGCAGAAAGATAAATCACTGCTTTTCATGTGCTTTCCATCAAAACAGTAAACTTTATTTTTTTTAAGTGTTTTAAAATATTTATTTATTTATTTTTGGCTGTGTTGGGTCTTCGTTGCTGTGCGTGGGCCTTCTCTAGTTGCAGCGAGCGGGGGCTACTCTTCATTGCAGTGCACGGGTTTCTCATGGCGGTGGCTTCTCTTGTTGCAGAGCACAGGCTCTAGGCACACGGGCTTCAGTAGTCGTGGCTCGTGGGCTTTGTTGCTACGCGGCATGTGGGATCTTCCCAGACCAGGGCTGGAACCCGTGTCCCTTGCATTGGCAGGAGGATTCTTAACCACTGCGTCACCAGGGAAGTCCCAAAAAAATAAACTTTAAGTGCTTGAGAAGGATCAGCTGTATTTGTTTACACTTCGATCAGCCAAACAAGATGGTGAATTCTGGGAGAGCAGAGTCTTTGTATTATTTTGGGCAGGTAGTACCAGGCCTGTCTTAAGGTGAGGCTGTAATAAATGAATGAATTAGTGAGCATTTACCCAGATCCTAGAGTAAAGAGCTCTTGGCTTTCCAACTGCTCTCTTACTGCTCATGTTTGAAGTGTTTCTCCAGTTTTACTTCCAGGTAAGCAGGCAGGCACCTTTGTGTTCTGAGCTCCTAGTGAGCAACGATGTTGTGTGTTCACCTCTAGTCCCAAGTCTAGTCTCCTCCAATCACCAGTTTAACTAGGAAAAATTTCTGATCCCTGGAAACAAGTATCAGATTTGTCAGATAAATTAAATTTGAACAGTTCAATTCAAAATGTGTTTTTGAAAAATACCTACTGTGTGCAGGCACTATGCCAGCTGGTTAGAACTTACAAAAGTAAGTTATGACACAGAGAGGAGAGAGGAGAGGAAAGAGAGGAGAGGGGAGAGGGGAGAGAGAGTAAGTGATCAGAGCTGAGGAAGCTTGGAAGAGAGGTACTTCGTCTGTGGACCTAAAAGAGGCTTCCCGGAGGTGATGAGGACTCATGTGCTGAATGTTGAAAGATGAGATAGAATTATCAAATCAAAGACATGTAGAAAGGAAATTTCAGGTTGGGGATACAGCTTGAGTAGAGGCAGGGAATCTGGAGTCAGTGTGAAGGGGCTGGATGTCAACAACCGGACAGGTCCGTATTACCAAAGCATAGAGTATGAGGCGGGAATGTCGGGGGTAGGGCTGAGAGGGAGATGCATGCCCTTGTAGACCAGGCTGAGACTTGATTTGGAAAGCTGTGGCAGAACACTTCAGGATTGCAAGCAGGGCCAATTGCACCCATCTGACTTGCCAAGGACCTCTGACTCCCCCTTTGACCTCTCTTTACCCTCATCCTTCACCTCTATGTATTTCTTGTGCATGTGGGGTGTCCTTCCCATGCTTTGAAAAGCACTGGAAGCAAAAACATGGCCCACTTAGACAATCAAGTTCTCTCCCCCAGAGACTTTGTAAATTATCATACGGGACAAGATGACTTCTAATGCATTATGGTTCACAGGCTAGAATGCACTGATAAAACCAAGGACATTCACCTGGAAGATGGTGAAGGCCTCAACCATTACTTTCCATTACTTTCAAACTTTATGCTTAGCAACTGACTTCATCCCATTAAGGTCCAAAGTGGAGAAAAGGAAGCTCATTCCAAAATTGAGGCAACGAACTCTTTCAGGAAACTGCTTTATTTCATCAATTACTTTGTTGTAGATAGTCTTGCATATTCTTTTTTTTCCTTTTTAAAAAAATTTTATTGAAGTATAGTTGATTTACAATGTTGTGTTAATTTCTGCTGTACAGCAAAGTGATTCAGTTATACATATATATATTCTTTTTCATATTCTTTTCCATTATGGTTTATCACAGGATATTGAATATAGTTCCCTGTGCTACACAGTAGGACCTTGTTGTTTATCCATCTTATATATAATAGTTTGTATCTGCTAATCCAAATCTTGCATATTCTGGATGCAGTGAAATCAGGGGCAGTTTGTGATCAACAACTGTCCCCAGTTGTTGGTTTTGAGCCCTAGAATGCCAAGAATCAGGGTGTGGTCATGATAGAACATGAAAGCCACAAGCAATATCAGCTCCAGAGTTAAAGACAACTTCTTCCCCAACAATCTCTTGCTCTGGTTCTTACCTCCTTGCCTGCTTCTACTGGTGCTAAAAGGAATGCAAACCGAAGGCTCTTGGATGTAAGAAAGGCCAGGTTGATTTGGAAATATGTCTGCACTCTGAAATTCACTTAGCAGGTGTTATGGACTGAATGGTGCCCCCCCCCCCATTCATATATTGAATCCCTAACCACCAAAGTAACTGTATTTGGACATAGGGCCTTAAACGAGTTAATTACGATAAAATGAAGACATAATGGTAGGGCCCTAATTTAATAAGACTGATGTCCTTATAAGAGGACCAGACACCAAAGGTATCTATCTTTCTCTCCTTCCCTCCCCTCTCCTCATGTGTACAGAAGAAAGGCCATGTGAGGACACAGCAAGAAGGCAGCTGGCTGCAAGCCAAGGAGGTTGGCCTCAACAGAAACCAACCCTGCCGGCACCCTGATCTTACATTTCTAGACTCCAGAACTGTGAGAAGATAATGTCTGTTGTTTAAGCCACCCATTCTGTGGCATTTTGTTATGGCGGCCTGAGCAGACTAATACACCAGGGTTATTATACATATAACGTAACCTCTGCTTTGTGAAACTCAGAGAGCCCTGTGCACGCTAGAGTATACCAGGAGTATACACAGGCCCTTTTTCCTTAACCAAACAAACAAAACCAAAAGACTTTCTTGTTAGTTGTATAAGGAACACACATGGGCATAATAAAATGTTCATATAGTACACATGGGATTTGAGGAAGTTAAAACTCTTCCCCTCGTCCGAGACACTCACCCTGCCATCTTCCTTTCCTAGAGGAAAATACTGCTATAATATATTAGAATATAGACAGATCGATGGATAGATATAGATTAACCTCTCTTTTAATATGAATGAGAACATTCCACATACACTGTTCTTTTTTTTTAAATTAATTAATTTATTTATTTATTTATTTTTGGCTGCGTTGGGTCTTTGTTGCGGTGCGCGGGCTTCTCATTGCGGTGGCTTCTCTTGTTGCAGAGCACGGGCTCTAGGCACATGGGCTCAGTAATTGTGGCACGCAGGCTCAGTAGTTGTGGCATGAGGGCTTAGTTGCTCCGTGGCATGTGAGATCTTCCTGGACCAGGGCTCGAACCCATGTCCCCTGCATTGGCAGGAGGATTCTTAATCACTGCGCTGCCAGGGAAGTCCCCACATATACTGTTCTGAATCTTGCTTTTTTTTACTTATTAACTTAAAACTCATTTCACAGTAGATGTGTATGTAGAGGGACCTCATATTTTTAAAACTTTGATTTCCATGATTTATAAGGATATAGTACAAATTATATAACCTGTCTTCAGTTGAAAGGTCATTTAGGTTTTTTCAGTCTTTGTGCGTCAATAGAAATGATACCACAATAAAACGTACATTCATCTTTGTCACATATACAAGTATATGTGTGAGGTAAATTCTTGTAAATAAGATTCTGATTCAAAAGACATTTGCAATTTTAGATACTTTATTTTTATTTTATAAATATAGTAGCCAAAGAATTCAAGTGGGAGTTTATCCCAGAAAATCTTTTGCAGTTAGTGAAATTAGGGTATAACTAAGAACATTCAGGATACAACACACACAGTTTAGGTGATCTTGGTATAGTGGTGGGACAGCAGTGATTGGAAAACGAAAGTAATTAACATGTACATGCTCTGTTGAGGGAGACTGAGGGGAAACAGGTGTTCAGCCTAGAAAAACATTTCTCAGTGGACTTCCTACGAAGTCAATGTGTCTTGGGTTTAACTTTGAAACAAATTTTAAAAATTAAAAATTGAAAAAAAAAAGAAATTGCCAAATGTAGCCATTCTTCCAGCTTTTAGAGGGAGGAGGGGGCATTTAGTTGGCCACATCTCACCATTATGTCATTATCAAAGGTCTTTCCTAGACAACCTCCATGTGTCTAGATGCCATATGACTAACCGATTCCGGGACTTGAGATAGGGAATAATCCTAGAAGGCTGGGTCACCAGAGGTCAACTGATCTGCTGAGCAAGTTGGTCTTATCTCTGTTATTACACATGGCCGTGGGACTCTTCTCCTCTTCCACCTTGCCTCTGGGGAAATTGTGTTGACTCAACTTTTCAGATTCTTCTTAGTTTCCACCTAGTAATAGAAGAGAAAGAGAATCAAAATTAAGAGTTGTGTCTAAGTCAAACCTCCAACTTTAATATCACAGAGCCTTTTCCTTCTTAGCACTTACACAAGTGAATTTTATGTTTATCTTTTGAATAGTATTTGATTCCTACCTGTTGTAAGCTTCTTGTGGTACCAGTGGTGTTTGGTTTTCTTCAATATGCAATGCCAGCATCTTCCACAGCACCAGGCATCTAATAAGCGTTCACCAACAATTAGTGGATTAATGTGTAGGTTATAAGTAGAGTCTAACACACGAATACAGGATTGCAAAAGTAATTTGGGGCCCAGTGTACAACTGAGAGATGAGTTTAGATCATTTCATAAATCAGAGTCTGATGAAAAGGGATAAATTAATCTAGGGCTGAAGGCACGATACCTAGATCCCGCAGGTACATTTAAATAAATCCATAAGAGAGATAGCCTCCAGCTGCAGTGCCCTTCTTAGATCTATACCAGTGGTTCCTGGAAGTGTGGTCCCTAGAGCAACGGCACCAATGTCACCTGGGGACTGGTTGGAAATGCAAATTCTCAGGCCTCAATCAGAAATTCTGGGGCCAGTGTCTTTTAACAAGCCCTCCAGGTGGTTTGGACACACTAAAATTTGAGAACCACTGAGATACACAAACCTTATCACTTTAAAATGATAGGGGGAAAAAGACCAGTAAAAAGTCTAAGTTTCTTGATGGAAATATGAATGAAAAATGAAGGGAAGAACTGGAGACCAGAGTCTGCACAAGGTTTTTAGCTATTCAACAGTTCCCTGCTGGCATCTGAAGACTCGATTTTTTAAACTGTTAACCTGTTGCTGACATGACTGTGTTAATTCCCATTTCAACAGCTGTTTCCCTTAATTCAGAATACAACTTCTTGTATTTGACAGTTTTCCTTCACACACCATTTTTGTGGGTATGTATATACCTGACTTGGGGAAAATTGGGGAAAAAAACCACAGCTTTTTAATTTGTTTAAAAGAGACTTTCTGCCTGTTGCGTTTTGTGCTCTTAACCAATTTAAGAAGCCAAAAGCATTTTTAGTTTTATCTTGTCTATGTTTTCCACTGTTGATTTGTTTGTGCCCTGTATTAACTGCCATTTTCTAAAATTTTTTTCAATAAAAGGAAAGAAGATGTGAAAAAAAAATTTTCCCTGCTGAAAACGCCTTGGAGAGAGTAGCCCCACCATGTTTCTGTCTTCACCATCATGTCATTTTTTTTTTGTACAATCTCATTCAGAGCCTTGCCCATCTGCATGCAAAGCACTTATAAGCCCCTCATACACCAAAGATGATCTGAGAATAATTCCATCACTTAAAAATTTATTGAGATAGTTTTGAGACAACTATAATATAGAATAGTGGTGATAATAGACAATATTTATAGGAAAAAAGTAGGTTATAATGAAGAGTGCAGGCTAGATTTAGGCTGCCTGGTTTTGAATTCTGACTCTATGACTTCCTAGTTGTGTGACTCCAGTCAAGTTACTTTACCTTTTTGTGACTTGGTTTCCTCATCTGTAACATGGAGTTCATTAATAGTACATTCAGTTCCTACCTCACGGGGTCACTGTGAGGATTTAGTGAAATAAAATATATGGCCTTGGTACATAGTACATGCTCAATAAATATGAACCATATAACATGCAGAATGTCTACATATATACCTACACACACACACACACAAACCCAAAAGTCTTGTTCCCAGAGCCTCCTCGGGCTGAATCCCAGGTGGTGTTGTGACAGCAGATTTTCTGCTATCAGCCTAAGATACAACAGAAGGAGAACGTGGGCCTCTCATGTAAGTGAACCCATGTGCCTCAGGGAGAAGACATCCCTGTCCTGCTTTCCCCCAATCCCCTCATCAACACACACCCCATCATGTTGAGCCAGCTGTAACTGGAAGTGGAGTTGTGCTATGTCGGTGGGGACGGGCTAACCCAGGAAGGATCCAAAAATGTCTCTCTTCCGTTTGTCCACTCCACCCCACAACCAGGAAGGAATAAAAGTTGCCGGCAGGCCTGGAAGGGTTGTTGTGACTGGGAGAAGGGGAAGTGGCATCAGAAGGGATGTGGTGTGGCCGACTCCAGGGCTGGGTGTGGATCCAGCTACACAGCTCAGTGGTACACCAGTGCCAAGGAGGCAGGTGGGAGCTAAGCCAGTCCTGGCTGAGAGTGTCTGATTGCCATTGAAGGGGCTTCCCTGACAAGAGGAAGAGTGTTCAGATGATGAGCAAAGAGACAAATATTCACCCTGAGTATTAGGCATAGGAATCCTCGTCATGGAGGGAGATGAATTCCTTTGAAAGTACCACATTGGCAAAACCACACTTGCCAAGAAAAATCTATCATAACAAATAGATTAGGGAAGAAACATTTAAAATGAAATGGCATTACATGTCTATATTTTTAACTGCAAAAGGAAGTTCTAGAAGGCTTCAGTTTTCAAAACATGTTAGACTCATCAAAACACTGTGAGGCAGCTGGCCTATTTGGTGGCCCTCCTGCTGCCTGAACCTGGGCCTCCACTGTTTAGGAAACACTGTGTCTGCATTGGCAGCTGCAGAGGGTAGATTACCACAAGTTTTACACGGGAACCCTGCATCTCTTTTAAAGGGGGGAATTCAGAGTCATCTGCATTATCCCGTTTCCCTTTCAAGTCTGAGCAAGTGCTAGGGTAACCACTGACCTTTTCATACATTCTCATGACTCTTTTCAGGGTCAATTCTACACATAGATAAGAAAGTGGAACAGAAACACATCTTCTTCCACCCAGACCTGCCCTTGCACACTTGGAGAGAAAGAGGCCTTAATTGCGGTCCTGACCTTCAGTTAACTCTGCATACTAAAGAAGCATCAAAGAAATCTTTGGAGTACAGATGCAAAGCCACGTTACCTCAAAATAGCACTTAGCCATGGGAATAAAGGATGTCTCTTTGTCCATATATATTAATAGGCAGAGATTAATATTTGGAAAGATGTTTACCAAAAGACCAATTGTTATCTCTAAGTGGTGATATTTTGGGAGACTTTCTTTCTCACTTATACTTTTCTATCATGTTCATTTTTTATAATAAAGATTTGTTACTTTAATAATCTGAAAATTTAAACTATTTTATTCTTGGGGAAAAAGAAGTACTATTGTGTCTGTTGAAAGCCCTAAAAAGTAATAAAAATGCAAAGTCACATTACTATTCCAACCAAAAAAACAGTGAGAGATACTTTCATACAAAATATTAGATAATGTTGTGGAGAATTGGATGCTGTCCCATGCTGCTGGGGCAAGGATTAGATACAATCTTTCTGGGGAGTAATTTGCCAATGTGTGTTAAGAGCATTAAAAAGGTACGTTCCCAATGTTCACAGCAGCACTACTTACAGTAGCCAAGACCTGGAAACAACCTAAGTGTCCATCAACAGATGAATGGATAAAGAAGATGTAGTATATATAGAAAATGGAATATTATTCAGCCATAAAAAAGAATGAAATGTTGTCTTTGGCAGCAACCTGGGTGGACTTAGAGAATATCATACTAAGTGAAATAAGTCAGACAAAGAAAGAGAAATATTATATATCACTTATATGTGGAATCTAAAAAATAATACAAATGAATCTATTTACAAAACAGAAACAGACTCACAGACATAGAAAACAAACTTATGGTTACCAAAGGGAAAAAGGGAGGGGGAGAGGGATAAATTAGAAGTACTGTATGGGATTAACAGATACACACTACTATGTATAAAATAGATAAGCAACAAGGATTTACTGTTTAACACTGGCAACAATATTCAATATCTTGTAATAAACTATAATGGAAAATAATGTGAAAAATATATATATATGTAACTGAATCATTTTGCTGTATACTTGAAACTAACACAATATTGTAACTCAACTATACTTCAATAAAAAATAAAATAAAATATAATTTTACATCTAAAAAATGATGCATTCTAGGGGGAGGAGCTTCAAGATGGCGGAAGCGTAAGACGTGGAGATCACCTTCCTCTCCACAAATTCATCAGAAATACGTCTACATGTGAAACAACTCCTACAGAACACCCACTGAACGCTGGCAGAAGACCTCCCAAAAGGTAAGAAACTCCCCACGTACCTGGGTAGGGCAAAAGAAAAAAGAAAAAACAGAGACAAAAGAATAGGGACGGGCCCTGCACCAGTGGGAGGGAGCTGTGAAGGAGGAAAGGTTTCCACACACTAGGAGCCCCTTTGCGGGCGGAGACTGCGGGTGGCGGAGGGGGGAGGCTTCGGAGCCACGGAGGAGAGCGCAGCCACAGGGGTGCGGAGGGCAAAGCGGAGAGACTCCCGCACAGAGGAGCGGCGCCGAGCAGCCCTCACCAGCCCGAGAGGCTTGTCTGCTCCCCTGCCGGGGCGGGCGGGGCTGGGAGCTGAGGCTCAGGCTCCGGTCGGATTGCAGGGAGAGGACTGGGGTTGGCGGCGTGAACACAGCCTGAAGGGGTTAGTGCACCACAGCTAGCCGGGAGGGAGTCCGGGAAAAAGTCTGCAGCTGCCGAAGAGGCAAGAGACTTTTTCTTACCTCTTTGTTTCCTGGTGCGCGAGGGGAGGGGATTCAGAGCGCCGCCTAAACGAACTCCAGAGACGGGCGCGAGCCGCGGCTCTCAGCGCGGACCCCAGAGACGGGCAGGAGACGCTAAGGCTGCTGCTGCCGCCACCAAAAAGCCTGTGTGCGAGCACAGGTCACTCTCCACACCGCCCCTCCCGGGAGCCTGTGTGGCCCGCCACTGCCAGGCTCCCGTGATCCGGGCACAACTTCCCCGGGAGAACGCACGGCGCGCCTCGGGCTGCTGCAACGTCACGCCGGCCTCTGCCGCCGCAGGCTCGCCCCGCCTCCTCCGTACCGCTCCCTCCCCCCGGCCTGAGTGAGCCAGAGCCCCCGAAGCAGCTGCTCCTTTAACCCCGTCCTGTCTGAGCGGGAACAGACGCCCTCAGGCGACCTACACGCAGAGGCGGGTCCAAATCCAAAGCTGAACCCCGGGAGCTGTGCGAACAAGGAAGAGAAAGGGAAATCTCTCCCAGCAGCCTCAGGAGCAGCGGATTAAAACTCCACAAACAACTTGATGTGCCTGCATCTGTTGAATACCTGAATAGACAACGAATCATCCCAAATTGAGGAGGCAGACTTTGGGAGCAATGACATATATATATTTTTCCCTTTCTCTCTTTTTGTGAGTGTGTATATGTATGCTTCTTTGTGTGATTTTGTCTGTATAGCTTTGCTTTTACCATTTGTCCTAGGGTTCTGTCTGTCCTTTTTTTTTTTTTTTTTACTTTAAAAAAATTTTTCTTAATAATTATTTTTTATTTTAATAACTTTATTTTATTTTATTTTATTTATTTATTTCTATTTTTTCTCCCTTTTATTCTGAGCCGTGTGGATGAAAGGCTCTTGGTGCTCCAACCAAGCGTCAGGGCTGTGCCACTGAGGTGGGAGAGCCAAGTTCAGGACACTGGTCCACAAGAGACCTCCCAGCTCTACATAATAACAAATGGTGAAAATCTCCCAGAGATCTCCATCTCAACGCCAAGACCCAGCTTCACTCAACGACCAGCAAGCTACAGTGCAAGACACCCAATGCCAAACAACTAGCAAGACAGGAACACAACCCTATCCATTAGCAGAGAGGCTGCCTAAAATCATAATAAGGCCACAGACACCCCAAAACACACCACCAGACATGGACCTGCCCACCAGAAAGACAAGATACAGCCTCATCCACCAGAACACAGGCACTAGTCCCCTCCACCAGGAAGCCTACACAACCCACTGAACCAACCTTAGCCACTGGGGACAGACACCAAAAACAACGGGAACTATGAAGCTGCAGCCTGCGAAAAGGAGACCCCAAAAACAGTAAGTTAAGCAAAATGAGAAGACAGAGAAACACACAGCAGATGAAGGAGCAAGGCAAACACCCACCAGACCTAAGAAATGAAGAGGAAATAGGCAGTCTACCTGAAAAAGAATTCAGAATAATGATAGTAAAGATGATCCAAAATCTTGGAAATAGAATAGAGAAAATATAAGAAACATTTAACAAGGACCTAGAAGAACTAAAGAGCAAACAAACAATCATGAACAACACAGTAAATGAAATTAAAAATTCTCTAGAAGGGATCAATAGCAGAATAACTGAGGCAGAAGAACGGATAAGTGACCTGGAACATAAAATAGTGGAAATAACTACTGCAGAGCAGAATAAAGAAAAAAGAATGAAAAGAATTGAGGACAGTCTCAGAGACCTCTGGGACAACATTAAATGCACCAACATTCGAATTATAGGGGTCCCAGAAGGAGAAGAGAAAAAGAAAGGGACTGAGAAAATATTTGAAGAGATTATAGTTGAAAACTTCCCTAACATGGGAAAGAAAATAGCCACGCAAGTCCAGGAAGCACAGAGAGTCCCATACAGGATAAATCCAAGGAGAAACATGCCAAGACACATATTAATCAAACTATCAAAAATTAAATACAAAGAAAAAATATTAAAAGCAGCAAGGGAAAAACAATAAATAACACACAAGGGAATCCCCATAAGGTTAACAGCTGATCTTTCAGCAGAAACTCTGCAAGCCAGAAGGGGGTGGAAGGACATATTTAAAGTGATGAAAGGGAAAAACCTACAAGCAAGATTACTCTACCCAGCAAGGATCTCATTCAGATTTGAGATCAGAATACACATTCTTCTCAAGTGCTCATGGAACATTCTCCAGGATAGATCATATCTTGGGTCACAAATCAAACCTTGGTAAATTTAAGAAAATTGAAATCGTATCAAGTATCTTTTCTGACCACAACACTATGAGACTGGACATCAATTACAGGAAAAAATCTGTAAAAAATACAAACACATGGAGGCTAAACAATACACTACTTAATAACCAAGAGATCACTGAAGAAATCAAAGAGGAAATCAACAAATACCTAGAAACAAATGACAATGAAAACACGACAACCCAAAAACTATGGGATGCAGCAAACGCAGTTCTAAGAGGGAAGTTTATAGCAATACAATCCTACCTTAAGAAACAAGAAACATCTCAAATAAATAACCGAACCTTACACCTAAAGCAATTAGAGAAAGGAGAACAAAAAACCCCCAAAGTTAGCAGAAGGAAAGAAATCATGAAGATCAGATCAGAAATAAATGAAAAAGAAATGAAGGAAACGATAGCAAAGATTAATAAAACTAAAAGCTGGTTGTTTGAGAAGACAAACTAAATTGATAAACCATCAGCCAGACTCATCAAGAAAATAAGGGAGAAGACTCAAATCAATAGAATTAGAAATGAAAAAGAAGAGGTAACAACTGACACTGCAGAAATACAAAGAATCATGAGAGATTACTACAAGCAACTATATGCCAATAAAATGGACAACCTGGAAGAAATGGACAAATTCTTAGAAATGCACAACCTTCCAAGACTGAACCAGGAAGAAATAGAAAATATGAACAGACCAATCACAAGCACTGAAATTGAAACTGTGATTAAAAATCTTCCAACAAACAAAAGCCCAGGACCAGATGGCTTCACTGGCGAATTCTATCAAACATTTAGAGAAGAGCTAACACCTATCCTTCTCAAACTCTTCCAAAATATAGCAGAGGGAGGAACACTCCCAAACTCATTCTAAGAGGCCACCATCACCCTGATACCAAAACCAGACAAAGATGTCACAGAGAAAGAAAACTACAGGCCAATATCACTCATGAACATAGATGCAAAAATCCTCAACAAAATACTAGCAAACAGAATCCAACAGCACATTAAAAGGATCATACACCATGATCAAGTGGGGTTTATCCCAGGAATGCAAAGATTCTGCAATATATGCAAATCAATCAATGTGATACACCACATTAACAAATTGAAGGAGAAAAACCATATCATCATCTCAATAGATGCAAAGAAAGCTTTTGACAAAATTCAACACCCATTTATGATAAAAACCCTCCAGAAAGTAGGCATAGAGGGAACTTACCTCAACATAATAAAGGCCACATATGACAAACCCACAGCCAACATTGTCCTCAATGATGAAAAACTGAAACCATTTCCACTAAGATCAGGAACAAGACAAGGTTGCCCACTCTCACCACTATCATTCAACATAGTTTTGGAAGTTTTAGCCACAGCAATCAGAGAAGAAAAAGAAATAAAAGGAATCCAAATCGGAAAAGAAGAAGTAAAACTGTTACTGTTTGCAGATGATATGATACTATACATAGAGAATCCTAAAGATGCTACCAGAAAACTACTAGAGCTAGTCAATGAATTTGGTAAAGTAGCAGGATACAAAATTAATGCACTGAAATCTCTTGCATTCCTATACACTAATGATGAAAAATCTGAAAGTGAAATTAAGAAAACACTCCCATTTACAACTGCAACAAAAAGAATAAAATATCTAGGAATAAACCTACCTAAGGAGACAAAAGACCTGTATGCAGAAAATTATAAGACACTGATGAAAGAAATTAAAGATGATACAAACAGATGGAGAGATATACCATGTTCTTGGATTGGAAGAATCAACACTGTGAAAATGACTCTACTCCCCAAAGCAATCTACAGATTCAATGCAATCCCTTTCAAACTACCACTGGTATTTTTCACAGAACTAGAACAAAAAATTTCACAATTTGTATGCAAACACAAAAGACCCCGAATAGCCAAAGCAATCCTGAGAAAGAAAAACTGAGCTGGAGGAATCAGGCTCCCGGACCTCAGACTGTACTACAAAGCTACAGTAATCAAGACAGTATGGTACTGGCACAAAAACAGAAATATAGATCAATGGAACAGGATAGAAAGCCCAGAGATAAACCCATGCACATATGGTCACCTTATCTTTGATAAAGGAGGCAAGAATATACAGTGGAGAAAAGACAGCCTCTTCAATAAGTGGTGCTGGGAAAACTGGACAGTTACATGTAAAAGTATGAAATTAGAACACTTCCTAACACCATACACAAAAATAAACTCAAAATGGATTAAAGACCTAAATGTAAGGCCAGACACTATCAAACTCTTAGAAGAAAACATAGGCAGAACACTCTATGATATAAATCACAGGAAGATCCCTTTTGACCCACCTCCTAGAGAAATGGAAATAAAAACAAAAATAAACAAATGGGACCTAATGAAACTTAAAAGCTTTTGCACAGCAAAGGAAACCATAAACAAGACCAAAAGACAACCGTCCGAATGGGAGAAAATATTTGCAAATGAAGCAACTGACAAAGGATTAATCTCCAAAATTTGCAAGCAGCTCATGCAGCTCAATATTAAAAAAACAAACAACCCAATCCAAAAATGGGCAGAAGACCTAAATAGACATTTCTCCAAAGAAGATATACAGACTGCCAACAAACACAAGAAAGAATGCTCAACATCATTAATCATTAGAGAAATGCAAATCAAAACTACAATGAGATATCATCTCACACCAGTCAGAATGGCCATCATCAAAAAATCTAGAAACAATAAATGCTAGAGAGGGTGTGGAGAATAGGAAACCTCTTGCACTGTTGGTGGGAATGTAAATTGATACAGCCTCTATGGAGAACAGTATGGAGGTTCCTTAAAAAACTAAAAATAGAACTACCATACATACTACTGGGCATATACCCTGAGAAAAATGTAATTCAAAAAGATACATGTACCAAAATGTTCATTGCAGCTTTATTTACAATAGCCAGGACATGGAAGGAACCTAAGTGTCCATCAACAGATGAATGGATAAAGAAGATGTGGCACATATATACAATGGAATATTACTCAGCCATAAAAAGAAACGAAATTGAGTTATTTGTAGTGAGGTGGATGGAACTAGAGTCTGTCATACAGAGTGAAGTAAGTCAGAAAGAGAAAAACAAATACAGTATGCTAATACATATATATGGAATCTAAGAAAAAACCAGTGGCCTTGAAGAACCTAGGGGCAAGATGGGAATAAAGACACAGACCTACTAGAGAATGGACTTGAGGCTATGGGGAGGGGGAAGGTTAAGCTGTGAGAAAGTGAGAGAGTGGCATGGACATATATACACTACCAAACGTAAAGTAGATAGCTAGTGGGAAGCAGCCGCATAGCGCAGGAAGATCAGCTCAGTGCTTTGTGACCACCTAGAGGGGTGGGATAGGGAGGGCTGGAGGGAGGGAGATGCAAGAGGGAAGAGATATGGGAACATATGTATATGTATAAATGATTCACTTTGTTATAAAGCAGAAACTAACACACCACTGTAAAGCAATTATACTCCAATAAAGATGTTAAAAAAAAAATGATGCATTCTAGATGGCCCAGAAATTCCACTTTTAAGAGTCTATATTAAGAAAATAATTGGACAAATATGCATAGATACATAGCCAAACATGTTGAT
Organism: Balaenoptera ricei; assembly: GCF_028023285.1. Lineage (NCBI taxonomy): Eukaryota > Metazoa > Chordata > Mammalia > Artiodactyla > Balaenopteridae > Balaenoptera > Balaenoptera ricei. The sequence goes on along the minus strand of NC_082643.1, from coordinate 25,529,134 downwards.
CAGACATTCACTTATAATATTTTAAAGAAGCAAATAATTAAGGCAAACAAGTTAAATAAATGAAAGTCCATCAAATAAATAATATGCAGTCAATAAAATTAATGATATAAATGTCCATTTAAAATAATCTTGGGGAGCTTCCCTGGTGGTGCAGTGGTTAAGAGTCCACCTGCCAATGCAGGAGACACGGGTTCGAGCCCTGGTTCGGGAAGATCCCACATGCTGCGGACCAACTAAGCCCGTGTACCACAACTACTGAGCCTGCACTCTAGAGCCCACAAGCCACAACTACTGAGCCTGCATGCCACAACTGCTGAAGCCCACGCACCTAGAGCCCGTGCTCTGCAACAAAAGAAGCCACAGTAGTGAGAAGCCCATGCACCACAATGAAGAGTAGTCCCTGCTCACCCCAACTAGAGAAAGCCCGCGTGTGGCAACAAAGACCCAACTCAGCCAAAAATAAATAAATAAATAAATTTATAAAATAAAAATTAAAAAAATTAAACAAAATAAAATAATCTGGGGATGAGTCTTCCCTGGTGGTCCAGTGGTTAAGACTCTGCGCTCCCAATGCAGGGGACTTGGGTTTGATCCCTGGTCAGGGAACTAGATCCCGCATGCCACAACTAAAGATCCCGCACACCTCAGCCAAGATGCTGAGTGCTGCAACTAAGACCCAGCGCAGCCAGATAAATAAAAAAATATTTTAAAAATAAAATAAAATAATCTGAGGATGCGCTCACAATATTGTTATGCACCAAAAGCAAGTTACAAAAGTCTATGTGTAGTGTCAACTCATGTCTGTTTGGAAAGAAAATTACACTATACACTGTAGATTTCAACTTTAAAAATTTTTGCTTATCTGTGTTTTCTAACTTTTCTATAATCAACATGATTTACTTGTGTGATTAAAAATTAAATATCAGAAGGAATATTAACTGGAGATATTTAAATTTGTAAAATAGTTCATGTGACCCCCTCTTAAACACACATACACACACATCTTATAATATAGATGGTTACTTGTTCCACGTTTTGGTAAAGCCTATATATGATGTGACACCAGCTTCAGGGGGTCCCAATGTAGCCGTAAAGATAGTTACATAGAGATGATTTGATCAGATCTAATCTCTAATGCAGCACTGTTTCATCTAACCACCAACCAGCTAACTTTATTTAGAATTCTGTGATTTTCTATTGGCACATCTGAGATAGATTTTAATTTTAGATTTTGTGTTAAAACCCGAGGCCCCAGCTTGTAGAGAAAGATGCATTTGATAGGTATTCATTTTTTTTTTTCAATATGTGCCTTCTACCTCAGTGTTCTTTAGGTGAGTGAGGGGTGGTTCTGTGTAAGGGAAGAAAGAAGAAATTATGTTTTTAAAACTTCCGTTCAGGGACAGAATGTCTCAGCTTTCAATTTGATTGACTGAGTCATCCCCATTAAAAGCAAACTGTAATTTTCATTGGAATAGAAATCAGTGTGATTTAACACATTTCTTTTTATGGAAGATTGCATTTCACAGCCTATAAGAGGATTGCAAGTGACAAAAAAAAAAAAAAAAAAAAAAAATTCTCACCAGTACAATTTTATGATGGAAATGCCTATTTAGGTCTGTATTTTACAGAAGAAATAAAAGACATCATAGAAGGGCAGTACATCCTGTAAAAGAAACCTCAGTGATAAATGCTTAAGGAGAGTGCTGAGAACCTTGGGACAAATAAATAGCGAGTCATTTTTCGCCTTTTCCTCATTTCTGATAAAGGTAGCTCGACAGCCAGCTCTCATGCTTATCCTTGGGGAATTAAGTGATCGGAACTCTGTTATTTCTACTTTAGTGCAGTGAATAAGTTCCTTTTCTCATTTCATGTTTTATATCTAAAGTTTTTCAAAGACTTTCGAGTATTCAGATCATATAAATTTTATGATCCGTAATCTTGTTTGAAAGTTCTGAGAAGCTGGAAATTAAAAGGTAAAGGGTTTAAATATAATTCATCAGTTAGAGGGCTTTGGTAGTAAGTTGTTCTTTTGTGTTAGTACTGGTGCCTAGGTATTCTTTCTTATAAATCATTTAGTCAAACACATATAAAAATGTTTGACGATTTGAGATTCAAGATAGACTATAGTATTTCTCCAATGAGAATGTTGTCAGTATAATAGAAAGAGAGCTGAGTTGTATTATTCTGAAAAGGAAACTGCAATTTTCCCCTCGGGTTGTTTTTTAAATTTTTTAAATTCAATTTATTTAAACTGAAAAAAACCCCTCACAGTTCACCCATTTCTCCCACCTGCTAACCCTCACCTCTTGCTGCCACCAATCTGTTCTCTGTATCTATGAGCTTGGGTTTTGTTTGTTTGCTTTCTAAATTCCACATATAAGAGAGATCATATGGTATTTCTCTGTCTCACTTATTTCACTTAGCATAATGCCCTTGAGGTGTAAAGTTAGGTTGTTTATTTGAGACTTTTCTTATTTCTTGAGGTGGGCATTTATTACCATTAACTTCCCTCTTGGGACTGCTTTTGCTGTATCCCATAAATTTTGATATGTTACATTACCATTTTCTTTTTTCTTAAGGTATTTTAAAAATTTATCTCTTTGATTTCTTCTTTGACACATTGGTTGCTCAGTAGCATATTATTTAATCTCCACATATTTGCAAATTTTCCAGTTTTCTAGTTTCATACCACTGTGGTTGGAAAAGATGCTTGATATGATTTCAATCTTCTTAAATTTAAGTAAGACTTGTTTTGTAGGCGAATATATAATCTTTCCTGGAGAATGTTCCTTGTACACTTGAAAAGAATGTATATTCTGCTGCTGTGAGATAGAATGTCCCATAAATATGGTCTAACATGTAGTTTGTATCCAAAGTTTCCTTATTGGTTTTCTGTCTGGATGATCTATCCATTGATGGAAGTGGGGTATTAAAAGTCCTGAACTATTATTGTATTGCTATGTATTTCTTCTTTTAGGTCTGTAAATATTTGCTGTATATATTTTGTTTTGTTTTTCTTTTTCTTTTTTAATTTATTTATTTTGGTTGCACTGGGTCTTAGTTGCAGCACGCGGATCTTCATTGCTGCGGGCGGGATCGTTAGTTGCAGCATGTGGACTCAGTTGCAGCATGCAGGTGTCTTAGTTGTGGCATGCAGACTCTTAGTTGCAGCATGCACGTGGGATGTAGCTCCCTGACCAGGGATCCAATGCGGGCCCCCTGCGTTGGGAGCTTGGAGTCTTACCCACTGGCCCACAAGGGAAGTCCCTGCTCCATATATTTTGGTACCCCTAAATTTAGTGCCTAACTATTTACAAATGTTATATCTTCTTGTTGGATTGACCCCTTTATCAATATGTAACACACTTCTTTTTCTCTTATTATAGTCTTTGTTTTAAAGTCTATTTTGTCTGATATTAGTATAGCTACTCCAGCTTTCTTTTGATTTCCATTTAAATGGATTTCCATACCTTCTCTTTCAGTCTCTTATCTAAAGTGTGTCTCTTTTAGGCAGCATATATGTGGGTTTTGGATTTTTGGGTTTTTTTTAAATCCATTCAGCCACTCCATGTCTTAGATTAGAGCATTTAGTCCATTTACATTTAAAGTAATTATTGATAGGTCATGTGCTTATTGCTATTTTGGGAATTGCTTTCTAGCTGCTTTTGTTTCGTTCCTCACCGTTCCTTTCTTCTCTTTCTCTCTTCCTTTGTAATTTGATGACTTTCTTTAGTGGTATGCTTATACTCCTTTCTCTTTATCTTTTGTGTATTTACTACAGGTTTTGCTTTGTGGTTACCATGAGGCTTACATATAACAACTTATATCTATAAAAGTCTATTTTAAGTTGATAACAACTTAATTTTGATCCCATTCTAAAGCTCAGCATTTTTACCCCCCGACATTTTAGGAAGTCTTGAAATAGAAAATCTGAATAAAAATTTTCTTTCATAAAAACATATGGATGCAAATAAAATTTTATTTCAAAAAGGTCAATAAAAATATTGATTCTTACCCTAAAAGGAAAAAAGTTTGTATTCTTCTATTTTAAAAATAGAAAAAACCTATTTATTAGGTTTATAGACATGTGTGCAATTTAAAAAAAAAAAACAAACTACTGTTACCTTGATATCAATGTCCCAATCTGCTTTTTACCTATATTTACATGTTTGGTACTAGTACCTGTGGCGATTTAAGAAATACTATTCATAGTGGGGTGTGTGTGTGTGTGTATGTGTGTGTGTGTGTGTGTTTCATGAGAGATAAAATGGACAAATGGGTCACTGGCAAAAGAACAGCATGACTGTGTGGGGGCAAAAGGAACTTCATCCCTAAAAAGAATGAGGAGGCTATTTGAGGCTACTTTACAATCATCAGAGTCCACAACTATATACCACATTAAAGAGTGTTTGCCTTCATTGATATGGCTGCTTGGCTTATGTAAAAGAGGGGAGACCTCATACATTTCCCGGCTAGTAGAGTATTTGAATGCCAAGTCAACTCTCAAAATGACTCATTTTATACTAAAAATGATCTTTAAGTGAAAATTTGTGAAGTATCAGTTGCACAAAATATGCATACATACATAGCTGCCATGTTTTGGTCATCTGACCAAATGGCAGCCAGTCATAAGCTGGGCAACAACCTGGTCATTGGATGAAAAGGTAAGGTGAGCCCATCAATTTCTCTCTCATGAGTTATAGGTATGAAATACCTAGATAAACTATTTAGTTAATGGTGGGAGCTATAGCTTGAAAGCAATAACAGAAAGCTAAATCCAGAGAGGATCTCATGAGTCATGAGTTGTGAGGGAACAGAAACTATGGGTAAGGAGAAGAGGTTGGTTGGTGGAGAAAAGATGCTAGAACAAATATATACAGAGAAGCAGAGATTCAGAGAGAGTGAGAGAGACAGAGGCAGAGACACAAACTGGTCCCAGAACTCCCTGAAGGGCTCTGGTCCTAATTTAGTCTATTTAAGCCTTACAATAACCTCTCTCTTTTTTTTTTTTTTTTAAGGTAAATTAAATGACTTCTGAACTTCATTATCAAAAGTATCAAACCACTAGGTTTCTTAGCATTAAACAAAACAAAATATGTTATATCTATGTAATATAAAATTACAACCAAGCAGATATAGTCATTAAAAAACAAATTGTAAAAAGAAAAAAAAAAAGAAAAGAAAAAGAAGAAAGAGATTGTCAAAAGTAGGTTTTCCATTAGATCTCTTGTGCAGGCTTGCCCACAGCCCATTCACCTTATTCTGATAACAGTTCTCTGGTATTCTTTTAGGGACTACCCCACACCTTCTGACCCCTCCGCTCTGTCACCACCTTCCCAGGGTAAGCATGTGACTCAGTTCTAGCCAATCAGTGGATCCCAACACCCAGACCACAGTGATAGATAATGGCCATGAAAACATTATATAAATAGAAATTATTTTAATTCTTGAGAAAAAAATGTGACAAATAATGTGTGCAGAAAGAAGGAAAAATTGCAATTAAGTTTGGGGTCATAATAGTTTCCTGAACAATAAGACCAACTTCCAAGTCAAGTCCCTTCCCTTTTCTGAGCTTCAGTTTCCTTGTATACAAAATGAGGAGCTCAGCATTACTGTACTCAGGGTCTCCTAAAAGTCCTTTCCTTTCTAAATCTCTAAACTTTTCTGAAGTTTAGAAACTCAGGAGTCTTGTAAGTGTTTCCTTTTTGAGCATTTACAGAGGCCCCAGTGCTAGGCCTGGGGATATAAGAATGATCTCACAGTCTTGGCCTCAGGGAACTTGTAGTGGATGAGAGTGAAGTAGGCAAAGGGTCTACTCACCCTTCCGTGTGGTCTAAGTTCTTTACCTGTCACTCTTTCCCAATCATTACAAGGTTCCATTTTCAACGACAGTTAATCAGAAAACAAACCTCTGCTAATACCTTGCTTCATTTTTCTCCCCTGGAGAAGTTGTTGTCTTTGTTTCTTCTTTGATTCCAGGAACACAGATGCATTTGACAGAGGTCATCTGGCCACAGTTTCTCTAACATGAAGAGAAATAATGTTTTACTCAGTTTTGATTTCCAGGGCATCTCAGAATTCAAAGGTGGAGTGATCCACTGAATGGAGGCAAGGTAGAACTATTACATATAGTTTGCAGAATCTTTTCCCTCAAATCCCACTCTATTTAAGGATGGTCCTGGCTGCAGATCTGTTCAGCCACTTACAGCTGATAGAACAAAACTGTGGCTTCTGTACCATCAATTAACTCCATTACTTGCAGACTAGATGGTTGTGGTGACTGGTTGATCTAGTTTTTCCAGTTGGAGTCGCAACTCAGATCCATTGTGAAGGTCTCTATATCAGATATCAAAGCTACTGCAAAGGCTTGGATCTTTGAAACAATGTTAATGTTACTCTTCCCTATCCCAACTGGTTACCCTTCTCCTTCTACCTCACTGGATACTAGAAATCCCAAATACTCTCCTAGAAATATTGCCCTTCCAGGTTGGACAGGGAAGGTCTGGGCATTAAAAAAAAAAGTCCTCGTTGACATGTTACCTTCAGCATCTAGAAGGCAAGGGAAGGAGTTGGCTTCTTCAGCATTTTATTAATCTGCTGGGTGAGTTCTCACTGCTGAAACGAGAACTGAATTTTCTACTGGCCTGACCACTCCTGGTGCTGCTGGGCAATGGGAGGGTTAGTAGGACTAGTGTTCTGCAGCCTTCATGCCCTTACTTCTGGGAGAACTGGGCCATGAAGTTGTGGGCACCGCAGTTGGGAGGTGGGTGTGGGCAGAAATAAAATGCCTAAGACTCCATGGTATTTCCAAGGGTAGGCAAGCCCCTAGAAGACAAAGTAGAGGACTTACTGGGAAAGGGGTGAGGATACAGAGGAAAATACACCACTGTGAAGGTGATAGAGCAGGAAAGATGGAAACATGTAGGAATGGGGATGAGAGTTGCCAAAGACAAACTTACTACCCTCGCAATTTTGCTTCAATCAGATCTGCCCACTAAGTAGTAAACCCACTGATTGCTCCAAAGTGGCCCATCAGAACCCTATTGGAGTAGAACTTTTCCATGGGGGTGGGGGGCGGTAGGAGATCTCAGCTGACATAAAGACTGTGAAGTCACTTACTGCTATCTTATCTAGACATCTGTCGAATGCCTCTTTAAGTGGTCTGAGACAATCCTTAGGCTTAAAACCAATGAGAATGAATTGAAAGCTAAAAACACTCACCTATTTTACTGAGGAACTGGTTGGATTAATTAGGTTCTTTATCTGTTATTTCTAGTTCGGGCATATTTGATTGTCTTTTTTTTTTTTTTTTAAACAAAGCCACATTTTAATAAGTGAGCTGTTAACAGTATGGGACTGGCAAACTGCCATAAACTGCTTGTAATTTCTTTGGTTCTTTGCAGTGTTCTTTTACCATAGGTTATCACAATTCATTATCATAATGGAAGCCCTGATTTCCTGGACAGAATGTGCTCTAAATCATCCCCAAAAAACCCCAAAAAACCCCCCCAGAAAAAAAAAAAAACACCCCAGAAAATAGCTAAGGACTTAAAATTTTTTTTCTTCTTTCCTCTTGGTGTCCAATCTTGTTCTCAAAGCAAATTTTTGTAAGTTCTTTTTATTATTAATTTTACTTTTTAAAAAAAAATTTATTTATTTTTGGCTGTGTTGGGTCTTCGTTTCTGTGCGACGGCTTTGTCTAGTTGTGGCGAGCGGGGGCCACTCTTCATCGCGGTGCGCGGGCCTCTCACTGTCGCGGCCTCTCTCGTTGCGGAGCACAGGCTCCAGACGCGCAGGCTCAGTAATTGTGGCTCACGGGCCTAGTTGCTCCGCGGCATGTGGGATCTTCCCAGACCAGGGCTCGAACCCGTGTCCCCTGCATTGGCAGGCAGATTCTCAACCACTGTGCCACCAGGGAAGCCCCCTTAATTTTACATTTTAATCTTCATGAAGGCAGAGATTTTGGTATGTTATGTTCACTTGTTGTCCTCAGGGCCTAGAGTTGAATAGACATACAATAATTACACTTTGAATGAATGAGTGAATGAACGCACGAATTATATAAGTAAGTACCATTTTAGCACCAACAGATAAAAAGTGCTAAGACCACATTTTAGGGCTAAGGTAGAGATGTCTAGCCACAGCTTTGAGCAGTATGATAAGGACACTTCAAAAGACAGTATGAAGGCGCTTAGTGAAGTTTTAAAAAATGCTAATCATATAAAATAAAAGGATGTCTATGGAAGCACTTCAAAATATTAATATTATATAAATATAAAATTAATAATTATACATATGTATGATTTGCAATCTTGTTTATTTTTTTAAATTTGCAATAGATTTTCATGACTGAAGGCACTGTACCATGACCAAAGGTGCCAAATGACATTTTTGAGTCTGTGTTAAAAATATGACATTTCCACAAATGCCTAGAGATGTAAAATGTTTCCTAAAGAGGCAGAAGACCAGTCAGTGTGATAATGTGAAGGGAGACTTCCATTTCTCCAGAGCCCACCCGGTAGGACACCAACGGGTACAGAGGCAGCCTCATTAAAATGGCTGGGATGTGCTCCCTCGGCCATTTGAAGGAATTCAGCAATCCAAGTGCGAGCTACATAAGTAAAAAATTTGAAGTCCCCACAAGAAAGTCTCATTTGAATGCTTTGTTCATTGGGAAAGGGAGAAGTCCTTAGGATTGTCCAGCTTCCGCGACAAAGCAGAGCTTAGTAAACTCCCATCATCTGGGAAGAGGAGACTCTTTTTGCTCAGCTATCTGAAGATCTCCTGGCTGTAAAAAAGAAGTGAGAAAAAGGTCATCAGATACGTAGGTGGATGGGCTGTGATCACCACTAAGAGACTCGAAATACCGGGGGAAAGCAAAACTGTCTAGGGATAAGGATGGCCTGGGTTGTGTGTCTCTAATTTCAATAATTCTTTGAAAAAATTTAAATCCATCTATTAAGTGTGGATAAATCCTTGAATTCTGCCATGTCCTGTCCTCGAAGAGCCAAACGCCTCATATAGGGACAGCTGTGGTGTGAATTAGTTGCTCTAAGCTTTTGGGCTGCTTCCAACTTCGCTGTTGCTCATGCCCTACAGGTCAAGGAAAGAAGTGATGTAATGCACTTAGCTGGGCCATTTTAATTACCATGGAATGCAGAGGGGGCGGGGTTACAGGCGGTGACACGTTTGGCGCATGACTTGCCCTAGGGATGCAGGAAACAAAAACATCGACAACCATTGGCTGCGTCCACTTCCGACCCGGGTCTCTTGCTCCAAGTCTGGAACCTTGAAACACATTTCTTGGGAAGAGGGGTGGCGCTAGCCTACCGAGCGTCAACCATAAACACACATAGAGAGTGCGCGCGCGCGCGCGCGCACACACACACACACACACACACACACACACCCACCCACCGAGGTCCTCGCTGCTGGGATGGGCGTGGGGCCCAGTGCTCGCCACCCGGTCCCCAGAAGGTTCCCCCAAAGCCAGCCGCTGCGGCCCGGCTCGGCGTGCAGGGCCCGGGGAGGATTCGCGTCCGCGGAAGCTGGTGTCACTCGGGCTCGCTCCTGGTGAGCCGCGCTGTCGTCATTCATTCGCAGTGTCCGGATCGTCCTTCCAGCTGGGAGCTGCGCTTCGCCAAGGGTGCGAGCGGCCCCGACGCGAAGTGTTAACGTGCGGTGACCTCGAGGGCTCTGAGCTGCTAGAGACGGAGGCGGCCCGGACCCTGGGTGGGCGCTGTGGGAGCAGCCGCGTCCCAGCCCACCTCTGCCCGACCCGCGGGGCCGAATCAGCTGGCGGCGCCCGCAACCCTGCCCGGCGCCGAGCCGGATCCCGGGGCTGAGCCACACCACTTCCTCCTCCTCCCGCTCCCCTTCCTTCTCCGCCTCCCGCTCCTCCCGCCACCGTGGGCCCCGGCCGGGCTGCGGAGCGAAGAGCCTGGGCGTCTGCGGCCGCGGGCTCGCGGAAGGCGGAGGCGCCGGGGCGAGGATGCTGCTCGCGGTGCCCGCGTCCTCGCCATCCTCCCCGGCCGCCCGCGGGGGCTTTGTTGTGACCCGGGCGCCGCGGGCCGCCCCCTGGTGAAGTCGCTCTCCGCCGCCGCACCTAGCTGGCGGGCTGGCGAGCGGACGGGCGGGCGCGCGTGTGCCCGGGAGTGCGCGCCGGTGCGCGCGGGACCCGACCTGCCGCCCCATTGTGCGTGCGCCCGCGGCGCCCGGGAACATGTGGGTGAACCCCGAAGAGGTGCTGCTGGCCAACGCGCTGTGGATCACGGAGAGGGCCAACCCCTACTTCATCCTGCAGCGGAGGAAGGGGCACGCGGGCGATGGAGGCGGCGGCGGCGGACTGGCGGGTAAGGACCCGCGGCCGGTCCCTGCGGGATGGGGGCCGGGAGCTGCGGCGCCGCCCGCCGCCCTGGGCTGCGGGCACCCGAGAGACGCCGCCCTGTCCCTTGGGGCTGGACGACCCGCCCCGCTCTGCTGCGTGGAAAGCATCAGGAGTCGTAATTTTCAGACTGAAAGAGATGCTTCTTTTCTCACCCTGTCAGGCGATGGGGCCCTTCGTGTCCCGGGCGCCCCATTAGTGGGTGATGTTTATGATAATGGAGATGAGTGAGTCTGGGGAGGGGGGTAGTATCAGTCCTTAGGGATTGAATGCGGTACTTCCCCTCTCCCCCTTTTAAAAAATATTGCTTTCTGTATGGACAAGAGAGGGGAAGGGCGGTTAATTTTTACTTCATTCTCTTTTGGTAATGGCAGGATCAGGTATTAAATGCTCTTTTGTTTCCAGGGAAGCAATCAGTAAGGAGCTGGTGTGGTCATTTCCTATGTTAGTTACGCCTGAAGAGAAAAGGAAAAAGGAAGGAAAAGGAGTTTTGTTGTTGTTGTTGCATCTAATTAGGCATAACAAAGCAAGTTGTCTGGTTATAAAAAGAATCAGAAGTATAACTGCATTTTAATCATTTTAACTCAGTCTCTTCCCCAAACCCCCTCACAAGGTATTGTTAATATTGTAACTATTACTAAAACCATGCCATATCATTCCACATGGTAAAATCAGATGCCTATCCCAAGTAGTGCCATATTAGAAAGGTCTTCTTTTATTAAGTAACTAGTTTGCATGGTGGGAGATGACAGATAATCTTGAACTCAAACCATACTAGAGAAATTGGACCTTCCCCTCTCCCTCTTGGTTAGAATGAACAGAACTGGGATACTTTTTAGAACGAAAAAGTTAGCAGAAGAAACAGGAGAGGTTTAACCAGGAAAGATATTGTAGAAAAGAGATGAACCTTGACCTCTGCAGAGTTCAGAATATATCCCTCACCAGGAGCTTGCATGCTAGGTAAATTGTTGCTTTCAGAATGCCCTGCTATGAACTCAAAATTCTTGATATAGTGTGTATTTAGTTGTGATTCTAATTTATGAACTAGTTTTCTCAAGAGTAAAATTCAAGTGTCACACGGTACAGCATCTACTAGTTTGCTTGCACATCAAGTCGCCTCTAGATAATCTGATTTTTCTACACTTTTTCTACCATAAAAGAAGGGAATCTGCAGAGCTCCAGGTTGTGTGCCAGAAATTCTGATTAGTGGCCTAGAATCAGTATTTTCCAGTTCATTTTGTAGAAGTTGTCTAACTATGTACATTAATATGAAACTTGCATATCTAATATTGGTATCAGCCCAGATTGTCCTTTAAGTCTAAAGCAACAATGTAGAGTAGATAGTTTATTGTATTAACAAAGAACATTTCCTGCCTGGAGATAACCCTTCCCACACCATCAACTACTAAGTATTTATTTTCTAGAGTCACTTGCAATAGGTTATAAAAAATAACAGATGCAGAGCCTTCTTTTTCTAGTTAACTTTTTTATTGTGTTCCTACTGACTCTTAGAGCTGTAATTAACTGCAGTCCACTTGGAATCTCATCATCGATGACTTATTTCAGATAAACTTAGCTTCTTAACTGAGAAATCATAGCTATTGCACTTATCGCTAGAATAATTGAAATCATTGAAATGAGTAAAAATATTCCTGCCAACAAGGGCTATTTTCAACCAACATAGGAAAAATGTTTGCTCGGATTGGTTGGTGCCACATCAAATGTATGAGGTGCATTTTAGAAATCCTTGTCCAATGTATAGTATATTCTAATGCTAATGTGGGCTCATTCATGCATTCATTAACTCACTCTACCATTTAAAATATTGGTTGGTAACTTCTAAGGTGCCAGTGTCATGAAGCTCACAGCCTAGCACGAGAAGACAGATGCTGATAAAATTATCCTATAAATTAATATAAAATCTCCATTCTGCAGGGTCCCGGCAGAAAACAGAATCCAACCTAGTTCAAGTGAAGAGAATTTAGTGAAAAGACAACTTAGATGAAGGCAGGGTTCCCAGGACCAGTGAAAGGCACAGCAGTGGGGAGTTGTTAGAGGTGGCAGGAATGATGCTGCTGGAAGAGTTTGGGCCTCCAGAGAAGCAGCCATCCCTAGGAACACAGACCACAGCAAAAGAGGGTGGGAAGGACACGTCCGACTTCTCTCCTCTCCTCACCTCCCAGCTTCTGCCGTTGCCTCTCCTCTGTGGAACCCAGTAGAAGCTGGCTGGATGGACTGTCCTGGTGATCTAGTGCCTAGGGATCAGCCTCCCAGGGATGGATCTGGGAGGTGGGGACAAACTGAGAATGACCAGCACTAACGTCAAAAGGAGATGTTACCCCATTCCGGGTAGGGGTAGGAGCAAGGAAGGATTCCCTGTAGAAGTGACCCTGGAACTGAGAACTGAAGAAAGAAAAAGATTGGCCTGTGAGGAGAGGAGGGAAGAGCAAGTGTTGGGTATCCATTATTGGAGATCTTCTGGAAGATCTCAGGACCTTTATATAATGTGCATTATCTGGACCAGTGCACCATCGTCCACTCATCAAATGGATTACGGATGAGTGGGAAACCCACTCATTGTGAACTGGTCAGGAGTGCTCCATGGTTCACAGTGCTTGGTAAGATGTTAGCACAAAAGCTGTAAAAAATAATGGGCCACAATGAGGATACTTGCCCCCCGCCACTTTTCAAGTTCTCTTTTTGATTCCAGGCAATATACATGGGTATTGACACAATGAAGTTCTTTTTTAAATTGTAGATGCATTTGATTTATTTATTAACCCCCTTTAACTGAGATTTCATACACATACAAAAAAGTGCACAAAATAGAGATGCAGAGTGCAGTGACTTATCACAAGTAACACCTTGTAACCAACATGAGGATAAAAATTGGAACACTGCCAGTGCCCTAGAATCCCCTCTTGTGACCCTCTCCCAATCACTACTCACCCTCGCCCAAAGGTAAAAAACAGAAAACCTGTCCTGATGTTTTTCGGTAAACATTTCCTCACTTTTCTTTACAGTTTTTCCCACAAAGCGCCTATCTCTAAACACAATATTTTGGTTTCGCCTGTCTTTTTGAGCAAGGAATGAATGGAATAATGGAGTATGTATTCACATGTGTCTGGATTCTTTGCTTTGTGATATTTATGAATGTTGTTGCTTGTGGCTGTAGTTTTTTCATTTCCCTATGCTGGGCGGAAAACTATTATATGAGTATAACACAATCATTTATCCGCATTTATCCACTGTTTTGTTGGAGGACCTTGGATGGTCCATTTGGGGTCTATGGATAAGGTGGCTGTCATCCTTGTTTGTGTTTCTTGGTACCTGTGGACATGCATTTCTGTTTTGTCTGTACCCAGGAGAGGAATTGCTAGCTCATAGGTTATGTGTATCATCAACTTTAGTAGATAATACCAAACTGGTTTCCAAAGTAGTTGTACCAACATACTCCCACCCACAGCATATGGGAATTTCCCTTGCTCCTTATCCTTGCCAACATTGTCAGTCTTTGTAATTTTAGCATTTCTGGTGGTTTTGCAGCAATATCACGTTGTGGAGTTAATTTGCTTTTTTCCTTACGGATGAGGTTGAGCACTTTTTCATGTTTATTGGCCGTTTGCAATATTTTGTGACATGGTTGTTCAAGTCTCTTGTCCCCTTTGTCATTGGGTTGTTGTCTTTTTCTTACTGATTTGTAGGTATTTTAAAATACTTTCCGGATATGAGCTCACTGTTGGTCGTACGTGTGGCACAATCTTCATTCTGTTGCTTGCCTATTCACTCTCTTAAGGATGAAAAGAGTTATTTTAATAACCAAGTCCTTTACAGATTCCGTTTTCCTTTATGGTTAGTGTTTTATTGTGTTCTGTTCAATAAGTCTTTTCCTACTCTGAGGATATAAACATAGTCTTCTATATTATTTTCTAGAAACTTTTCAGTTTTCACCCCCAAATTTATATTTACAATTCACTGGGAATTAATTTTTGCATATTGTGTGAGATGGGGTTAAAGTTTTAAATTAAAATAATTTATGGACATCCAGTTATCCCAGCATAATTTACTGGTAAGTCCATTCTGTTCTCACTGCCCTATGGGGCTACCTTGTTCATAATTCAAGTGTCCCAATATGTGTTTGGGCTCTCTAGTCTATTCCTTTTGTCTATGAGAATATTTTTGCACCAATACCACACTGTAGTTTTATAATAGGAGTTTATATTCATTAGATCAAGTCCTCTTATTTTGTTCTTTAAGAGTTTCTTGACTAGTCTCTGTCTTTTACATTTATGCAACATTTTAGAATCAGCTTATTAAGTTCCACCAAAACAAAACAACAGCAACAACAAAGACTTACACTGTTGGGATTTTGATTGAGATCACATTGCGTTTATCAATAGATTTGGGCAAAATTAATATCTTTATAATATTGAATCTTCTGGTCCATGAACATGGTATATGCCTCTATTTATTTAGAGCTTTCAAAATTTCTTTCAATGATGTTTCATAGTTTTGTCTGTAAACATCTTTCACATCTTGTATTAGATTTATTCCTAGGTATTTTTTTTACTCTGCTGTATATTGTTTCTTTTTAAAAATTTTATTTTCTAATTCTTTTTTTGCTAACCTATAGAAATATAATTGTTTAAAAATTGACTTTGTATCCAGAGCCTAGCTAACTTATGAAATGAATTCTAGTAATTTATCTGTAGATTCTTATGTATTTTTTACATACACAATCATATCATCTGAGAAATTTGTTTTTTTCTAATCTTTATGCTTAAAATTTTTTTTCTTTGTCATTTTCCACAGGCAGATTGTACAGTGTTGAATAGAAGTGCTGATTGTACATATCGTTTTCCCTTTTGAGGTCTCGAAAGACTTTCAACATTTATCATTCATTCATCAACTATGGTGATTTTGTAGATTTTTTTTTTTAATTGAAGTGTAGTTGGTTTACAATGTTGTGTTAGTTTCAGGTGTACAGCAAAGTGATTCAGTTATATATATGTCTATTCTTTTTCAGATTCTTTTCCCTTATAGATTATTACAGGATATTGAGTATAGTTCCCTGTATTATACAGTAGGTGCTTGTTAGTTATCTATTTTATATTTAGTAGTGTTTATATGTTAATTCCAAACTCCTAAGTTATCCCTCCCCTCCTTTCCCCTTTGGTAGCCATAAGTTTGTTTTCTATTGTGAGTCTATTTCTGTGAGTCTTTCAGTTTTGTAAGTAAGTTCATTTGTGTCATTTTTTTGGATTCCACATGTAAGTGATATCATATGATGTTTGTCTTTGTCTGACTTATTTAACTTAGTATGATAATCTCTAGGTCCATCCATGTTGCTGCAATTGGTATTATTTCATTCTTTTTGTAGCTGAGCAATACTCCATTGTATATATGTACCACATCTTCTTCATCCGTTCATCTGTTGATGGACATTTAGGTTGCTCCCATGTCTTGGCTATTGTAAATAGTGCTGCAATGAACATTGAGGTGCATGTATCTTTTCAAACTATAGTTTTCTCCAGATATATGCCCAGGAGTGGACCATATGGTCCACGGGATCATATGGTAACTCTATTTTTAGTTTTTTAAGGAATCTCCATACTGTTCTCCACAATGGCTGCACCATGTAGATAATTTTTTTTTTTTTTTTCATTTAAAGGGAATTCTTATCCCTAGTTTGCTAAAAGTTTTTAATTATATATGGATCCTGAATTTTTTCAAATGCTTTTCTATATCTATTAAGGTAATCATATGATTTTTCTCTTTCATTCTGTTAGTGTGATGACATATTAACTGATTTTCAGGTGTTAAATCAAACTTGTATATATAAAATAATCCAACTTGGCTGTGACATGTTATTGGGTTTTTTACTATGTTTATTTAATATCACTAGCTAATCTTTTATTTAGGATTTTTGCACCCTGATAAATTAGTAGGATTTTCCTATAATTTTTGTTTTTCACATTATCCTTGTCAAATTTTGGTATCAAGATTATACTGGCCTTAAAAATAAGTTGTGGAGTGCTCACTCTTCGTTCTGTTTTCTGGAAGAGTTTGTGTGATAGCAGTATTGTTTCACCTTGGCACATTGGCAAAACTCACAGGTGAAGTTATCTGGCCTTGAAGTGTTCTTTGTGGGTTTGTTGAATGGTATGACAGCTATTCAAATGTTTAAAATTTTTCTTTTACTGTCAGTTTTATAAGTTGTTTATTTCTAGGTTTTATCTTTTTCATCCTAGATCTTCAAATATATTGGCAAAAATTTGTTAATGATATTCTCATATTTTTAATGTCTGTAGGATGTACAGTGATAGCCCCCGTTTTTATTCCTGACATTGGTTATTTGTGCCTTCTCTTTCTTAATCGGTCTTTCTAGGAATTTATCAATTTTGTAAAGAATCAGCTTCTAGACCTGTTGAACTTTGCTGTTTACATTTATTTTCTACTTCATTAATATCTACCATTTATTATTTCCTTCTTTCTGTTTTCTTTGAGTATACGTTGTTATTTTTCTAGCTTTTGAAAATGATATTAGTTCATTGATATTCAGCCTTATTTTCTAGTATATTTATTCTAGATAATTTTTCCCTCTAAGCATGGCTTTACCTGCACTTCACAGCTAAGTTTTGATATATCGTGTTTTGGTGGTTATTTCACTCAAAATAGTTTTTTTCCATTCTGATCTTTTTTTGCATGTTATCTTGAGTTATTTAGATATATAGTTCTTAATTTTCAAACATTTTGGTAATTATTTTACTGCAGTTAGAAACCATAACCATATTTATATGATTTCAGTGCTTTGAAATTTAGTAAGATTTGTTTTATTTCCTGTTGATGGTCAATTTTTGTAAATGTTACATGTTGTGCTTGAGAGGAATAATGTGCCTTGCAGTTGCTGCATAAAAGCTTTATTTATGTTCAGTGGTTAACTTTGCTGCTTGTGTTCAATTCTTCCACCATAATTGTTGTTTTGACTATTTGTCCTTGTAGTACTTCCAATTTTTGTTTTATATGTTTTAAGGCTGTATCATTAGGAATATATACATTTATAATTGTAATGTATTTCTGGTGAATTGAACATTTTATCATGAAATGTTTGTATCTCCAGAATTGCTCTTTGCTTCAGCATTATAGTTGCAGCAGATTTATTTGGCTAATTTTTGTATGGTTATCTTTTTCATACTTTTACTCTCAACCTTTCTGTATCCATCTATCTATCTATCTATCTATATATGTGTGTGTGTATATATATATATATATATATACACACATATATTTTTTTTAATCCATTTTTGGCCATGCCTCAGGGCATGTGGGATCTTAGTTCCCCGACCAGGGATTGAACCCAGGCCCCCTGCATTGGAAGCATGGAGTATTAACCACTGGACCACCAGGGAAGCCCCTGTATCCTTATATTAGATGTCTTTTATAAGTAGTAGATGGTTGATTTTTTTTTCTTAATCCAGTTTGAAAATCTTCACCTTCTAATTGGATTATTTAGTCAACGTACATGTGACTTGGGTTTAAATTTACTATCTTATTAAGTGCTTTCTATTTTTTTCTATTGGCTCTATGTTCTTTTTTATTTGCCTTCCTTCCTTGCCTTTTGATAGCATATGGGTTTTGTGGGTTTTGTGGGGTTTTTTTGCTTTTTTTTGAAGTAGAGGGAAGGATTTTTTTTAAATTTATTTTTGGCTGTGTTGGGTCTTCGTTTCGCACGAGGGCTTTCTCTAGTTGCGGCAAGCGGGGACCACTCTTCACCGCGGTGCGCGGGCCTCTCACTATCGCGGCCTCTCTTGTTGCTGGGCAGAGGCTCCAGACGCGCAGGCTCAGTAGTTGTGGCTCACGGGTCTAGTTGTTCCGTGGCATGTGGGATCTTCCCAGACCAGGGCCCGAACCCGTGTGCCCTGCATTGGCAGTCAGATTCTCAACCACTGCGCCACCAGGGAAGCCCCGTTTTTTGTGTTTTTTTAATGCTTACATTTTTAAGCCTCTATTAGCTAGAAGTTTTTTTTTTTAATTAATTAATTTATTTTTGGCTGCATTGGGTCTTCGTTGCTGAGCACGAGCTTTGTCTGGTTGTGGCGAACGGGGGCTACTCTTTGTTGCCGTGCGCGGGCTTCTCATTGAGGTGGCTTGTCTTATTGCAGAGCATGGGCTCTAGGCATGCAGGCTTCAGTAGTTGTGGCACACGGGCTCAGTAGTTGTGACTCGTGGGCTCTAGAGTGCAGGCTCAGTAGTTGTGGCACACGGGCTTAGTTGCTCCACGGCATATGGGATCTTCCCGGACCAGGGCTGGAACCTGTGTTCCCTGCTTTGGCAGGCAGATTCTTAACCACTGCGCCACCAGGGAAGTCCAGCTAGAAGTTTTATATTCATTTTTCTATTCTTTTAGCGGTTACTATGGAGATCATAATGCATTCTTGACTTAAAATATATTGTTAATTGGTATTTTCATTTTATTAAACATTTTTTTAATCGGTACTTTTAATCTCTTTCCAGATAATGCAAGGACCTTGGCTACTTTAACTCCATTTACCCCTCACCCCCACCCCACGCCCTCAATTCATATGCCATTGTTGTAATGTATTTTAATTTTTTATATATTTTCCACACAAGAGCATATATATAATTACTACTATTTTTTAAAGTCTGTATTCAGTTAGACTTCCACATATGTTTACCATTTTTATTGTTCTTTCCTCTTCTCTGCTCTTTTTTCTAGAATCATTTTTCTACTGCCTGTAAAACATCCTTTACTCTTTCCCTTAGTGAGAGCCTACTGGTGACAGATTTTCTCAGCTTTTTTATGTCTGAAAATGTCTTCATTTTGCTTTCATTTTGGAAGTACATTTTTGTTTTGAATGGTTGGCAGTTAATTTTTCAAAGCATGGTTAAGATATTGTTCCATTGTCTTCTGATTTGCATTTTCTCTCTGTCTTTTTTTTCTGGAGAAGTAAACTGTCACTCTGAATTATTGCTTCTGTGTAATAATATGTCTTTTTCTCCAGGTGCTTTTAAGGTTTTCTCTTTGACCTTGGTTTCCTGCAGTTTTACTATGATCCAGCTATTTGTGGATTTTAAAAAACTCTGCATGGGTTGGTAGGACTTTTTTGATCTATTGTTCATTGGCTTTGTAAACTTCATCCAATGGCTCTTCAAATATTGCCCTTACCCCATTCTCTTAGTCTTCCTTTCTGGAACTCCAATTACATGTATGTTAGACATCATTGTATGTTCTATGTCTGTTACCTTCTGATTTTTACTTGCTTCATTTTGGTTATTTTCTTCTGATCTGTGTTCCAATTCACTATCTATTTAACTGTATTTAGTCTGTATAAGCCTACCCATTCTTAATTACTTTTCAATTCTAAGATTACCATTTGGTTCATTTTTATAATTTCCAGTTATCTATCAGAACTCTCCATTTTTAAAATCATTCTTGAGCATGGCAAGCATAGTTATTTTAAAGTCCCTTTGAACTGCAATTTCTTCAGCCCATGTCGGTCTATTCTATTGTCTGTCATTTCTCCTAGTTTTCATTAATGCTATTATATCATCCTGTATGCCTGGTTACTTTTCATTATGTAGGGACATTGTACTTCTACTTTGCAAAAGTAATCTGAAATAGAAGACAGTGTAACAGAGAATTTTTTTCTGTCAGTTGCAAACCAAAATCACTTTATTTTTAGGTATTGATATATTTCAAAACTGAGCTCTAACCTGTGTGGTTTTGCCTACTTAAGATTCGCACTTACGATTAGGTTGTGGATCTCTAAGGTCTCAACCCAATGAGAGAGGAGCATCATTACTTCCCTGCCTCTTTGCTGACACTGATTGCTACCCTTGTCTTTCCAGTTTCTGATTCTGTTAAAAGCACATCCAGACTCTCAGCCACGCAGCAGCCCCTTTGGGAAGAAGCACATGCCTCCCCAAATAATAGTTTCCTCCCATGTAGGGCTCTTGTCTCTGAGCCACTTTCCCAGGTAAAGTAATTTATCTCTTTTTAATTCTTTGATATCTTAAAGTACATTTTTGTCCCATTTGTATAGTTGTCCTCAGTAGCAGATAGTTGTGCAAATTACCTTGTATGCCATTATAAAGTGGTGCTACTATTATCTCCATTTCATAGGAGAGGAAAGTAAGGCGTTAAAGAGATGAAGTGATTTGCCACAGATCACACAGCTAATAAGTGGGGGCCTATTTGACTTTGTATTTATTTTTCTTTACAAGACTAATTATAGTGACATAGGTTAACTTTATTTTCCTCACTATCCCCCTTGAGAATCTAATAAAAGCAATTGACTCTACCTCCCTAAGAATGAAAACACTGAAAAAATTTACATGCAACTCTAGGAGCTTCATGGATCCTGGCAAATTAGAATATGGGTGCTTCAAGTTAGAGCACATCACCAAGAGATTGAGACAGTTTCTCATTACCCAAAACCAAAAGTGTGATATCCTCAATTTCTCATTACCCAAAATCAAAAGCTGTTCTGTTAGAAATGTTTGAGTACCAGCTGTGTTTGGAAGGCTGCACTTTATAAAGATATAAAAGAAAGAAAAGGCAAGTTTCTGTTGCTGAGCTATTACTAACCTAGCGATCAAACCTAGATGAATAGGGACTTCCCTGGTGGTCCAGTGGTTAAGATTCCATGCTCCCAATGCAGGGGGCCTGAGTTCAATCCCTGGTCAGGGAACTAGATCCCACATGCTGCAGCTAAGACCCAGAGCAGCCAAATAAATAAATAAATATTTTTTTTAAAAACCTGGATGAATAAATTTGGGAGAGCTAAAAACATAGGCATGGGAATGATACAAGTGCAGACTAAGACTGTATCAGAATATTTTGATCTGAGATTTAGCACTGGACTGTCCAAGAAATGGACTTTTTGCACCACATGGAGACGATCACAACTAGCGAAACATGACATTTGATAAAGGAAGGCAGTTAAGAAGCAGTAAACATAGGGAAAGCTCCCCCTTTCCTGCCTAAAGGCAGGAAATAAATTCTCCTTTGGCTAGAGACAGACTCTTATCAGCCCAGAGACAGCACCAGAGGACTCTGCAAACAAACCTTGTTAAACTATCCCTTATCTTCCTAGTTAAGGAAGATGAGGACTACCTAGCCCTAGTTGGATTATACCCCTAGCCCAAACCCCTTTGTTTTGACAATTCTTCACAAATATATTGTTTCTTTGTCTAAAAGGTTTAAGAGTTTCCTCCTTTGGCCACTTCTTTGGGTCTTCATTCTCTTGTGAAGGCTCTTGTGTACATGTACAGATTCACTACAGTTTGTATGCTTTTCTCCTGTTAGTCTGTCTTTGTCAGTTTAATCTTCAGACCCAGCCGGGGACTCAAAAGAGGGTGGGTGAAAACTTCCTCCCTACACCAGAGAACTCCCAGGAGTGAGAGAGATAACAAAGCTATGTTCTAGAAGGCCTCCTGTTTTTAGGGTAAATGCATTCATCTTGCCAATTTGCAAGTTTTTTAAAAAAATTTATTTATTTTATTTATTTTATTTTTGGCTGTGTTGTGTCTTCGTGGCTGTGCGCGGGCTTTCTCTAGTTGCGGCGAGTGGGGTCTACTCATTGCGGTGTGCGGACTTCTCACTGCGGTGGCTTCTCTTGTTGCGGAGCACGGGCTCTAGGCGCGTGGGCTCAGCAGTTGTGGCTTGCGGGCTCTAGAGCGCAGGCTCAGTAGTTGTGGCGCACGGGCTTAGTTGCTCCGTGGCATGTGGGATCTTCCCGGACCAGGGCTCGAACCCGTGTCCCCTGCATTGGCAGGCGGATTCTTAACCACTGTGCCACCAGGGAAGCCCCCAATTTCCAAGTATTAATGAAGTTGCTCTTAGTTGCACTTAGCAGTTAACATTTTTCTTTGTAGATTAATTATGTATAAAAGCCAGTAAAATGTGTGATAGTTCCTAATGGAACCTAATGTTATAACTGTGTGTTGTCGTGGGCAGTGATCTATAGTTGTGTATGGGGTTGGCTCATATACTTACTTAATATGCAAGTGCTGCTAGCGAGAAGCACGGTTAGACACAAGCAGATGTTGCTTGCTTGTTCCATGAATTCCTCCCCCTCTGCTTGTTATTATCAACCTCAAGAGGATTTTGTCCACAGAATAATTTAGTCACCCATTCCAATTTGTCTTGAGACCTTACATTATTCTACAAAAAAAGCTGTAAGAATGAATACATGTAGTTTGTGTAGGGTTTGAGATGGCTTTTGACATCTTCCAGGTGTTTGTAAACTGATCTCCAAAAGTAGGGAAGAGAAAATTTACTCCAAGCCTCCTTTTCAGAAAGTTGAGGAGTTGAGGCTGACTTCCTGTTCTAGGGACATGGCATTTGTTTTCTGCTTTACCATCATCACACGCAGAGGGGACACACTTTATTTTTTATTTATTTTTTTATTGGAGTATAGTTGATCTACAATGTTGTATTACTTTCTGCTACACAGCACAGTGAATCAGTTATATGTATATTTCCACTCTTTTTTAGATTCTTTTCCCATATAGGCCATTACAGGATATTGAAGTAGAGTTCCCTGTGCTATACAGTAGGTCCTTATTAGTTATCTATTTTATATATAGTAGTGTGTATATGTCAATCCCAATCTCCCAATTTATCCCTCCCTCCCTTTCTACTCTGGTAACCGTAAGATTGTTTTCTGCATCTGTAAGTCTATTTCTGTTTTGTACTTAAGTTCATTTGTACCATTTTTTTAAGATTCCACATGTAAGTGATATCATATATTTGTCCTTCCCTGTCTGACTTGCTTCACTCAGTATGACAATCTGTAGGTGAGGGGAACCACTTTATGAAGAGATCGGGTTTTAAATTGTGGGATGGTTCCCAGGCCTGCACACAAAAACCTGTTTTGTAGTTGTGTCCAAATCCGGAATTTGCCACTTGGAACTGAGCAGATTGTAATGCTGACGGCTGTGGTGGGTACCACCTCCGGTCTGGGTCTGGGTCTCAGAGGCTAAGCCCAGGCATGCTTCCTGGCGCCCTGAGTGCACCAAATACCACAGGCAAATTGGGAAGCCACCAAGGTGGCTCTTCTCACTACTTCTTTTGTGTTCTCTACCAGCTCGCAGGGCTCTAGTCTTTTTCAGCCCTTCCCTTAGTAAACATACAACCAGAGTCAGAACCTGATTCAAATCCCAGCCCCATCTGTTACCAAGAGATGTGATTTAGGAAGTGTCTCTTCCTTTCTGAGCTTGATTTCCTTATATAATATGGCTTAATCACCTTTCAGCGCCAGAAGTGAGGATTCTGAGAGATAAGTTATGTAAAATACAGGAAACACAAGGAGCCCTTCATAGGTGATGGCCCATCATTGTTCTCCGATTGCTGATGATCTCTATTAGGTGTTAGGAGGCCATTGGCTCTGAGTAATAAACACCGGTGTGTGAGCAACTCAAGTCTTACAGTTTACAGAGACATTGCATTTTTAAAAGGTGCTGATATAGCAAATGGTTATCTGTCTGAGGTTTAGGCGGCTTAAAAAAAGTTAAGTGAATATTCAGGCTTTTTGGTGAAGGGAATTTTTGATCAGCAACTTTATTTTTTATTTATTTATTTTTAAACATCTTTATTGGAGTATAATTGCTTTACAATGGTGTGTTAGTTCCTGCTGTAAAACAAAGTAAATCAGCTCTATGCATACATATATCCCCATAACCCCTCCCTCTTGCGTCTCCCTCCCACCCTCCCTATCCCACCCCTCTAGGTGGTCACAAAGCGCCCAGCTGATCTCCCTGTGCTATGGACTGCTTCCCGAAGCTATTTTACATTTGGTAGTGTATATATGTCAATGCCACTCTCTCACTTCGTCCCAGCTTACCCTTCCCCCTCCCCATGTCCTCAGGTCCATTCTCTATGTCAGTGTCTTTATTCCTGTCCTGCCCCTAGGTTCTTCAGAACCTTTTTTTTTTTTTTTTAGATTCCATATATATGTGTTAGCATACGGTATTTGTTTTTCTCTTTCTGACTTACTTCACTCTGTATGACAGACTCTAGGTCCATCCACCTCACTACAAATAACTCAATTTCGTTTCTTTTTATGGCTGAGTAATATTCCGTTGTATATATGTACCACATCTTCTTTATCCATTCATCGGTCACTGGACACTTAGGTTGCTTCCATGTCCTGACTATTGTAAATAGAGCTGCAACGAACATTGTGGTATATGACTCTTTTTGAGTTATGGTTTTCTCAGGGTATATGCCCAGTAGTGGGATTGCTGGGTCGTATGGTAGTTCTATTTTTAGTTTTTTAAGGATCCTCCATACTGTTCTCCATAGTGGCTGTATCAATTTACATTCCCACCAGCAGTGCAAGAGGGTTCCCTTTGCTCCACACCCTCTCCAGCATTTATTGTTTGTAGATTTTTTGACGATGACCTTTCTGATGGGTGTGAGGTGATACCTCATTGTGGTTTTGATTTGCATTTCTCTAATGATTAGTGATGTTGAGCATCCTTTCATGTGTTTGTTGGCAATCTGTATGTCTTCTTTGGAGAAATGTCTATTTAGGTCTTCTGTCCACTTTTGGATTGGGTTGTTTGTTTTTTTGATATTGAGCTGCGTGAACTGCTTGTATATTTTGGAGATTGATCAGCAACTTTAAATCATTCTACCTGCATACCTTCCTCCCTCCTTCCCTTCCTTCCTGGGGATGCACATTTTGAAAGCTCTGCCAGGAAACGCAGACCTCTCTCTTCCTCTCTCCTGGCCTCAGTGACTCTGTGGCAAACTGGGGCCACCAGAGAGAGGACCGGGGTGGGAGGAAGGGGAGGGACCACCTTTTCTTTATATTTCTATATATTTTTGTATGTAAAGATGCATGGTTAGTCATTCAGGAATTTGTAATTTAGAAATGTCGTCACTTAGTAGCTAGGTAAACCAGAGAACTTATAAAGAAATCATTGACCCACTTTCCCCTTTGCTTTGTTTCCCTTTCCTGTCAGGGGATGTGTTCAGAGGACAGCCAGTCATTTTTCAAGTCATTCTGCAATTGCCTCTGGCTTCTGGTTTGCTCCAAATGGCATTTCACAGGGTGCTGTTGGTTATTTACACTTGCTTTCAGGAAGCCAGGGTTCCTTGGCTGTGGGATCCAATCAAGAGATCCATTAAGGTCCTCCTAACTCTCCACGGGAGAATCTGGATTGGAAACTCTCATTGGGATGAATCAAGTCTTCTACTTTCTGTTTGAGCCCAAGGAGCAAAAGGCAAGGTGAATAACTATCCAGCCCCTGAGGTGAGGTCTGTGAAATGCATGCCCACCTTCCAGCTCCATTATTCTAGGCTTGCTGGGCAAGTATTTGCTAGAGGGAAGGTCAAGTAGAACATTAAGGATTTGATCTGTGTTTACCCTCTAAACAGGAAAGGTGAACTCTTGTTTTTCTCATTTCGTTTTTTCTAGATTCCTTGCCTTTAATATTTCTTAATAAGGAAACTCTATACATTTCAGTAGTACAAATGAATTTTTTAAATCTTTGTGTTAACCTAGGAACCAAAGCAATCTCTAATAAAAGTAAGCAGGCCTTAACAGATTTACATTTGGACTCTTTAATTAAAGCTTTTAAAGGAGAAATCTTTAAGCTTTTGTTTACTCCATTGGCATTTTATAATATTTGCATATCTATTACTATATTGAATAATGTAAAGTACATTATTTCTAAAAGCATCTTTGTAATAATTTTCAAATCTATGTGGTCTAAAGGCTAATTTTCAAAGTTGTTGTTGCGGTCATATTATTTTATTAATGCTTGATTGTATATATTTTCTATTATTTATACAATTAACAGAGTATAAAGGCAGAGGAGCTAACATTTGTTGAAATTCTTCTGTGGTTCAGGCATTCTGCTGAGAACTTTTCACCATCACCAATTTGATTTTCATAACAACCCTGTAGGTTAGTTATTCTTTCCTCTGTTATAGATGAGGAAACTGCCTGCTGGAAAAGTTAAGTTTCTTACTTGAGGAGACCCTGCTAGTAACAGACAGAGCTTGGATTTATACTTAGGTTTGCCTGCATTTGGAAAGAAAAAAGGATAAAAAGGGAGATAAAGAAAAAGGAGAGAGGAAGATGAAATTGGAATGCACCCTTTGGAAAGCCAAAGGAAACCGAGGCAAAGTCAGTCCCAGTCTTAGAAATGCAACCTTGAGCGTGGAAATGAAAGGAAGAGGCAGAGCCAGGTGTGGTGTCACTGGCTCGTGGCTGTCATGGTTACAGCTAGCTAGCTGACTGTATGCCAGGGAGGAAGCCTGAAAACTCTCTGGATTTTCCTAAATAAGGTCTTCAAACTTTCCCCATATCCAGCCTTCTAGTTAAGCTGTCTTTGGGACCATGATATAGAGCCATTCCAAGTTATACAACTGAGAGAGCATTGAACCTTTGGATGGAGGACCAGGGAAGGAAAAGGCCTGTTTGTGTGGATATTGCACAAAGAAAACCAATATCCGTGTTTATTGTGTGGGAGGTCAATCTCAAAAAGATTACGGCTACCAAAGGAGGGAAAATGTATATTTGACATACACTATTGATTTTTATTAATGTAATCTTGTCAAATGTCATAAAGATTTTTTTGAATTTAGTGTCTGCTTCTTTTTTCTTTGTGAATATAAAAATATTGAGTTTTATATAGGATTGTTGTAATAGTTTGGCTCCCCAAACTATTTTTTTTCTTTTAAAGATACGGTAGAAGAAAAGGGGATTTCAGGTCTTTGAACGACCTGAAATTATATACAACATTTATGGGAATTCATTAGGAAGGTGTATTTTTCTGGAGCTGAGGCTCCACCACTTTCATTGGCTCCTTAAAGTGGATTATGACTCAAAACAATGAAGAGCCAATACTCTAAAGTTTTACCTTTCTCAACTCTGAATTTTCTACCAAAGTGATTTTTCAGGAATTCATTGCTATTGCTTGCAGCAGGATTATTATAACTTGTAAAAAGTCTTATACCATTTCCAGGTAATTTTGTTAGCCTTCTGACCAGTTAAAGATGTTCAGTTTGCTATATAGTGTTTAAGCAATAGAAATGTATCACTGCCTGAATACAATGATAAAAATGTTAGTGCTTCTTTCTTTTTTTTTTTTTTTTAATTTTTATTGGAGTATAGTTGATTTACAATGTTGTGGTAGTGGTTCTTTCTTACTCTTATCCTGATACCCATATTTGTGGCCCTTCAACTATAGTTCTCAGTTTCTCGTTGTGGGGAAGACCCTAGAAGTGTGTGTGTGTGTGTGTGTGTGTGTGTGTGTGTGTAGAGGGGGGAAGAAGAGGAGGAGCAGGGTCTAGATAAGCCAGGGGAGGGTCTTGCCTTAGTCTAAGGACGGATATTGCCCCAGCTGCTCCCTTCCTTGCAGATGCTTCCATCAGGGAGCCCTTCCTGGGATGCTCTGTCATGTAGAGCACACAACTCTGACAGCTAAATCCCCTGGTTCTCCCTTGTTAATTCTCCTTCCCTACAGGTGAATGGAGAGAATAATTGGGTCCAAATACAGAACAGTGAGTAGGCATTTCCCTTTTGCGCTATAAAATTCAGCTATCATATAATTTACAAGATGTGGACACGACCTAAGTGTCCATCAACAGATGAATGGATAAAGAAGATGTGATTTATATATACAATGGAATACTACTCAGCCATAAAAAAGAATGAAATGTTGCCACTTGTAACAACCTGGATAGATTTGGAAGGTATTATGCTGAGTGAAATAAGTCAGACAGAGAAAGACAAACACTGTCTGATATCACTTAAATGTAGAATCTAAAAAATAAAACAAACTAGTGAATATAACAAAAAAGAAACATACAGATAAAGAGAACAACCTAGTGGTTAGCAGTGGGGAGGGGGAAGGACGAGATAGGGGTAAGGAATTAAGAGGTACAAACTACTATGTATAAAGTAAATAAGCTACAAGGATATATTGTACAACACAGGGAATATAGCCAATATTTTATAATAACTATAAATGAAATATAACCTTTAAAATTCATGAATCATTATGTTGTACACCTAAAACTTATATAATACTGTACCTCAGCTACACCTCAATAAAAATAAATAAATCAAATCAAATCAATTTCAGCAGTTCTGATAGGATGGTGTGGCTAATCATTAGAGATCATGCACTCCACCCCACTTATTAAACGATCAATCGTCAGGATATTGGCCCTCAGGCTAGGAACTGCAAACTCCTCTTCCTTCCTATTCTCTATTTTGCAAAAGAACCATCTCTGGTCTCTCAAATAGGGCCCTGCTTGGGTGTAACCTGTGAGCTTTAGGAAGAGGGTGCCATATGCCCTCTGACTTTCACCTATTAATCTGCTCTCACCTGTTTACATGCCCACTGTCCCCTCCCCCCTCATTGTTTCCTTGATAAAAGTCAGTATTCCTCTCTTCTGACAACCCGCATCCTCGTGGCAAATTCCATGGAGTCGTCATAAAGGCACCACGTGGTTTTGCTTTTGAAAAGATTCATACATTTATGGGCTGTTCTTTTCAGAGCCCTGCTGTTCTCATCCATATGATTCCAATTTCGGGGTGTACCCCGTGACTTTTTCATAACTTCAATAGCTTGGGTTGTACCCTTGATAGAAATATCTATGATGAATTATGATCTGTCTCTCTTTTCTTAGTGCCAGTAAAAACTTTGGCTAGCAGAGGGCATCTCTTTGTTTTATATTTTTTTGGACGTTTCAGTTTGTCACAGGACTGAATGCAATTGGATGTTACAGCTGTACTAAACTTTAGCATGTGTGCTTTTAACGGCCACTTGCAGATTTCTATTTCTGTGTGCTTGTAACCCATGTTTTTTAAAGATGAACACAGGGATTTTATAAAGTCCTTATATGAATTCATTTTTTCCTTGCTCTTACTCACCATCTAGATCTTTGTCTTACAGGATCCATAATTCCTACACAGAATGGGAGAGAGTATTTTCAAAAAGCTTTGTAAATGGGGACAATCATCTATGAAAGGGCCTTGGAAATGTCCTTCAAATAGAACGTAAATGTCAAAGAGGGTATCTGGTCGTATTTAAGATCATGTACGGCAGATAGAATTTGATAAAAAGAAATTCTATATTGTCTTTTATTATAAATTATATTTGGGGTGAAGGAGTTTAAACATTTCTGGTGGTTGTTATCTTAAAGGACTTTCTGGAATAGAAGGAGAGCCAGCAATGCCATGGTTTTTAACTTCTTTGAGACTGGTTTTCAACTGAAAATGGACATAGTTCCCCCTACCCACCTCACTCGTTTATCATAAGGGCCAAATGAGATGCTGAAAGTCCTTTGAAAGCCAGAAGTGTCAGGTTTAATATGATATTAGGATTCCGTGTTTCCAAATGAAGTCCTCTCGTCAGAGTATCATCCATCTACCCAGCAAAACCGGGAACAACTCAATGACAGTATCAAAAGTCTACTGGGCAGCTATCGGCTTAGTGGTAGCATGTACCAAGTAAAAATGGTGTGTAAATAAAACGGCCTCACCCACAAGGAGCACATGTTCACTGAAAGAAGGAAGGAAAGAATGAGAAGAAAAAAAGGAAGGAGAGAGGGAGGGAGGGATGGAGGAAGAAAGAGAAAAGGAAAATGAAGAGAAGAGAAAGGAAAAGAAAAATGTTTTGTACAGTAACTGTCTGGGATGGTAAATTGTCAGGTCCTTAGTTTTTTAAATCTAGGTGAAACTGACTATTTCTTATTTCTTTGGAAGTAGTTTAATACCTTATTTTACATCAATCACAGAGTTAAAAATAAGCGTAGGTAGTTCCAAGTACTTTGAGATTTCATGTACCTTTGGATTCCATGTACCTTGTTACGATTTCATTGCAGGATAATCCAAGTAGGAAACGAGAAAGCCTGCCTAACTGTTCTTGGGGGGCCTTTTGCCCAGGTACAATCAGAGGAATCTGGCTTTATGGAAATGAGTGCAAATTGAGGTAAAAAGAATTTGATGTTGCTTAGTTTAAGGTAGTAGGGTTTTGTGCTGAAATTAAGAGGGAAAACAAAGATCCAGGCGTTAAGAAGTATCAGATCTACAATCCCTAACACCCGCTGAAGGATCTGGAAAACCTCTCTCTGAAAGACATTTCTTTGGAAACTTTTTCTTATTTTCCTGGGCAAGTCTGGTCCTGACACCAGCTAAATAAAGGAGGGATTAGTACCTGGATATTTAAGAACTCCTGGCATTTAAAACTCAAATAATTATTTTTGAAGGGATTGAGGAAGGAGGGAAGAGGGCTATTGTCTATATTGTAAAGGGCAATTTTTTAAAACATTAAACATTTAGGAATATTCTTCATTGCACAAAGAACTATCTTTTCCCAAATATTATGAAACTCCTAGCCCTTTCAGTCTATCTTTTTTTCTTTCCAGCTTTGATGCAGATGTAGTTTATGTTTATAGAGATACATTTCATTCCTATGAACAATGATTGTAGTTTTTTTTAAAGTACAATGTGATAAATGGAAACTGGCACTTGGCCCCAATCTCGGGACAGTAGGGAGTGGTGGGGACCAGGGCAAATTGGGGAGTCCATGCCCTATCGAAATACCTAGCCACAGGCCAATATTTACATTGCAATTGTATTGTATGGTGTCACCATGATGCATATTGTTATAATTTATAAATATATACTGTCAGTTGAATTGTATCAGTAGGGATGTTCATTCCCTGATATTCATTCAGCATGTTTGAAATTAGCTCCAAGGCGCTACGGATTTAAATAATCACACTTTCCACAGAGAAGTGGTTTTCTGGTAACAGGAATGGGATTCTGGGGCTTGATGGAGTGTTGTGTCCTGTGTCCTGTGGTATAAACAACTCTGGAAAGACTTGAGTTCTATGTTGAAACCAGTTTTAACTGGTAATGGTGTGTGTGGCTGATTTTACATGACCAAGACCAGATTTCATTTCAGCTAATTAAATAAGCACTCAGTGAGATGAGAACTGAGCAATGTTTGTTTAGGACTAGGAGAACATGGGTGAATAAATTATAACAATGTCCTAATTGGGAAAGGTGTTCTGGTTTCCTCAAAGTCTTCTTGTGTTTGAGACATCTTACATTAATGTCTTACATTAAGGCAGAATGTGGTTGCACATTTAAATATATTTGCAACTGAACAAAGGTACTGTTAATGTTTGGTTTTCTTTACAAACAAGACCTATGACAGGTGTCTGACAGGGAAGTCAGCCAGAGAAGATTAAGGTATAATTTACCCCATCCCTCTAAATCCCATTCCCCTTTAACCCATTCCGTATTATATATTATTCATACATTTATCAATACTCTTGAGTTTATATTTTCAGCTGGTACTACCTCTCGGGACAGCAGTCAAGTGTTTAAGAGTGTAGACTTGTGGTTAAGAGCGTAGCTTTGGAGCCAATACCTGAGCAGGTCCTACACAGGGCACTGTGCACTTAGAAAAATGCATCCCTTCTGAGCTGTGCCACTGTGAAGACAGCCCCCAGGGCAGAGCTGGGGCTACATTTCAGCCCCACCCATCTCTCTTATCCAGGTACCTTTATGCAATGCACGAACAGCTCAGAGATCTAGAATAGCCCCGTATTTGAGTTTGAAACCCACTTGTCACTTCCAAACTGGTGTGGTTTGGGGCAAATGGTGTTTCCCTACCTCACACTTCTCATCTGTAAGGTGAGGATGAAAGTAGTGCCTATATATTGGAGTTGTCTATATTTATAGTTGGAAAGTGTTGAGAACAGCCATCGGAACCTAGCAAGAGCTCAATATGTCATGGTGATCGTTATAAGGAGTGAGAGTGGGGAGTTTCAACCTATGGCATTTGGCTTCATTCGTATTGGGTGATGGTTTCTATTAGCTGGAAGAGGTGGAAACTGAAAGTACTCTTGCTTCTTGACTGGATTCAGCCTTGAGGTCCAATGCTCCAGTTAAGGAACAGTTTCACTTCACAGTGTAGTGGGAAGAGAAGAGGATTTGGAATAAGTTGGCCTGGCTTCAAGTCCCAACTCTACTAACTTCATGTTTACATGTAGGTATAAGGCAAGAAAAATAATACTTACTCAGGATTTTCTCTAAGATCAGCGAGTAATCTTGAGAGCACTGAAGCGCTCTACAGATGTTTAGTTTAGCTTTACTATGGGATCGCATAGGGTTTTAGACCAGGTGTTCCTTCCGCAAGACAGGCACCAGCTTGCAAACCATTTACTCTTTTGTGAATCAGTCGTTTCAGTGGTTTCAAAGAAGAAAACTTCTGGATTTTGGCAGTGAGATTCCTCATAATAGTTAGCGACCTTCCTTAATAATAACAATACGTAACACCAGTTGAGCGCTTACTGAGGGTCTGGCACTCTCACTTGACCATCACAATGACCCCAATAAGTAGCACTTAACATTATCCTCATTTTGCGGAGGAGGGTTCTGAGCCTAAGGTCACACACGCCGCCGGTAAGTGCTTGAGCTGGTGGGGTGTGAGCCCAGGGCACCCTGCCTTGAGTGCACCTGCGTCAGCACTCTGCAGCCAACTTCCCTTTCCCCCTTGCGTTTCCCCCTCAAAAGCTAGTTTAAGTGGCCCCATGGTCTGAGTAAGAATGTGTCTGACCCCTTTTGGATAAAGGGCAGGTGTTGGTGTCATTTAACTTGAGTTCATTGAGGATGGACAAGTAACGCCTGATTGATTGCTTAGAATAGCAGCTCAGAACGTATGCAGGGCGGACAGTGGCTGTTCCAGCAGTGGGAAGGGCGGTCTGCAGTGTTCTCCATGTTGAGGTGGGGCGCACCCACCATTCACACACGCTCCTTGTGGTGTTCAGCTGCTTAGCATTGTTTCGGGGGCCTTGGGGTGCAAGCAGATGCGTGTCCTGTTTCTTGTTGCTATCTCGGTGCCATCAGATCCATTCTTTGTCAGGGTATCTGACATCTGATTTCCTCTGGTTCCAGCAGTTAGAGGGAAGGGCTTTCTCCTGACTAGGTGATCTTGGTCTCAGAGTGGCCAGCTTGCACACACCAGGCTGTAGGAGAGACGTTAATCACTGGAGTGGTCTGATGATGACCCTTGCAGGCTTACTAGTCATATCCTGGACTGAAAGTGAACCTCAAGGGTAAAGCTCTGTGAAGTTATGGGAAGAGACCAAGTGAGTGGAGGTTTCTGCTACCTAACTAGGAGTCCATGTGGGGGAAGACATAATCCCTGCCACTCACTAATACCAAAATTTTTAGCCCCAGAGAGGCCACAACAAAATGTCTGGGTGAGTCGGTCTTGATATCCCTCCAAAACAGAGTGCTTGCTCAGATCCAAATGACATAATTGCTCAAAGGGGATTTTCACTAAGGAACACAGCAAGGGAGAAAACCCTGTTGCATCATTATTTCTATTTTGAAAACCAAGAGGAAGGAGAGAACAGCCTGTTAAATGGAACTGAAATTATCATCTCCCTGGTGCCATATTGGGCTCTTGGCTGTTGTGATGGACAAGCTGAACTTTGGGGGTGAATCTGAATGCAATCTTATCTTCACACCATCAGAATCCTCTCATTAAAGCTGTAGGGATTTGTTCAGACCATGCATATCTCTAACATATTAGGAAAAACACATTAGCCAATATCCATCTTTACCATCCTTACTCTTATGAGAGCTTCACATTCTGAAGTCCAGTGACGTGGTGTTGCTGTGTAGTCACGTGAAAACTGAACTTTCACCTGAGAGAGAGGGTAACCAGTTAATGGCAATTCCACAGCTATGGTGAATAAGGACTGTGTGACATAGGGACCACCCAAAAAAGGAGGAAGAGTAAGAATTAAGGATACAGAGGGACTTCCCTGGTGGTCCAGTGGTTAAGACTCTGAGCGCTTCCGCTGCAGGGGTCACGGGTTCGATTCCCTGGTCGTGGTCGGGGAACAAAGATCCCACATGCCACGTGGTGCAGCCAAAAAAAAAAAAAAGAAAGAAAGAAAGAATTAAGGATACAGAGGGGAACAAAGCAGTGATGCCAGGACCCCAGAATGGCACTAAATGCTGCTGTTTATTTGCCTTACATATGCCTACCTTCTCATCAAAGGAAGTAGATTTCCATCTTTTCTACCACAGCTGACTTCAATTAATTGAAAGCTTTAGGAGCATTGTTACTTCTTACCATTTAGAGTAAAAACAAATAAAAAAATTCTTCACGTAACTCAGAAACTGCTTGAACATGAGAGAATTGTTTCCTTTCCCCCTTATATTGGCTTGTAGCCAACGTTCCTGGCTGACCTTGAACGTGGTATCAAAAGAATGTGCTACAAAAGAATGTAGCCAGTGACCTTTATTATCACTATACACATTGAGTGGAAGGTGTTTACCATATTACAGTCTATCTTAACTTCAGTCATATAGAGTCTACTTGTTTTAGCTTTAGCCTTGGCAACAGGCCAACTGTTAGAATGACTCCCGACACTGAACTTGCAAATGCTTTAAAAATAAATGGCCAAGACATCTCTACTACGTTTTTCCAGTAGACTCTGGTTTTTAAAGAACATCATATATGGAGAAAGATTTTAGTTAGAAAAGGGTACTACTGCTTCTGTGTAATCAAAGAAGGGCGTTAGAGATGTAAAAAAGAGGGCAGCTGATGTTTCAGGGGCATGCAGTAGTTGGATGAGCTTTTTTCTTTTTTTCCTTTCCCTATTTTTACTTTCTGGCTAATTCATCACTCACTTTATTCATTTATTCATCCATTCACTCCCTCCCTCATTTATCTGTTGAACAGGTATTAGGCACTTACCATGAGTTAGGCACTGAAGATGCAAAAATGTATGACATCATCCCTTTGCCTGGGAAACTGGATTCAGCAAGAATCTGCACAGATGTTTAATACTGGAATTAGTTTCTTGGGTTTTGTTAAGACCTAATGAGAGAAGCTTTGAAATGCAGATTGAAGTGTGTGTGCCCTCCATGGGGAATTGTTATTTGTGCTAAATGGAGAATATACCATCATGGATGGTCTACGCTCTCATCCCAGTATATGAGTGGTTTGAGACTGCCCCAGGCTCAGGTTTGAGAGTCTGCAAGTGGGCACAGGAATGGGGCTGGGCTGCTTCACAACTGTGGGCAGCAACGCAAAGAAGGAATCGTTGGTGAAGGCAGACTCAGGGGCCAAAGAATCTGACTCGTCAGAGGCTTGAACAGCAAGTCCAAGGCAAAGAGTCTTCAACTGGAGCGGAGACTAGAGGCACTGCCCCTCAAATGTATTAACTAATTACAGCGGTGTTTGGCAGCTAGTTTTGTAGCTAATTTTGCAGCTGTGAACTGCTGGAGGTCTGTGTACACTCTCAGTCTGAGTTCTCTCCAGAATTTTAAAATTTGATGTTTTCATTTTTATTGTGTTAATAATTAATAGTGTGAATAAAAGTCAATGCAAGTTATTCTGGGTTATCGGAATGACCACCTTTTGACTGACACGTGTTAGTGATCAAGTTAGCACTTGGATTTACAACTGTGATGGCCCCATATCAGTTGTTTTTGAGCCATGGAGAAAGTGGCAGAGGCGGCTTGAACAGCACAAGATGCATTGGGCCAGAATAAGGTCAGATGATTTCACAGCACTCTACACAAAGGTGTCCTGAATCTGAATAGAGGAAAATGGCTGTAGAGTCACTGCATTGCGCAACAAAAGGTAACTAAGTATGCTGACTTCCACTCAGCCTGTGCAATATTCCTGCTCCAAGCGACAAGTTAGTGTCAACAAAACAACCCAGTCTTTCACAATAAGTTAATGTGGTTATTTCAGACTTCTATTGGTTTCATAATTTTGCTGTATTTGATTTGTAAACATATTTTGGTTTTATAATTGTGAATGAGTTTCGAGCATGAGAAGTTTATACTTGGTTTTATGTGTGTGGGTGTTTGTCACACCATTTTAAGGAAAGGTAGTACTGAGGGGGTTTGTGAGAATGTTTCTACCTTTAAGGTCCATAATTAACATTTGGGAAACTTTTGAGAAGAGGCTGTAATTGCTGACCCTTACCAGCTCTCCCTCACGCCTCCCCTAATTCTTGAGGTTATCGATTGTTAATGTGCTGAGCAAAACCTGCCTTTGACACAGTCACAAAGACACTCTCTAAAATTTAAATAAATTTTGAGTAATAATATATTCATATGGTTCAAAAATCCAGAGATTTTTTTTTAAATGTTTATTTATTTTTTTATTTGGCTGTGCCGGGTCTTAGTTGCAGCACACAAGATCTTCCTTGTGGCATATGAGATCTTTAGTTGCGGCATGCAGGACCTTTTAGTTGTGGCATGTGGGAACTTTTTTTTAATAGCAACTCATAGTTGCGGCATGTGGGATCTAGTTCCCCAACCAGGGATCGAACCTGGGCCCCCTGCATTGAGAGCACGGAGCCTTAGCCACTAGACCACCGGGGAACTCCCCCGAAGATATTATTATAAATCTACTATACTTCAATTTTTAAAAAATGAAAAAATAATTATTGAAAAATCCAAAGATATTAAAAGGCCTGCAGCGGAAAATGTCTCGGTCCCATTACTCTTAGTAACCACTGTATTCATTTTTTGTGTATCTTCCCCAGATCCTTTTTGCACATTCAGGCAAATACCAAATCTAGCTTTATCCCACCCTTCCCCCAACCCTTTCCCCAACCCTTCGTACAGAAAGGTTTCCTGCACCACCAGATTCTTTCAGCGAACATGTATCTTCGTGTAGCAGGACAGAGGATGTCGCCATTCTTTTTATTTTCTTTTGTACGGCTGCCTATTATTCCATCAATGTCATCATTTGTTTAACCACTTCCCTATTAATATACATTTATACTGTTTTCAAACATTTACTATAAAACTAATGCTGCAATAAATAATCTTGTCCATGTCATTTAGCCAAGTGAAACATCTGTAGGACAAGCACCAAGAAGTGAAATTACAGGGCCATTGGGTCCATGCATTTGGAATTTTGATAAATCTTGCCAAATCACCCTCCCTTGAGGTTTCACCAAGTTTCGCTCTCCCAAGCAATGTGTGAGGAATGCCTGTTTTCCCAGTCTTGTTCAAGAGAAAGTGTTATCAAACTTTGGATTCTTGCCATTCTGATAAGTGAAAATGGTGTCTCAGTGTATTTTTAATTTGCATGTCTCTTGTAAGTGATGTTGAACAGTTTTTCATCTATTTACAAGCTATTTCTATTTTCTCTTCTGTAAACTGTCTTTTATTGTTCTTTGCCCATTTTTTATTGAGTGGCTGCTCTTTTTCTTACCAACATTTAGGAACTACTTTTAGGGACGCGAGCCCTTTGTCCGTGACCTGAGTTGCATCTTTTTATACCCCTAGTTTGTCTTTTGACTTAACGTATAGGGCTTTTGCCATGTAGAGGTTCGGGGGTTTTATGCAGAAGAATATATATATATATATATATATATATATATATATATATATATATATATATATATATATATATATAATGTGGTTTCTGAATTGTGAGGCATAGTAGAAAGGCTTCCCACTCCCAGATTCAAAGGGAATTTTGAAAGAACCTTTCAAAGATGTTGGCTCACTGGTGCTGATTAGGTTGCTGCCCTGGGCTACATCATAGCCCCTTGACCTCCATGCTCACTATGGCTCATCCTGTGTCATTCTTGTCTGTGGCATAGTTTTGGGGGACCTAAAGCTGGACAAGGGTATTTTCAGTTGCCTATCGAACTACTAGCAGACCAACTCTGTCAGCTTATATCCTGTTTCTTTTGCTTGGGCATTTTTTGAGAAGGTAGTAATGGGGAAAGGTAGAGCAGAAATGGCCAGCTGACCCTGGAAACTGTGCAATGACCTTCTTAGTCATGCCTGTTTGCGTCAATCAGGCCATTTCACAAATATTCCGTCACTTGTTACTTTTGTGATTTTTTTTAATTAACTTTTTTCTCCAGAAAGTAATGCTACTTGTATAGTTAAAAAAGTAGCACTTTGATCATTAAACTTGACATTTTTATGGAGTTCATGCATTAATATTTTCTGATTTCAGTCATTCTAAGAGCCTGTCTAGATTGGAAGGAAGCTGTCAAAGACTGGGAAGTAATGATGTGAATCAGTTAGTTTGAGCCTGGCTCTGTTGGTGATGCCTTCTTATAGTAAACCCTTTAAAGAAGGTTGTAATGATCAAGTTGTAGTATATGGACATCTTTTTCTTTATGCCAGCCACCCAGGGTCTTGAGAAGGGAAGCTGCGAGTGCATGGCATAGAAGGGGTAATTACTAGGAGTTATTAGAGTTTGTAATTCAGGACGCCATAACCACTGAGACACAGTAAGGCCTTTGTCATTTGAAAGAACTCTAATGCATAGGTACCATGATTTCCATCATACAATGTACTCTGATAGTCTAAGAAAAATAAAAAGCTCACCCCCCTCCCAAAGGAGGTCAAAAGAAATAAAGAAGAGAGAGGCAAGGTGGGGGGTCGAAGGGGAAAGAGAGGGAATGAGAGGTGATGAGAGAGAACCCCAAAGAGTCATTAGCCATAATTCAGTGACCAGGGAGGAGAAATCACTGGCAGAATCTAATCATCTGAGAAGGAAGGAAGTGGGGGGGATCACAGGCACACGTCGGGGAGGGGGTGGGCCGGGGAAGGTGCTGACAGTTCAGACAAAACGGTGATCGGAGCCTTTTCAAAGTAAAATGAAAACAAACAAACAATTCCAGCATTTAGCAGAAAATAAGGGTTTAATTGTTTTAATAACAGTAGAAAAGTGAAAAGAAAGTATAGAATGGTATCACTTTAAAGAATTATAATTAGGCCAGAATCATAGCGTTATCTATCATATATTAGTTGCCAGACTGGTTATTCTCCAGTAAACCAAAGGTTTATTAAGATCAACATAATATTGCCATGACCCAGCCCAATACCAGTCATGTGTTAAGTCACTATGTAAATGTTTCTGGATGAATGAATGATTGAATGGTAAATGAATCGTCTGTTTGGGACATATTTAGGTCTCTGACCTCAGTTCAGACTGAATAAAGATATTTATGGTCTTGGCTTTATTGTGACCGTGATTTACCTGTTTGTAGAACCAGATGGAAAGGTTTTTGGAAAGGATTTCAAGACCACACTTGGGTGCCGTTTACATTGCCCCGGCTCCTTCTCTATCTCTGAGGTTTGGGGGCGGGGAGTTGTTTTCTTTTTCCATTTATGGGAAATGAATGAGTGGAGTTGTAAAATGATCAGTGATCAATGGAACGTCTCAAATGACCAAATACCTTTTTTAGCCCTGGCATCTGTAGTGGTCGCTTTGACAAACAATAATTGATTCATACACCCATGTGATATTATGTTCTCGTCCTTGATTTTTATGTCATTGGGAGCTGTTCATTTTTTTAAAATAAATTTATTTATTTAATTTTGGCTGCATTGTGTCTTCTTTGCTGCGTGAGGGCTTTCTCTAGTTGCAGTGAGTGAGGGCTATTCCTTGTTACGGTGCGTGGGCTTCTCGTTGAGGTGGCTTCTCTCATTGAAGTGGTTTCTCTTGTCGCGGAGCACAGGCCCTAGGTGCGCAGGCTTCAGTAGTTGTGGCTCGCGGGCTCTAGGGCACAGGCTCAGTAGTTGTGGCACACGGGCTTAGTTGCTCCGCGGCATGTGGGATCTTCCCGGACCAGGGCTCAAACCCATCTCCCCTGCATTGGCAGGCGGATTCTTAACCGCTGCGCCACCAGGGAACGTCCCTGGGAACTATTCTGATTGTTGAAGGTTGGCCTGAGTAAATCTTTTCTCATCCCCCAAAGGTCCCCTGCTTCTATGAATTGGGCATCAGTTATTACTTCCATTGTTTGAAAAAATAGGCTCTAGGTCTTGTGGGGATCCAGGACAGGGGAGGAATAAATCCTGGGTTGGAGATGGGACAGTCCAGCCCTGGGAGACTGGAGGAGGAATTTAGACCCACTGAGGCTAGGCGCGTTGTCTGAGAAAGTCTCGGTAAAAGGCAGCCGGCTAAGACCAGGGCAGAGGTGAGCAGATGTTAGCAAGTAGGGAGATTGTGTGCTCAGGGAATTGGAATGTTGGGGGCAGGATACCAAGCCTGGTATTCAGCCACAGGGGAATAATTCTAGACACTGGGTCAGAATGATCTTGTTATTAATAGGACCAGCAGGAAGATGGCGGTTCCTCAAATACTCTTTGCCACAAAACAGAGCCTATAGCCAAGTGCCAGGGTTTTATGTTCCTCCACTCTGGGGTTTAGGTAGCTGGAGAAAGAGAGGAGATGAAGGAGTTCGTTTGGACCACTGCAGGCTCACAGGCTTGGGGGCCAAGTCAGGGTCAAAAACAGGCTAATCAGCACCCCAGCTGTCTCATGCTTTCCAAGGTGATGCCTGTTGTCAGTGTTTCATCCTAACTGTGAAGCATCTTTATTTATGAAAATTGCTAACAACTACACAAGTGGGGGTTAAGGAGAATACTGTAATTTTTATAGATTGTCAGTTAAAAAAAAACAGAAAGGATGCTGTGGGATCTAAAGTACATAAGGACATTGGGTCTTCGTTTCTGTGCGAGGGCTTTCTCTAGTTGCGGCAAGTGGGGGCCACTCTTCATCACGGTGCGCGGGCCTCTCACTACCGTGGCCTCTCTTGTTGCGGAGCACAGGCTCCAGACCTGCAGGCTCAGTAATTGTAGCTCATGGGCCCAGTTGCTCCGCGGCATGTGGGATCTTCCCAGACCAGGGCTCGAACCCATGTCCCCTGCAGTGGCAGGCAGATTCTCAACCGCTGCGCCACCAGGGAAGCCCCAGGACATTGAAATAAAGTTGAAGTTTCTGGAAGCTAGAAGTCCTTATTTTTACTCTTTTTATTTATACTACTTCCCTCTAAGCATCCTCAACCCCCTTAAAGAAATTATTCTAGAAGCTGATGCAGTAAAATGAGCACAGGCTTTGGAGTCTTACCGCCCTAGACCCACTGACCGGGGCTGCCACCCAAGTGGCTGTGTGCCCGTGTTCTCATCCATCAAATAGGGATAAGAGTTGCATACATGTCATAGGATGTTGTGAGGATTAATTAGAAAGTGCTCTATGTAAAGTGATTAGGATAGCAGCTGACATATGGTCAACGCCATTATTGGCTTTGTTTGGTTGTTGTTTTAAGGTCAATTGGAAAAATACACATATGCTTGGCATATATAGTACATTTCATTCCATTTCTTCAACCAGAGTATAAACAAGGCTTCTAGTGGAAACATAAATTCTGTTCCCCAGACCCTTAGGATCTCTAGGGTCTTCTCCACCCTTTGGGCCTAGTTGTCTGTTGCCAGTTAGATGCCAGGGTAATTCTGGAAACTTCCTTCGAAGGCTGGCTGAGCCCTAGCGAGGGCACTTATCTCAGAGAGAAATCACCTTCTAGGAACTAGGAAAGGAGTTTTGTGTGTTGTCTGGGCCACAGTGGCTCCCCTCTGGGTGTCCACACAGGAGCTGGTCTCTGGTCTCAGTCACAAGGGTCCATCATTCCATTCTGGAGAATAAACAGAAAATACCAAACTGTGAGGCCTGAACTTGCCAGTATTGGTAGAAGCTTTGGGGCCACCTTGGAAACCAGTTCTTCAAAGGTTAGTCCCCTCCAGGAGAAGGTGGATGAAGGAAGCTTCTCCCTAATAGAAATAAAAACAGCAGAGATTTTGCCACCTTCCCTGGGGCGGACCATCTTACCTTCCAAGGAGCACAGTGGCACTCGATTTCCCTTGCTGCACCTGCCAGCCCAAGGCCCTTGTCACCCTGTGAGTGGGAAGCAGCTTAGTGGACTCTCTTGGCCAGTGAAACGGATCCTGACTTCACTCACTTAATGTCTCTGAGCCTCCATTTCCTCATCTGTGAAATGGGGATTTCATCTGGGTTTTTTGCAAGGATTAAAGAGGTGATTCTGTGTTAAGGACAGTTCCTAGTATAAAAGAAGGGGCTCAATTAATCTCCTCCTCCTCATAAAGTTTCCTAACTGGTTTTCCCGCTTCCGTTCCCACTTCCCTAACGACTGCATGCTGCCATCAGAGGGATTTCTACGCAACGCGTGTGACTCCCCAGCCCCCAGAACCTTCCCCGGTAGGGTAAAGTCCAAACAGTGCAGCATGGGGCTGCCCAGCTACAATCTGATCTCTATTCCAAACCCGCAGTCATGCCCCAAACATGCCATGTGCGTTCCCACTGTGCTGGGTCACCTTGCCACACGTGGGCAGCTGCAGCCAGGAATATGACTGAACAATTCCCGAGTGCCAGGCACTGTAAATGTTCCATGTGCCTTATCTGCTTAAATCCCCACCACAGCCCTGTCAGGAAGATACCATTATCTTCATTGCATGGATGAAGAAATTATGATTTTTTTTTTTTTTTTTCAAATTATACACCTTGCTGCAAGGTCATGACCCTAGGATGCAGTCAAACTGGGATTCCATCCAGGTTCCTGGTGCTTTTAAGTGCTATCTTCTACCAAGCCCAACACCAGGACACTGTTCGAAACACTCTCTCACATGAGCATCCCAGCCCTGGTTAATCGCCCTGGAGCATCTATTCTACGTACCCTTGAACTAACGAAGCAAATGAGCATTTTATTTCTGTGAGTTTTTTTTTTTTTTAATAAATTTATTTATTTTTGGCTGCGTTGGGTCTTCGTTGCTGTGCGCGGGCTTTCTCTAGTTGCAGTGAGAGGGGGCTACTCTTTTGTTGCGGTGCACAGGCTTCTCATTGCGGTGGCTTCTCTTGTTGCGGAGCATGGACTCTAGACACTCGGGCTTCAGTAGTTGTGGCTCACAGGCTCTAGAGCGCAGGCTCAGTAGTTGTGGCGCACAGGCTTAGTTGCTCCGTGGCATGTGGGATCTTCCTGGACCAGGGCTCGAACCCGTGTCCCCTGCATTGGCAGGTGGATTCTTAACCACTGCGCCACCAGGGAAGTCCCGAATGAGCATTTTAATGGTTGCTGTTTGTATGTGCTGCTTCTGTCTTCCCAGTTGGATCCTTGTCTCCCCAAAGACAGCAGAGATAGATTGTGTTTCCAGTGCCCAGCAAAGAGAGCTACGGGAGCTCAGTGTACATTTCATAATGACAAAGATGAAAACCCGGCCTCCAGGAATGAGACCGTATTTATTCCTTCACCTCTTCTAGAGACTAATAACCATGGTGACCACTTAACTAAGATTCAAAACGTAACCATGAGAAGCACTTTTTCACCTACCACTCAGTCTCCTTTGTAATGTAAGATGGAAGTGTTATGACCTAAAGCTCTTTTCATGCTGTCAAATTAAGCATTATTTT
Source organism: Balaenoptera ricei (assembly GCF_028023285.1). Taxonomy (NCBI): domain Eukaryota; kingdom Metazoa; phylum Chordata; class Mammalia; order Artiodactyla; family Balaenopteridae; genus Balaenoptera; species Balaenoptera ricei. Next base: position 25,485,474 of record NC_082643.1, on the reverse strand, counting down.
AAAAAATCCTGCATACATTACATGGACAAGATACTCCACGGTTTATGTAGCACTTCCTTGAACAGTATGTCATCTGATCTACTCAACAACCCTGGGAGATGGGCAGAGAAGATAAATGATTCTTGACTTAGTGGCAGGAAACTGTGGCTCAGAGAGGCCAAGTGACCTGTCTGAAGTCACACAGCTCGTGAGTTAGGGAAGCCAGAACTTGAATTCGCCACCTCTGATTACTTTACACAACCCTGGGTGGGCCCTGCCATGTTAGAAACGTGCCCATTCCCATCAAGGAGATAGACCACTGCCATCCAAATGTTTCCCTTGTATTGCTGGCACTGTCCCAAATTTAAAGGAACTTAGTTTTTTTAGGGGTTTCCCTGATGATCTTTTTGGAAATTATTTGAAATAGGCATGTTGGTAATTTCCTAATCATTTGGCTTGCTAATTGTTAAAGTGTTCAGTCATTGTGGTGGTTTATTCATTGGGCCTTCTGTGGAGGGCCAGGAGGCCTGAGAGCCTGGGCATTGGTTACATGGGGGCCCTGACTCACTTTTCCTCGGAGTCCATTCAGAGGAGTGAGGGCTAATGATCAGAGAGCCTAAAACTTTTACAAGGAGGGGATTTTTCCGTCCTAATAAAAATTTTCCAAGAATGAGCCCAAAGAGAATCAAAGATCAGGCAAAATGTCACATGAGTCACCTCCCCATGTACATGGCTAGATGTATTCTTTTCCTATTAAAAAAAAAAGAAAAATATGTACATTGCACTTAAATAAAGTAAAGCACGTTTAGCTTAACTTTATAGACAAACTCTTGGAAAACTACATATTATCAACTCGAATGATGTCAGTATGTAACAAAATTAAACATATAGAAATTTTGTAATGCGCTGAAAGGTTTTTGTGCTTTGTTTAGTCTATCCAGAGCTTTCCACCTATTTTCACATCATAACACACTTAGGAATTGGTAGTATTTACAGGGCACATGGGGTAAGTGCCCACCCAGCTGCCCTAAAGTGTTGAAGAGTCTGTGTGCTGCCCCATGTGTGTCACCATCTCCCGGGGCACCACTGGGAAGCCCTGTCCTGATAGACAGAGAATTAAGGGCTGGGCACCGGGGGACCCAGAGCCCTGCTTTGCTGTCTCTGTCTCAGAGAATACACTAGTTGCACTGGTGGAAACCCTGAGTGCATGAAGCACACTCCTCTCCCAATCTTATAATCTTCACGCTTTGACAGAGCCATGGAAAGAATCTGTTTTCCTGATCTGTGTTCTAGATTTCAGAGGCCCTGGCCCTCGACCAGCAAAGAAGAAGTTCTGAAGCTGGAAGTGCTGTGCTGGGGTGCCCAACACTGCCCAGTTCTCAGCTGGGCCTTTGCCTCACTCAGGACCTTGTAGCCAGTATCTTCCTTGACGTCCCTGAGTCCCTAGTTGTAGCTGACATGCTGCCGGGAAATTAGTCTGAGAGCCGTAAATGAGATGATGTCACAACAGGAAAAGGGGAGGCATGTCTAAAAGGATAAGGGCTGGCGAATTAGCCATCAAGGGAGAATCACTGACATTCTGGAATTGTCTATGTAATAGCTGTCAAACAGGAAGCCTGTGCAGTTTGAAGAAGCATCTTAAATATTGTTCATTTACAACTGGAAAATATTTAAAACTTAGGCTTTTTCTCCCTCTGTTTCTCCCTCTTCTCTCTCCCTTCCACCCTGAACCAATACGGGTGACAGAAAGAAAAGTTGGGGCAAAAATCTTCTGTCTGTATCTTCTGGATTCAGGGAACATATGGTGACTCTCTACAGAGTCAGGATGTTTAGGGTTGCATAAAAGAATCTGAGGGAGATAGTGTGGAACTGTTACGTGTTTTCAAAAACTGTACTGGTTGAGAAACATTGGCATAAATGGAGTTCTTTCCTGTGATTATATTTTTTTAAAGTTTTAAAATACTGATTTTGATGTAATCCTGTTCTTTTGTTGCATATTGTGTTCATTAAATCCGAAGACAGAAATCAAAATTTGAGGGTTTTTTTTTTAAGAGCCTCCCCTACTCTAAGCTCATTTTAAATGAGCAAGCTTTAAATGAGCATAGTATAATATGTGTGTATGCATATATATATATATGTGCATACTATATGTCTGTATATGTATGTATGCATATACATTTATGTGTGCATGTGTCATTTTTGCTTAGAGATTAAGAAGCTAGGTACAGAAGATGTAATTCAGGGTGAAAGAAACAAAGTACGACCTTCACTACTTTCAGTTTCCCCATTCCTTGATAAAACAATAATATGAAAAATAATTCCCCCTACCTTTCATCTTTCTTCATCAGTCTCTGCTTGAAGATATATGAGTCAAGTGACTTTGCTGGTATTGTATAGTTGGTTGTCATACTGCTCTCTATGTCTATTGTGTCTGGTTTATAGTATGAAAAAAGAACAATTTCTTGGTAATGACTTAGAAGTCACTTTGCAAAAAAATGCCCCCCCCCTGCAGTATACCGCTTTTATTATTGCCAGTGAGCCTTTTTTTTTTTTTTGCCATCCATTATTGATATTTTTCAGAGTAGTTTACAAGGACTTTCCAGGCCATCCCTGAACTATTTCTTAAGAAATCTTAATTGGGTTTAATATATTCCATAAGGGACTCACCTACATTTGCAGGTCATTAATGTATATTGAAAAACACGTCAGGTCATAATACACAACTTGACGAAATAAGGGCATTACTTGCTACCGCACACCTGGCTTTGCAAAGTCAAACCATCTTTGGCAGATTTCCTGGTTTGGTTTCTCCCACTTGTTGGTGCCATGGTGTTCTTTTTATTTTCAGATCCTCCCAGCTTAGTTTTCTCTTTAAAGCTTTATCTGGACCTTAGGTGAAGATTGCTTTCACTCGATTCATCACAAACTGAAATGTCTCTGTGAAGTAGCCCTTAGTCTTGTCCAGGTGACTTAAGGCTAAGCTAGAACCAGGATTCTTCTGAAGAGTGCATGCCAGTGGAGTTGGATGCCCTCAAAGGGGTAAAGTCAAGACAAAACACCCAGTGATCAAGCCAGGCTGCTACTGTACCTCTCCCCTGTAAATAGCCTGATTGTTTTAATTACAGTTCTGTAGCCGCTATTTTTATCTGTTCTGGAGTATTTGGATGCAAGTCTGGAAAGCGTATTATTAAATTGCTGTTAATGCCTTGGCACTCTGTTCCTGTAGCACTTGCCTTGCCATCGTACAGAAGGGAACATTTATTCAGAGCCCATCTTAGATGGAGCCGGGGGGTAGTTAGGGTTTTAGTTGGACACTTTTGGTTACAAGGACCAGAGACTCAAGTTACCTCGGGTACCTAGGTTTCCTTGCCAGGATACATGCGACCTGGAACCGGGCCTGGAGAGCTGACAGAGAACCTGTGACAGCTGTAAGAAGTGGCTCCCCGCCTTTCCCTTGGCTCCCTATCATACCCACTCCTCTGCGCTCTGCATTTCTGCTCTCTTCTCCTGAAGACGCCAGGCTTCCTCAGCCTCTGCTGTGTATCTGTTCTTTTTTTTTTTTTTTAAACATCTTTATTGAAGTATAATTGCCTTACAATGGTGTGTTAGCTTCTGCTTTATAACAAAGTGAATCAGTTATACACATACAATATGTTCCCATATCTCTTCCCTCTTGCATCTCCCTCCGTCCCAGCCTCCCCATCCCACCCCTCTAGGTGGTCACAAAGCACCGAGCTGATCTCCCTGTGCTATGCGGCTGCTTCCCACTAGCTAGCTATTTTACATTTGGTAGTGTATATATGTCCATGCCACTCTCTCACCCTGTCACATCTCACCCCACCCCCTCCCCATATCCTCAAGTCCATTCTCTAGTAGGTCTGTGTCTTTATTCCCGTCTTGCCACTAGGTTCTTCATGGCTTTTTTTTTTTTCCTTAGATTCCGTATATATGTGTTAGCATACTGTATTTGTTTTTCTCTTTCTGACTTACTTCACAAAAATATGGAACGCTTCACGAATTTGCGTGTCAGCCTTGCGCAGGGGCCATGCTAATCTTCTCTGTATCGTTCCAATTTTAGTATATGTGCTGCCGAAGCGAGCACTGTGTATCTGTTCTTTAGCTCAGTGTTTCTGCCTCTGTGTCATCTGCCTTGTTTGCTGCCTTCCCTTCTCATGGAATCCTTTCAGCTTCCGCTTCTGTAGCTACTTGGCTTTCCTCTTCCTCTGTCTCAGCTCAGATTCCCTTGAGAGGGTGTGATGGGCCGGCCTCATCTTCCACTTAGGCCCCTGTGCGTTTGCCCTGATCGTAGTCACGGGTGAAAGGCAGCCTTATTTTATACAGTGTGACCCCATGCATGCATGCTAAGGGTGACCAGTTCTTAGGGTGGCTGGTACCCATGACGGAAAGTAGCAGGAGCTGACTGGTTACAGAGTCTCATCTTTTATGAAATCTTACTGGCAGGATCTTCCTTATGATATTTTGTATTCCTTTAGTAGTTCTTTTATTATTGCTTTATTATAATATATGCATCTTGTAAATAATTATGAATACAAAGTTTTATAAAGTATAGTTCTAACAGCATAACAATTACTTTTGAAAATATAGTTCTAACAGTTAAAAGAGTTCCTAATTTCTTCCCTATGGGGCATCTCCCCATACGGATGTCATTCTCCAAAGGGAACCATTATTAACAGTTTGATGTACAACCATCCAGGCATTTCCAGTGTAGGTATAAACACATATTGCCTCTTTATTTGCCTTGCTTATGTGTAACTAAATGCAACACTGTGGGTACTTAAAATATAATGAATACACAGTTTTAAAATATAATGAGTACTCAGTGATGAAAGTTGAGAAACTAATTTCATTCATTTCACTTTTATGGTTTTTATTTTGGGACTGTAAACTTCCTGACTTAAAGATAAGCTAGTTATTAAAAACACCCAATCACTACAACTGAGTTAAGCCCTGTGTGTATTTGATACACACAAATATGTATCAATTTGTTGTATTGCTGTGCTTTATATGCTAAAGGGAAAAAAATGAACTTTAAAAAAAATTACTAAAAGACAAAGCCCAGACCCCTCTCCATCGGAGAGTGTTTTAAGGATGCCATTCATTTAAATATTGACCCGAAACTGGCATGTTGCATCCTAGCAACAAGATTACTAACCTGTGGTTGCGAAGAGCAGCTTTAATGTAAACACAGTAACCATCTATTTACTTGATGGCTTACTTGATCTCTCTTTGAGTAAATAAAGCCCAAAGTAGAAGGTTGGAAGTAATTGAGAAAACAACAAAAATTTTTTTTATATCATAAAAGTATTGAATGTACCTTAGAGAAACTTTTGGAAACAGAACAACACAAAAGAGAGGAAAATTGTTTTACCCACCAAATATGTTAATTTTTGTAATCTTTAATAATAATGTTATAATTCATAGCATAGACAATATTATACTTGTAATTTGACAGAGTGGGATCATATAGAACAAAAATTAGAGTTTTGTGGGGGTTTTTTCCACATAACATACTAGATATGTTTTGCCATCTCATTAAATAATTATTCGAGGACATGAGTTTAAATGTCTAAATATCATTGTATAGATGTACTATAATATATATAGACATTCTAGATAATTTCCTAGATGTAATTTTATTTTTTTTAATTTTTAATTTTTAAAAAAATTTTATTTACTTTTGGCTGCGTTGGGTCTTCGTTGCTGTGTGCGGGCTTTCTCTAGTTGTGGCGAATGGGGACTACTCTTTGTTTGATTGCCAGGCTTCTCATTGTGGTGGCTTCTCTTGTTGCGGAGCACGGGCTCTAGGGTGCGCGGGCTTCCGTAGTTGCGGCGCACAGGCTCAGTAGTTGTGTGCACGGCTTAGTTGCTCCATGGCATATGGGATCTTCCCAGACCAGGGATGGAACCTGTGTCCCCTGCATTGGCAGGCAGATTCTTAACCACTGAGCCACCAGGGAGGTCCTACCTAGATGTAATTTAAAATTCATAACTGTTTCTATTTCGTGATATTATTTCATTGTGGAGAAGGGGTTAGGAGAATTAGGAGAAGGGTGGGCAGTCATCTTGGGACAGTAAGTGGCTCCTGCAAATTCGGCCCACCTGACAAAAGGAGTCTGAGGAACATCTCGCTTAGGTTTCCTTGAAGTGGTGGGTGTGGCTTATCTGTTAGAAATAGTGGGCTTCTCACCAATGAATTGCTCCCACCATCACCAAAAGAACTCCTGCATCCTTGCTCTCATGGCTGACCTTGGCCGGCCTTGAGCCATCAGTTTCAGGTGTTCAGACTTGCCTCCACAGACAAGATGAGAATCAATATACCTTCCCATCGTATACACGGAAGCGGCTGTAAATATAATGAATATGCATCTACCTTCCTCTTCCTGGGTTGAGGGCTTATTTGAGGATTTGGATCACAGAGGTGCCTGGAGTGCTTTTGAATACATTCAGTCCATTGTCCTCATTGGTCTGTATCAGAGCAGACTTGAATCCCTGAAAAAAGTCTGAGAACAACAGCTTGCCTGTGGAGATGAAATCACCGGGGCACTGCCGGGGTCAGGGCTGGCGCCTGGGTATGTGACCCATGCTGGTGCACAGGGACCTGCATTTAGAAGGGCCCCAGCCTTGGTTTAATGTTCTACTGTGGCTGCCTAGGAATTCCTAAGAATTTTTAAGCAAGGGAACATGCATTTTCATTTTGCACAGGACCCCAAAAATTATGTAGCCGGTCTTAACTGGGGTGTAAAGTAAGGTATGAAAAAGATATTTTAATGGTTCCTTCTCAGACACGGAAGAGAAGGAAAAATCAATTCCACCTGCCCTCCCTTTTTGCAGGAGAAGAAGGTGCATGTGACTTTAAGAGACTGGCCTGCAGGGTGAAATGGAGCAGCTCCTGGAAGACTTGGCCTTCAAGGGTGCTTGGAAGATTTGAGCAGCACAGAACTAACTGGCTGCTTGACAGAGGCTCTGCAGGAGAAATGCTCTTCCCATTTCAGTTTTCTGCGCAGTCTGTTTAGTTATAAACTAGCCTGTGCTTTATCTTTTGTGATGGAAAATATGAACGTATATTTTGAGCCCTAACTTTCTGGGTACTTATATAAGCATGAAATTCAAAGACCCTGTGATCCAGAATGAGTTTGAAATACTACAGAGGTGGGTGCCCCGCCACTGGGACCTTGTCATTCTACCCCCTCCAGCCTGCTCCCCTATCGGTAAGAAATGAGTCAAGGGTCTCTTCAAGAATCACCTAATAGACTAGTTCAGATTCTCCACACTTATTTATTTTTATTATTTTTTAAAATTGAAATATAACTGATGTGCAATATCATGTTAGTTTCAGGCTGATTCTTCACCACGCTTTTAAACCTAGGCCCCTTGAAATAAATATACAGCGAAAACCTCATGCCTTTCCCTATTCATGTATTCTTGCTTTCAATTGAGAAATGATTTTGTGGGATTTTATTTTAGTTTGCAGTGGCAGAGCTATAATTTTTTTCATTTCCCAAATAAAAAGTTATATCATAGAATTGAATGTACTCTTTAAAACTATACGTGATTCTAGTAAACGTGGTCCCAAGAATATTGCTGCGCTCCAGCCTCCCCTTCCCTAATTCGGTGCTGTTTAAAGTGCTGGTTTGCAACCTATTTGTTTCAACTGCCTTGAGCTAAAGAATAGAAATTGAGATTAAGCATTTAGAAAGCTAGAGCCATTTGTCTGTTGAATTAAATGATGAAAAATTGGAGGCTTGTATTTTCTTTGTCTCTTTTCATATTCTCTAGCTCTATTTTTGTATTTCCTAGGCACTGTATTTTACAGACGTCTCAGTGAGCAACATACTGGAAACTAAAACCAAACTGATTCTTAACCACAGTTTAAGAACTATCCTAATTGACAGAATCAGCAATGTTTTTCCTACACTAGCAGAATTCTCATTAATCCATCTTTCCACAAACAGAAACAAGTTGTGTGTGTGTATGTGTGTGTGTGTGTAGACGCGCCCCCTGCCCTCTAGTAACTTGTCCTATTTCACGGCAACCGTGATGTGAGATACATCTGGCTGGACTAGGGTCCTGAGAGGCAGCTGTGAAGGTGAGAGGGGAAGAGCTGTGTGTGGCCTTTTTCAACCAATAATCATGGTTTGAACTGTGTTGAGAAACCATTTTTACCTAAATATGCGAGAGGGGTTGGAAAAGAAGCAATACTTATGAAAACAAAAACACTCCCAGACTGTTCTAAGCTGAAAGTAGAATTCCAGTGTTGGGATTGGTCTCTCCCTTTTAGCCAGTTATACCCCTGCTTGAGAAAGGCTGTTAGGCTCTTTGAGGTTATGACATTGAGAAAACACATTGCTCAACACATTCTCAAATCTTGGTCTCCTTTCGTTGTCCGATTCTTAGACAAGTTTAATTATTTATGGCCGGTTTGCTAGAACTTGTTATATTGGGTTCTGCGGGGCAGAGATGAATAAGCTCTGAAAATAATTCTTGGTTTCTCCCAATGTCCATCAGGTTGAAAACTTTGTGGCCCATTTTATAAATATTCAGCATGATGTGCAGGACATTATTCCAGGCTCTGGGAATTCCAAGGTAGATAAGGCTGTGCCTGCTTCAAGGAGCTCACAGCCTGGTGGAAAGAAACTAGTTTTTTTTCCAGTAGGAAACAATGTGATAATCGCCTTAGTAATATGAAGTGCAAGGTGGTTGACAGATCACAGACAAGAGGACAGTTAATTGCCAGGAGATTTGGGGGTGGGGGCTTGAGAGGATGGGGAGAGTGTGGGAAGAAAGCAAAACATGCCTGCGGCTTCCCTGGTGGTGCAGTGGTTAAGAATCCACCTGCCAATGCAGGGGACACAGGTTCGAGCCCTGGTCCGGGAAGATCCCACATGCCACGGAGCAGCTAGAGCCCATGCGCCACAACTACTGAACCTGTGCTCTAGAGCCCACGAGCCACAACTACTGAGCCCACATGCCACAACTACTGAAGCCCGCATGCCTAGAGCCCGTGCTCTGCAACAAGAGAAGCCACCGCAATGAGAAGCCCGTGCACCGCCAGGAAGAGTAGCTCCCGCTCGCCTCAACTAGAGAAAGCCCTCGCCCAGCAACGAAGACCCAACGCAGCCAAAAATAATAAATAAATTAATAAATAAATAAAATAAATTTTTTAAAAAGCACAGACTCTTTTTAAAAAAACAAACAGGGCTTCCCTGGTGGCGCAGTGGTTGAGAATCCGCCTGCTAATGCAGGGGACACGGGTTCGAGCCCTGGTCTGGGAAGATCCCACATGCCACGGAGCAGCTGGGCCCGTGAGCCACAACTACTGAGCCTGCGCGTCTGGAGCCTGTGCCCCGCGACGGGAGGGGCCGCGATAGTGAAAGGCCCGCGCACCGCGATGAAGAGCGGTCCCCGCACCGCGATGAAGAGTGGCCCCCACTTGCCTCAACTAGAGAAAGCCCTTGCATGAACCGAAGACCCAACACAGCCAAAAATAAAAAAAAATAAAATAAATAAATAAAGTAGAAAAAAAAAAAGTGCTCCAATAAATATCCTTGAGTATATATATATATATATATTTAAAAAAAAAAAAAAAAAAAAAAAAAAAAAACAAACAAAATGCCTTGTGACCCTTGACCTGGATATTGAGGGAAATGGACATTTTCCAGAAAGAAAAAAAAAAGAGAGGACATTCCAGATCAAGTAAAATAACTTGGGTGAAGGCTTGAAGGCTTTAAAAACAGACAAACAAACAAAAAAGATTTATTCAGAGAAGTGTAAAAATTATGATATGGCTGGATTTTGTATATATATCCATTAGCAACTGCTTCTGGATGTTACTGTTTAAGTGCTTTCTGCCTATTATCATGTAGCTCACATAAGTGCTAAGACATACAGGCAGGGCTCCAATGACAAAGAGGCAGCAGCAGGTAGAAGGACAAGGTGGGAGCCTGTGACCTACAGAAACCTTACATGGGAGAGAGGCTTGCAAATACTGATCTCAAGGTCTTGCCTTTATATAGAACATATAAAGAAGTAAATCCAAGTGTACTGCCCCTCTGGCTTTAGAAATATCAGTGTGTATTTGCTGAAGTGAATCGAAATCCAGTGTCTATCTGAGTGAAAGCCTCTAAATAGTAAACTGAATTTCTGATCTGGAAGTTTCAGCAAATGTCAGCATATTAGGAAAGGCAAATAACTCAGAATACGGAACTGGAATGGCCAATAAACAGGAAGAGATACCCAAACTCATTAATCGTCAGAAAAATGCAAATTTCAACAACAAATAGGTATTGCTTCTCATCCTTGAGATTGGTGGGAAAAAACAAACAAACTGATAATACTAAGTGTTGGGGATATTATGGAGAAACGGATATTCTCTCACTTTCCTGGTACGGGTGTAAATTGGCACAATCACTTTGGAAAGCAGTTTTGTAATGACTAATAAAGTCTCAACACACACCCTATGACCCAACGATTCCATTCTAAAGAAAGTGCTCACATGTTTAAGGATCATGTACAGAGAATGACTGCAGTGCCTATTATAGCAAAAAATAATAAATAAAAGAAGAAGATAAACCCAAATACCCTTCCTTAGGAAAATGGATAAGTTACAGTATATTTAAACAGCGGACTATTACACAATATTTAAAATGAATGAATCAGATTTGCAAGTATAACCTGGGTAAATTTTACAAACATTGGGTAAAAAAGATTGCAGAACAATATCTACTCTTTATCATTAATGTAAATTTTAAAATATACATCAGTGTTAAATCTATATTCATGTACATACATGGGGGGGTCAAAGTATAAGGACCTGGATGGGAAGAATAAAAAACTGGAGGGTGGTGAATGGAGAGGGAAATAGAATTGAGGGTAGCACAGGGGAGACCTTTACCGTGTATGTTGTATTCTCTTCTAAAAAAACAGAACAGATCTGAAGCAGATAAGGCCAAGTGTTAAAGTCAGAGTGGTGGGATATGTGTTTTGTAATTTTCAATACTTTTCTGTGGTTTTGAAATATTTCATTAAAAAGTGGTGCTCAGTACATATTAGCTGTGCCGCGTGGCTTGTGGGATCTTAGTTCCCCAACCGGGCATTGAACCCAGGCCACCACAGTGAAAGCACCAAGTCCTAACCACTGGACTGCCAGGGAATTCCCTAGTGGGTACTACTGTAGCTTCCATATCAGGAGACAGCCCACTCCCCAGACCACTCCCGCATGGTCTTTGTAGGACTCTATCTCTGACTGGCTACAAAGCTGAGGGAGTAGAGGGAGACCAAGTAAGCTTCAGGATCTTGTCCACTTTAACATTAAATTATCCCAAGATCATCAGTAGATGGATTGATCATTGCCATGGGCACATCCCTATGTGTCCCACACTCTTCTGATACATCCCTGCCCCCAGAGGGGTGAGGGGCCGCCCAGGAGTGGAAATGACTCTGTCTGCATCACTTACCCTTTAGCGCCCACAGCTGGTGGGAGGCCTAAATGTGCCAATTCTGCAGAGTGTTTTCTGAATTTCCTTGAAAACAGCAGTTTAATGTTACAAGATGCCCCTGAGCTAACGTAATAGGTAGGTGCAGAGAAGAGTTATTGTGAGGACCATAATTTGACTTAGTTATCTCAGGCTATCAAAGATTGTTTAACACCAGAAATAGCTGACTGGAACAGCTGCTAAAACAGTGCTTTGTGTGGGAAATGATGAAAAGTTCAGTATTTTGACAGCCACTTCAGAGGGATGAGTAAGTAATAAGACTTCTAAGAAAATCCTGATTGCTGCTTTTTTGGGGGGTGGTGGTGGCGGGGATTCTCTAGGCTAGATATCAGATTTCCCATCTTCTAGTATTCAGTGTAGACAGAGGGTATAGGAGGAGTATTTTCTCTTTTCCAGTCTCGACTCCTTGTCTCAATAGAGATTAGACAGCACAGTAATAACTTATTATTTAGGTTTTCTAAAAATACCTAACTTGTCCTTTCATCAGACGTGTGTTCAGGGCTCGCTGTGCTCCAAGCAAAGGGCGGGGTCCGGGGTTCCAAAGCAATCAGTCAGACCTTGCCATCATGGAGCTCCCAGTCTGGAAAGAGGGGAAGAAACGGAACGAGGCAAAATGTACATGTAATTTTAAATAAATGCAGTAGGTATAACAGAAGCAGAACTCAGAGGGAGATCAGAGTTAGAAAGAGGTGGCGTGAGATAATTAGGAGTTTGTCGTTTGAGGTGGTGGGAAGTGGTCGTTGATGGGCAAGCACAACATTCCAGGTGGAGGGAAAATCCTGGTCAGTGCTACAAAGTGAATGGCAGAATGTATTTATTGATTTGACCAACTATGAGTCTCAATTCACGACATTACTTTCTGTTGGGATATCCAGTGCCTTAAGTTTTCAAAGAACTTTTGCAAAATGTTTTTAATTGTATGTGCACCTAATGTGAGTATCCCAGTATTATATTGTCTATAATTTACTTTCAAATATTTCAGCACGGACCCTGTGGTAAATATGGGCGAACCTGTTAGTATCCATCTAAATCTTCATGGACGCACGCTCAGGGTCAGTGAGCTGGCATCTCATCAGAAGCCCTCACTCCGGGGGAATCTCCTTGAAGCCACTCCGTTTTCTTTACCTCTGAGTAAAGAAAGTACTTCTTTACTGGAGGTTTTGTTAATTAGGATGATGGATGGTGGAGATGGATTGTAGTTGGGGACATTTGTGGTGGTCAAGATGTGCAGATAGGGTTGGACTGTTTCAGAGGTCTTCCCTTCCTGGTGTTACAGAGTACAGAAGTCTAGTGAGACATGAAAGATGGGGAAACTGAGGCTCGGAGAGGTTGGGTCTGGGAGTTGGCAGAGCCAGGACTGAAGAACTCCAGAACCCGGACTGCCTCTTGTCGGTTGCCCTGCCCAGTGAGCTGCGTTCACCCTTGGAAGAATCTATATCTACCCTGATGCTCCTTTAGAGGCTCATTAAACCACAGAGGCTAATCCTTGACTGTGACTCCCTAAACCCAGGCTGAAGTTTGTGTGCCCTAGAAACAACGTATGTGATACTTCCAGTATTTTGATTCAAGAAGAGGGAAGTATTACCAACATGCGGTTGTTATGAGGGATGAATTTGTATTTCACATGTCTTTGTATTTCTAGTTAACACAGAGGGCAATCCAGTTTAGCTAGCACTCTTCTGCTTTCCCTATTAATGCACTCTACCATCTGCAGATAACTGAAGAGTAATTAGAGGTCTTTGCGGTAAATCCGAGTCACCGTAGAGAAAACAAAAATGCACACGTGTGTGGTATTATATGGAAGACGACTCCTTGGAAAACTCTGCAGACTCTAAATATTTGATTTTTGATGTATTTCATACAGGCCAGAGCAAACAAATGAATTCATTTACCCTGTAGCGAAAGTTTGTTTTTCCTGGAGTATGCAGGTCAGCTAATGGTCGCTGTGGTCTGCCGTGAACCTAAGTGGATTCCTGGCCTTGGATAAAGACCAAAAGGACACCTGTAGGGCTGCCCCATGTTAACCTGCCCTAGGCTTCTTGCTTAACCCCAGGTTCGGGAAGGCAGGTGCTATTACAACCACTTTACAAATGAGGAAATGAAAGCCACGAGAAGTTAAATGGCCTGTCCATGTGGCCCAGACCTGGTCATCACAGAGTCAGAGCCAGGACGGAGCTGTGGCAGAGCAAGGGAGGCTAGGGGCCTTTACCTCCCCCTCCCGGCCTCAGCTACCATCAGTTCCATACCAAAGCCATCCTTAATAACCATGCAATCTAAGTAAAAGTAAAATTAAAGAAAGGAGGCTCTTGGCAGGTTCTAGAGAGGTTGCCTAACCCCTCCTTCCAACCAGCCTCTTGCCCCCAAACCTTATTGTATTCAGTCTTTAAGAACAATCTTGTGGGACTTCCCTAGTGGTCCAGTAGTTGCCCCCATGCTTCCACTTCAGGGGCAAGCATGGGTTGGATCCCTGGTCAGGGAACTAAGATCCCACATGGCGCATGGCATGGCCAAATCAAAATGAAACAAAACAGCAACAACAAAAAATCTTGTAATCATCATATCATTTCCATTTTACATCATATCATTTTCCATTTTGTGAACACGAAGACATTGGGAAAAAATGTCCTAAGCTTATTCAACTAGCCACAGTTCCTAACTGGTCCTTCTGAGTCCAAACCCTGCTCTATGCTGGGTTGCATCTGACTTTAGAGTAATTACGGGCATTGACTTTATGGAAATCTTTTAGATTCATCCTGCCAAGCAAGGAATCCCGTTTATTTGACTTTGTAGAATTTGTGTGTGTGTATCCGTGTAATTTTAAAATAGTATAGAAAATGTTTGGTGTCTAATCCCAGCTTGGTGCGGATAAAGGAGGCACCCCTTCCTGGAGGGGGGATGTTGGCTGAAAGGTGGTTATAAGAGAATTTGCACTCCTGGCAAGAGAAGGCACTGCCTCTTCTTAAGTGAGCATCAGTACGCTGGACATTTGTATTTCTCACACATAAATTGCTAAGTTCGTTTGTTGAATGTTCCAGCTTGCCTCGACTTGGATGATGTGAGTGAGTTTCCCCCAGGACCTGGCAAGATCACTGAGGTTGCCGACCGGAAGAACTCAGCTTCGTGCTACCACAGTACCTTTCCTGATCCTCAGCCTAATTACTACATCTTTGCAGAGCTGAGTGTAGACTAGGCTTCAAGCATCTCTGCTTATAACGATTGATGTGACAAATGGCAAAGGACTCTGCCGTTGAGATGGAGAAATGCTTGTTGCACAGCCCTGTTCACTTCTAAATGCAGCCCTAAAATACTGCTTGGCCCTCTCCCCTACTGGATTATAAATGCCTTAGGGACTCTGTCTTATTCAACTTCGTGCCCACAGGGTTTGCCTTGAACATAGTAGGCACTTATTGTTTGCTGAGCTGAACTGTACCTTCTCAATACAAAAGAAAAATGAGGCGCACGAAAATAGTACATGGGGCAGCCTGGTACACGGACTCAGATGTACGTCACTGGTACCTGTGGCTTTGTCAAGTTACTCAAATTAAGGATTTGTTTCTAGGATGCTAAAGGGGAGAAAATAATACACATTGGGTGTAGTGTAGGTAAAGCAGAGACCCCAGGATATCAGTGCTTAATACCTTATTTTTTTGGTTTGAAACAGGCATTTATTAATACTACCGTGTGCCAGGGACTGAGCTAGGAGCTTTGCTGGTTTTGTTTCTGAAACCAGCACTCTTTTAGCTTGTGCAGTGTCTCTTGGAGGTGGGTGGAACAAGTAACGTAGAGTCACCCTCATCACGTCTGAGAGGAAAGTTTTGTCCAGGTGGGATGCGGTGGGAGAGGGCTTGTTGGCAGGTCCCCCGGAAGGGGAGTGTCCACACTGCTGCCTCTGGGGATTTAGAAGAAACCCTTATTCATTTCTCCCCCTTTTCTGCCCTCAGGGCTCCTGGTGGGCACCCTTGATGTCGTGTTGGACTCCAGTGCCCGGGTTGCTCCTTACCGCATCCTGTACCAGACTCCAGATTCTTTGGTCTATTGGACCATCGCCTGTGGTAAGTGCAGCGTTTGGAAATATGGAAAAAAGTTATGATTAACAACTTTCTGTCAGAGGGGAGGAACATTTAATTGTGAGATGCAATCACTTCGTATTTTAGGGTAAGTAACCCTAGCCATTTCGACAAATGAACCCTAAACCTCAGTGCTTAACACAATAAAGGTTTCTTTCTAACTCTGGTGAAGTCTTGTTTGGATCCTGTGGCCATCTCCATCTGTAGTAACACCCTCTAGAACACAAAGGCTCCAAGGTCAACTTACAAGGAAAGTGCGGGAGGTGGAGGCACACCTGTGTTTCACTTGCTTGACCCAGAAGTGCCACCACTTCCACTCACACCCCATTGGCTAGAACTAGTCACATGGCCCCAGCCTGTCTTCAGGGAAGCTGGGAAATGATGGAGTCCTGGGTGGACTAAGTAATACTCACTTATCCCAGTGCAGTCCTTCCTACTGAGTAGGGATTGTTTATTTCTCCTGATGATAACCTGTAATAATGTGCTGGGATGGTGGTAAACTGTCATGCTGTTATCGGATCTCTCACAAGAACCGCCAGTCCAAAGTGGCTAAGATTTTTTTAGTTATTTGTTTGCATGTGGCTTTTCAAATAACCATAGGAAGAGCAAGGGCACTGAACACTTACCTTTTTTCTTTTCATTTTTTCGCCTCCACTTGATTTTTTTTTTTAATTAATAGATTTTATTCTTTAGAACAGTTTTAGATTTACAGGAAAGTTGAACAGATAGTTTGGAAAGCAGCCAAATACCCTCCACATACATAGTTTCCCCTATGATGAACACCTTAGGACGGAACATTTGTTCCAATGGATGAACCAATATGGATACATGGTTACTAAATAGAGTCCTTAATTTATTTAGATTTCCTTAGTTTTTACCTGAAGTCCTTTTTCTGTTCCAGGATCCCAGTCAGTGCACCATTTTATATTTAGTTGCTGTATCTCTTTAATCTCCTCTTGGCTGTAGAAGTTACTCAGACTTTCCTTGTTTTTGATGACCCTGCCACTTCTGAAGGATAATGGTCAGGTATATTGTAGAATGTCCCTCTGTTGGAATGTGTCTGATGTTTTTCTCATGATTTGGCTGCGGTGATGTATTTTTATGAGGACTATCACAGAGATAAAGTGCTGTTTTCATCAGGTTATGTCAAGCAAGGGCACCTACTGTCCAGATGATTGATGACTAATGATGTTTTTTATCGCCTGACTGAAGTAGTGTTTTTCAGGTTTCTCCACGGTCAAGTTACTCTTTCCTTCCCCTTCCCATACCGTCCTCCTTGGAAGGAAGTCACCGTGCACAGCCCACACTTACAGAGTGGGGAGTTTTAACTTATTCAATTATTTTTATCACTGTGGACTCATGAATATTTTACTTTGTACTTTGGGTTACAATCCAATACAACTTTATTTTGTTGCTCAGATTATTCCAGCTTTGGCCATTGGGAGCTCTTTCAGTTGACTTTATTCAGTTTTTAAATTGATCTCTGCTTGGTAGGAAGTGTCGTGCTGGGATCTAAAGATATAAAGATAATTAGATCCGGCCCCTGCTTTGGAGAATACAAGGAAATACTCAGTTCTAGCCCAGTGTGAACAAGTACCATACAATGCCATTGGATGGTGGGGCTTCCAACTAAGGACAGGAATCTTGGCCGGCCTTCTACAAGGGTAGGGGGAGTTATGTGGCTGTGATTTTAGGCTGCTGGAAGGCTCTGGTGCCCTAGCAATGCACCCTCAAGGATTTAGTAGCACCGATTGGAACATTGTAGTTGTATCCCTTTAAAGTTATTCTGGTTCAGATGCAAATAGTCCCATGAGAAACAATGAAATGAATCAGCATTTATGCATTCCACTGAATGAAGGAATGGCATCTGGAGTGGGCAGGGAGAAAACCACCCAGCAGTGAAGGGGATAAAGGATAAAGGAAGAGAGAGGCTGGGACCCTGAGGAAGACAGACTTATCAGGGTAACCCCATGTAAGATAGAGTTCCAGCCTTCTGTGCGGTTCATTCAACACAAAGGGAAACACCCAATAGCTACTGTAGAAGGGGAGGTGCCCTGTGGAAGTTGGTTGGGAAAATGTCACCTTTAGTTGACGAACAATGTAGAATGGTGTTAAAATAGACAGGAGAGCCAGCAAGTGAAGAAAGAGAAAGGAGATTAGAAATCAGGCAGAACCACCAACGCCCCTGGACTTAATGAGGGTTTGACACTCTCACTCACCTTCCAGCACTTTCATCACTTGTGCCTGGAGGCTTTTGAGAACGTGTGCAGCGTGGAGGTCCTCAGAGCCCTCTGGTCTCCTGGCCTTCCCAGGTCAATGCACATGTATGGGGCTGTGACGAGCTAGTTTCTATCTGTGACTCTTTTTTTTCCACCCCCTCAGCCCATCCTATTTTTCTCCCCTGTTACCTGACATCACTACTCCTCACTTTGTTTCTGGGGCTTTGCCATTCTACTGTCGACTTTAAAAAAGTACGCAACGTGAGTGTTGCAAGTTAAGTTTTATTGGGGGCAAAATGAGGACTATAGCCCGGGAGACAGCATTTCAGATAGCTCTGAGAAACTGCTCCAAAGAGGCAGGGGGGAAGGTCAGTAAAGATGTGATTTTTGTGACGGGGGAGTACATGCAATCAGCACATATTTTTTTGCAGAAGGTTTCTGCCAGTCTTGTGAAGGTTATTGCTAGTCACAAGGAGCAGACATCGCCATGAAGGATTTTAGTGCTTTTCTAGTTATGAGGAGATGCAAGAATTGGGCTCATAAAATCAGCTCCTGAAAATATCTATCTGAAGACCTGTTCTGCCAGTTTTTCCCAGAGCACAGAGTGCCTATTTTCTGATCTCCACCCTGAACTCCTTTCATGGGGTGTTGAAAGTCAGCAGCTGCAGTATAGCACAGGATTTAATACTTGTAGAGGTAGATGGCAAGTGCCGGTGGCAAGTGCCAATTTGTAGTTGGCAGAGGCTCTACAAGAGCCTAGCAGAGGCTCCTAGGAAAGCTCCTGTGGGGAAGAGCCCAGAGTTACAAAGCTGAGTTATTCCTGAGTTATTTGCCAAGCCAAGGCTAAGGAACACTGGGCAGTAATTGCTGATGTCATAATTTATACCTCAAAGAGATGTACTTTTGTTTTCCCAGTAAGTGATGCCTATCACAAGTGCACGATCTCATTATAATAAACCCAGAGCGGTTTTAGCTTTTGTATATATATTGATTACACGTAGAGACAGCTCCAGAATTTCCTTGTAGAAGACACCACGGAAGCGACAACCACTGTGACAGTCCCGTTCACCCACTAATTGTTCCTTCTTATCAACTTCTCTCTGAAACCCAGGTACCTGGCTCCCTTTCCTGAGGAGATTTTAAGAGCGGAAGTTGCTACCTTAAAAAGGATTCTTTGATAGGCTGACCTTTCAGTTTGTAATTTTAAATATGTTGTTTTTTCGTAAACTACAAAGTTGGTATTTGGTGGGACAGTAGGGCACGGGCTTTTTAATTTGCTCTAGTTTCATGAATCGTTGCTGTAAGAGAAGCTTCAGCAGAAAATTGGATGTCCAACTCACTCTCCTGTAGAATCCATAGCTTTGCAAAACCTTTGTTTTATGCCATGTGCCTTGTGAATCTTTGCTTTGTGTAAGTTGAGCTAAGGGCACATCTACCGTCAATGTCTTCACCTAGGTCACTTTCTGTAGGAGAACAGTAGTCTTAGTGGTAAATCCCAGTCGTATGTGTGCCTTAGACTTGAGCCACATGAAGCCAGGCAGGACCTAGTTTTGGACCTAGTCTAACTTACTCCCAGTATAGTAATCACCCAGCCCTTAACAGTATGAACCATATAGAAAGAAGAGGGGAACAAAACACAAGAGTTCTTTGGTGAAACATTATTTTCAGATGCTTCTTTTTATTATCTTCTATCATCTGTATCCAGATTGGTTTGAAGAAGTTGATTTTTATGTTTCTTTGGCACTGAGACCTTTAATTGGGAAGGGGAGCCAAATCCCTGCCTAAGTAATGACTCTTTCTTTGCACTGCTACCCAAAATGAAGCCATCAGTCTCTTTGGTGGATATTCCATTGTGCCATCAATTCCAGCCTACGGACTTGCGTTTTCTTCAGTGGTTTGTGCGGTAAAGTATCAGTTTTGCCATTTCTTTTATTTTTTTTTTAAATTTTTAATTTAATTTATTTATTTTTGGCCACGCCACACAGCCTGCGGGATCTTAGTTCCCTGAGCAGGGATCGAACCCAAGGCCCACGGCAATGAAAGCACTGAGTCCTAACCACTGGACTGCCAGGGAATTCCCTGCCATTTCTAAGAACATAAAGGAAGTAGTACCATAGGAATTGGTCCAGTCTGCTTTGTTGAGCTGGTTATACTCCGACAATTCTGCCTCTCTCCCACCAGTAATTGACTGAGTATTTCACAGCTGTGCTCTCACGAGGGCACTAGACAGCTGCAGGCGTTCCCCCAACAGCTGGTGTTTTGGCATTGGTACCCCAGAGGCAGGAGAGAGCCCAATCCTTTGCACCCCTCGAGCTTCAAGGTACTTAAGTAAGTAGACAGCAACCCATTTGGCTCTCCCCATTAGAAGAACTGGAAGGGTTAAACGGCCTCATGAGAATATGGGCACATAGAAATGCAGGTAGTTCCAAGGACGTTACTTAAAGGGCTCTGGGACAGAAGAGTTACAGTTGGAAAGATAGAAGGAAATGTTGACAGTTCCCTCTGGATACATCTGACCTTCCAACAGGACTGATAAAGGAAATGGGATGGAGGGAGTGTGCTTGATGGACACCTCACTGATAACACAGCCCTGAATGGTACCTTGATTCCCCTGCCCATTGATTAATTTCCCTTTTCTTCACCATCTTAGAATCTCATCTGGATAGGCATTCATTTTCAGAACGGAAAGATAGATTAGCCACCACCTTTTCCAACACTCAGATTGTGATAGGGTACAGGGCCAAAGTGAAGTGCCCAAGTTCACATTGCTAGTTACAGCCAGTTAGCGCAGGGCTGAGATCAAGTTCTCAGGCCTCCCCACTCCCAGCCCAGTCCTTTTGAAGCGGCACCATGCTGGCTTTTATGATTAAACATTCTTTTAGTTGGCAGCTGGTAAGACCATGAGTTTAATGAAAGGTTGCTAATTGGTTCTGCTTCTGCTGTTTCTCTACACTAGATAGCGAAATGGTGGGTGATTTACTTGCCTTCCACATGAGATATACCTAATGTAGAGGTTGGTCAATGTTTTTTCATCCTTTCTTGGTCTGTGTACCTCAAGAACTATGCTTGTATCCTTGGGAACACAGCAGCATAAAAAAAAAAGAACGTGCTTTTTTTCTTTAAGCAATCATGTTTATTGCAGGAAATTAGAAAATGTAGATAAGCAAAGAAGATAAAATATTATAAAACAATAATACCACATTATAAATCTTCACCTTCCAGACTTTATATATATGTGTGTGTGTGTGTCTATACAGATATATGTCTATACACATATATATGTGTCTGTATATATACACATATGTATAGATTTTCTATGTCAAGAAATACATGTCTATAACGTCAATTTTAACAGGTAGATAATATTTTACTGTGTTTATAATGTAATTTTTCTAACGTATGTGTTATTTTTTGGAAATCTAAGGTTTTATTCCCCTAATGTTAACTGCATTTTGAAAAACCTTAGTGAATATCCTCTGAACAAAATATTTCCACATTACTTTCATTATCACCTTAGGATAAATTTATAGAAGTAGATATGCTGAGTCAAAGAATATGCATGTGTGTGAGACTTTTAGTGTCGTTAGCCTGACTGTCCTCCAGAAAGATAGCCATTTACATTCTGTCCATCAGGGTAGGAGAGGACCTTGGCATTTAAGTAAAATAAACACAATAACGACATCAACCACTAATTCTTACTGCCAAGGTTGGATGAGTCACCTGGGCCTCTCTTTTCTCAAAGTGATTATAAAGCTATGAACATACTGTTGTGACCTGTAAGAGATTATAAGCAGAGTTATGTAAGAAGCTTACAATAGTTACACAAGGATTGTTCAAGTAAAGGCCTGCTTTACTTCAATCATACCTACGCTTTTCAATCAAAACATAATAGTGTCAGGACCAGAGAGATGTGTGCTGAACATATGGTAGTCTGGCAACAGTTCAGCAACTGGTTTCTTAGTGCTCTGACATCAGAAGTTAGAAATGTCTTCTGCATCACATTTCAAGAGGAGATCTTTGTGTCCTGCTGCTTATGATGATAATAGCAAAGTAACTGTTTATTTAGTGCTTTGTATGTTCCAGACCTGTGCTAAGGACTTTACGTGTATTATCTTCCTTAATCTCTAGCACAAACTGCTGTGGTAAGTGTTGTTACCTACGTGTTACAGATGAGGAATCTGGAGTACAGAGAGGTTAAGGAACTTCTCTGTGCTCACAAAGATAGTATGTGGCACGGTAGGATTTGAACCCAGGTGTACTTTTTTGACATCAAAGTCTGTGGTCTGAGCCATTAGGTAATAATTGTCTCCCTGATAATCAGACCCCTTATTACTGCAGAGGATCTAACCTCTATGCATACTTACCACACGTCTAAAATATGTCAGGAGGGGCTACTGTGTAGCAATTAAGAGTGTAGGTTATGGAGGCAGAAAACTCTGCATTTGATTTCATAGAAACGTGGAAACCTCAGTTTCCTCATCTATAAAAGGAGTGTAATTGGACCTACTTGTAAGATTGCTGTGAGCTTGGGTGTCTATAGTGAAAGCATGGCGCCGGGCCTTGGTTAAGCACGAATAAGTAATAGAAAACACTTCATTATCACTATTTAACCTGTTTAAAATTTTAGCTTTAGTTGGATGTGGATTTTTAAAACATGAATCTCCCTTTTGTTTCTAAAACTGTTCAAATCACCACATTTGGGGGCGTTGGATCTCTTGCCCTCTCCAAATACAAGTTTGTCCTTTTTTCTGGGTGTAGAGAGTACAGTGGT
The DNA here is from genome assembly GCF_028023285.1 of Balaenoptera ricei. NCBI lineage: Eukaryota > Metazoa > Chordata > Mammalia > Artiodactyla > Balaenopteridae > Balaenoptera > Balaenoptera ricei. The sequence goes on along the minus strand of NC_082643.1, from coordinate 25,462,925 downwards.
GGCTTTGTAAATCCTACAGGGACAGCAGGTGTCACTCCAGTGTATTGGGTATTGCCCTTGACTTTATTTGGTATTTAAATTTCAAAATTATCATCTTTGGGGCTAAGGTTGTATGTGGCTAAGGCCATAAAATAGATGGTTCCCTTTATTTAAGTAGCTTCAAGTGCTATTCATTTGAGGACTGGATAGCTCTGGGATCCAAGCAGCCTGTTCCAGTATCTGAAACTACTGGATTGGTTGCATTTTAATCTCTGGGAGGTTTAGTGGGTTTGTTTTGCTTTGTTTTGTTTTGTTTTCTGCTGTGTCACAAGAGGTTATTATTTTTGCTTGTACACACAAATATATACCTACCTGTGTGCATACACATACTCTTGATCGGTAGGAATTTACCATCTTAGATATTCTGGAATTCAGGTTTTTAAGTCAGTGCTGCAGTCCCAGGGCCAAATTGTATTATTATTAATCATGCATCACAAAAAAAATATCCACTGAATAGCTATCAGTGGGGCTGTAAGCCTTTGTTCTTAATCCTCAGAGGCCAGATACAATAGAATCAATTTTGTGGGTCCGTCTTAATGCTTCTTTCTTTTTATTTCAAGTGGACTTCATGTACTTTAAGGTACATCTCAAACCAGATGAGAAATTAGACTAGGCTGACTTAGTATTTTCTTTCCATCATCTTAGATAGTCTTTAAGTTTTGCCCAGGTATACGCACAGGGCCTGTGGCTGGTATTCTGAAAACAAAACAAAATGCAACACTGCAAATGATAAAGATTCTCATTTTTCCAAAATTAATTTCTAAATACCCTTAAGCCCGTCAAGTGTTGATCTGGTTTTTCCCACAGCAGAAAGCTTTACCTTGGATTTCCTGAAGGCTTCTCATACCCAACACAGCTTTCTTTGTTGTTTCAGCTGATTGCACAGTTGGGTCAGCTTGTTTTTCCTGCTGTATCTCTGTAAATGCAGCCTTTCCAGAAAGTTGACTGCCAAATCCTTCCTTTCTCTTCTGAGCGCCTACCACATTTTGCTCAAACTGTTGGGTAAATAGACCAGCCCCCTTTTCAGAGTCGTGGCAAAAGAACTTCCTGTTATCTCACTTTACACAATAACAAAAGGAAAATTCCAGGCTCTTAAATATGGCAGCACTTGTACTTATTTTCTTGAGAAATGAAAGAGCCATTTATAAGGAACATTGAGGATCCCAACATGTTTCTTTTGGAGTTTCGCTGGTTCCTAAAGGGTGGTCCGGCCAAAGCATCACTTGCTCTTGAACTGTTAGCAGGACGTTTGCTCTGTGATCTCTGAGAGGTACCGTGGACTTTTTGTTTGTTCTGGGATGAGAAGTGGACACCTGCTTTCAGAGAGAATTTTTACTCGATTGGCATCTTCAGAATGTGTCTTGTCTGCTGGGGGAGGGGATCCAGCCCTGCCTTTTAGGTATCCTCATGCTTCCCGTCTCCAGAGTCTGGAGCTTTGAACACCTGTCCTCATTTTTTGTGCATTTAGGAAAGTGTTCAGAGAATATGGTGCATTTGCACAGTAAATATAAATGTAAAACGTACATTGACATTTCTCTCCCTGGAAAGTATCTGCTGGGTATAGATCGGAATCCATAGTTAATTCTTGAAACTACCATTGGCTGATGGCATTTGTGTCTTTTTCTTTCCTCAGTTATGGTGCTAATGGTTTCTTATAATGGTATGCAAAGTTCTTCCTTATCTACACCCCAGTCTTCTGTAACTTTGGAATCTTAGATCTGGATGTAACCAGAAGAAACCACTGAAACCTCTTTGGTAGCATAGGAGTGGTCCCAAAGCACCCAGCAATCTGAAACAGTTGAAAACTTAAAGATACTGAGCTTTGACATCCCAGCGCCTCTCCTATACATGGGAGCTGCGAGCGGCCGGTGATGACTCCGAAAGGCCAGCCTTTTCATGTGACAGTGACAAGTGTGGGAGAAGCAACAGGAGATGGAGGGTAGCAGAGAAGCAGCAGCAGTGGTGGTAATTACGGACAGAAATGTGGGGATTTACATCCCAGGCAACGAGAAGTAGAGAAAAGAGCTGGCCGTCGTGTTAGGTGGTGGCAGGCGGAGACTGTGGAAATGACAGACAGTGGGGCAGGTGAAGAGGAGGAGGTCTTGGGGCAACAGAGAAGGCAATTGGGGGTGGGGGAAGCAATGTGAGTAGTAAACCTGAACTTCGATACAAGTGTGCTGAGATGGCTACTTGAAGACGGGGATCAGCCATATAGACCTTCCTGTAATAACCATGAAGATCGGAGGTATGAGTGAATGTTTGTTGAATGAGTGCATGGACGCATACACCATTTCCACCATGGCTCTGTGTGTGTGTGTGTGTGTGTGTGTGTGTGTGTGAGTGTGTGTGTGTGTTCGGGGTGATGGGGGGGTGGACCTATATGAATAAGCACAAAAAAAACTGAAGGCAATGTGTGCCAAGGTGAAGGCACACCTGGTCTGCGCTGGGTCTTGTAGCCGATGGGCTTTTCTGTCCAGGATAACCAAGGAACAGCGAGGGTGACTTGTGGTTAGATCCCACCACCAGTATAGCAGGGACTCCAAGGTCAGGTACCTGGTGTGATCACCTGGTAAAGGGCAGCACATGGTGGGATACCGGTCAACAGCCAGACCGCCCCGGCTGAGCCAAGGGGTGAGTGCAAACCAGCCTCTGGAAGGCACATCTGCGATCAACATAGGCAGGGGCGGAGGAGAAGCAAAATCAGAGGCTGGGAATTGTGCCCAGTGGGTCTGCAGAAGTCCTGCAGTCCCGTCAGTGGCCGGAAGTGCCTCTGTCCTGAGGTGTGAACATCTGACTGTTGCCAGTAGGTACAGATGGGACGGCGGATGGAGGGCACGTGGCTGGCATTCACTCTGGACTGGGCCCTGTATGACAGCCAGTCACAGCTGGTGATGGGAGTGACCTGTTTACAGACAAGGAAGGGTGCAATATGCTTTAGAAAATTCTCCGATCCCTATTTAAAATTTTAAAATCTAAAATGTTTAAAGCGCTCTGGCTGACTCATTCCCTAGCTATTCCAAATGGGCATTGTACTTTGCGTCTGAGCAGTGTTTTCTACTTTCCAAAGTGTATCTATAGACATTATTCCGCGTGATTTTTTACAACGTTGCTATGATATGAGTAAGGGGTTGGGTATTTTTATCTGTCTCCATGTTACATGTAAAGAGTTTGAGACAGAGCGAGATGAAGCAAACTGTCTAAAGGCACCCAACTGGCTGGTGGCAGAGGAGGAGGGGGACCCAGGTACCCTGACTTCTACCTCTTGCCATGACAACGTAGTACTGAGTCATCGATTACTTTTCCATGTGGTTGACTACGGCCCCGAAAGTGTGAGCCATGGAAAGTGCCTGTGAAGGGCTCCAGACAATCTCTTCTTTCGTGTTTCCGTAGGGCTGCCTCTCCTCTCAGAAATTTGCTCTTCATCCTCTACAGAAGCATTCCATGTAGGCAATTTTTGGTGTTTAGGCTTAAAGTAAAAGAAAACGAACGTGGGCTTGGTTTGGTTCGGTTTGGTTTTTCCTTTCCTCGATCAGCGGATCTGACACCCCTCAAGCCTGCCTCTTATTCTCCAAGAGGTTTTCCTTCTCCTCCTCGCAATTCTGAGTATCATTGTGGACACATTTGTACCTTCGACCTTTCCCAGTCAGGAACGACAGTGAGATTCTGAGATATATTGAATTGCTGGTGACGAAGAACAGAGAGAAGCCATTTTTAAGAAATCAATTAAAAGATAACTTGGAAATCTAAGGAGACATCTGAAGGGGTGAATCATTCTTTAATTCTGAATTTATGTATATGATATGGATGATTTCTAACACACTGTTCTTCTGCAGGATCATTAATGATCCCAGAGCAAGAAAAAAAAATTTTTAAAAAGGAAGGCAATTTATTACAGTGTCTTGACAAACACGTTGTGTTGGCATCCCTTTAATGCCCTGCATTTGTGAGCAGAGAGCAGGGTGCCAGGTTATCTATGCTTACGAGGCTGAGGTTCTTCCAGTTTAGAAGTTGCCAGGCGAGGTGACTTATGCTTCTGCTTTCTGATTTGGATGGAGGCTATGAGGATGACCTCATCCCATTACAACTCAGGGCAACTGTGCTGCTGGGAGCCGGGCTGCTATTCCCTAGCGATAGTCCATTTTCACATCTCATTCATAATTGAAGGGAGTGAGGATCATTTTTTGCCCATTATAGGAGGTGGTTACGTCAGCTCTCCAGTGACATACCAGAGCCCTCATACTGTTGCAACTTAACAGCTGTAACCTAGTATCCTACAAGATCTGCATTACCCTGAAAAGTACAGGTCCTTGGGGGAGAAAAGGGGATAGGGCTAAACCCAGAAAGTGAACAGGAGAAACGTTGCTGCTTCTACTCTGAAAGACTGTCCAAAAAGTTTCCGGACTCACGTGATCAGACGTGACCATAACACAGTACTTACTCTTTGGGCTTCTACATCCTTCAACATCTTCTGTGTGTCCCTTCTGAAGGAGAGAAAGCGTTTGAAGGCAGAGCTGGTGGGAGCAGTATTCTCCTTTCATGGCACTGCATGTGGAAGAAGTGAGCCTGGTTTTTAAAGTATCTTTTACTGGCTGACATTTATTATTATCATTTTACATTCGTACAGGTGGTTCCAGAAAAGAAATCACCGAACACTGGGAATGGCTTGAGCAGAATCTGCTGCAGACACTTTCCATCTTTGAAAATGAGAACGATATCACCACATTTGTGAGAGGAAAAATACAGGTAGTGGTTTATTAACATGGAATCTTTTTTTTTTTAAAAACCTTTTCACTGGAAAGAATTTCAAACTTACAGAAAAGTTGCAAAAATAAAAATTGTATAAAACACACCTGTAGACCCTTTACCCATATTTCCCTGTTGTTAACAATTTATCCCATTTACTTTATTATTTGTAGGCTCCATTACTCTATTTTAGAGGAATTTCACCCAGATGCTTCAGTGTATATTTCTAAGAACAGAGCTCTTCTATTAAATAACAACACGGTGTTAACAACAGTTATCACCTGCAGTAAATTTAATATGAATACTGTAATTGTTGGCACATATTCCAATTTTGTTAAATGACCCACTAATGTCATGTATAGCATTTTTTTCCATTCCAGTGCAAGATCCAGTCTAGGAAGCTATTGGATTAGTTTTTTGTCTCCTTCAGTCTGGATCATTCAATTGCCTTTCTTTGTCTTTTATGACATTACTGTTTCTAAGTGTATGGTTCTGTTTTTTTAATAGGACATTTTTCATTTGGGGTTTTGTCAGATGTCCCTTATGATTTGCTTCAGATTATGTATTCCTGGATGGGACACTTCGTAAGTGATCCTGTGTCCCTTCCAGTCTTTTCTGGAGGCACGTGACACCCGTCCACCACCCATTGGTGATATAAACCCAGCAAAGTGCTAGCCAGTTTCTCCCCTGTAGAGTTACTAATTTTACCCTTGCAATTTTCTGTAGGAAGATACTTTAAGGCTCCACAAATATCCTGCTGTTTATCAACATTTCTCCCTTGCTTTAGCATCCATCAGTGATTTTTTTTTGTTGAACCAATCTTTGTTGTGATGGTTTACAATATGACAATTGTCCAACTCCAGTGTTCCCTCACATTTACTAGTTGGCACTTCCACTCTAAGCAAGAGCCCTCCCTCTATTTACCTTTTTATCCGTTTATTATTGATATGGACTTGTGGTTTCCTGTGTTTTTCAGTAGCTTCTGTTTCATTGCTGGGCTTATTTTGGTACTCACCCTCTCCCAGATTTGGCTAGAGCCCCTATCAATTGCCTCCTTTTCTAAGTAAGATAAAATACTGAAACATTCATTATATTTTTAAAATTTTTTTATTTTTTATTTATTTATGATTTTTGGCTGCATTGGGTCTTCGTTGCTGTGCGCAGGCTTTCTCTAGTTGCGGCGAGCAGGGGCTGCTTTTTCTTGCGGTGCATGGGCTTCTCATTGTGGTGGCTTCTCTTGTTGCGGAGCATGGGCTCTAGGCATGTGGGCTTCAGTAGTTGTGGCACGTGGGTAGTTGTGGCTCGCGGGCTCTAGAGCGCAGGCTCAGTAGTTGTGGCGCATGGGCTTAGTTGCTCCGTGGCATGTGGGATCTTCCCAGACTAGGGCTCGAACCCGTGTCCCCTGAATTGGCAGGTGGATTCTTAACTACTGCACCACCAGGGAAACCCTACCCTTTTAATAATCTTTTATTAAATGTCTTTTAGTTGCTAGATACTGGTGGTAAAAACTGTTCGAGGCATTATATTTGTTTTTGAAATGTATATTTAGTGGTCGAGGGACATATAAACAAAATACTTTCAGCCAACATATAAAGAGAACACAGAGATGAGAATGCTAGTCCTCATTTGGGATTGGGTTAGTTTCACAGAGGATGTTTACACTGAGCCTGGATAGGTTGATTTGGGCAGATCGAGAAAGGGGTTTTATGGCATGAGATGCAGATTGGACTTTTTCCCTCTTACATTGATAGCCTGTGGACATTTTAAAGGTGGGAATGCGTGTAGCCATACAAAATATATCACAGTGTGGAAAGATGCCTGATGGCATGCCAGTTGCAAAGCCATTGTGATAATTCCTGGACTATGTAAAGGGGCTAAAGTTGGCTTCTTATTAGAAGAATAGGCTGGAGACTTGTCTTGGGTTGTGTTTGCTGTTATGGTTGTTGTTTACATAGTCTGTTTTTTACTAGAATTGAATGGTGATGGAGATAATGGAAGACTAAAGCCCTCCTTCCCCTCCCTCCCGCCATCACTCCTTAGTACCACAACTGCTGGCAACTAGGGTGGAAGGTCTGGCAGTGAAAATAAAATTCAGGACATTATATGTATTGAAAAATAAATTTCAATACATCAGGCAGAGAGAATCAAAAGTACTTAATGTGAGGAAGGACAGTCATAGCTGGGAGAAGCATTCATAAGGAGGTGGGAATTAGACCAGACTTTGAGACTAGGTAGGATTAGTGAAACAGACAACAGTCTGATTCTAGATTTTAGGCACTCAGAATGGAAGGACCGCAGGCAAGAAGGTGGAAAAGGACAAAAATGACACATTCAGGCCCTGAGTGTGCCTTAGGCTGACTGAGGCAGAAGAAAACAATTGGGAATCTTGTCAGATGTAGTACAGTGAGAGCAAAGGTTGCAGTGTTGGTTGGATCAACAACGTGCATGGTATAGAATTTTAGATTTTATATGGTGATTATAGGGAAACAGTCAGAATTTTGATAATAAGAATTTTGTAGTTTTTTAATAAGTTTTATGAAGATAAATTTATGAGGAGCATCCAGCATATACTGGGAGCCTAAGAGCCCAAAGGCAGGAATTCTAGGTATGAGGCAATTGCAGTTTTCTATCCTTGGAATACAGAGGGCTCAGTCATGTCAAGGAGAACCTGAGAAGTTGCCCAAATTCACACAGACATGCAGTGACACCTTTGGGATCGAAACCCAAGACTTTCATGCTCAAAAGCTCATGCTTTTCTAGCTACCTTGTGATCAGAGAAAATGGAGATGAGGTGAGAGGTATTTGGTGATTACAAAGTCAAGGTGGAGTTCCAAGGAGCGTTTTCTGTCAAGGGATATAGGTAGAAGCCATTTTTCAGGGAATTATGAAGGAACTGAGTAACAATGAAACAGCCTCTCAAGCTACTATAATGATTAAATAGTAGATTAAGCCAGTCACATGCCGTGCATATATTTTATTTCCTGTGCAACTGACTAAAAGTTGTGTGTCTACTATAATTTTTGCTCCAATATTCACCCCATTTCTGCTCAGATGGTGGCTTGTTCCTTTTATCTATGTTGCCTGATGTTATTCATGGCCCTGAGACAGTGGGTCTGTGGCCAGTGTCAGTTAGTGGCATGTGTTTTGGTCTTTCTTCCTCTCTTTCCATTCATGATGAAATTTCATTGAGTTTTTGTTTTTGTTTTTTTATTTATTTGGCTGTGCTGGGTCTTAGTTGCCGCATGCAGGATCTAGTTCCCTGACCAGGGATCGAACTCGGGCCCCCTGCATTGGGAGCTTGAAGTCTTAACCACTGGGGCACCAGGGAAGTGCCAATGTCATTCTTTTATTTATTTATTTATTTTTAAAATATTTATTTATTTATTGGCTGCATCAGGTCTTAGTTGCTTAGTTGTAGCACACAGGATCTTTCGTTGCAGTGCGAGGGCTCCAGAACGCATGGGCTCAGTAGTTGCAGCACGCGGGCTTAGTTGCCCTGAAGCACGTGAGATCTCAGTTCCCTGACCAGGGATCGAACCTGAGTCCCCTGCATTGGAAGACGGATCCTTTTTTTTTTTTTTTTTTTTAATTTATTTTATTTTTGGCTGCATTGGGTCTTCGTTGTTGTGTGTGGGCTTTCTCTAGTTGCAGCAAGCGGGGGCTACTCTTCGTTGCAGTGCAAGGGCTTCTCATTGCGGTGGCTTCTCTTGTTGTGGAGCACGGGCTCTAGGTGCGCGGGCTTCAGCAGTTGTGGCTCGCAGGCTCTAGATCACAGGCTCAGTAGTTGTAGCACACAGGCTTAGTTGCTCTGCGACATGTGGGATCTTCCCAGACCAGAGCTCAAACCCATGTCCCCTGCATTGGCAGGTGGATTCTTAACCACTGTGCCAGCAGGGAAGCCCTGGAAGGCGGATTCTTAACCCCTGGACCACCAGGGAAGTCCCTCATTGAGTTTTTGAGAAAGGCAGACGTTGGTTGACCTTTGGGATAAGTCTATCATGATAAGCTAGGAAAAGTAGTAGAACTAGCAAAATCTTTTCATCTCCTCATTTGTAAAAGAAAACTATGGGCTTCATTCTAAGTGAACTTAAAAAAATGATTAGTACCAATAAACAGATATTAAAATCTATATTGCTCTTTAGAAATCTTTTAGTACATAAATGCTGCTTGTTAATTGGCTTAGAATTGGGGAGTTGGCTTTGAAAATAATTCGTTTTTTTTAAACTCTAGCCTTAGAAATTTTTCGTTCCTTTCCAATTATGTACCAGATATGAGAAAAAGCAGCTCTAGTCATAGTGATACCAGTTGTGTGTTTTGTGCTTTATCGCTTCTTAGGGCATCATTGCAGAGTATAACAAAATCAATGATGTGAAGGAAGATGATGACACAGAGAAGTTCAAGGAAGCCATTGTGAAATTCCATCGGCTGTTTGGAATGCCTGAGGAAGAGAAACTCGTCAACTATTACTCTTGCAGCTACTGGAAGGGGAAGGTTCCCCGACAGGGTTGGATGTACCTCAGTATTAACCACCTTTGCTTTTATTCTTTTCTGATGGGAAGGGAAGGTGAGTTCTCTAGAATTTCAGAGGGAAGCTTTTGAAAGTCTCCTGAGGTTTGCCTGCCCTGAACGCATAAACCACATCCAAACATCAACAATAATAAATCTGTAGTTGTAACTGAGCCAGCACTATTTTGTGATGACTTAACAATTGAATCCAATCATTTTTGGCTCAATGGTTGTAACGAAATTAGTTATGAAGTAGTAAAGATTCACCAAAGGTATAATTCATTTAGTAGACATGGGCTTAAATCCGTAATAATTGTTAACTCAGAAATTTCGTGGTCCAGATTTGTCTGTTGAAACTAACAAACAGAACAATGATAAATATGGGCACATAAACTCAAGGGAGGTCAGTGAAATTGGGGGGCGGGGTTCTTAGTTTCCAGTATCTTGAAAGGATTTTGAGCAGCTGTGTGTTAACCCAGCCTTGTTGCCTGTGCTCAGCCAAGCTGGTCATCCGGTGGGCGGACATCACTCAGCTCGAGAAGAACGCCACGCTGCTGCTGCCTGACGTGATCAAAGTGAACACGAGGTCCAGCGAGCATTTCTTCTCCGTTTTCCTTAACATCAATGAGACCTTCAAGTTAATGGAGCAGCTCGCCAACATCGCCATGAGGCAACTCTTAGACAATGAGGGGTTTGAACAAGATCGATCCCTGCCTAAACTGAAAAAGAAATCTCCTAAAAAAGTGTCTGCTCTAAAACGGTAGGTGTCAGAGACTTAGAGTCTTTTACAGGCTTTAGAAGCAAGAAACACATCTGTTCCTTTATGAAAGTTAACCTTTTCTGGACAACTTCAAGGGTTCAGAAGTTTTCCAGGTATAGAAACAAAACTAAAAAAGACTACCTTAGGCATTCCCAGTTCATGAAGCGAGGCAGGCACGACCAGCTCCAGTACAATGGGATGGGACCTCTTCTGTTCCTATGAGCAGAGCGCCATGAGCACACACATGGGGAGACAGGAAGAGTGTGTAGGAAAGACCTCTCAGCGGAGCTGCTTGGAGCTGGGCTCTCAAGACATGGTAGACATTACTCATTCAGAGTCAGTAGGATGGATATTTCAGGCAGAGGGAATAACATGATGGGAGAAGCACAAAGGAAAAGCACAGAGGGAAGTTAGTCCATCACATGTGTGAAAGGTGACTGGGCATGAGATGAAGCGAGGCTGCAGAGAGGCCTGGAAGTCTGGATCTGGGCTAGAGAGAAGGCGAGGGAAAAGCTGATGCTCTAAAGTGTGACGGTATGCATGGAATTACCCCTAACTGAGGTGGGGATGAGGGAAGGAAGAGCGTGTCCAAGGGATATGAGGGCTCAGTTTTGATCGTGTTGAGTTTAGTTGCCTGGAGGACATCGAACTGGAATTGGCAATCATTGCCATACAGCTGGTACCTGACAAGAAGTCACTGCAATTAAAACGCCTTTGGTGATTTGAGACATGTTTTGATAGAGTGACAAGAGGATGGGTTACTGCAGTGGGTTGAATAGCACGGGAAAGGCCAGGCAAGGGCGTTAGGACAGTACGGACTGCTTTTTCAAGAAATTCAATGGTAAAGGAGGGGGCTTGCTCATTTTAGAATGAAAAAGATTTGACCAGAGGATGGTATGAAGTAGGCAGATGGGAAGAGTTTGTTGGTGAGGGGTAAGTGCAGGGACAGAAGGGAGCATGGAGATAAAGCTAGAAGAAAATGAATAATTTAAAAAGTGACATCTCATAGGACATGGAAAAGGATGCTTATGTGTGCTGATACATCTCCCTTTGAAACAGGGAAATGAAGTAGGATGAGATGAGGATGGAGTTGGTTTTGCAGACAGGAGGGAGGGAATTGGAGGGCCTGTCTTTGCCCTGTGAAGCCAGAAACTGGATCGTCAGGGGACTGAAGTAGCATAAAAGCTTGAGCAAAGAGGTTTAAATCACTGCCATGATGAACAGGAAAAAGGAACTCATTAGGGAAAAGATCATAATTACCTGAGGACCCAGATGAGGTTAGATACTCTGGTTGTCCTGGAGGTGGGTCGTTCCTGTGTTTTGGGCAGTTTTATTGTCTACTCAGTGTGAACAGTGCCAGTCAGCAGATTCATGTGACTTGCGTGTATTTGCATTAGGTCGTTCTTAAAAGATAAGGCCCCGAGAGTGGCTCTGGATGAGTCTTGGATAAATGTACTCATCTCTTAAGAAATTACTGTATTCTTTTAGAAAGAGAATTATTTCCTGTCCAGGTCTTGTTTTCCTAAGATCCTTTGACATTCACAGACACTGATTGCAAAATGGCTACACAAGGGACCTAAATATATTAAAATAATTTCATAATGCTTTTGGGTCATAGTTTGGAGTTAATGCCAGTAGAAAGCCAAGAAGGTAGGAATAAGTCTCACAAGATGGAGGAGGGGAAAGATGGGCTCGGGAACCTCCATTGCCGCATAATTTAGAGGTACTGAAACTTTTATTTTGTGTGGGGTGAGTTATTTTTGTTGCTTTCCAGCGATCTGGATGCCAGGGCAAAGAGTGAGAGATACCGTGCACTTTTCCGGCTGCCCAAAGATGAAAAATTAGATGGCCACACAGACTGCACCCTCTGGACTCCATTCAACAAAATGCACATTTTGGGGCAGATGTTTGTGTCCACAAACTACATCTGCTTTACCAGCAAGGAAGAAAACCTGTGCAGCCTCATTATCCCACTCCGAGAGGTAAGTGGCAGGTGAAAATGGAACTTTTAGGGTATTTTAAGAGTTTTACTGGTAATACTTTTCTGTGTATCTTTTACTGGCAGTGAGTTGGCTTTTAACCATAGGTGAGTGATCATAATTCTTTGGTGGAATCTGCCACTCTTTTATTTGTTGTCATGGCTCTAAGTGACCATGGGACCTGCGAGATATTTTCTTCCAGAGACAGCCTGGTATTTTAAAATGTAGATTTCATTCTTGTTCAGGTAAGGTGAGGCCAACAGAGCAGGAGATGACTGTCATTGAAAAGATTGGTTGTTATACTCACGGATTCCACTAGGGGGGGCACGCCATGCCGTGGGGACCACGCAGGGAAGCACCAGGGTGAGTCAGCCGGCAGAGGAGCAGGGGAAAACATGGGCAAGAGCCTTTATTGTGGTTTCCATGGGAAGAAACAGGCGAGGCAGGGTAAGCAGGCTTAGGAATGGCGAGTTGAATAATTTTGGCAGGCTCCAGGGCAGAGGGCCCATCCCTAGTTGTCTGGTACCTGGCACTGGGGTGATGAGGGCAGGTCAATGTGGCCCTGAGTGTGAGAGCAGATATAGGAGGTCACTGGGGTATGGGCTTGGATTGGTTGGTTTGCCTATAAAAGGCCTGCTCACAAGTGAGTCCTTTACTATCTCCAGGAGTTGGCTAACTCTGGGTCAAAAAGAGCCCAAGATGTGAAAACATCAAATACAGAAGCTAGAAAATGTAGTTACTACACCTGACTCACAGCCTGAGCAGCTTGGTCTTTAGAGGAGACAGTCTAGGTTGTGAATCAGAAAGCCAAGTGTTCAGATCTGTCCGGTTTGTCGATTCCTTCCTTGCCTTAGAACCACTGGGACCGCTGGCCACAGTGGCAGATTCCTGAGCCCACCCCAGATCTTCTGGATCTCTGCAAGTTTTGGAGTCTGTATTTTAATAGAGTGCCAGGCTGATGCCCATAGACAGTGAAGACTAAGAAACATTATTATTGTATCTGGGGTGGAGGTGGCTTCTGTCGTGTCCTCACAGTGATAGATTATTCTAGTACTTGTATGGAAGCCTTGCTGTTTGGGGTTGAGAAGCAACTCAAAGTTAGGATGTCAAGGGCTGGCAGACCCGCAGTTTCTGACCTGGTAACTTTCAACCTACTCTGGTCCTTTTCTAGAAATTAAGACGGTTAGAAGCTTTGGCTATTTAATCAAGATTGACCCTTTATTAAGATTCTCTATAGTAAAGGATTCAAGTTTCCTTCTGCCTTCTTTTCTTTTTTTTAAAAAAATCGTTTATGTAAGCAAATTTTCTTGTTTTTCTTGTTTCAAAAATATTGCATCATTATCACAGAAAATTAGTAAAAATACAAATAAAAAGAAAACAAAATTCAGTCCTAGTCCCACCCTTCAAAGACGACCATGTTAACATTCTGCTGTACAGCTTTTCAGGCTTTCTGTACATTGCTGTGTATATGTCATTTATATTATTTAGATATAAAACATAAAGAATTTTTATTTTTTTCTTAATTCCCTTAACAGTGAGTGTACACTAAACTTTTCCCCATATCATAAAATATTCTTTTACAATGTAACTTTTAGTGACTGCATATTATTCCATTAATGGGTATGTATAATTTATTTCTTCTTTTTAGGTTACCTGTGCTTGGACCTTTGCATTGTTCTTAGTTTTCTCCCAATCATATGTATAATTTTCCTTAATTGATAAATTCCTAGAAGTTTAATTGGTGGATCAAAAAGAATGCAAAATGTTAAGCAATTGAAAAATCTAGTTCTCCTTCTTATAGGGTGTGCTAACTGGTATTATAACACATTTGGAGGCCAGGAATTGTTGGGAGTGAATTCTGAGACGGATAATTCATCAGGACTTACAATTGGCTCTGAAAGGCATTTCATGACTTTTTCCAGCAAACTTTGTCTTAGGGAGTTACTAAACTCTGTGTGTGTGTGTGTGTGTGTGTATATGTGTGGTGTAATTGACATAACATATTAGTTTCAGGTAAACAAAGTAGTGATTTGATATTTGTATATATTACAGAATGATCACCACAATAAGTCCAGTTAACATCTATCACCATATGTAGTAACAAGGCTGCCACTAAAAATGTTCTTCATCAAGTACTACCTGAACATAGTAAAGCAGAGTGACCTGGACTGGCTAGGGAAACCCATCCTGGGATTAAGAATGTACCGTGAATGTGTCATTTATGAATCTGAGTGAGTCATCACTCTAGAGAACTCAGGAGCAAAGAGGGGCTGGGAGCTGCTGTCCAGACGTCTTATCTCCTGTTCCCCACCTCCCGGTTTGGTCCAGGCGCTCTGTGTACATTTTAGTGTGATTGATAATAGGATGGCGAGAGTTCGGGGGAAGTGAGAGAATAGAGGTTAATGTCCTCAGCCCATCTTCTGCTTGCCAGTTTTCCCCAACAGGCGGTAGGGCAAAGATCATTCAGTCACATTTCAGGGTAAGTCAGAAGAGGGACAATGGTAGAGGTAGCATTTAAAAATAAAGTGTGGGGCTTCCCTGGTGGCGCAGTGGTTGAGAGTCTGCCTGCCAATGCAGGGGACACGGTTTCGAGCCCTGGTCTGGGAAGATCCCACGTGCCGCGGAGCAACTAGGCCTGTGAGCCACAACTGCTGAGCCTGCGCGTCTGGAGCTTGTGCTCCGCAACAAGAGAGGCCGCGATAGAGGCCCGCGCACCGTGATGAGGAGTGGCCCCCACTTGCCGCAATTAGAGAAAGCCCTTGCACAGAAACGGAGACCCAACACAGCCATAAATAAATAAATAAATAAATAAATAAATAAATAAATAAATAAAAAATAAAGTGTGTTGTGGTTGGAGGATGCAGCTTTAAAGAAATGCTCAATGAGCCAGCAGTGCCCTGTCCTTTAACCTGATGAATCGCTGAGGTATATTCATGGTCAATCCCGAACCTCCACTAATGGAAGAAGCAAAGGACTTAATGTAATTTTTATTACCTCTAGGTATGATAATGACAGAAAAACACTAGAACGAGGCTCCCACCCTCCGTCCGGGTCTGTCTGAGTAGAGGTGGTGTCTCTGTGAACTGAGTTAAGCTGATTGGTCAGCAGAAGCCAACATGGGAACGCTGCATCCTCCTTGGAACGGCTACTTTTAGGATGGTGTAGACTAGGAATTGTTGTTCTATTTAATTTTTTCTAAATAAGTAGAAATACTGACTGGAGATTGTTAATATATATTCTACATACAGACTTAAGGTAGACCAAATCGATACATGTTAAATGTTTACACAGAATCTTATTGCTGTAGATTTTATAGAAATTACTGAGGCAGCAAAGCAGGAGGATAAAGTGAAGTGATCAAGGTCCCCATTAGAGATTCCAGATGAAGTCTCTCTTTTCTTTCAATTATAAATTACCTTGTAAGTGTTCTGTATGACACACCAAGATTTGATTAAATTTGATCTATTTTAAACGCTACTGAAACTACGCTACAGCAGAACTTTTTTTTTTTTTTTTTTTTTTTATGGCTGTGTTGGGTCTTCGTTTCTGTGCGAGGGCTTTCTCTAGTTGCGGCAAGTGGGGGCCGCTCTTCATCGCGGTGCGCGGGCCTCTCACTATCGCGGCCTCTCTTGTTGCAGAGCACAGGCTCCAGACGCGCGGGCTCAGTAGTTGTGGCTCACGGGCCTAGTTGCTCCACAGCATGTGGGATCTTCCCAGACCAGGGCTTGAACCCGTGTCCCCTGCATTGGCAGGCAGATTCTCAACCACTGCGCCACCAAGGAAGCCCCAATTTGATCTATTTTATAACCCAAGTTGGTAACTAAAACGTGTCTCATTATTCTGTAGAATATTCAGATATAGCTGTTGCCTGTTCCTGGTGGCACAAAGCTTATGGGGTAGAATTCTACTAGAACTCATTTGCCAGTGAAAAATAGGTTGTAACCCGTGGGAACCTTCCTAGGTTTTCTGAGGGCGCTTTCTTGCTGTCTCTGTATTCATGATCCTGCCAGATACAGGGCTTTGCACTTTGACTTCATCACGATGCACGTGATGTCTGTGTTTTAGGCACAGAACTTGAACCTTTCATTCTCTTGACATCTGTCATTTAATCGCAGACGCCTGGTGACTAAAAGAATCAGAAAAAATCTACTGAGAGAAAAGGAAGTTTTCATCAGTCTTTTAAAATAAGCATTGTTTAACACATGTCTGAAGTGTCATGGGAAAATCCTTTTTATGGTAAAGAAGTTGGGTTTTTTCCCCCAATTTCTCTAGCTTCTTTTGCATTGGGAGAAAAAAACACTTTTATGTTCAACTCCAGGTATCTTGGAGATTCCTTTTAAAAAGTGTAAATATATATCTAACTTGTACATATTTATGAAGTCTGAGAACAGAAGACAGGTCCTGCAATTTTTCCCTTTATGGACCCCAGTAATACCTGTTTGCACTTGGGACCATGCAACTTTTTAGGCAATTCCAAGAAGTTCCTTAGCCTTGAAGGGGAGAAAAGTTTTTAAAGTTCTGCTTGGGAGGAAATGTATTTCACATGAAAATGCTGATGAAGAGGTTGAAGTTGAACCTGTCTAGACTGCTTACATGTGGAAATGAAGAAGGGAAAGAAACTTAGCTCTACAGAGTCAGAGCTGCTGCAAATAAACCATTTATCTAGGGCTGGCCTTGAGATTTTCTTCCTAATGTGCTAAAGAAAAAAGTTGTAATGCATTTATCCTAGTTTCCAGTTGATGAAAATCCTATTATAAACCACCAAATATATGTCGTCATTTCAAAACTAAAACACATGCCCCTCTTTCCTACTTTTCTCCTGACGTGGTAGACTTACTTCACCACACATGCTGTGCATGCGTGTGCGCGCGCACACACACACACACACAGAGTCAGCCAATGCAGATAGGGTTGCAGTTAAGCTGTTTAAGTCATGTCTGTTCAGAATCGAGCCTTTAAAACTTTGAAGTGGTAAGAGGTGAGGGATGCAAAGCCCTGGAGTCTAAATGAGACGTTTGAAGGATTGGTAGTGTTTTGAAAGCCATCCCCACATTAAAGCTGGTAAAAGGACCCAGTGTCATCGGTTGTTTCTGTCTCTTACAGATGAAGCAACAGCTAGGAGTCCTCCCTCTTATGGTTCCATGAAATTTTAATGAAAATCAAAGAATTCCTTTACGACAAGGTTTCTCAACCTTGGCACTATTGGCATCTTGGGCCGGACTTTGTTGGGGGCGGGCCGTCCTGGGTCCTGTGCACTGCAGGATGTTTAGCAGTATCCCTTCCTCTACCTATGAGATGCCAGTGGTGCCCTCCACTTGTGACTACTAGAAGTGCCTCTAGATGTTGCCAAATGTCTCCTGGGGGGCAAAACTCACTCTCGATTTATAACTAACTAATTTAGAAAGACCAGCAAGATAATTCCAGCTCCAGTCTGATTTGTTATGAGCTGTTTTATTTTATTGGAACAGGGCTAAAGAATCTCAACTTGCCTCAATAAAATAGAGGAGGTTTCTACAGAGATTTAAAAGTGTTGTGTTCTTTCCAGTGCGGCTAAGAGGTTGCTGTCGGATAATCCCTGGAAAGTAATAGTCTTGGTGTCCTGTTTCTTTTCAGGTGACGATTGTAGAAAAGGCAGACAGCTCCAGCGTGCTCCCCAGTCCTTTATCCATCAGCACCAAGAACAGGATGACCTTCCTGTTTGCCAATTTGAGAGACAGAGACTTTCTAGTGCAGAGGATCTCTGATTTCCTTCAACAGACGACCTCCAAAATATACTCGGACAAAGAGTTTGCAGGAAGCTACAACAGTTCAGATGATGAGGTCTGTGGAAGGCACCTGCAGGTGTTTTGGCTCATCTTATTACTCTTCCCCGGGGGTGTTCACCTCCCTGTCTGTTAGTTTGATCTTGAAGCTTTGCAGCTGTGCTAAGATGAACCACCTACTCTGATGTCCAGAGCAGTATCTCATTTAAATCTCATGGAGTTTATGTTTGGGATCATAGAGCCGGACAGAACCTTAGAGATCACCTGGTCTAACCCTCTTCTTTCACTGTCGAAAGCATTATTAAGTAATTTGTCCTGGTTACGTAGCAAGTGACTCTGGTCTGTATAAGTGACCTTGTTGGGAATGGTACAGAGGTCACTCAAAACAAATACAACATCATTATGATGGTTTTATGATGATAAAATACAAATTATATCCCTATTGAATTAGGCCCTAGACATCCAGGGAAACTGGGGCCCTGAAAGATATGTAATTAGCTCAAGTGATAGAGCAACTTGCTAGCAGCTAAAATACATTGCAAAAATGGTGAGCTCATGAGTAACATCCCTGCCCCTGTCTCCCTGCTCCAAGCTTCTGTAAGCATTTCTGAGGCACCAGAAACTAGAGAGGAGGTGAGGGAGGTGGTCCCATGAGCAGCTGATTCAACCACATCATGCTTTGCATGCATACTAATCAGAGAGACACGTGGCCAACCAGTTTGTTGTAAAAATGCATCTAAAATACAGAGGAAACCTATTTTGGGCATTGAAGCTCTGTGGCCCATGACCCCATCTAATCCCCATCAAAGTGCTGGCTTGCTGCCTTTCTCCTGTTTTGTCACGTCACAAGAAACCTCTTGGGAACCATGACGTAGCTATTGGTGTCTGTCCAGAGGGCGCTGAAGAAGTAGATTCTGTAGCCAAAATGGTTCCAGCATCTTGTTGCTCTCTGCATCGGCAGGTGTATTCTCGGCCCAGCAGCCTCGTTTCCTCCAGTCCCCAGAGAAGCACGAGCTCCGATGCTGACGGTGAGCGCCAGTTTAACCTCAATGGCAACAGCGTCCCCACGGCCACACAGACCCTGATGACCATGTATCGGCGGCGGTCTCCCGAGGAGTTCAACCCCAAATTGGTGGGTGCCGCCTCCTCTTGCCCGGAACTTTCTATATTAGAACGATAACGTTTAAAAAATCTTTTCGAATAAAAGTAAACTCATCAATATGTCAATAGATATTTTCCTACAAGTAAAGAATATTTTGTTGAAGAAGCACAAATGACATATAAATATAACATATAATGACATGGTTATATGTCATTGGGTTTCAGAGTGGCTTCATCGTGGAAGGAGATGAGTTATAGAGGGTACGGCTGACCTTTTTTTGGTCTTGTTTTTAACTATGGTATAAGTCAGCCAACAAATAAGTACATAATGTCTCAGGCCACGTTTAAAAAACATCCACTGTTTCGATCTTTTTAAATAAAAGTAAACTCATCAATATGTCAATAGATATTTTCCTACAAGTAAAGGATATTTTGTTGAAGAAACACAAATGACATACAAATATAACATATAATGACATGGTTATATGTCATTGGGTTTCAGAGTGGCTTCATCGTGGAAGGAGACGAGTTATAGAGGGTACAGCTGACAATTTTTGGTCTTGTTTTTAACTATTGTATAAGTCAGCCAACAAATAAGTACATAATGTCTCAGGCCACGTTTAAAAAACATCCACTGTTTCACTTGGAGGTATAGACATAAAGCCATAAATATCATTTGCATTCTGCTGACTCATCCCAGGTAAGTACAATTCTGACTCTAGGCCAGAAAATTTCATGGCAGATCCACGGGCATACATGTGTCCTATCTGGGAAGGACTCCAGAAAATCTGAGTTCTTTGTTCTCATGAATCCTGTCCAGAACTTAACTGCTCCATTCACCAGGGAAAGTGTTCTGACCTTCCATCGAACTTGCCCTAACCATTGTCGAAGTACTTTGGGATGTAGTGATGCTTCATTATCTCTTTCAGGCCAAAGAGTTTTTGAAAGAGCAAGCCTGGAAGATTCACTTTGCTGAGTACGGGCAAGGGATTTGCATGTACCGCACGGAAAAGACACGGGACCTGGTGCTGAAGGGCGTACCCGAGAGCATGCGTGGGGAGCTCTGGCTGCTGCTGTCAGGTATGGCCGGGCTCGGAGTGGGAGCACTGGGGACCCCGGGGCTGCCCTTCCGCCTTCCTTCGTGCCTCAGGGCTCTTTCAAATATGTAACCCCCTGATTCAGTGCTAGATCGCAGTTCCTTGCCAGAGTGTTGAATTCCCTCAGTAAAAATACAGGACACATATTCAACAGACCAGATGTTGAAGACACCATCCCTCGAGTCCTCATAACCTCTTCTATTCTTTCACTAACTCTGTTTAGGATAAAACGGAGACTGAAGAAAAAGTATAGTTCTTTGTGATTTTTGGAGTCCTTTTTCTCCTTTCCCAGCTGTGTCAACTTCACTGAGGATGTTTAAGTGTGGCACTCCGTCAGAGTCTTCGTTGGGATGGGGAAGAGGGTAGAAATGAAGGAATAGAAGAAGCTTCTCCTTGATTTTTGCCACCTCTTGAATTTGCTGGTTATCACTGGAGACCGGGAAGAGAGGCCAGAATCAGCCCTGGGAACGAAAGCCTTCCTGGATCATACACTCCAAGCTGGAGATGCCGGGAAGGACAGAAGGGGACGTGTCCTGGACCCATGGGAAAGCTGTGTCCATCCTCATTGGCCCCACTGCCAGGCTCATGCCCAAATACAACACCGTCAGGTTAAACCTTTGAGCCCTGCTACAGAAGCCAGAGGTCCTTCGGGCTAAGCCCATCATTCCTTCCTCCCAGCCTAAACATCCAGTGTATGCCAGGGATCTATTCTGTCACAAACATCAGAGCATTCCTTTGGGTGTCACCAGTCTTTAATATATAAATCAGTTACTTTACCTGGTTAGAAGCTTGAAATGTAACCGTCTTAAATAGGCCCATGTGAAAATTTTTATTTGAATGTGAGGTGGTCTGACACAAGTACTATTATCAAAACCTTTTATTTTAAAAATGACATTAAAATTAAAAGCATAGTTACCAGACTTACAAGAAAACCTTTGGAAAAAAAAAAAACCTGTAGCTCTTTCTAAAAGTGGATATAAATGACAATTGCCTATAATGAGATATATTATATCCCAGAAGTAGGGGGATAGAATCCTGAAAAATAATTGGTTTTATCTGTTTCATGTAAAACTAGTTTGTTCTATCCTCATTTACACGTCTTGTTTTTCATTTGCTTTACGTAGAGCAGCCATAGCTCCTCATTTAGAAACCCAAATTTGAGTCAAATCATTTCTAGCTACCAATCCAGCCCAAGAAGATCCTTACCATCCAGGCTGCTGTCTTCCTTGTGTGTGGCCAACAGGTCACCTTGACAACCTGATTCAGATCGCTGACAGAGTAAACAAAAAATTCCATTTTCATTTTATTCAAATTGGAAGTTATTTACAGCCACATTTTAGATGAAAATGAAACACATTAGCCGCCGGGGAAACAGCCTACGACAGTCCACAGCCTTGTTATAGAGACACATTCAGAGTTAGACCCAGCGTTTTCTTTAATTGTGATGGGCTATGTGAGGCCAAAGGGTATTGTGGTCTACACACCGTCTCTGTTGGGTAGAGAACTGAGCCCATATGTCCACCCAGTGCACAGGGCATGGGGCCCATTTGGAGGCCAGCCCACCCACGGGGAGAGCCCAGCCCCCAGCAGGGGAGCCCCGCCTGAGTCCTGCCCTGCTTCCCATAACTCTTAGGACCCCTGTACCAGGGCCTGGCTCGCTGTACCCACTGAAGTGAGGTGCAGGCCAGACGGCAAGAAGTCCTTGCAAATCTCCCTTGAGAAGAGAGCCAAAGCCAGTGTCAAGTTGCCGTCAACCAGACTGCCTTTCCAGGGCAAGTGTGAGTGATGAGGCTGGCTCTCTGGGTGACCACCTGTGGCAAGGACTGGGTCAGCCCAGGGGTCTAATTTCTAATCAGTGAAACACAGATCAGTTTACCCTGTCATTAAATACGTGTGTGTGTGTGTATAGTGTGTATATATATATACATATATATATTTAACATATATGTACCTATTCATTATATAATATGTACATATATGTATGTGTATTTTTATCTGTATATATTTATATATATGTGTATGTATATATAATTTATACTTACGTAAATTATATTTAACTAGATTTAGATTCAATTGTTTGCATCCAGAGTTTTTCTGCCTTTTTTTTTTTTTTAAACTTTGTTCTCATAGAATTTTTTTTTTTTATTTTTTTAAATTTTTGGCTGTGTTGAGTCTTCGTTTCTGTGCGAGGGCTTTCTCCAGTTACGGCGAGCGGGGGCCACTCTTCATCGCGGTGCGCGGGCCTCTCACTATCGCGGCCTCTCTTGTTGCGGAGCACAGGCTCCAGACGCGCAGGCTCAGTAGTTGTGGCTCACGGGCCCAGCTGCTCCGCGGCATGTGGGATCTTCCCAGACCAGGGCTCGAACCCGTGTCCCCTGCATTGGCAGGCAGACTCTCAACCACTGCGCCACCAGGGAAGCCCCTTTTCTGCCTTTAAGAATCATAACATGCAAATCTGTCACCGCAGTGCTTCTCACCCACCTCTCCGTCCTCTCCCCCAGCACTGAGGAGCTCCCCTCCGCAGCGGAAGCTCGTCACTGCCGGGGACGCCCTCCCCCCCCCCCCCCCCCGCAATGCTAGAACTCCTCCGTGTATCCTAATATCTCCTCTTACTCTTCAGTATGGCTGTTCGTGAGCCCTTCGAGGCTTATGCTTTAGCAAACAGTTTTCAAACTTATTTTGAGAAGCAGACCCTCCTTTTTCAAGTGAAATCCTAAGGAAAACCCCAATAGAATACAAACAAAGCTGCTAGGTTGAGGGAGGGCTGAGGCCGGTGAGGCGGCTTTCTCTGCCCACCTCCCTTTTTTTCTCTGAGCAGCCCCTCAGGATTGTCTGTGGAAGTTCCTTGGGGGACACAGTTTTTAGGTTGGAAACCTCTATCTTAGGGAGGTTTTTTTTTTTTAATTCATCATTATTAGTTTTTTTACCGAAGTATAGTTGATTGTGTTAGTTTCAGGTATACAGCATAGAGATTCAGTTATCTTTTTTCTGATTTTTTTTCATTAAGGTTATTACAAGGTATTGAATATAGTTCCCTGTACTATACAGTAAATCCCTGTTGCTTATTTATTTTATGTATAGTAGTTTGTATCTGTTAATCCCATCCTCTTAATTTGTCCCTCCCCGATCCCCTCTCCCCTTTGGAAACCATAAGTTTGTTTTCTCTGTCTGTGAGTCTGTTTCTGTATTGCATATACATTCATTTGTATTATTTTTTAGATTCCACGTATAAATGATATCATATAGTATAGGGAGGTTTTTTTTTTTTTTTTTAATTTATTTTTGGCTGTGTTGGGTCTTCATTGCTGCATGCGGGCTTTTCTCTAGTTGTGGCGAGTGGGGGCTACTCTTCGTTGCAGTGCGCGGGCTTCTCATTGTGGTGGCTTCTTTTGTTGTGGAGCATGGGCTCTAAGCAGGCAGGCTTCAGTAGTTGTGGCTCATGGGCTCAGTAGTTGTGGCACACGGGCTTAGTTGCTCTGCGGCATGTGTGATCTTCCTGGACCAGGGCTCGAACCCCTGTCCCCTCCATTGGCAGGCAGATTCTGAACCACTGTGCCACCAGGGAAGCCCCTGTAGGGAGGTTTTTAAACAGCCTCTTACTATGGAACGAGAAGAGGGAAGGAGGACAGAAGTGAATTTACAATCTGGCCGTGATTGCAACAGACACGTCATCATGGGATTTCGTAATTATCTCGCAAGTGTCCTTTGAGGGGAAGGAAGGTGAAGAGTCTGGGTCAGTCAGCTGTGGTTACAGACCAAGGGCGGGGCTTCCACTTTCTGATGTTGCGTCTGTTGGGTATTTCCCAGGTGCTATCAATGAGAAGGCCACGCATCCCGGGTACTATGAAGACCTCGTGGAGAAGTCCATGGGGAAGTACAACCTCGCCACGGAGGAGATTGAGAGGGACCTGCACCGCTCCCTCCCAGAACACCCGGCTTTCCAGAACGAAATGGGCATCGCCGCTCTGAGGAGAGTCTTAACGGCTTATGCTTTTCGAAATCCTAACATAGGGTATTGCCAGGTGAATGTCACAGAGGGGTGAGACTTTAAAAAAATGTTTTATTAGCCAGTAAGTAATGAGAAAGGCGTTATGGCTAAGAGAACTATTACTGCACCAGGATCTCTCGACCTTGGTACTGTTGACATTGTGGACTGAATAATTCTTTGTGTGGGACGGTCCTGTGCTTTGTAGGATGTTTAATAACAATCCTGTTGAGTAACATGTTTAATAGCATCTACCCACTAAACACCAGTAGAACTCCCCAACTGTGACAACTAAAATGTCTGCAGACGTTGACAACTGTCTGTCAGAGAGCGAAATCTCCCTGAGCTGAGAACCACTGTGCTGAGGTTCTCAGCCAGGAGACAAGAGTGCCCTTTCTGGATCCACCACCGTCTGGTGACCTAGCTGGTCACCAGCTGTTCCTGAGCATGCCTGGGCACCAGGCCTGGATTCTAGGTTCCACAGTGCCCCTACTCTGCATCTCCTAAGCAACTAATGTCCTTGAGAATGTAACTTTTATATGCTAAGGTTATATTTTAAGGCTTTAAAATAAATGCTTAATTCAGTATAAAAAAATGTTGCCCATATCCCCGCTACAATTATCTCTTATACTAGGTACAGATACCACAATTTGGGAAGCTCCGAGATAATGTCCTTAGATTTAAAGACCACATACATGCTCAGAGAGACCTTCCCTGACCATCTAGCTAAAAGATAAAGCAGGCTTAATTCCTTTACATCTCTACACAAACATACACACACACATACACACACACACAGAGCACGGGTCTCCCTGTACCACATTTTATCTCTTTGATAGCACTTAATTTAAATATACATCCAAATTGATTAATCAACCTTTACGTCTTTATTCTCTCTCTCTGACCCCAGCATTTATGCCCTGTGAGACTTGTCACCACTGTATCCCCCCCTTCCCCAATATTTAATCCAGAGCCTGTTACCAAGTAGACCCTCAAAAGAACTTACCTTGACTGAATGACTAAGGAACTAACCATGACCGTGATCGTGGGCTAGGCAGGTTAATTCTCAAGTAGAATTTTACTAATGATTTCACTTGGGAAGCTATTGAGTAAGGCTTACAAGAAAGAGCCTATTAGACCCAAATTCCTTTTATTTATTTATTTTTAATTAATTAATTTATTTTTGGCTGAGTTGGGTCTTCATTGCTGCGCACGGGCTCAGTAGTTGTTGCTCACCGACTCTAGAGCGCAGGCTCAGTAGTTGTGGCGCACGGGCTTAGTTGCCCCACAGCATGTGGGATCTTCCCGGACCAGGGCTGAAACCCATGTCCCCCGCATTGGCAGGTGGATTCTTAACCACTGCGCCACCAGGGAAGTCCCCAAAGTTCCTTTTCTGACATTTATATTGTTGAAGCCTGATGAACACTTACTGGTTTCTAGAAGATCAAAAGAAGTACAGGAGTGACTTCCCTTCTAATATAATAGAGTTCATATGTATCTTTTGATCTTCCTCTTTTTAATTAAGAGGACATTAAAGTAGTTGAGCCTTGAGTGGTTGTGAGCTATCTGATAATAGCTTTTAATAAAGTAGGTTACTTTAGAATAAAATCCCTGTTACTTATCACTACCATCCTTATCCAGATGGAAATAATGGGCGAGGACTCCAACTTTGAAAGGTTTCATTGTTCCCCGAGGAGAGGCTCAAGCCATGTGTACTTGGTTTAGACGCAATTATGGAAGATTAAAAAGGAAATAGTTACCTCACTGAATTAAGGATTAAAAACACCGAGATTTTTAACAGGTTAAAAGCTTTGTCAAACAGCCTTTGGACAAAGTTTTTTTGAATGAGTGTTTGCGTGCATGGGGGGCTCAGCCCTTGGTGAATGTTGGTGTTCACGGAGGCTCTTAACAGTTAACAAGCTCAAGGACTAAGGGCTTTAACATTTTTAAAGGGTTGGAAAGAAGACAAAACTTGGAAGAATATGTGTGTGTACTTGCAAAGGCTTTAAAAATTTATTATCTGTGTTTTTACGGAAAAAGTATGCTGGACCCTGTGGGACTAACTCAGTCATTTTTCAGGTTAACAAAATTGTTTGTATGTTAAAATGTAAAATGTGTTTGATGACATCTTCTTTCATCCCTTTAGGCCATGAACATTGTCACATCAGTGCTGCTGCTTTATGCCAAAGAGGAGGAAGCTTTCTGGTTGCTGGTGGCTTTGTGTGAACGCATGCTTCCTGATTACTACAACACCAGGGTGGTTGGTATGTGAGGATGCAGTTAACATT
Organism: Balaenoptera ricei; assembly: GCF_028023285.1. Taxonomy (NCBI): domain Eukaryota; kingdom Metazoa; phylum Chordata; class Mammalia; order Artiodactyla; family Balaenopteridae; genus Balaenoptera; species Balaenoptera ricei. The sequence continues at coordinate 25,436,665 of NC_082643.1, read as the reverse complement.
CTAACCCTTATCTCATCAGGAAAATGTTTCTAGAGCCGGGATACCAGCTGGAACCCCATTTCCAGTCACCGTTGGTCAAAAGAATTTCAGACTACTGCAGCTTTCTAAGATGCAAACGAGAGGGCTTGAATCAATATAGATTATACACAAAGGAGCCCCATGGAGCTTCTCCCCATGGAGAGAATACACGTGTCTCACTCTTTTAGAAAACACTCAATGTGGGTGTCAGTCTGTGCCATGTGAGAGCTACACCAAGCACACAGATCATCAACCCAAAAAGGTTTAACAATTCTTTCATGAAGAGCATGGAATCTATGGAAAGCAGAAGTATTCAAAAAAGGAGTGGGCAGAATAGCATATAAAAATGTATCCAGAGCTCAGTTTCTAAGGTATTTTTCAGAACTGGTTTCATTGCAAAGCAAACAACGGTGGTGAGCATTTAAACAAATTATTGGCATTTCTCCTTATAATCCCCTCCAGTGTTAGACATTCATTTTAGCAGGATAAGCTTTTCATTGCTAGTGTAGCAAAAGGTATGCTTTATGCTCCCCTCTTGTGTTCTGTTTTCATTTCTAAACTTTTGCACGCTAATTTGACTCATTGGAAATACTCTCCAGAAATGTCTACAGCTGGAATGTTTTTAAATTGAAAAAACAATTGTTCAGAGAAATGATTCCTATGTGGGGACCATGCATCCAGAAGAGCGATTTTTTTTTTTTAAAGAATCTGCCAAGAAATGAGGCTACTTAGATATACATTTCATGCCTAACCGAACATCATGTTGCCAACAAAAAAAGAAATTGTGTGCCAGGAGAGTTTTGTAAATTGACCTTTTCAACAGCCTTTAGAGTTCTCATGTTATTGCTCTTTTATGGTAAAGAAGCAGTAGAGGAAGACCCCAGAAAGAGAGGATGTAGCCAGAACTCATCTGGTGACTTGACTGTGCTGACACCTTGGTCTAGTAACACAGTAATTAGAGTTCTGTCTCAGCAGCAGTTGTGAACTGGATTATTTTCGTCAAGCCATTGGGTTGGGTTCATTAGTGAGAAGGTACAGTTGGTTGACCCATGGCCTTTTGCGTCCACCTCCACTGCAGGTGCCCTGGTGGACCAGGGTGTCTTCGAGGAACTTGCCCGGGACTATGTCCCACAGCTGTATGACTGCATGCAGGACCTGGGTGTGATTTCTACCATCTCCCTGTCCTGGTTCCTCACACTGTTTCTCAGCGTGATGCCCTTTGAGAGTGCAGTTGTGGTTGTCGACTGTTTCTTCTATGAAGGAATCAAAGTGATATTCCAGTTGGCCCTGGCTGTGCTGGACGCAAATGTGGACAAACTTTTGAACTGCAAGGACGATGGGGAGGCCATGACCGTTTTGGGAAGGTATTTCTCACTTTGAAAACTACCTTTGGGTTTTCTTCCCTGTCCTTTTTTTGTTGTTGTTGTTGTTTTTTTGGCCGCGCCACGCAGCATGAGGGATCTTAGTTCCCCCACCAGGGATCGAACCCAGGCCCCCTGCATTGGAAGCACGGAGTCTTAACCACTGGACCGCCAGGGAAGTCCTCTTCCCTGTACTTTCCATGTATCTTTTTCCTTGGTTTCACGAGTCTTAATTGGCCTGATGGTAATCATAATGCCCACTTTTCTCTGTGGCTGAGGATTTCTTTTCATATGCTTTGTCTTTAGAAGTGAAGGCAATCAACTCTACTTCAATTTAAAAAATAATACAATTTTAAAAAAAAGAAGTGAAGGAAATTTTATTCTGCTCTTAAGGAAATTTTAGTCTTTTGTTTTGATATGCAGAGTTTGCAGCAAATGGGTGGACAGGTGTAAAGGGTTTCGCCTCCCAGTGATGCCAGATTCATTTCTTCTTCCAGGTATTTGGACAGTGTGACCAATAAGGACAGCACGCTGCCCCCCATCCCTCATCTCCACTCCCTGCTCAGTGAGGATGTGGAGCCCTATCCTGAGGTCGACATCTTCAGACTCATCAGAACTTCCTATGAGGTAGGTCACGTTCCCTGCCCGAGCATCACAGCACTCTTGAGTGCTGAGCCCGAGGGGCTCGGCTGGACGTGTGCCACAGCTTCCATTGCTAACCCAGGGGCGTCCCTGCTTCCCTCCGCCTTCTGAGAACTAGTTGCCGAAGCAAGCAGCTCCCTGCCAGCTGACAGCTTCGAGCTCCAGAGATGGACACTGAATGGATCTAATACCACAGAGCAATTGGCATGACCAGCTCAGGCCCTCCGGTTCTTGGCTTTGCCCACCCTGAAGCCTGATTGAGTAGCAGCTCCTATTCAACTCTGGGTGGGTTGAGGAGGGACTGTTGAAAGCAAGCGTGGGGAGGTTGGCCTGCACAAATCAGCTCACTTCCCATGCTCATGCCAAGTCCTTAGGTCTTCTGGGAAGTACACAAGCCAATTCTCTTACGTCCAAGACACATAGAATACTCTATACCATCCTAGAGAAGAACCAGAGTCCTAGGATTCCTCTAAAATCGCTTGGCCTGGGTGTGGGAGGGTGCCTCCTGGTCCATGATGACCCCAGATGTGGTCCTGAATCCCATAAAAGAACTAACGAGCGTCTAGAGGTGAAGGAACCACGGTCCTGTGTACCCCATAGCACTTGGGGTTTGTGGCGCCCCCCAGGACTCAGTGCCCATGACATCTCATGGTTTGTTCATTTCCTGATCATTAAGAAAGAGCATGAATGTTCCGCTCAACACACTAGGCCCTCTCCTGATGTTTTGGGATCGTATGACTGGCGATTGTCAGCATTTCAGTTAGCAACAGCCTGGATACGGGAGAAATGGTGAGGAAAATCTCTCCTAAAGAGAACCGAAAATTTGGTGCTTTTAAAAAAATCGGCATGGATCCAGACATCTTTTCAGAAATGTGTGTCCTTAACTCAAAATGGGAGAAAGACTGGTAATTTATTATTTCAGAAAATTTTCATTGACACTCCATATATATTGAAAACAAAACATTTTTGGTATGTTTTAGAATCATAAAAGTAATGCAGGTTTATTGTAAAAAAATGTAGAAACTGTAGAAAAATATGAAAGAAAAAACTATATCCTGTGAGCATCTCACCATATTTCCCCTCAAGTATGGTTTTTTTTTTTCGGTTTTTTTTAAAATTTATTTTAATTAATTAATTAATTTATTTTTGGCTGTGTTTGGTCTTCGTTGCTGCATGCAGCCTTTCTCTAGTTGTGGCGAGCAGGGGTTACTCTTCTTTGCGGTGCGCGGGCTTCTCATTGCGGTGTCTTCTCTTGTTGCGGAGCATGGGCTCTAGGCGCGCGGGCTTCAGTAGTTGCGGCACACACAGGCTCAGTAGTTGTGGTGCACGGGCTTAGTTGCTCCGTGGCATGTGGGATCTTCCCAGACCAGGGCTCGAACCCATGTCCTCTGCATTGGCAGGCAGATTCTAAACCACTGCGCCACCAGGGAAGTCCTCAAATATGTTTTTATTTTTTGCAACTTACACTTAAAAAATAAGTTTATACTAAAAAGTGTTTTGTACCATTCCATTTTTTACTTAAAATATATCACGAGCATTCTCTGATATTTAATATATTGTTTGCAGGTTTTCGTAGATTCTTAATAGTCTGCTTTAATGAGGTGCCAAAAGTTATTTAGCTGATCTCTTTTTGTTAGACATTTATTTTGGTTGCTTCCAAATTTTCAGTACCATATGGCAAATTTGTATGGTATTATTATGTATTTACATAGTATATAGTATGTATGATATTGTATATTATATGATAAAGTAGTGCATAAATAATACATCTCTGAATTTTTTCTTAGAGTCCATTCTTAGGAATAGATTTACAGTAGTAGACCAAAAAGTATGAATTATTTCCAAGCTCCTGGCACACACTGTCCAATTTCTTTAAAAATTGTCCCAATTTATATTTCCACTAGTAGAGATTAAGGATGGCTGTCACTTCACTCTTTCCAAAACTGGTTATTATAATGCATTTTTTAAAAAATCATTGCCCCAGGACTTTTGGATAGTCCTCCGTCAGAAATTTTGGATGATTATTTTTCCAGAAAAAGAGCCCATGTGACTGAAGGCAATAGTTATTATTATAGCTGTGGGTTGTTTTTCTAAAGGCATCCCCTGAAACCTTTATTTTAAAGAGAATTCTAGACCAAAGTAATAAAGATTGATATGTGGAAACTCAGCTTTGTTCTTGACAGAAGATAAGCTAAGGTCTTGCTGAGGTCAGCACTTGGCCCATTTTTAATAGGAAAGAGAGGAGAATGGAGACAAGACCAGGGCTGGTCTCCATTTCCATCCTGTCTGCCTGGTCCCTAATGGTGACTCTTAGGCTGCCAAATATCCTATCACAGGACACAGCAGCAGTTTCCTTCCTCTGCCTGGGAAGACAACCCCGTTTATTTATAGCAATGCCTACATTACCTGGCTTTTCAATACATGATGATTGGTTTTTTGTTTTCTCTTCTCTGCTTAGTGTCACTGCCCTGCTCATAAGTTTCCATTGCCTTCCCAATGCCTTCTAGGCCATCCTAAAGAAAACACCACAAACTCTTGCCTTTCTTTTTTTTTTTCCACCTATTAGATTGATGGTCCTCAATTCTGCCCGTGCATTAAAACCATTTAAAAAAATTTTTTTAAGCCAAGCTTTTAAAATTATACATTCCTAGGCTCCATTCTAGACCAGTCAACTTTGTACCTCTGGTATGAGGCCTAAGAATAAATATTTTTTTAAAGTTCCCAGGTGATTCTAGAGCCCGGTGAGGGTTAAGAATCACTGCCCTAGATGCAGAATGGGGCCACTAGACACAGAGGCCCATTATAACCTGGTTATACGGCACAACACTGGTGTTCTGAAGCAGGCGACTCATTGCTTTCTGTGCTTCAGGATAATTAGTCAGGAAAATAGAAAAGTAGGAAAAATACCGAAAGCACATTCAGCCTTGAGATCCCTAGGTTGATGCCAGTTGATCAGCTTTCTCCTGATGAGTAGAGATGGTAACTTGATTCATAAATGCCATGCTCATTGTGAAGTTCTACCGAGCCCCTCCTGGAAGGAAAGGTATGGACAGTCTGAGAGACAGTTTTCTTCTGTGTGCACCCCGTGTGCAGTTTTGTTAGATACACAGACGTAGAAGACAAAGTCCCGGCCTTCAGGTTCACCCATAGACTGAGATGAGCTTCCTGGAAGGCACGGGGCACTTTAATAAAAGACCTTTCAGCAGACGCACGACCACCACAGTTTCTTCACATTCAAGACGACTTGCCCAGGGCGTCTGTGAAATGTTAAGCGGGGAAAGGAGGTGGCTGATAAAACACAAGGAGGAGTTTGTGCAGAAGGACAGACAGTTTTAAAAGTTCAGAATAAAGTGTCAGCTCCTTAAAGGTGATGATAACAGCTGCCACTCAAGGAGAACCCACCTCGTGTGGGACAGGTGCCGGCTGCTTCACAGCCCCACCAGGTACACGATAACACATTTTAAGGTGAAAATTTAACTTGAGAGAGGTAGAGCTAGTTTTCCCAAGGCACACAGTTAGGAAGTGGCAGTCAGGAGCCAAATAAGAGCTCCCCAGCATTAAAGCCAGAGCCAAGGAGGTTTGTCTGGATAGAACGGAGATGGACTTGTAGATGTACATATGGACAGGAGTTCAATTGGTCCAGGAGAGGCTGGTTAGTGGAGAGTCTGAAAACCACCAATTGATTTGCAAGGCACCCAAGAACCACTGGAAACTGAGGGGAGTTTTTCTTCAAGTACATTACTTCTCAAGCTCCCTGTGCAATAAATTGGGGTGGGGAGAGCTGAAGGAATAGACTAGCAAGGGCGATACTACAGTAACAGTAGCAACTCATAAGGTTATTGTAAGGAGCCAATTACATGGCCTTTTAATGTCCCTGCCAGTTGTAGTGCAAGAAAATTTAGTTTCCATCTGTCTCACAGCTAATGTTTTTTTGTTGATCAAAGGCATACTATAGCCTGGTTTGAAGTAAATCCAGTCTTCCATCTTCAGCATGCACTTTGCAGTGGATACTTTCCACTCTTCTGTTAGGATCAAGAGTTACCTTTCCTGGGAGTTTAAATCCCATCCAAGGATTTAACCCAGAGTGAATTAAATATGGTATTTTTCATCACTAGTGGCAACTCCTACTAACAACTTTTGAATTCTGGCTTCTAAGTGGCAGTAAATACTGCGTCTTTCTATATAATGGAGAGGATTCTGGTCTTTAGAAGATGCTTCTCTGGAGATGAGAAAATTCTTGCATAAACCCTGCGTTTGTTAGGTCAAGACCCTCCCACCACATAAGTGGTGAAAGTTCCACTGGCCAGGCTCCAAAATGTCAGTGTACAGTCTTGTCTTAATTATCGGAAAAGAACGCCTGAGTCAAAACTCAGTTCTCTTTCAAAACAGAGGGAAAGTATTGAATAGATAGAAATAGAAAGCACTAGAAAGGTGGGGTTTTTCGCTGTTAACCCCAATTTGGGGAAATTATAAATTATATAGTTCAGAGTCCACCATGTGGAATAACCTATAGAGAGATGCCGTTTCTGGGGTTGTCAGATAAGATACAGGACTGACATGGCCTGGGACGTACTTACAGTAAACAATTACTCTTGTTTATCTGAATCAACAATTTAACTGGGCATCCTGTATCTCCTGTATTTTATTTTCTGAATCTGGCAACCCAAGGCCTTTATTGAGTACCAGCTGTGCTCTGTAGCAAGTCAGGGAGGTGACCCCTGGGAAGTCTCCCAGGGGTGGGGCACTGAGTGCGAACGCTAGAATCAGACAGCCTGTATTCAAACTGGGCTTCACCACCACGGCTCCGGGCACCCAGGCAAGTTAATGCCCAGGTAATGATTTTTGTTAAACTTCCGTTCCCTCATCTCTGAAATGGAGATAAGAAGAGCACTTACTTCCTGGAATTATCCTGAGGATTCAGTGTGTCCGGCAAATAAGTGTTGAGCGCTTGCTGTGAATCAGCACCTGTCCTCCGCTCTGGAGGACACAGTCTCTGCCCTCACAGTAAGGGGTGAGAGGTATGGTGAATTCAAGAAAGAACACAGCCAGGGCTTCCCTGGTGGCGCAGTGGTTGAGAATCTGCCTGCCAATGCAGGGGACACGGGTTCGAGCCCTGGTCTGGGAAGATCCCACATGCCGCGGAGCAACTGGTCCCGTGAGCCACAACTACTGAGCCTGCGCGTCTGGAGCCTGTGCTCCGCAACTAAAGAGGCCGCGACAGTGAGAGGCCTGCGCACCGCGATGAAGAGTGGCCCCCGCTCGCCGCAACTAGAGAAAGCCCTCGCGTAGAAACAAAGACCCAACACAGCCAAAAAAATTTTTTTTAATTAATTAATTAATTAAAAAAATATATTAGAAAGAACACAGCCAGGTAAAAAAGGTGGGGATATGCTGTTTCTCTGAGGTTTGTGTGTCTGGTGAAGGGACATTTAGTAGAGACACAAATGACTTGGGGGAGCCAACGCATTGTATCTGAGGGAAGCAGTTTCCAGGCAGAGGAGGGGCCGGTGCAGAAGCCCCCGCTGACGATGGAGCCACCGTGACGTGCTTGAGGAGCAGCAAGGTGACTGAGGGGGTGAGAAAAGGGTGGTGGCAGGTGATCAGAGAAGTAGCTGGGAGAGGGAGGGAGAGGGTGTAGGGCTTGGAGGCCTTGGTAAGACTTGGAATTTGACCCCAAGTGAGCTGTGAAACCACTGGAGTTGTGAGCAAGGGAGTAGTACCATGTCTCAGGATTTAGAAGGACCACTCTTGCTTGTAGGGGGAAAATAAAGGGAGGCAGTGCCTCAAAGATCAGTTTAGAGGCTATTGTAGGGCAGCAGTGGCTTGGATCAAGGTGGTAACAGTGAAGGCGGCGAACAGTGACAGGGAATCTCTAGGCAGTAGGTGTGTAGAGGTCTGAAGGCTGAGCCCCGGGGCTCCCCAGGGTTTCGAGATGGAGAGGGTGTGCAAAGGAGACAGAAAAGGAGTAGCCAGTGAGGCACAAACAGAACCAGGAGAAAGGGATTAAATGATGGAGAAATGTCTATTTAGGTCTTCCACTCATTTTTGGATTGGGTTGTTTGTTTTTTTAAACAGTGAGCTGCATGAGCTGTTTGTATATTTTGGAGATTAAGCCTTTGTTAGTTGCTTCATTTGCAAATATTTTCTCCCATTCTGAGGATTGTCTTTTCGTCTTGTTTATGGTTTCCTTGGCTGTGCAAAAGCTTTTAAGTTCAATTAGGTCCCATTTGCTTATTTTTGTTTTTATCTTCATTACTCTAGGTGGTAGGTCAAAAAAAGATCTTACTGGGATTTATGTCAAAGAGTGTTTTTCCTATGTTTTCCTCTGAGGGTTTTATAGTGTCTGGCCTTACATTTAGGTCTTTCATCCATTTTGAGTTTATTTTTGTGTTTGGTATTAGGGAGTGTTCTAATTTCATTCTTTTAAATGTAGCTGTCCAGTTTTCCCAGCACCACTTATTGAAGAGACTGTCCTTTCTCCATTGTATACTCTTGCTTCCTTTGTCATAGATTAGGTGACCATAGGTGCATGGGTTTATCTCTGGGCTTTCTCTCCTGTTCCATTGATCTGTATGTCTGTTTTTGTGCCAGTACCATACTGTCTTGATTACTGTAGCTTTGTAATATAGCAATCTACAGATTCAATGCAATCCCTATCAAATTACCAATGGCATTTTTCACAGAATTAGAATAAAAAATGTTACAATTTGTATGGAAATACAAAAGACCCCAAATAGCCAAAACAATCTTGAGAAAGAAAAACAGAGCTGGAGGAATCAGGCCCCCTGACTTCAGAGATTTGTCTTTTTTCATTTGGCATAATTTCTTTGAGGGTCATCCAACTTATTGTCTACGTCAGTAGTTGTTTTCTTTTTTTTCATTTCTGTGTAGTATTCCGTGGTGCAGAACGTACAAAGGCACTCTTTAAACCTTCTGTTTAACACACCCATGTGACCGTTTTCTAGATCAATGCAACACCCCAAAAGTGCCCTTTGTGTCCCCTTCCTGTCACTATCCATCTAACCAAGGTTAATAATTCTCCTGACTTTTAGCCCCGTAGATTTTGTTTTTGAACTTCACATACATGGAATTATACAGAATGTGCTCTTTTGGCTCTGGTTTATTTTGCTCAGCATTATGATTGTGAGATTTGTCCAAATTGTTCCTTTTCATTACTGCATTGTAACCCATGGTGTGATAATACCACAATGCTACTGTTTTTTTTTTTTTATAAATTTATTTATTTATTTATTTATTTATTATTTATTTTTGGCTGTGTTGGGTCTTCGTTTCTGTGCGAGGGCTTTCTCCAGTTGCGGCGAGCGGGGGCCTCTCTTCATCGCGGTGCGCGGGCCTCTCACTGTCGTGGCCTCTCCCATTGCGGAGCACAAGCTACAGACGCGCAAGCTCAGTAGTTGTGGCTCACGGGCTTAGTTGCTCCGCGGCATGTGGGATCTTCCCAGACCAGGGCTCGAACCCGTGTCCTCTGCATTGGCAGGCAGATTCTCAACCACTGCGCCACCAGGGAAGCCCCACAATGCTACTGTTAATGAGCATTTGAGTGGTTCTTGCTTTTGGCTAATAGTGGCACTATGAATACTCTACTCTATGTCCTTTGTTAAAAATATACACACCTGGGCTTCCCTGGTGGTGCAGTGGTTGGGAATCTTCCTGTCAATGCAGGGGACACGGGTTCATGCCCTGGTCTGGGAAGATCCCACATGCCGCGGAGCAACTAGGCCCATGAGCCACAATTACTGAGCCTGCGCGTCTGGAGCCTGTGCTCCGCAACAAGAGAGGCCACGATAGTGAGAGGCCCGCGCACCACGATGAAGAGTGGCCCCCACTCGCTGCAACTAGAGAAAGCCCTCGCACAGAAACGAAGACCCAACACAGCCAAAAATAAATAAATAAATTTTAAAAAATAATACACACCTTTCTTTTGGGTATATACTTAGGGAGGAATTTCTGGGTCATAGGTATGTATCTGTTCAGATTTAGTAGATGCTGCCAGATAGATTTCCAAAATTGTTGTACCAGTTGATACTCTGAGCAACAGCATGTGAGAGTTTTGGTTGCACTGTGCACTTGCCAACACTTGATATTGTCTGTCAGCTTTTCCTTTTTCCTTTAAATGTCTTTAACCATTGCAGCATTGCTTCTATGAGTTAAGCTTCATGCTTTATGCAGAATTTCTTTGTTTTTCTTTTGCACCAGTAAGAGAGATAAAACCTTATATATTCTTTCTCTGCCTTCAGTTTGGAAGACTTGTTTTGCTTTTGAAATTTAGTTCAACAAACACTCAGGCAATGCTAGGCATCTGGAGTTTAAAAAGGTTGCTAGCCCTCAGTGTCTGCCAATGAGAGACAAATGCTACTGAACTAGAGATCAGGACAGGAAGCCTCACTCCAACATTTCCTACAACCTCCCAGTTTAATAGTTAGCCTTATATACTTCCTGTCTTCCTGCCAACAAAGTTCTTCCTTTAAAACATTATTTCATCCACAAAGGGCCCTTGTAGCCTTATTTAACCCTCTCCTTCCCCATGAACTGTTGATTTGAGGAAGACTCATGTGGCTTTGAAATTTGGTTCAACTGTTAAGAAGCATGAGAATTTTCTGTTAGTTATTTATGGTTGTTTAATGGCTTCAAAATAAACAAAGGCCATATAGTAAATAAAGGTATAGTCTAGGAGGCCTGTCATTTGGCAAGAAGTTTCCCATGGGTATCAGGATTTATCTCCATCAGTCCTGCAGACATGATATCGAGTGCTTTAGCAGATTTCTCGAAATACCAATGTTGTTTTTTTCCAGAAATTTGGAACTATCCGGGCGGATTTGATTGAGCAGATGAGATTCAAACAGAGACTGAAGGTGATCCAGACACTGGAGGATACTACAAAACGGAACGTGGTGAGTCTTTTGAGAAATGGAATGTGACCTTCTTTCTCCATCCTTCCTTACACTCCTACCAACTCAAATTCCTGCTTGACAGACTGAAGATGATTTAAAACAAGAAAATCAGGAAGTTTCCCATTATGACATTTTTGAGTTTGTGAAATTCATTATGTTTATTCTTCTTATAGGTACGAACCATTGTGACAGAAACTTCCTTTACCATTGATGAGCTAGAAGAACTTTATGCTCTTTTCAAAGTGAGTTTCAAAGAAAATTCATGTACATTCAGGGGAAAAAGGAGTTCACTTTAATAATTCAGTTAGTTCTAGATTTTTCTGTTAAATTGTGAAGGGATAGCATGAGTGTCAACATGCATAAATAGGAAGATAGAGCTGAGAGTGTAAAAATAGAGTACTTAATATGAAAAATAAAGATATAACTCATTTAAATTGATGTTTTAGCTTTCTTCGACTCCATATAATATTTTAGCTGTTTCCTTGGTCTTAAGAAAATAGGGCATTACTTTATAATTCTCATTGGAATGATGGCAATGAAGTTTAAATTCTTCCTGAAACTCTTGTAAATTGCAATTTCCTATATTAATCTATATTAAAGCACTCTTAAAAAGAGATATGCAACTAGAATAAGAATAAAGCTACTCAAATGTCTAAGGAAAAGCTTAGTTGTTAAATTTCTGCAATTTTCCTTTTTAAGTCAGCCCATACCAATCTTGATCCTCAATAAGAAAATATTATGTCAGTAAATAAAGCAGTATAGAATGGCTTTTCTTCCAGAAAAAATACTTTTGTCATAGCTGTCATTACCAACATTGTAAAAATGCAGCAATTGCCAAGAAAAAAGTTTTAAAAGATGCCTTTTATGCAGGTACCAATTTTATCACAATCTTTAATTGGCTAGCTTCTTGTGTACAGAGCCTTTTACTTCCAGAACTCAGGAAGGCGGTCGAGGACTGCAAAGATATTACAGGAAGGAACATAAAGGGACAAACTTAAAGATCTGAGTAGAACACTAATAGATCTTAGGACCAGAGAATGTGAGAGCTGGGAATATTTTTGCAAATGTTTCCGCTTGCCTGTTAGCTACTGGAGGCACCACCGTTTTATTTCCTTTTGTCTCACTGGTGCCTAGTTTAGTGTCTCTCCCCACTAGGTGTTCCAAACATGTGTGTTGAATACATAGGTGAATTAGTGATCAGTTTTCCATCTAGTATCATCTCTGCGTGCTTCTGGGGCGGGCAGAGAGAGGTTGATGGCTTTGTGCAGCCCAGCAGCATGACCAACAGAGTAGACAACTGCGTCCCCACCAGGCTGCGTTCAGCACTTGACGGCGAAGTGTCTAGCCTGTGCCATCTCATTCGTGTTTTATTCAGACACGTAAAGCGCGGTAGCTAATTGCTCCGCGTACGTTGGTTTTCCGTAAGGAGGGAGTCCCTCTTCGTTTCGTTAAGCAAAAACGATCAGTGATCCAACTTGGATCAAAACAAGAAGATACAATGATCCAGTTGAGATCAGATTTTCAAAGGATACTGAGGACTGGAAGAAATCTGCTTCACAGGGTGGTGCCGGTAGGGCCAGGATTGGGGGTAACTAAACGGAAGCGGGAGTAGGCGGCAAGACCACGCACAGATAATGGGAAGCGCTATGACCTTAGAAAGAGGAGGCTGGCTCTGGGGACACCCGGAAAAGGAAGACCAGGGCTGGTGGTGCCGAAGTCCAAGATCCGGAGATCACTGAAGACACAGAGGCAGGGATGCCCTTGTCTTCTTACCCGGGCACCCCTGCACTCTCTGGTCTACGCACCTCCAGGTACCAGGTGTGTCATTTGTACGCCGAGGGTATTGCCTGAAGAAAGCTTTCTTTACACTCCAAAACCCTGCCCTAAGGGTGTGTTGACAAACACGAGTTCCCCAAGTCTGCTGAGCGCCCCAAGAGAGAACCTGAGATCCTTGGCTGGTGTCAGGGATGGGAAGGACTCTCGGGTACTGTGGAACCCAAGACAAAGACTTCAGTTACCGACTCTTCCTTGAGTCTTTTGAAGACCTTCATTGGCTTTAATTCATCTGAACGAACGTTTATGGAGGCATTACTGTGTCAGACACGCTGCCAGACTCTTAGTCCTTTATAAAGCCAATTTCTGGGGGGTTTCCTTCGGATACAAAGGAAAGAGACATTTGTCTCCCACGGAGCTTTCTGCCTTGGGCTTTGGGCTAAAACTTGGTAGAAAAAGGTGAAAGGCCGCCACCCTGAGGCAGATTTGATGGAAAATGTGGTTCAGGGCCCCTATGCCTTAGTTTCTCTGGAACTCCTTCTAAATTAGTCCTTTTTCAATCTCGGGTCCCTAGTGCCCAAATGATGGAGTAGGGGGTCTCATCAAAGAAGAGGGTCATGGTCTGCATGGCTTGTCGTTTCCCGAAGGTTGTGAGCACGGTGAAAGTGCCTGCACCACATTCAGGCCTGGTTCCAGAGGAACGTGAGCGCTTTAGTTAGGAGGAAGTGCTTTGGGTAACCTTCATCCACCGACGAAGCTCCGGTAAAGAGGACCCTTCCTGGGGATGTATCACCAACACCGTCCCACCCAGAGGGCTGCTGGGCATCACTTCAGAGCACAGCTCAACCCGTGCAGTCCCTCGGACCCTCCTCTCCCTGACGTCACCACCATCACCACTCCTCCCAAGCCCACCCCCATCCCCACCCACAGCGCCAGTGCAGCCCCGAAGCCTGGTGGACCTGACACACTTCCTTTATTCTCCCGAGGCTGCCCTGCAGGAACCTCTCTCTTGCCTACTCTCGCTCCGCTCTTTTTGGGGTTATTAGCTACAATTCCCAGTAAACAGTGAGGACAAAGACATTGGTCCTCTTTGCTCCGTTCTAAGTGAGAACAACACTGAAGTACTACGCACTCACCACTGACTTTCCCTTCTCAGAATCCCTAGGCAGGGGGAGGGGGAGATCTGTTTTGTAAGTGCCTTTTTGCTCTTGCAATACTTATACATGCTTCTAATGAAATAGTACAACAGAGAATAAAGTAAAAAGTTAAGTCTCCCTCTGGATGCCCCTCCCGTCTCCCCAGGCTACCATTCAGTGTTAACTGTAAATGTCTCCATACAGGGGAGCTGGGGTGTTCTTCCTGGCCTTTCTATTAGCTGTTTTTTCTTTGCGGTCTTCCTAGAATGGGCGTATATTTCTACCAGAATCAGTATGACCTCATGAATAAAGAGGCAGCCTTCTTTCCAAGGACAGAAACAAGAAGCCTTTTGTTGGATCTCTGTACTCCTCACCCTAGTGGTTCCTACTCATAATTTTCCTGGAGCTATTTTCAGATGCGTGAAACAGGAGGACCGCACACTTGTAGCCTGACTACTGGATGACTAGGATAATATTAATGTGATTTTGATGACCAGGAAGCAGGGGGTTTACAGGACACTAAACTAGGAGTTTGGAGACCCAAAATCGCATGATGATTCTGCTTTGACTAACTGGTTAGATGACCCTGCGGGAGCTACTTACCCTCTGGGCTGTACCATCCTCACTGAGGACACAAGGTGATCAGATTGCCTGAATTACAGATCCTTTTTTCAGGTTAACATTCTATGTATTTCTTTTAAATTAAAAAAAAAAAAGTTTGTCTTTATGGGAGTTACTTCTTAAAATGCTTGTGAGTGTGGGGATGGGTGTGGGGAGAAGAAAATGGGGAGGGGGAGGGTTTTCTTTCTTTTTTCACCTATGCCAGTAATTGAACCGGGTTTTTCATGCCAGATGTAAACGCAGAGACGGTTGCCATGGAGTTTGTGGGGAGCGGGGTCAAGTGGAGATATATGTAGAAGAGAAACCGAGGGGCCCTGGGACCAGACCGCTGCCCCCCCCCCCACCAGGAGATGCACACGGGTGACCTAAAGCCTTTTTCCAAATTTGAGGGAGGGCCTTTCTTCTTGGTATTTGCTGTGAGATGCAGTCCCCAGTAGTCCTCCTGTTCTTTGATTTTTCAGGCGGAACACCTAACCAGCTGCTACTGGGGTGGGAGCAGCAATGCCCTGGACCGGCACGACCCCAGCCTGCCCTATCTCGAGCAGTACCGCATCGACTTTGAGCAGTTCAAGGGCATGTTTGCTCTGCTCTTTCCCTGGGCCTGTGGAACTCACTCTGACGTGCTTGCCTCGCGCTTATTCCAGTTATTAGATGAAAATGGAGATTCTCTGATCAACTTCCGAGAGTTTGTCTCTGGACTGAGTAAGGACGTGATGTTATTGCATGAGTTGGGGCAGGGGGAGGGGGGAATAGGTCAGTAAGCACCGTGGTCCTCGTGGTTCTCTGTGCCGCCCTCAGGACCACAGCCCCGCTCACTTCAGAAGACAAGGTTTACAGGGCAGAGAAGCACATTTTAAGGTTTGCAAGCTGACTGTAAAATTCGTTTTTAGTTAATGGATATATTATATGATTAAATTGTTACCTTCTACATTCGATAGTCCTCAGCACTAGTTAAAATACATTATCAGAGAGTTTGCAAGAATGCCAGCTTAAACACTGAAACCACAAATCACGATAACTTTACAAGAGAAGGAATGTTTGGATGGATTGCTTTTCTTTGTCAAAAAATATATTTACAGTACATATGTTTCATAAAATTTTATAAAACATTTCATAATGTTTTTAATAAAGAGCTGAAAAAAAAAAAAAAGCAACAGCCCCGCAGTCTAAATGGAAGTCTTTTCTCTCCATTTTGTGGGGAGGAAGGGCGTCCACCCTGAGAACGCACACCCTCACCTCACAAGCAGCACGAGTTTCTGCCTGTCCGCCTCACTGTCTGACCTGTTTCCTGTCCTATATTCCACTGGACTCTTGTTCCATTAATATTTGAGCAGAAAAGCTACGTGGTGGTCAGGCTTGGCCCGCCCAGTACGAGGTTGTGGATATAGCAGGCATTGTGTCAGGCTGCCTGAATGAGATAAGAAGGAAGACTTTCTAAAATTCCAATTGTGCCACTCTGTGACCTTGGTCCATGCACTTGAACATGACCTGTGCCCACAAAAGATGAAGGCGTCAGACATAGAGCCAACGATGATTCCAAAAGGTACCCTAAATCATTAAGAATGATGACTGCAGGCTTAAAGGCCAGAGAAAGCTGATGGTTGTTAAAAAAGCAAAGGGGTGGGCTTCCCTGGTGGCGCAGTGGTTGAGAATCTGCCTGCCAATGCAGGGGACACGGGTTCGAGCCCTGGTCTGGGAAGATCCCACATGCCGCGGAGCAACTGGTCCCGTGAGCCACAACTACTGAGCTCTGCGCGTCTGGAGCCTGTGCTCCGCACAAGAGAGGCCGCGATAGTGAGAGGCCCACGCACTGCGATGAAGAGTGGCCCCCGCTCACCGCAACTAGAGAAAGCCCTCGCACAGAAACGAAGACCCAACACAGCTAAAAATAAATAAATAATAAAAATAAAGGAATTCCTTTAAAAAAAAAAAAAAGTAAAGGGGTGTAGATAAGGTCCTCTTGATAAGTAAAAACTATTTGTATAAAGCACTCAGATATATCATTCAAAGGGGGTACATGGAGGAAACTAGCCTTTTTTAAGTGCAGGCTCTGTTGTGATGCTTTAGAACTTGTACTTTATCACTTAATCCAAACAACAGACCTTTGAGGGTAATAATAGTGTTGATGACTAACATTTATACAGCATTTACTCAGCCAGGCACTGCCCTCATGCTTCATGTGCATTTAATTTACCTAAAGCACACAACTACAAAGTTGGAGTTTGAACTCAGGCACCCTGGAAGCAGCGTTTGTGCAGTTACTATCAATATTATGCTTTATTACCTGTCTGCTTACTATTAATACCCCCATTGTCAGTTAAAGAGATGGAGGCTTAGAAAAGTTAAGCAACTTGCTGGAACATTCATTTTTAGCAAGTCAGTATACGTCTGTTATTGAACTGAAAAGCACAGTTAGTACGTACTGGGCCCAGGATTCAGATGAGGGCTGTTCTCATTACTCTGTGCTAAGGACAGCAAATAGGATTTTTTTTGTTTTTTTAGGGAAGAAGGAGGCATTAATTTTTAATTACAAAAGTAACATAAATACATTCTGCTTTTCAAAAAAGTGAACAAAATAAAATAAAGTAAAACAATCCAGACAAGGCTAAAGACCCTTTTGACCCTCTCCTAATCTTTTCTGCTCCAAAGTATCTATTATTATCACCTTGGTGTCTATCAAAAGGGAGATTTTTTTAAATTACCCTTGGACAAAAATAAGGAGGAGAAAAAAGAGACAGGTTCTGCACGTAGAAAGGGTTCTAGGAATTTTTGCCGTAAACATCTTTGCTGCAGCCAGTTTTGCTGCAAAGCTAATTGGCCATAAGGCCATTTTGCCATAAGAGATAAAAATAATTGGTTGACAGTTACGACACTAGAAAAAGATAACAAGTCAGTTTTTATAAATCCTTCGACGAGCGCAGTCATGCCTCCCATTCGTCAAAACCAAAAGTTTACCAAGCTATGGCAAATATAAAAGAAGCAGCTACTAATTCACAACAGCCTTCGAGAACATTAACGATTGATTCTGTAGCTAATTTGGATACAATAGATTGTCCTCTCAGGCCATCTTTACCAAATTTATCATGCAGTATTAGACGTTGTCGGCAAACAAAGAATCAAGCTCCTCCTATCCCCCCAAAAGGAAATGGTAATGTGATTCCTGATGGGTATAAGTTTCTTGAAAATGGTGAAAATTTTAACACAGTCTGGCTTAGATTAGCTCGCTGAAGGATTTGCAAAAATCGATATCTTATTTTCTAGTGTAAAGTAACCATCAACCAGTTATTTTTATCTTTTATGGCAAAATGGCCTTACGGCCAATTAGTTGTGATGCAAATCTGCTTCTAGCAAAGATGTTCATAACGAAAATACCAGACACGTGTAGAAAGTGATAGGAATAAATATAAATATTTAATTTACTTAAGCCTAGTCAAACCCCAACAAGGTAAATACTCTTCAAAATCTTCCAAAAAGGAAAGAGAGGTTTGCAGTCCAAGACAGTGAAAACATTGGAGAAGAGTACTTAGGCTTCTTAAAAATGCAGTTGAGTTCTCTGAGCAAAGTAAACTCCACCCAGATTGCCAGGTGGGGTCTCAGAGGTGTAGTCAGTCATGCGGGTTGATTACAGCTATGGAGACAGACAAGTAGACTAGAAAAGAGAAATTCTGTTCAAGTCTTAAGAAACTAAAGAATGAATTCTGGAAGAGATGGATCAGTAATTTCAATGTTCACCTCCAGAAAGATCCCTCTAGAGATTAGTGAACAGACCATCTCTATGGAATTAGAGATGAGGGATTACAATCTCAAGCCACAAATTAGCTGGACCTCCTTTTCCAGTGGTATTGCTGGAAGGCAGCATTTCTAAACATGCCATAGATGTCATGAGGCAGCTGGTCACTGGACAGATAACTCATTATAAACGGAAAGTTGGAGGGGTATGGATGTTGGTGATTCAATGACTGGCTGAACCCTGCACCCAAAGCATGACGGTCAATGGAGAATTCTCCAGTATGCTGGGCTTGGTATTTAACCTCTGTGATTGTTCCCTCATTTGCAAAATAGTTATTGTCAGGACTAAAAGAAATAATTCAAGTAAAGTTCCTACAACAGTGCCTGGCTCAAAAAGTGTTCGTTATTGTTGTCACTACAATTACTGCTTATCCCCCTCTACCTGACTCAGTCAGGGATTTAAACTATAAAGGGAGAGAAGCTACCACAACCAAATGTGTTGACTACACAAAGTGAAGAGAGACAGCCATTGTGTTGGAGGACAAAAACAAGATTTAAAGAAATCAGAGGAGGAAATGATTGGCAAAAACAAACTGTTAGGGATAAATCCGAAATCTTAAATTTTAAGAAGTGATTGTAAAAGAACTGTATGTCTGCATATATAGTATAGTGGTTTCAACCATGCGATCTAGGGTCAGACAAATCTGAGTTCAAATCCTGGGCCTGCCACTTGCTAGCTTATGACCTTGAACATTACTTAATATCAATAAGCCCAACTTTTCTCATCTGTAAAGTTAGGATAATAATTGTGACCATCTCGTAGAATTATTGTGAGAAGAAAGTGAAATGCGCATGGAAAGTAGTTAACATAGGGTTTAACACAAAGTGAATGGTTCATAAATGTCTGTCATTATTTTCATGGTTAGTATTAGTCAGTGTGTAAGCATTTGGGGGTTTAGTTAACTATGTGGTCAATAAGAAACTCCAGAGTGAAGAGTATAAAGAGTTGAATGCAGACTTAGGCTAAGAGTTAAGAACAGTTCCACTATTCTCTGCAGTGGATGAGAGGCTTCTGGAACTCTCTGTCCAGAGGGTTATTGATGGACACATTAACACATAAGGTGGATGTGGGTAAGTATAGGGAAGAGTGTACAAACCATGTCGTATAAGAAAGTTGAAAAAACGTAGAGAGGTATAGCCTGGGGAACATAAAGTTGCCTTGAAAAGATAAGCTGGAGAGGAACAGGACAGCTGTCCTTAAAATCTGAAGGATTGTTGTAATGAAGATGTAATAGACCTATTCTGTTTGACTTTAAAGAGGAAGGAAAAGGAATAGTTCTAAACCTTTTTTTGAGTTGTGATCTCTTTGAGATCTGATAAGGACTGTGGAGATCTTCCCAAAAAGTGACATCGGCACGTGGCCACATTTTACATTGTTTGTGGTTCATGGAATTCATGCACTTGAGCCTGCAGGTTAAGGGTCCTGACTAAAGTAAAAATGACAGGAGCCCTTTCAGCGTTTCTAGAACTCCCCAGTGAGATGAGATGCCTCTGGTTGTGATGAGTTTCCCGTCCCTGAGGAGGCTCAGACATCTCTCTTACGTGGACGTGGATGTGTGAGGAGACCCCTACGTTAAGTGGGAGGCTGAACGAGACAACCCCTGGTGTCCCTGCCAACCAATCCAGATCCTGTGATTCCCCTTTTCCCAAATCTGATTAACCTTCAACTAGGCGCTCTGAGAACACGTATTTACAAAGGATTTTCTGATTCCTGAAATACGTATGGACTGTAAGGGAAAAAGTAACAGGATTCTTTGGGTTGAAGCAATGGTGATATAATGGCGGCTAGGTTAGGCTAAATTGAACTGAAGAAATATTTAAGAGACCCCAAAAGCAACTAAAAAAGATTTCTAAAATGAGTAATTTGAAGCACTCTTAAACATGTATTGAGATTATTTCTGAACTCTAGCAAGTATTTAGGGTGTTGAGGCCCAATCACCTGACTTTTCTTATTAATAACACTAGTTTAATTTGTGCCAGCCGCTATTCTATTCTAAGTGTTAACACCTTTAGTTCTCACATTTCTTGGGCCCTGATATCAAGACCACTGGTAGTATCTTCTAATTTATCATCTTGCCTCATAGGGGGGAAACTGAGGTACAGAGAGGTTCACTCTCCCAAGGGCACATAGTAAGTACAAAGCATTTGAAACCAGGTATCCTGGTTCCAGAGCTTTCAACCCAAATACGTCCTGGCCAAACTTTCTGCCACACGATACCTGGGTTTCAATTTGTAAAAGTAGGTGCTTCAGGGGGACGCTGAGCCTGTGGGGAGGGGGTGGGGATTGTAGCACACACGGTGCATTTCACATTGGTACTTATGTGACTTCTAGGTGCTGCGTGCCATGGGGACCTCACAGAGAAGCTCAAACTCCTGTACAAAATGCACGTCTTGCCTGGTAAGCGAGACACACAGAGTAGCACATATACCTGTGACTCTGGCCTGGCTTGAAGTCTTTTTTGGTGAGACCTGTTTGCCTTTTTTTTTGATGTACAAAATCACTCATTGGTCACTAAGAGCAAACTGAACGATACTTTTTACATGAGTTCCTGAATCAGCAGGTGCTTGATTCAATGATCATTCACCTGTCTGAAGTGTGAGTTGCAGTAATAGAAAAGAGCAGGCTTCTGCAAGAGAACGAATAGCATTTGGTAACTCATGGGATTCTGAGTCGAGGGGGAGCAGTGTTACCACTGACAGAAACAGTGGGAAAGATGGTGAAGTTGTGAGTTCAGTTTTAAACAAGGATGGCCTCCAGCTGGAAATATCTAGCAAATACTAAAAAAGAAAGGGAGGGAGGGATGGAGGGAAAGAGAAAGAGAGAGAGAGAGGAAGGAAGGAAGGGAGGGAAAAAGGGAAGAAGGAAAAAGGGAGGGAAGAAGAAGGGAGGAAGGAAGGGGGATTAGCTCCGAGGATACAGATAGGGTAAAACTATAGATTTGGGAATTATCATTATAGTGTACAATTTCCCAAAATTTGGTTCCTTAAAGCATCATTCCTTAGGATTTAGGAAAAGTCTCCAAAAAAGGCAAATGTGAAGGGACACTTCAGTGTGGGGTTGTTATAAAGGAAGGTGGAGTTAGAACTGGAGGGAGACCCTTCCCCATAAGGGTTTTGAGGAGGTGGGCATTCAAGGCCCGCACCAGTGATGGGACCCCCCCACCCCAGCCCACCTTCGTAACTTCAGCTTCTCATGAGCCCCATGTCATTTCTTCAACAATGAAAGCACACTTTCATTGAGTCATGGCCCTGCCAATATGAGAATCATCTCTCCTCCCTCTCCAGAGCCATCCTCTGATCAAGACGAGCCAGATTCTGCTTTTGAAGCAACTCAGTACTTCTTTGAAGATATCACCCCAGAATGCACACATGGTAAGTGACTTTCCTCGTCAGGGCCTCTCTGTTTCTTTTCTACAGAGCCCCCTGTTATTGGGAAAAGTTGCCTCCAAAGCTAGGCAATCAAAGAAGTATAATGAATACAGGTGCCTAATATGCTACTTTCTTTTTAAATTTTTGAACTTGAGTAACTACTGGGGAGTGGGTACTTCAGCCCACCGAAAGGACCATGTACGTTGTGTCCTGCTGGCTTAGAAAAAGCGTTACCTGTAGGGCATATACTTTGCTCCCCTCTCCTTGATAGGGAGAAACGTTCATTAAGAACGTCATTCTGGTGTACGCTGCTCTCCAGAATCTGGACTAGCATTGATAAAAGATACGCTGCTCTGCAACAGACGTCAGCAAACTTTGGACCAAATGCAGCCCACCACCTATTTGTAAGGCCTGTGACAATATAAAATTTATATCAAAGAATTAAAATAATATAAAATTTAAACATTACTGCCTATAAATAAAGTTTTATTGGAACACAGCCAGGAACACACCCAAGCTCATTCAGTTATATATTGCCTATGGCTGCTCTCACGCTACAGTGGTAGAATTGTCTCAGATGTTTGCCATCTGGCCCTTTACAGAGAAAGTTTGCTGACCCCTGCTCTGTGAAGTTGTTAGATCTACACAGACATGATCTGGCTCATTAGAAATATCTCCAGATTTACATCTGAACCTGTTCTGTTGTGCCATGTGTGGATCTAAGCAGCGTCTGGGCTTGCTTCTGCTGTGCGTTATCATCTCCATTCTATTGATACTTCATCCGTAGGTCAGGCAGCCTCCTGACTTCACCCAAGGTTGAAAGTCAGCATGGGTTGCTCCTGGGTCCTTTTGCCTCTTAAATCTTACGGTCCCCAAATAAGCACAGCTTAGACCTGCTTTTAAACCGTGAGCACCTAAGTGATTGAGTGGAGAGGAGCGAGAGCCAGACAGTCTTCTTATTGGTGATACGTGTTAAGGGCAGGAGCTTTGGACAGGATGCTGGCTCTGTTTGTCTAGATGACCTCAGGCAGCTTCGGGCATCCGGGAGCACCAGGGTCCTTGTGTGGAAAGTGGAGGTGAGAGCTGTCACATTGGGTATAGTAAGGACTTAGTGAGATAATGTAGTAAGCCTCTTAGCATAGTGCCTTAGCACATCCGACAATATTCTTCAAATCCTTAGCAATCATATTTTGACTGCAAAATGTTAGCTGCATCTTTCTTAGTGGGCACTCATCTCAGAATAGGAGTCACTTGTTTCAGAGATGCTTCAGGAATGGTTACATGCCAAGTAGCATTTAATAGCCTCAAAAGATGCTTTTTAAAAAATGTTTTTTCTAACTCCAAAAGTACTACTGCTTTGTATCAAAATTTTAAAAATATGGGTCAAAATATATAAAATAAGCCAACGATGTCTTATTAATAATAATTAATATCTTGAAGTATTTATTTTCCTTTTTTATCCATATAATTATAATAATATCCATAATATATATATAAAACTGGGATCAAACTGCCGATACAGTTTTGTTTGTTTGTTTGTTCTGGCTGAAGGATTGTTTTGTGAACAATTTAAAAATAGAACAAATGTGTTCTGGCACATGCCATCTCCACCTCTTCTGCCTATACAGTTTTGTATCCTTTTTTCACTTAAAATCTAGTGAACCTATTACGATGTCATTTACTTCCTCTGAAAACATGGTTTTTAATTGGCTGTATAATATCCATTGCATGGGGCTTACCATAACATTTTGGACTATCTACTTGTTCCATAAAGCTAGCTCAACATTAAGAGGAGAGGACTTTCTCCACGGCATATATAGTGCATTGTCCTCAGTCTGTCTTAAAAGCTGCTGAGATTTTAATTTGACACTAAATATGTAAAGGTTACATATGTGGCAAACCAGCCACATTTTGTATGGCTGAGGAAGTGCTTGGGATGCATTCTTACAGCTGACAAACTGAACGGGAAACTGGGGGGATTGTACACCTCTCCCTTTTGAAGCCCTGGGATGTCCTGTTTTAAGAAGAAAGAAGAAAACAATTATAAGTTGTTTTCTTGAAAGTCAAAAAATGCCAGATTATGAATCTGAAGGAATTTAGTAGCACATGACATTTGTTTTCTTTTATCAACATAGATGTCAGTTTCTTTTTAAAAAGTGAGTTCTTGATCTTTTGCAGGGCCTGGCAGAAGATCAATCTCATGTATACAAAGTTAAGATGATAATGTAACAGAGGAGGGAAATCAACATTCACTGGGGCCAGCACCACCATTTTTTAAGTACTGAACACCACAGGAAATCACTCCTTTCATTCCTATTTATACACCGAGCCCTGCTTGTGAAAAAGAATTCTTGGGGAATCTCTCACCTAGTGATAGAGTTTTTCGATTGTAAAAAAAAAAAAAAGTGCACTACCTAAAACTTGAGAATTACGTTTTATTTGGCAGACATACTGAGGACTTAAGCCCAGGAGGCAGCCTCTCAGACAGCTCAGAGGGACTGCTCTGAAGAAATAAGGGAGGAGAGCCAGGATATATAAGATTTTTTTTCGCACAAAAAAAAAAAAAAAAAAAAAACACGTAGTGGGAACATCAAAAGATTAGTGTTAATTAAAGAAACCAGATATCTCAAGTTAATGAATTTAGTGCTTTTCTGTGTATGGGAAGATGCAAGAGTCTGGGCTTACTGAAATCATTCCTTTGATATGCACCTTAGCTATCTAGGGCCAGTATCCTATTTTTCTCCATCCTGAATCCCCTCAGGATGGAGATGGCACAGTTGGCGGCAGCTGCAGTGCTGCTGGCTTGATGGCTGCAACATCCTTTGTTTACTGATCTGGCAGGCAACACTCAGTTGTCAGATCAAATATGAGACACCCAGTAAAATTTGAATTTGAGGTGGACAAAAAATAATTTGCTTGGCGTGAGTATGTCCCATGTGATATGTGGGAGCTCACACTTTAAAAAATTATTTGTTGTTTACCTAATTATTTATGTGCTGGGGTTTTGTTTTTGTTTTGTTTTGCTATGTTAGGCAGCTCTACCTAGAGGTTTTTCTGTTTTCTACTACACCTGCTAAACCTATGGGTTCATCATGTAACATTCTCCTTTTTTTCTTCTGAATCTTTCTTGGTAGTGGTTGGATTGGACAGCAGAAGCAAACACGGTGCAGACGATGGCTTTGTTACAGTGAGTCTAAAGCCGGACAGAGGTACAGACTTTCTTTCTCTTCTCTGTGTTTCCCTTACTGCTGGTTCAACAGTTGCTTCTTGACCTTTGAACACTTATTTCTTGGCATTTGGGTTTTAGGGAAGAGGGCAAATTCTCAAGAAAATCGTAATTATCTGAGACTCTGGACTCCAGAAAATAAATCCAAGTCAAAGAATGCAAAGGATTTACCCAAATTGAATCAGGTGAGTACTGAACAGTGTAGTTCATGCATTTCACACCTTGAAGCTCTGTTTTCTAGTCATAGATAAATGTCGAATAAGTACTCCTCAAGGTGCTTAATTAGTACCTGTTTGGATCTATTTTGTGCATGCTTTTGTGCATTAAAAGTATGCTCTGTTGTGAGAAAATGACCTCCTCAGAGAATATGTGAACCACGAAATATTCAAATTTGAGAATACATGCATTCTCATCCCAATCTTTAACAATACCCTCAGATACTCAGAAGACAAGCTCATGCTGTTTTCAAACCACTGTGCTCAGCTATAAAGATGTCTGACATATTTTTTTCCTTAAACAGCTGAAATGTAATGAGGGCGATAAAACAATATAAATAATTAAAATACAGGATGCAAATGCTGTTTTCTAACAGAAGAACAGATAAATCATCCTGGTGGGGATGGGAGGCATGACTTCCGTCCGTGGATACCAGCAGATGTGTCGTGGGAGAGGGGATTGGAGCTGACCTGACCTTGGAAAAATTGGGCTGCCTGCTGTATAGTGTGTAGATATGAGATGAGGTGAGGTCTGCGATTTACATAAGATACTGCAAGAAAGGATAAAACAGTTAGTGAAACATTTGTATAACATGGTCCTTCTTTTTTTTTCCTTTTTAATATTTATTTATTTATTTTGGCTGCACCGGGTCTTAGTTGCGGCACGTGGGATCTTCATTGCGGCGCGCAGGCTCTTAGTTGCCGTGCATGTGGGATCTAGTTCCCCGACCAGGGATGGAACGCAGGCCCCCTGCATTGGGAGTGCAGAGTCTTACTCACTGGGCCACGAGGGAAGTCCCCGTGGTCCTTCTTGACTCTAGAGTGATAGAGATAGAGAGAGATAGAGATAGATAAAGGTGTATTATTTCATTCTTTCTACTTTCATGGATGTCAGAAGTTTTCCCAGTTTAAAAAAAGGAAGCATTTAAAGAGACTTTAAACTACACATCCATCCACCCTAGGGTAGGACTCTTCCGGGATCTTGTAGGAGTCCTGATGTTAAATGGCTCTGCAGTCCGCTTGGGTCCTGCCTCCGTGCTCCTCATGAGGCGGCCACATACGTGTGTTTTCCCTCCATCCCTTTTCAGGGGCAGTTTATCGAGCTGTGTAAGACGATGTATAACATGTTCAGCGAGGACCCCAACGAGCAGGAGCTGTACCACGCCACGGCGGCGGTGACCAGCCTCCTGCTGGAGATCGGGGAAGTGGGCAAGCTCTTCACTCCCCAGCCTGCCAGGGAGGGCGGGAGCGGAGGCGGCGGGCCCTCCGGCAACCAGGGCGTCCCCGGCGGCGTGCTCTTCCCCACCAAAGGGCCGGGCCAGCCTTACGCGCCGGAAGCCGCGGCGCCCCTCCCGGCCAGCTTGGCGGGGGACGGCGAGGAACGCTCCCTGGGGGGCCAGATGGAGGACATCAAGCTAGAGGACTCCTCGCCCCGGGACCACGCGGCCTGCTCCTCCATGCTCATCTCCGACGACGACACCAAGGACGACAGCTCCATGTCCTCGTACTCGGTGCTGAGTGCCGGCTCCCACGAGGAGGACAAGCTGCACTGCGAAGACATCGGCGAGGACACGGTCCTGGTGCGCAGCGGCCAGGGCCCCGCGGCGCTGCCCCGGAGCAGCAGCCTGGACCGGGACTGGGCCATCACCTTCGAGCAGTTCCTGGCCTCCCTCCTGACAGAGCCCGCCCTGGTGAAGTACTTTGACAAGCCCGTGTGCATGATGGCCAGGATCACCAGTGCGAAAAACATCCGGATGATGGGCAAGCCCCTCACCTCGGCCAGTGACTACGAGATCTCGGCCATGTCCGGGTGAATCCCGCGCCTTCTGTAGGGACACGCGGGACGGGGGCGGGGGGGAGGGTCTTTTTTATGTTCTGTGTTGGGGTTTCTTTCTTCCTTTTAAATTAAATATTTATTAGTACCCGGCTTAAAGCCTAGTGTTTTCATAATATAATACAATGAAAGCTGTTGGAGAAATACTTAAACACCTCGATGTAGGCACAGTACACGCTCTTGTCGGGGGGGAGGGGGATTTACCAGAATACGGTTTGATTCAATGAATTCCAAAAGAAAGGTGACTCTGTCCGTGATATGTGTGTATTTATAACTTCTTAATCTTGCTGTTGAGCTGTATACGTAGTGCTGTTTAACACTAAATAAGGCAGCAGACGTGTATTTGGGCTTTTTAAGTAAAATTAGAGCTGTAAGGAACGTAGAATGCCACAAACACAGAGTGTTCTTAAATGGAAGAGGCACTGTCAGCTGGGGTAAGTCCTATACCGCTTTTAGGGAGCATTAAAACGATTTTTTAAGATTTGAAATATATTTCATAAAAGTCCTCTATTCAAAAATCATGTTTAACAGATGTTCCCTTTTGAGGTTCTAAGCAATTATGAAAGTGTAAGTGATTTTTATGTGATGCCAGAATAACACCTCTATCTGATCAATTTGGACAAATACCAGGCCAATTTTGCATTTAAAAAAACTGATGATTTAAGTCAGCGGGCCAGAATTCAGGGGAAATGAACAGTCTTTTGTTACAGAGAATCTGAAAGTGGCAACAAAAATGATAAGAGGGCTCAGGTTTTTTGGGGGGGGGTGGGGAGTAAAAATACTGATGCTTCTCATACTAGATTTTCAGCTTCTTGTTGCTATTTGCAAATGAAGCAAAAAGTAAAAGAATAAACTTTACCATTTCCATACTCTCCATAGGTTCAAGAAATTATACCATGTATCACATAGGACCATCTTTCCAGTTAAATCCATGTAAAGTAGAGATAATGTAAATTGAAAAAACAACCTGCAAGATAACGTAACTGAATGTTTAAAGCGGAACTTGTCACTTTATATAAAAGAATAGTATGCTCTATTTCCTGAATGGACTTGGAAATGAAAACTATCGCACCTGCACTTTGTATTGTTGCTTCTTTTTTATTCCTATTATAGTTTTGTCTTTTACAGATGTTGGAGTTTTTTTCTCTTATTGTTGAATTCATAATCATGGTCACGTTTTCTTTGCTTATGCAGAATATTCCTTCTAATGCATTCCTTTATTTTAGTATCCATTGTGTCTTTATTATAGCTGTTGCTGCTCTTTTTTATTTTGTTTACAGAATGATTTTTTAAACTGTCCAATGAAGTAGTGTTAACCTCAAGTAGGATAAATGTGAACAAATAAAATACATCCGATACTCAGATGTGGCTTTTATCTCAGTGCTTGAGTTCCTGTCTAAGGTGATGATAACATTATTCTTTTGACAATTTTGCAGGGGAAATTATGTTAGGCAACCATTTTGACTTAGGTAACAAATTTTTGTAGGCAAATATTTTGAGATAAGAAATACAGTATGGGGAATTCCCCGGGCGGTCCAGTGGTTAGGATTCGGCGCTCTCACTGCTGGGGGCCCAGGTTCAATCCCTGGTCAGGGAACTAAGATCCCGAAAGCCTGCAGCATAGCCAAAAAAGAAAAAAGAAAAGAAAAGAAAAGAAATACAGAAATACACTACATAGTGATGTGCATATGAATGTAAAATAAGGAAGAGAATCATTGTCAGTCATCTAATTATTTAACTTATCCTACATAAGTGATAAAAGGGTGAAAATACCTCTGTTTAACCCTGATTCGTACACTGTAACACCATGTGGTATGTATTTAATTGAGTAGTCATTCATTTGATTCGACTCTTAGATGGTTATACATTATTCCGTTATTCTATCACTTAAAGATGCCTCAAGAAATAACTCTATAGAGTCTGATACTCTCTCTCACCTCCAGAATTAAAGATGGGTTTGGGAGGGGAATGAGCATGTATTTAAATGTGTAGCCCTAGATAAATGAGAGGAGCCAGAATTTTCCATTATCACTGAGAACGGTATTATAACTGAACAGTGCGTCACCCTGAAAGTATATGTTCGTATTGACACCCTGTCGTAATACTGTCCTTATTTGTTCAAGCACCTCCTAGTGTTTCTATCACAGTGTCAATATACTATATAACAGCAGATTCTAGTCTGTTTGTTTCTAAAGGCTACCTATGGAGGAGCCGTGAGCCTTTGAGTTGATTCTTTCCAGCTCAGTCTCTGAGACCGTCTTGTCAGTGCCTTCCTCCTCAGCCTCCAGAGGCAGACAGGGCATTTCAAAGAGCATTAAACTTCCTGTCTAGTTTTTAATGGTTGTGTGTATGTCTTTTTAGTATCTTCATGGATTATTCTCTTTGATTTCAGTGTATTGTGATTGACCATCTTCTCTGAATGGCCACTTCCCGTCTAGTTCTGTGATGCTAATAATCATTACACCAGCACAGATGATGGGCTCAATGTCTATATCCTAATAGACTTGATCTGGCATCCCAGGGAGCTTCTAGCTCCAGAGCCCTGGGCACTGGCCTCAGTGGAGCTTTCATATATGAAAACTCAAAAGAGAAAGCTACTGCTGGGGGAAAAGGGAGAAACCATTTGGAGGCTGGATGCTTGGGAAGTGAGTACTCCAGAGAAAACACGGATCTAGCCACATCATCCATCCTGCGTTACTTCAAGTCTGATTCTGGGTAGGAGGGGGATAAGCTTTGTGCAAGTGCCACCAAGGGAGCCACGGACAATGAGAAGGTTCACTGCCAACAGCGTCTTCATCCCCCACCAAGGATGCAGGCTGGGAACCTTGGCGGCCAGGCAGAGGGGAGCCCTTTCCTGTCCCCAGAGATAGAGTAGCTTCCCAGTCCTGGTAGAGTGACCTTGACCTGGTCTCCGATGGAAGCTTTGTAGAGGGGACCTCAACTCAGCTACTTAGTTCATGAATCTAACAGTGAAGCCCATGGGGTGTCCTGGCCGATGCCTCATTCTCCTGTACATCCGGTTACGGGCTCCTCTGTGTTTTCTTCACGACTCGTCCTGTAAGGCGGCTCTTTTGTTACAGCATCAGCTTCTAACCTGAAAAGAACAGCAACTGATGTGGTGAGTACAACATTTCACGCTGTGTTCTGTTTTAAAATAACTCTTTTACTTAATGTTTAGGGCCCTGTGCCTTTTGTTTAACATATTCGTGACAGTCTAATTCTTTAAAAAGAAATCTTAGGCTGCCAGACAAAGGAATTTATAGAGAGACACAGAGTGAGGAGAAAAGGCAGGGCCTGGGATGCCCTCCCTGTGGGCTTTGGTAATAGGACTGTCTGCCGGGAGACGGGTCTGCACGTGGGCTCGGAGTAGACGGCTGAGGGCCAAGCTGTGGATTATTTGGGCTTCCTGGATTCACAACTACTTCCCCTCACCCTCACGGAGAGGCCAGGACTCTGCAGACATAAATCCTGTAGCTGTTCTTAGAATACCTCAAGGGCAAAATATCAGCTAGACGGATGCCACATCCTAAGGACTAGGTTGGAGATAATCTATTGTCTAGTGAATTCCCTTATTTCATGACTATCCACCACCTACGGTGTTTCAGATACTGTCATGCACTTCAAAAACTGAATGATTTTGTCCCCATAACCTGTTTCACTTCGTTATTTCTTAACTTGATTAACAATACCAATATCCATCCAGTACCTGAAGCCAGAAATGTGAGAGTCACCCTTGATTCCTCCTGCTTGCCTATGTCCCACCTCCAGTTACTGAGACCAATCCATTATTTCTTCTGAGTGCCTCTTAATCTCAGTTCCTCTGTCTATTCCCAATTATACTGTCTTACTCCAGCCTTGTATTTGTCTGTATGTCCAAGAGGGTTTTATTAGACTCATATATTAATATTTGTTCTATCCTCTTCACTGCAGACTGTACTTAAAAAACAAAAATAGGTTATCCTTAAACAAAAGTAGCAATCTCAACTACCTGCCACATAACAGGAGATCAATTGCCTTTTACTTAAAAGAACAAAGCATGCCTCAACCTTGGGTGGATCAAGCAGGTTCTCAGCAGTTTGTCTCTTCTTGACACCTCTGTGTAATATCTGATGGTCCAAGCCTTATGCCCCAAAGTGTGACCCAAAATGAGACTCATAAGTTTATGCTCTGATGGAAGATTATATATAGATTTATAGTCCCTGACTCTGGCAACTCCAAGGCAACTTTCCTTAATTGGGTCTGTTTTTTAACAATAGGAAGGCAGTCATTCAGAATAGCCCTTTGGCTATCGGTTAGTCTGAGTGGGATATAGTTACTCTTCCATCCACTGGCAAGCAAGAAAGAAATGGTCAATTTTGCCACTGCATGATGCCACGCTTTCCTATGTGTGTATAAATGTTTGCGGCAAGTGTTTGAAAAGAACAAAGATTTGATTACAACAAAGATTGCTGGATTGTAGCGACTTTGTCTGCCCCTAGGCGACCCCCTCACACCCTCCAGTTACTCTTTTAAGCTGCTGCTTACACAATCTTTCTAAAACTTCAGTGTATTCATGTCTTCCTCTGCTTCAAACCTCTTCAGTTTCCTACAGAATAATAAACAAGCATATAAGAATGTTTATAATCAGTTACTGCTTGTTTCTCCATAGAAATTTATCTTCACTTATTGGTATTCTAAGGGACAAGGAACCTAAAATGTATGAGGTTCTACAATTTATTTATTTTTCCCACTTGCTGGTTTTGGTACATAATTTACAGCATCCTTTGTCATACTGTCAAAATCTATGAACCACGTGCAATATTTCAATCCCTCCAACAACTCCTGTCCCAAATTTAGACCTAAGAGTGAGAAATAGAGGACAGTGTTGACATTTGAAGTTTTGGAAGTGAACGAAATCTTGGTATGAAATGATATATGATCCATATGACATTTCATCAAAAGCCAAAAAGGAGGGTTTAGCATCACATATTTGGACAATATTCCTCTGTAATTTGTATTGAAATATCAGCTATTTCCAATGTAATGCAACACAATATCTCTTCTCACTGTGAGAAGGAACTGTATGTCAGAACAAGGAAAAAAATAAGGGAGTAACATTTGAATTCACTGGGTCCTTCTTGGAGAAATCAATCAAAGAGATGCTCATATAAGCTGAGAAGACCTTTGAGAGAGTCCATGAAAAAAATAAAAGCACAAAATATTTTGGGGTGAGACCCTGGGTTATTTCTTCAAGAGCTGCTCTCATAAAGAAGAAGATGTAGCATGCAATAAGGGAATTTGTGAATGCCTGCTGAGGTGAAGTTAACCCGGGCATACTGACTTCCTAAAAGACTTCAGCAACATATGAAACGCCTTTGAAAATGAAATGTAAGATGGAGTAGCTTTAATAATACACACAAGTTGACATGGAGTTTTCAGAATCTCCTTCGGAATTCCATTTTCTTTCTAAATGGGAGGGGGAAAGGACAATTTTAGAGCAAATTGTCTCCTCGGTGGCTTGACCAGGTTCAGGGGTGTTTGCTGGGAAGAGACGTGATGGTTGGAGTCTCCAAGGTGGCCCTCATCACTCCCCCAGCTCTGCTGCCACCTCGTCCATCCTAGCCCACTCCAGAGTCCCGAGTAAACAGCGCTGACTCGGGCAGTGATGAAGCCAGGAAAAGATTCGGACTATCTGGAAGATTACAGATCCACTCATTTCTCCAGCAAAATGTTTACCCAATGTGCTGGGATTTCTTGAAAAATGACACTTGGTATAAAGACGTCACTGGGTTTAGTCTTGCTACTATGCTAAATTTATACTTTCTACACCCCACAGTAGTGAAGTCTCCAATCAACATCAGTATATCCACAAGAACACCACATAATTATATCTAATTATTTTTGTTTACTTTTTACGCACAAGAAATACACAGATGCAACAATCAGAAAAGAATACCCATATCGAACACTAGAAAATTATCTAGAAAGTCTTCCTTTATTAACGAACTCCTATTTCCCTCATGGTAATATTATTGAGAGATTGAAGCTCATTGGTTCCACAAATTTATATACACATCTATGTACATACACACATAGGTGTTTTTTTCTCTTTCAAATTCTTTTCCCACTTAAGTTATTACAGACTATTGAGCAGAGTTCCTTGTGCTATACGGTAGGTCTTGGTTGATTATCTATTACATACACACATTTTAAAAAATAGATCAAACTAAAAGTATTCTCTGATTTCATTTTTTCACCTAAGTGTCAGAGAGATCGTTCCGTGTCAGTATAAATAGATCCACCTCATTTGTTTTAATGGCAGCACAGTTTGCCGTAGAAAGGGAATGTTCCATGTTTTATTTAACCACACACCAATCCCCCCTCCCAGGTGATGGACTTTCGCTATGGTAGACTCTTCTAATTATAAACCTTGTGGCACTGAATATCACTGTAAAGAGATTTGGGTCATATGTAAGAATATTTCTCTGGGACAGAATTAAAGGAGTAAAATTATGGGATCAACGCATACACCCGTTAACACGGTAGTGCACCCCGCCTAATGGGCTTTCAAAATAATTCACTTCGTTCACACTCCCAACAACAGCCATATGCGTTCACCGACATTTGAAGTTAACCATCTTTCGATGTATACTAATCTGATAGATGAAAGATGATATTTCATCTCAGTTTGAATTTCTCTCATAGTAGGGAGGTTGAATATTCTTTGAAATGTTTACTGGTCCTTCCAGCTTCTTTTGGATTTGTCTTCTACCATTGGATGTCACGTGTTCTACAGTAGTGTGTAAATTTTCATAAGAGCCAATCTGTTACCCGTTTTAAATCTGGCTTCTGGTTTTTGTTTCTCTAGTTCTAAATGCCATTCACTGTGGCAACAAAGAGAGAATAAAATGAAAGAAAATGAGGAGGTTATGAAGCATGATGAATTGCTCCACCCTCACCAAAGGCTAGTGACTTTCCAAACGTGATGTATTTTTAAATTTTCTTCTTTCTCTTCTGCTTCTTTCTTTAGTCTTAATAGCCACTTGTATTTGTCACAGAGCCGACCTGACACAAAATCTCCAGTTATACCTGTTCAGCTGCATCTTACAACCTAATTAATATCCATTCTATTGTATCCCACTAGAGGGTAATGTTGGGCTAAAGACCATTCTCTGTGACTAAATTTGAGGCCCACATTCAATATATTCCGGTTACAGTTTTACATCTCTGGTAAAAAATAAAAGGACATGTTGCCCCTTAATGCTCAATACAAATCGGGCAGAAAAGGAGGGCAGAGCTGTGAATTCAAGTGTAACTCAAAGGATATCAGGAAGAACTTGACAGATGCATCTGCTTCAGGTCACACAGAGCAGAGACGGTGCACTTTATTCTATTTTGAACACAGGAAGCCAAAGGATCAAAGGACAAAAAGATTACAAGGAGGAGAGATGATGTCCTCCATGACGCAAACATTACCTAATGTGCAATATTTCCACAGGATCTTCTTTCTGTTTAAAATGTAATTTCCTCTTGGGTTCATGGCCTTAAACTGGCAACATTTCCTTATAGGCCATGCCAGGGCCCGGCGGTCCCCAGAGGCACAGAGCCCTCAGCTGGCACCTCCCATCAGGTGCCTGGATCACAGATGACTTCTGGTGGCCTCCCCTGACAGTCATAAGTTCAAGAAAAGCATGTACAAAAATCACGTCCAAAAGCACGGGTCTAGGTCAGACCCCTTCATCCTCCGAAAGGTCCTCCTCCTCTCCAAAGGCGCTTCAGTCTACTGCACTTAGTATTTTCTCCGCAAAAGAGGCAACCTCAGTTGCTCTTTCAAAAGCTCCTTTAAAAACATGAGAGGTCTGAATGAAGAAACAAAGGTCACAATGATCCACATTCAATGAGACAACCATCTAAAAATTCAAGGGTGCTACTTTTAAAATAATAAAGCCTTAACTTTGACAGAGGGCTCAATGCTGAGTGGGCCTTCCACCAGGAAAGCTCCCAGACAGCAACACCAGCAGACAAAGCTGGGTAATGTTCTTTCTCAGTTTGGCAAAGGGGAAACAGGGTGGGAGGTGAGGGGGCCCGGGGGAGAGAAAGAACACAGGAGAGAAGGACATATGTGCTCACTGTGTGAAACAGCTAGGCCAAGATTCAAAATCGTTCGGTCTAGTCCCCTTGAAATGTCCACGTTCTATTTCTGATTGGCACCTCTGGCTGTGATGGGCAGGGATGGGGCAGCGCTGAGTCAGGACCAGCAGGTGAGACAGCCACGTGCTTACCCTCCCTCATATGTTTTCTACGGCTTTCCCTCCCCCATCTACAGATCGAGCCTTTGAAACGGGAAGGGATACCCTACACCAGTTTAAAGTCTTTAACCTGAGAACTTGGAGGAAAAAAGAAAGAGTCAACAAAGCAGAGGGCAGATCACTGGAGCCACCTCTTATGGGAAGAAGCATCCTTCCTGCGCACAAACTTCTGCCCTTTCCAACTGACTCCATTTTCTATCTTCTCTTCCTCCTCCCCTCTGACTGCAGCTGCCATGGAAACTCCTGTGGGAAGAAAACAAACCTGGAGAGTTTAGTGACCCCACTCCTCCTAAGACGAAGAAAGGAGGAAATTCAGTAAAACTGCTCCATGAAGCTAAGCTTGTGGGCAGACTTGACCCCAGATATCTGTCCTTCCCTTTGCCTGTATTTAAAAATATGTATTACATATTTAATATAATACAACCCGAAATGCCATGAATCAGCGAGCCACTTGGGTTCAGTCCTGTCCTCAGACATGAGCACTTGGTGTCCTGTCTTGGGCCCCATCCTTTAGTGGGCCCTGCCTTGTCCACCCAGTTGGGTCATACAGCTCGCTACACACCACACCGGAAGGACCACGGAGACTGTGGTGTGGGGAGCTGCATCATCCTTACCATCTAGACCACACTCCAGACCCCGGACCCCATTATTCCCCACCGAGTCCTCTTCCCATCCTGCTGAGATGTGGGCACCCTAGGGCACAAAGGTGCCTGCAAGCTGCCTGTTGGGAAGACTGTTTACAGAGCTATGATGCAGGAGCTGGGGTGTCGCACCATAGACACAAGGCCCCTCCCAGGGAGATATGGAGGGGGTGATAAGAGAAGGGGGCGGGCCTAAGGTCACCATGTGTGCTCTTCCTCCACTCAAAAATGCTTTGGAGTGGCCTGCTTGGGTTAACGATCTTTCTTCAAAAAAAGACCACAGTTACTCATTAGTATGAAATCAGTTTATATTGGATAAAGAAGATGTGGCACATATATACAATGGAATATTACTCAGCCATAAAAAGAAACGAAATTGCGTTATTTGTAGTGAGGTGGATGGACCTAGAGTCTGTCATACAGAGTGAAGTAAGTCAGAAAGAGAAAAACGAATACCGTATGCTAACACATATATATGGAATCTAAAAAAAAAATGTTTCTGAAGAGCCTAGGGGCAGGACAGGAATCAAGATGCAGACACAGAGAATGGACTTGAGGACACGGGGAGGGGGAAGGGTAAGCTGGGACGAAGTGAGAGAGTGGCATGGACATATATACACTACCAAATGTAAAATAGATAGCTAGTGTGAAGCAGCTGCATAGCACAGGGAGATCAGCTCAGTGCTTTGTGTCCACCTAGAGGGGTGGGATAGGGAGGGTGGGAGGGAGAATCAAGAGGGAGGAGATATGGGGATATATGTATACGTGCAGCTGATTCACTTTGTTATACAGCAGCAACTAACACAATATTGTAAAGCAATTATACTCCAATAAAGATGTTAAAAAAAATCAGTTTATAAAGGATTCGTTAGACCATAACACGATGCATAAGTAGGGTCAGGGCAAGGATGGAGGGCAATCCAGCTGTAAGACTGGATCCTGCACTAATGCTGTTCACCATCCAATGTCTAATGATTCTAACCTCTGGGCTGACACCCTTCTGGGTATTATTCACCTTGTGGAAAGTGGTGACCGGATTTCAAGCCTAATGCCTAAGACGGGCATGGTTGACAGGTTTTATCCTGTAAGCCAGGTCCTGGCTTGTGTATTACATTTGTAAGGATTCTGAGACATTCTCTAGACTCACGAAAAAGAGTGCCATGATCAGTTCACCAGCTCCACCATCGGTGCAGGATGGAGAAATAGCAGCGCGTGTGCCAAGTATTTGCTACCACTAGTCAAAGAGGAAACATTTTAAAACTTGCTGAGGATGTGCTCTTTAGACTTAATCTTATTTTAGACTGGAAACAGCCTAAGGAGCCTAGAATAGTTGAAGACTGGACTCCCATCCAGAGCATTTGGGTTTTATTTTCTGGAAACCAGAGACACTTCCCTTCTACTAACCCAAAGTTGAGCAGATTTTGGTCATGCATTCATTGTCTTATCCTGAACCCCTCCTTATACTAGTAGAAGCCTGCCTCTCTGTCCTCATCGTGTGCCATTCACATGGCACTTCTTGCTGCCACAATCATGCCATTTTTCCTGTATGAGTGGCCTCAGGCTCTTGAGAAATACAGCAGATGACAAAGCGTTCTCCAAATTCCAGACTATCCTACTTCAGCCCAAATGGCTGGAATAAGATCAAAATGGCCAGGGTGCCAAGCTCTCAATGGTTTA
The DNA here is from genome assembly GCF_028023285.1 of Balaenoptera ricei. NCBI lineage: Eukaryota > Metazoa > Chordata > Mammalia > Artiodactyla > Balaenopteridae > Balaenoptera > Balaenoptera ricei. The sequence goes on along the minus strand of NC_082643.1, from coordinate 25,399,163 downwards.
TGTAGTAACAGCGGCAAAAACTTCTTCTACCCACTTTCTTCTACCCACAGTCCAGCAAAATCCATAGGGATGGAATAATATTTTAATATTTAAAAGGATCGCAAAGATTAACCAGTTCAAACTCCCCAATTCCCTTTACTCAGTTTGATGTTATAAAAATGGATCTGGCCATCTTCAGTTTCAAGCTTGTCTGATTTCCAGACAAGAAACTCTGAGAGTTTTGGACCTTTTGTGATATGTCAAAACATGTGTTTGGCATAAATATTAATAGTCAAGTTTTCCCTTTGAGAATTGCTAGTATTTCACAGTGCTTTTCTCTACATCCCCCAGGCAGCATTCCCCCCGAGCTGCTTATGTCCTGAGTATTTTTCCTTAGTACACACTCGACAGATGGGAGGGGAGTATCCTCCTATTATCTTCTCTGTGACCACAGGCCACTTCACCCCCAAGAAACATCAGAGTTCATTTAAAAATGGAAATGTATTTTTTAAAATTTATTTTATTGAAGTATAGTTGATTTACAATGTTGTGTTAGCTTCTGGTGTACAGCAAAGTGATTCAGTTATACATATATATATACATATTCTTTTTCATATTCTTTTTCATATTCTTTTCCATTATGGTTTATTGCAGGCTATTGAATATAGTTCCCTGTGCTATACAGTAGGACTTTGTTGCATCAGCTAATCCCAAACTCCCAATCCATCCCTGCCCCACCCCCCAATCTAGAGATTATCATACTAAAGCTATGAAAATTTTTAAAACATAAAATTAATAAGTAGCAAAAAACTAATGGAAAAGTGGATGTTAAGTAGAACAAGAATGTGAAACCATTAAAAACCATAAACTTGAATATAATATTTTAAAACAATGCTAATACCCAGAAAGTTAAACATTTAAAAGTAAAATAAATATGCCCTTACTAACAAAATCAAAAAACAAAATACAAATAAAAATGAAATTTTATAAAGCAAGCAATTAATCCTTAAAGATGAGGGGGAAAATATCAATACCATAATCAAAAACACTAAAGTTTCTCAATGATCAAATTGTAAAATATTAATAGCAATATACACCTTTACCCTCTTACACTCATTAAAGCTGCTCAAAATAGAGACAAATTTTAAAAATGGAAATTTAAACTTCTCTGCTGCTTCTCACTATTTACAGTAAGAAGAATCCCTTTTGTTTTTAACTGGCAGTAAAAATGGCTCAATTTGTACCAATGGCATTGAAATGTAAGCTTATGGCTGCAGAGTACAGTACAGACTAATTGGTTTCATATAGATTTTGATTTAGAATGTCTCATATATGCAAACCAAAAACTCAGAGAATGTATGTAAAGGAGATGCTTTACTTCTTTCAGATCATTTGGTATTCTTAAGGATTTCTAGTACAAATCAATTTTTATAATCCAGATAAACTAATTTATGTTTAAAGGTATGAGTCTATTTTAATTTTTCTAGTTAAATAATAACTTCTAATACCATAAAGATCAAGCATCTGCTCACCTTTATTAATCTCCTTAAAAAATATGTTGCTGAGGGGCTTCCCTGGTGGTGCAGTGGTTGAGAATCTGCCTGCCAATGCAGGGGACACGGGTTCGAGCCCTGGTCTGGGAAGATCCCACATGCCACGGAGCAACTGGACCCGTGAGCCACGACTACTGAGCCTGCGTGTCTGGAGCCTGTGCTCCGCAACAAGAGAGGCCGCCATAGTGAGAGGCCCACGCACCGCGATGAAGAGTGGCCCCCGCTCACCGCAACTAGAGAAAGCCCTCGCACAGAAACGAAGACCCAATGCAGCCAAAAATTTAAAAAATATAAAAATAAATAAATAAATAAAAGATTACTATTAAAAAAATATATATGTTGCTGAGTACTTCGGCTTCTAGGTACAATAGACTACCTGTGTCAGACTGACTCTACTACAAGAACAACTAGAAAAGCTGCATAAAATACCAAAAACAAAAATAAAAACAAAACAAAACAAAGAACCTATTTGAAATAAGACATGAGGAAGCTATCGAGGCAGCTAAGACTTCAGGGACTAAGGTCCTGGAAAGAAGAAATATGCGTGGAGGTGATCCCTATATGCATGGAGCTGCTTAGCTTTTCTCCTTAGAATTTGTCAATTATTTATCAGTGCAGGGTCAAGAGGGTGAGAAACTGAGCAAAAACTGGTGGTAAAGAGGCAAAGTGCTGAGCAGAGCTTTTAGTAACCTCTCAGGCTGGAGAGGCAAAAATTGGAGTGCAGGAATGACAAGGCAGCAAGGCCTTGAGGAGCCCAAATCCTGGAGAGGGTATCAGCAAAGAGAAGTAAACTCAACCCTGGGTGCTCCTTTCCCTTCAAGGTTTCTTCTGATTCCCAAGCAGCAAGTGGGTAAGGTAATTCAGACAGAGAAAGATAAATATCATATGATATCACTTATATGTTGAATCTAAAAAAAAATGATAAAAATGAACTTATTTACAAAACAGAAATAGACTCACAGACATAGAAAACTAACCTATGGTTACCAAAGGCGAAAGGTAGAGGGGGGAGGGAAGGATAAATTAGGAGTTTGGGATGAACAGATACACGCTACTACATATAAAATGGTTAAACAAAGACCTACTATATAGTGCAGGGAACTATATTCAATATCTTGTAATAACCTAAAATGGAAAGGAATCTGAAAAAGATTTTGTATATATATATAACTGAGTCACTTTGCTGTACACCTGAAACATTGTAAATCAACTATACTTCAGTTAAAAAAGAAAAAAAGAAATGCTGAACAAGAGAGTTTAGCAAAGGATTTAAACAAAGAGGGCACATCTCAAAAGGGCAAAGAACCAGAAACATGGAGTAGAGCATGCTTCTGAGTAAACTAACCTCCACGTGAGCTATTTCATTATGAAATCAAGCAGGGCAAAGAAAGCTCCCCTGGAAAGCCATCAAAAGGTCATTCTAGAAACCACTGGAAAACAATGGAAAGGAAGATTTAGTCTCTTGTCTGTGAGATTTGGGCATCTTAAAATTAGTCACATATGTGTTTCCAAATAATCATTTTAACCACACAGATAAAATGTAAAAGAGAGTGCTTTTATGGAATTTTGAGCGCACAAATATTTTGAGCGTGCACATTATAAACAGTGCATGTACCCTGTCTTTTCCCTTCAGACACAGCACCTTCAGAGGAAAGAGATACTGAATTCCCCTGGGGAGGTTCCTCATTACCTGCCCCCTTAGCATTTTATGTTCCACACTTACACAACAAGGTGAGAATACTTAGAGGCAGTACTTTATTTTGCCCTTCTGCATCATGCTGTGGATGAAATAAAATCCACCTTTTTCTTAGTGCCTTTCCCAGAGACTCGGGATCAGCAACTCGTCACAGCTCGTCACACAGGCCTGCAGTGGCTCTGTTCACAGGCAGCGCAAGGCTGAGGGGCTTCCTGGCCCGTGTCTGATTCCCGAGCCACCGCCATGCTGGAAACTGGCAAACTGTGTTTGAAGCAACGGCCTCAGACATCACAAAGAATGCTTCCAGCATGTGTGCAGCTAGCGATGATCATATATACTACGTAAAGCAAGTCAGAAAGAGAGACACAAATACCATATGATCTCACTTATATGTGGAATCTAAAATAGGACACAAATGAACCTATCTACGAAACAGAAACAAACTCACAGACATAGAGAACAGACTTGTGATTGCCAAGGCGGAGGGGGATGGGAGAGGGATGGAGTGGGAGTTTGGGATTAGCAGCTGCAAACTATTATACATAGGATGGATAAACAACAAGGTCCTACTGTATAGCACAGGGAACTATATTCAGTGTCCTGTGATAAACCATAATGGAAAAGAATATGAAAAAGAATGTGTATGTATATATGTATAACTGAATCACTTTGCTGTAGAGCAGTAATTGACACAACATTGTAATTCAACTTTATTTCAATAGAAAATAAACTAAAAAAAAAAAGAATGCTTCCAACATAACCTCAGTTGGTCTTTGCTCCTTTCCCCTGTGTCTGTGTCACATTCACACAAGGGCTGTACTCCCTGACCTTTGGTCAAGTCCTCTCTGCCAGGCAGGACGCACCACTCTGAAATTTCCAGTTGTTCAGGAGATTAGGAAGAGGAGGGATGTGGGAAGGAGCGGGTCCTGGAACTTGGCTTTGACCTCTGACCCGGCAACCTCGTCCTCATCAGAACAGTGACCGAACACCCCAAACCCGTGCACCAGGAGCGCATCAAGGCTCTTTCTCAGCTGGAATATTCCCATGTCACCCTCATGCCGTTCCTGGCCGCTCTCAACAAAGAGATCTGGGATCCAGCCCTGCTCCTCCTACATAATAACTGCATCCCAGGGTAGGTCACAGAGTCATAGCCTTGGGAGCTCAGAGCGAGAAGGGACCTTTCACATCTGTTAGTAAAACCTTTAGTACAGGGCTTTGGTTCCCAACGAGCTGCAAAGCGGTCATCCAGACTGTATTAATAAAAAATGTATGTGTAACAATCACTTATTATTTCCTTTCTAGGTACCACTCTGTAGTTACTGTGCTAAGATCTTTACCAGTGTTATTTACTGTGTGCTCACAATAGCACTATAATTAAGATTACTGTCCCCATTTCATAGACAGGAAAACAGTAGTGTAAAGAGATTAAATAAGGTGCCTGAGGTCACATAGATGGCAAATGGCAGATTCAAAACCAGGTCCTTCTGACAATAAATCTGACTCTCTGAGTTAATCTGACACCAGATCACCTGAAATTTAATACCTGTAGTGACAGAGAACTCATTACACAAAACAGTATCCATCTCTAATCACATTGACAAAGTAGAACATTTTTTACACTTACCTAAAATCTGTTCACCTGTACTTTCCACTCCTCAGTGCTAAGTCTTTTCCTTAATTGTGTACAGAACTACTCTAACTGTTGGATGGATATGCCTTCGAGTATCTGAGGACAGGAATGTCCTCTTCTCTAAGTCACCTCTTCGTTCTCTGCTCCCTCCAATGGGCCTCAATCCCTATAAATCTCATTTTTCTAAATCTCGTTTATTCCCTTCCCCAACTCTTCCACCAGGTTCAACTGAAGATGGAATGAAATCAAGTGAGTTTTAAAGCAAAAGTGTTGTAATGTTTATTCATGTCTTTGTAAGTCCCCTCGTAATGTATACAAACAGAGTAAAGGATATGTGTTTCATGCGATTTGGGGGTAACTTTTGATATGACTCATAGAAAAAATATGTTGAGTATATCTAGCCATTACACATCTTCAAAGCATAGTAAAGTATCCTGTCACAAATATATTGGAAAGTTATATATTAGGCATAAAATAGATAACCAACAAGGACCTACTGTATAGCACAGGGAACTATACTCAATACCTTGTAATAGCCTATAGTGCAAAAGAATCTATAAAAGAATCTATATATTCTTTATATATACTTTAGAATATATATTCTATATATTCTGAATCACTTTCCTGTACACCTGAAATTAACACAACATTGTAAATCAACTATATTTCAATGAAAATTTTTAAACAATAAATAACTATATTGAGAAGGCAGTTTGGGCATCATTTAGTGATTGAGAGCCTGGGGGTCAGATAGATCCCAAGCGTACCATGAAGTGGTTACGTGACCTAGGAGTTACTTAACTACTCCGAGCTTCTGAGTTTCCTCATCTGTGAAGTGCATAACAGTCGTACATACCTCAGAGGGCGGCAACGAGGACTAGATGTGTTAAATTCAGTAAAGTGCTTGGAACAGTGTCTAGCACTTGTCAAATGCTGTATACCTATTCATTAAGTACACGAACTGGATAATCTTTCATTGCATTATGAGGATTATATATATCCAGTGCTAAGCACAAGGAGTGATCTGTTAATAACTTAATGACTCATATCCATCATTAAAGTGAAGCATTTGAGGTTCAGAGAAGTTAAGTGATCTGTCCACGCTCAACCAGTTAGTAAGCATCTTAGAATTTGAACGTGGGTCTGTTGTTCTCTTAATCACTAGGCTATGCCACGTTAATCAGAATGGAAATGGAATATTTTCTCCTTAATGTGGATCTTGATAGGCTCCCTCTCTTTGGGCTGGGCTGGACCAAGAAAACCCTTTCCTATCCTCTCCCTACTGTCTCCCTGTTCCTAAGGGCAGTTTCTTTCCCCACTCACACATCAGTGCACACCAGTAGACACTTACAGACACTAACATGCACGGCCCTTCAGACAAAGCCAGACATGCAGACCTGGATCCCAACTGAGGCTGGTACTGCCACTAATTTGCTGTGATAAATATTAGACGAAATAATCATCCTACATATGACTTTTTCATATTTTGTCTAATGATTTTAGGGTAGATACCCAGAAGTAGAATTATTGGAGCAAAGGATATGGACATTTTCTTGGCTCAGTGCATACTGTCAAGTTGTTTTCCAAAAGAATCATGCAAATTTATAATGCCATCATTCATATCATGGTGATACTATAATTACCATATTTTGAATATTCATAATTTATATTTATAAAAGTAAATTTAAAATGTACATGTAAATGTTAAAATAATAATAATTTTGGTAGAGACGAGGTATTAATTTACTAGGTGAAAGAAGTACATTTTTTATTAGTGATAGTAAATATATCGCCCATTTTAAAGGTTGTATTTCTTCTTTTATAAATTGTCTCTTCTGTCATTTGCACATTTATCTATATAACTACAACACGATATTTCCTACTGGTAGTTAATGAGAAAATTACAGAAACTGTAGAACATTTTTCAAATGCACAGCATTGTTATCCTTATTTATTTTTAACACAAAGACGTTTTGTTCAGAGATTCCTGGTTGACCACAGTTTGTTGTTCTAAATTTTAAAAGAGGGAAATAGGAATTTAGTACAATAGGAACCTGCTGCCACCCCTTAGCTACATCATAAAAGGTCTGCTGTCCTTACTCACACTGACCTATTCTTTACCTCTTTACTTCTTTGTTCTGGAAGAGCAGACGTCTGACCCTTTGGGGACACCACCCTCTCCCCTACTGTTCTCTCCAACCAGAGGCAAACTTTCTCCTACTTCCCAGAGCCTCCCAGAAGGGGTGAGGTAGCTGGTCTTTGGAATCCAGAACCGTTTTCTGAATCTTGAACTCTCGTGACCTGTTCAAGGGTCCCCTGCTTCTTCTGGACCCTTAGTACTGGCATTGTGCCTAGCCCACCTCAGATGCTCAGCCGCGATTGAATAAACCATACTACCTCCTGGAGAAGACTCTTAATTGACCACGCCTACCCAGCCAGATGTTAATATCCCAGAGCTCATGCTGTCATTCAGCTCACAGTCTCAGATCAATCAGCCTCTTTATCCTGTCACAAGCCCCCTCTCGCTACCTGTCCTTACCTGATTGGGACTACAACATTTCCTGTTTTCTAACAGATCCTTTTCTCGCATTCCCTTCCCTTCTAATAGCTTTCATTTCACCCTGTCCTCTAGCTGTCATACTCTGCCCTTTTAAAACATGTGCCTTGGACTTCCCTGGTGGTCCAATGGTTAAGACTCCGTGCTTCCACTGCAGGGGGGCACAGGTTCGATCCCTGGTCAGGGAAGTTCTGCATGCCTCGAGGTGCGGCCAAAAAAAAAAAAAAAAAAGAACATCATCAGTTATGGGACAAAAAAATAAAATAAAACATGTGCCTAAAGGAAACAAAACATCTTTTAGTTTACCCTGCTTCTCCTTCAAAAAGTCACTGTGACTTCTTTTTATAGTCCAAATCCAAAAATTCTACACCCACCCACTGCGTCCAACTCCTCATCATGAAGGTAGTGTTGGAGGAAAGGGCAAAGAGTCTATGTCACTCCCAATTTCTCAAAAAAGAAAAGGCGGTTCCAGCTTAAAATCACAACCACTGCGTTGTATCTCACAATTTCATGGGTCGGGAATTTGGGCAGGGCTCAGCTGGATGATTCTTCTGTCCTACTCCATTGATGGAGATCACTTGGTGTATTTAGCTGACAGGTGGGTTTATCTGAAGAGTCCAAGACGGCTGCATTCTCATGTCTGGTGCCTGGTGGGGAGGGCGAGAAGCGCCTGCCTGGGGCCTCTCCAGCATTAACAGCCTCAGAGAAGTTGAATTTCTTACATAATGACCCAGGACTCCAAATGTGCCAGTGAATAAGACGGGAGCTGAAAAGACTTTACGATCCAGCCTCAGAAACCACAGAGCACCAGTTATGTCTTATTCTATTGGTAAAGCATGCACAAGCCTGCCCAGATGCAAGGGGAAGGGACATGGACTATCTATCGCCTTTTGATGGGAGGAATTTGTAATTATGCTTTAAGACCACTACCGACGGAACCACTGCGAAGGACAGTGGGTAGGGTTGGTAGAGTTGGGTTGTGGGTTGGGGATTGACCAGCTGATAGCAGTTCACTAGAGTTAGTAAGGAGTAATGCCCCCTCTTATACATTTAGTCACATTATACCGAACATTCTCCATCTGCTTAGCCATCAGTCTCTCAACCTAATAACTCCACTGCAGTTGCACCCCCTAAGATGACCATTTATGTTAGAGCCAATTCCAATAATCTTTTCTTTGTTTTTATTCTCTTTTGACATTTTTTTCTAAACATTACACTAGTCGAGACCCAACACTTTGTTAATTATATTCTCAAATGCCATAGTTCTGTGACTGGGTTCACTATTTCTTTCCTAACTTTACCTTTGACAAGGCCATTCTTCCTCGGCCGTAACTCTGGGGACCCCTATGACTTGGCCCTTGACCCCTTTCCCTAGTCCCATTATATTTACTCCCATGTAAAGTGTGGACCCTCCTTTATCACACTCATATTGCTGACTCTCAAATACCTCCCAGCTCTGATTTCTCACTCTCTTTGTATGTTGTATACAGTTTCCTGCCGTAGCTCTCAACTGTGAGAAATACCCTTCTCTTCAAATAATTCCACGACTTTTAAAAGCTGATCTTGTTTCCTTTCCCCTAAATTCACCTCCCCTTACCAACTGCCTCATGACAATCAGCTGGCACCATCACTGAGCCTACTACCCATGTTCTTAATCATCTCCAAAAAACCTTTGACTTCATACCCAGTCATTCATAAAGCTGTATTGTCTACCAGATGACATGTGACATTTACGTGAGGACACGTTACAATCTGTAAAATAGTACACAGGCATGAGGTGATAACATGCGTTCACGTTCAGATGACTTGACCAGGGTCACAGAGAAGGTAAGAGCTGCACCTCGAGCCAAGCGACCTGCCATTGCCCTTTCCACTGCACTCCACTAAGCATGAAAGTAAAAGGAGCCAGTGATATCTCACTTTATATAGTGCTTTAGCAATTTACTACCGATTTGCTTTCTAGTATGTCTATTATCTCATTTGACATCCTCCTACAAAAAGTGTTCAAATGAAACACTTCAAAAGTTCAGAGTCTTCTTGGTTTCTGCCTGGGATTTTTTCGAGGCTGCATTTGGTGGTTGGAAAGGAGTCGAGAGGATGAGAAGTTAAAAAGAGAGGAAAGGGACGCCAAGCAAAGAAGGTACCTGCAAGGCTCCTGGGGAGTCAGAGGAATAAGGGGAGCCTCACTCTTGCCTTGGAGAGCTCCGGCTGGGCGGGACTTTCTACCAGGATCACTGAGATGGCACTTGTTTCGGGACCCGCCCCCCCTCACCCCCCGCAAGCCCGCCCTAGGCGCGCACCTGAAGACGCCAGAGGCCTGGGGAGATGCGCGCCAGCTGAGCGCGGGTGGGGCGCGGTTGTGCGCCCTTCCCTACGCGTCCAGGGCAGGGCTCAGACGGCCAGGTGCGCGGCCAGGACTTTTGGGGCGGAGGGCGGCTCCCCAGGGGCCGAGCCAGGATGGGGCGGTGGGAGGGACCTGGTTCCCCAGGGCGCACCCCTGCCAGTGCCAGGAGACCTGGAGCGGCTCAGCCCCCGATCGCCGGCGACGTCAAGTCACCCGCAGAGGGCAGAGGGCACCGCGTGGCCGGCCCAGGCGCGGGGGGAGGGCAGGCAGACGCCGCCGATTGGATTCCGCCCCCCCGCCCGCGGCAGCCCACTGCCCCCATCGCCCGGACGTCGGAGAGGGCGGGTTTGCTGCCCGGGCGGCGCAGGAGCGAGGAGCCAGGGAGAGCTTCCACCTTCGGGGCCGGGGCCCTGCTCCCCTTGCACCGGCGCCTGGCTCCGCGCTGAGTCAGGATGCTGGGACTCACAGCCTCAGACGCGCCCCCGACCATGGCGGTCACGATCTTCTCGGCTGGAGTGGCGGCCGGCGTGGCGGATGTGATCACCTTCCCGCTGGACACGGCCAAAGTCCGGCTACAGGTAGGGAGCGCGATGGGGAAGGGGAGGTGTCTGGGGCAGAGAAGGGACCCCCTATTGGGTGCGCCCCTTTGATTCCGGCTTTGGTTTAACCATTCTTTCTCACTTTAGGTAGAGCAGGTGGCCACGTTAGAAAAGTTTGACCTGTCACAGGACGGATGCTTTAGGGTAGGAAACTGGAACTTTTCCGGGATTAACTAAAGAAGCAGGGGGGTCATGGAGGCTGAACTGACCAGGACTATTGCCAAACCCTGCCGTAGTTAGGGAGCACTCGGTGTTCTAAGAGCTAAGAATATCAGCTTCTCCCGAGTTTCCAAGCCGGGCTCTTTCTCCTTGCTCCTCTGCTTACACAGGCGCCTCTTCCCGTCCTACTGCCTTAGGGGTTCTGAAGAGTTCATGAGGGTGGGACAGTGGGGTGGGGGTGCAGGGGAATGTTCAAAGTAGGCATAGCAGCCAGATTCTCTCCCCTCCCCCTTTCTGTACATAGATAGATAGATAAGGAGGGATGTTGCTGAGAAGGGAAAAGGAATTGAAAATAGAACACGATGCAAAAAAAATCTTGGCTTAAGATTTCTCCATAGCCTGATGCCAATCTTTGTTTTTTCCTCACTAGGTAGGACTCCCCTACTCAATTTTTACTTCCCTCTGACCTGTACCTTTCTCATTTCCAGATCCAATGCGAATGCCAGACCTCCAGTGCTGTTAGGTATAAAAGTGTCCTGGGAACAATCACCACTCTGGCAAAAACAAGAGGGCCAATGAAACTCTACAGTGGGCTGCCAGCTGGCCTCCAGAGACAAATAAGCTTTTCCTCTCTTAGGATCAGCCTCTATGAAAGCATCCAGGAGTTCTTCACCACAGGGAAAGAAAGTAAGTAGGGAGCGTTCCTGGGAGGGGAAGAAGCCAGAGAGACATGTCCTGGGCCCAGCTCTGGCCAAAAAAAGGTTACACACAGGGTGGTGGTCTTCATAACACATTGGCAAGCAAACATCAAGGTGTGAACACACGGGGCAGAGAGGGAAGACATGTTGGTGAGGAGGAAGAGGTGAAGCCAGAAAGGCAGGAAAGGGCCAGATCACAAGAGACCTTGCAGGCCATGCTAAGGAGCTTGCATTTTATCTTTAAAGTGATGGGAAGTCATTGAAAAATGATAAGCAAGGGAGTAACACAAACAATTTATATTTTCAAAAGATCACTTTGGCAGCAGTATAAAAGATATATAGAAAAAGGGGAAGAAAGGGGTAAATTAGAAAGTAAGAAATAATAGGGGTATGATAAAGCAACAGTCAATCAGAAGAGAGGTCAATCAGAAAGATTTTGGAAGTGTAATTGACAACTTGGTGGAAAACTGGAAGTAAGGTGCAAAGGAAAGGAGGGAATGTAAGATGACTTCCAAGTTTCCAGCTAAAGATACCATTCATTGAAGGAGGGAATATAGAAACCGCCTTAAGGGGGAAGGTAAGAAATTCAGGTTAGGATGTGTCGACAGGTAATGGCCAGTCTGCACAAGAGCTTAGGAGAAACACCTGGGTTACATTTCACAGAGTCACGGGAGAAAGTATCAGTAGGGCCAAACAGAGCAGAGAGATCTAGTGTGGGAAGGAGTGATCAATGTACCTAACAATAGAAGCTCATGGGTTTCCTTGGCAAAACCATCATGAGCAGAGTAGTGGAGGTGGCAGCTAGATTGCAGAGGACTGAGAAGATGGGCCGTAAGCGAAGACAAAGAATATGGCCTTGCTCCCAAGGAGCTTGATGGGGAAATGAAAAAGGGTTAGGAGCATAGGATGAGTGCATTAAAATAAGATTATAAATGTGGGCCAAAAGTGAAGGGAATTGTAATCATATGATCTTGCCACTTAAAAGATGGTTATTAGTAAATGCTCAGCTCCTAGCCAAGCATAATGAAAAAGGAGTACAACCATACAGTAATGAAAAGAATTGCTATATTTTCCATATGCAAGACACTGGGTTAAGTGCTGTATTGATATTATTTTAACTCACACAATGACTCTTTGAGGTAGATACTATTACCTCTATACAGATTAGGAAACAGAATTAGAGACTGAGAAAGTCCTTGATGAATAAATGTGATTGATGCATACTTTATATTTAATTATAGGAATAGGCATGAGGCTCTAAGACTATTTGTAGTTTTATTAAATGATATCTGTCTTGAGTAACCTAATTTTTCAAAATGTCCAATTAAAAATCACTTTATCAGCTTCTTTCTTCTTATCTTTGTCCCTTTTGTAGTCTGTTGTAGTCTGACACCACTTGATGTCCCAAACTGGGGCAGTTTGTCCACTGGGCTTTTCCTAAGATCCCTAAGTCCAATAATTAACATTCTCATTGATGGAAGGAAGACTAAGCATCACTGGTGACTGGTCCCCCCATCCAGTTGGGAAATACTGAAAAATAGAACTAAATATAGGAAAGAACTAAGCAAGATATAGGAAGGAACTAAGCTACTGTTTAAATAGGCATTGTGTTCTTTTTCCTTGAAATTTTTAAAAAATTTCAGTCAACTTTGAAGTCTTCTAGCCCTACTATGCTTTAGTACATACTAGTACATGATCAACACATGCACAAGCATTAGGGAAGTACAAAAGATATAATGACACAATAGTATTAACCACTAAAAATTAAAAAGACATATAGATGCATTCTGGATCTTGTTTTCTTTCTTTCTTGACACATCTTTTTTTTCTCTGGATGACAACGGCTAGTTTAGGAAGCAGGGTCTCAGCGGGCCTAACGACTGGCGGCGTGGCCGTGTTCATTGGGCAACCCACAGAGGTAGTGAAGGTCAGACTTCAAGCGCCAAGCCATCTACATGGTCCCAAACCTCGCTACACTGGGACTTACAATGCTTACAGAATTATAGCAACAACAGAAAGCTTGACGGGGCTTTGGAAAGGTAACTCACTTCAAGATGGATTTAGTCATCATTAAAACATATATATCCAATTAGCACCTTATCATATAATGGAGCTATTCAATACTTTCTTTTCCTCCAGGTTGTACTCCGAATCTGACAAGAATTGTCATCATCAGCTGTACAGAGCTAGTAACGTATGACCTAATGAAGGAGGCCCTTGTGAAAAACAATTAACAGGTAACTTTCTTTTTTACATGGCAGGTCTGCACATTTATAATTTCATCTTGGAGTTTCTCCAGCCATAGTATACTGAATCCCTTAATTGTAATAATTTTCTCTCTAAAAAAAATAAGCACTTTTGAACAATAGATATACTATAACCAAAACCCTAAGTTTTAGAAGTTTTGTTGCAACGTTTTTTTTTTTTTTTGCAACAAAACTAAGATGCAACTGTATTCTTACATCGGCATTATTCTTATTTAATACTAATATATGGACTTCTGTTAGCATCTTATTCTTATAAAGCAGAATTCAGGAAGTGAGGCATCCTCCACTATATCCAGATGAGCTAGTGAAATAAGGAGCTTCTTGGTGGTTTCATCCAAAAAGTAGAACCACTGGATAGGTTCCTAAAAATTTTATTCTAACAGGTTCTGGAGACATTGAAATCCTCCTTGGACAATGACTTTAATTCAATAAAAAAGTACTAGATGCCTATATAGCAGGCATTATGCCATACCTTAAGGACACAGAGAAAGGTGGCAGGTTATTTTCCTAAAGCACTTACAATCCACTATGCCATGTACTATTTGCCAACTTTTTCTAATGTAAGTATAACCTTCCTTACTGTATTTTATTTATTTATTTATTTATTTATTTATTTATTTATTTTTAATGCTCTCTCTTTTTAAAAAATTAATTAATTTATTAATTTATTTATTTATTTTTGGCTGTGTTGGGTCTTCGTTGCTGTGCGTAGGCTTTCTCTAGTTGCAGCGATCGGGGGCCATTCTTCATTGCGATGTGCGGGCTTCTCACTGCGGTGGCTTCTCTTGTTGCGGAGCACGGGCTCTAGGCACGCAGGCTTCAGTAGTCGTGGCATGTGGGCTCAGTTGTTGTGGCTCGTGGGCTTAGTTGCTCCGTGGCATGTGGGATCTTCCTGGACCAGGGCTTGAACCTGTGTCCCCTGCCTTGGCAGGCGGATCTTAATCACTGCACCACCAGGGAAGTCCACTGTTTTTTATTTATTTATAAGAAATCCACATTGACCTCCTGCTATCAACAGGTTTACAAGGATCTGATAGATAACTAAAAGTCTGGGGTTGACCTGTCTCACTGACCCATTTCAGATGATGTGCCCTGTCACTTTGTGTCCGCTGTTATCACTGGATTTTGCACAACGGTTCTGTCCTCTCTAGTGGATGTGGTGAAAACCAGATTTGTTAACTGTCTACCAGGACAGTACACAAGTGTGTCCGACTGCGCAACGTTGATGCTAAGGAAGGACCATCGGCTTTTTTCAAAGGGTAGGATGTGGTCTTCTGTACCTGTAATGTTGTGTTCAGGGTATCTGTGTGCTGTGGAACGCTATCTCATCTAAACGACTGACAGCTGACCAGCCTTAGAATGTGCAGTATACTTCGTGTCTACTTTTCTTTGCCATAAATGTCTCCAATCCACCAATTCCACTGTGCCAGAAAATTTAAATCTGTGATAGTAAAATTTTCTCAAGCTTGATCAGAGGCTCATTCAAAACCAGCAACCTCTCCCTTGGTCTCGATCTATTGGAAATGTAGACAGTATTTTGCCTTCTCTGGGCAGAAGAACTATAAAATGGAGGGAAAGCATAATAGAGGGCTATGAGAAAGTAAGATTTGATTTTTACTATTTTAATTTAGTGGACTCCGTTTTTTAGATTGTATTAAAGCAAAACTAGAGAAAAATCATTCTCATTGATCGAGAAAAGTGATATAGAAAATGATGTAGTTTAATGATTACACTCACCTAGAAACTAGTATTGTTTCTAGTGAATCATATTTTCCCATAAAGCTATCTTTTATATTATATTATATTGTATTATAAATTACCTTCTTAAGAAAATATAGTATGAACTAATTTATGGATATACTCAATAAGGATTATACTAGTGGTAAAATAACAAGATTCCACAACCTTTAAAAGTTGTAAAGCAATGCCTCAAACCTTATGAAATAAGCATAAATGCACCATACACGTTATACAAAAGGTTCTAATTCACCATAATCTGTATTTATGACATATTAATACAAATGGAATATATTGTAAAATTAATTTAACATAGATATATCAGTTATCAACCAGTAAATATTTAACAATTTTACTTTTTTCAAATTTAAAACCTTTTGGGGGGATACATGCTACAACAAGGATGAACCCTGAAAACATTATGCTAAATAAAATGAGCCAGCTACAGAAGGACAAATATTGTATGACTCTACTTATATGAGGTATCTATAGTAGTCAGAATCATAGAAACAGAAAGTGTAATGGTGGTTACCAAGGGCTGAGGGGAGGGGGGAGTGGGGAGTTATTTTTTAATAGGTACAGAGATTCAGTTTGGGATGACCAAAGCTTCTGGAGATGGAGGGTGGTGATGATTGCTCACAATGAGAACATATTTAATGCTACTGAATTATACTATTTAAACAAATATATAAACATATACATATATATGGCTAAAATGATAAATTGATGTATATTTTACCACAATAAAAACATACAACACACACATATCCAGGAGTCAGGAGAAATATGTTAAGAGACCCCACAAAATATCTGAGGGTGACTTTTATAGGCCAGATCTCTAAAATATCTATCCAAGGCAGATTTAACTATGACATCTTTTTCTCTGGGAACATTTCATTGCTGCAGATAGGCATTCAAAAATCAATTATTTGGGGGCTTCCCTGGTGGCTCAGTGGTTGAGAGTCTGCCTGCCAATGCAGGGGACACGGGTTCAAGCCCTGGTCTGAGAAGATCCCACATGCCGCGGAGCAACTAGGCCCGTGAGCCACAACTGCTGAGCCTGCGCGTCTGGAGCCTGTGCTCCGCAACAAGAGAGGCCGCGATAGTGAGAGGCCCGCCCACCGCCATGAAGAGTGGCCCCCGCTTGCCGCAACTAGAGAAAGCCCTCGCACAGAAACATAGACCCAACACAGCTATAAATAAATTAATTAATTTAAAAAAAATCAGTTATTTGGTCTGCACAGTTTGGCAGAATTCTTAAAAAATAACAAGAGCAACAGCAACAGCAAAATGCAATTAGATCCTTGACAATCCCTCTTAGGACAAGAATTGCCAAGATCTAGACAGCACTCATTTCTTGACCCTGGAAAATGGTCTAATTACTCATCACTTTGCTTCCTCCACTTACTTCCTCTTTTAAACTATTAGTTTTAACTATTAGTTTCCTACTTCCCATTCAGAAAGCAAAGCAAAACAAAAGTTCCTCTCCCTTCAAAAAAAGAAAAGATGATAAGGAGGAGACAAGCTTCGGTTTGGTTTGGTGGGATCATATTTGTATAGGTGTGATCATTTGGGTTTTGTTGTTTTGAAGGATAGCGCAGCTGGATGAAACTTTAGGCAGAGGAGGGAAAGATGAAGACTAGGTACTTTCAAGCATCTGCATTTGAGGAGAGTGGCACCATGAGAAGCATAAACTTGCCTGTGCTATAATAGCTTTAAGAATTTCGAGCAAACTAACAGAATGGTGACATGCATTCTTCTAGATTTGTACCTTCCTTCTTGTGACTGGGATCCTGGAACATCATCGTGTGTGTGCTTTGAACAGCTGAAGCGAGAATTGATGAAGTCGAGGCAGACCATGGACCGTGCTACCTAATCATCTTCAGGGAAAGGATGGAACAGACCAGTGGGAATCTTTGCTAACTGAATAATTTTAAAAAAGCAAACAAACCTATTCACTTTATTTCACACTAAAAAGATAAGAAACTCCGGACTATTTTTTTCAAAGGAAAACTAATACCTATTTCTTGTGACTTTTATTCTCAGTGTTTTAAGGAAGGGAAAGCAAAACATTCAGTATACACCCTGGCAAATGTAATGTCCAGATAAGTTACTACATTTGATTGACCATTTAATGGGAGAGGGAGTTGTTTATGATTGAGTATGAAGATCTTTAACAGGTTTTAATTATTAATTCAAACTGATGGAAAAGGAAAACTGAGTGAAATGCACTTTATAAATACTTAAAAATGAAGTTATCAAAGAAAATACTGTTTCCTTTTTATTTATTAACCCAGTTGTCAGTTAATACATTCAGTAAAGAATTGCTAATAGCTTTTAAAGTTTGCCTTTTTGGATCTATATCTAATGTAAGAGTTGAAGTTCGCCTAGATTACAACATTGCCCAAATAGCAAGGGGAGGTCTTTAGAATCAATAAACTCACTTTAAATAGTATTAGTAGAGATTTTTAATTTTTAGAGTCCATATTTTATGGCATCTATAACAACTTCTAAGATACAATATTCATTTGGGCATTGTTAGAATCGTAGTATCTATTCTAGAATCACAGAATTTTAGAGCTAGAAGGTACCTCTGGTAAGACAGAGGAACAAACTGAGATGAAAATTAATCTTCACAGCATCTTTCTAGCAAAGCCAGATTCATCATTCACATCCGTAGTAACTTTTGTCATGTCTACAAACTGAGTGCAGAAGAGATAGGGAAAGAATAAACAAGGACTTAAAAGAAGTGTCAAGACAAGGCTCAGCCTTGTCTTAAGCCAAAAACAAGGAGTGGCCGCAAAAGGGCCAACAAGCCCACAGGCATCAAAATCAGCTCCACATTACATTTACTGTTGTGTTTCTCCCCCCGTTGACTTCTGAGGTTTCCCTCCTGCTTATTTCCCCCCAGTTGTTAACTGTAAAGTGTCTTGTAGCAGATGCCCTAATCTCCAGCACGGCTCACTCGGCTCTGACCACTTTAGTGATGCTGGCCTGACTTCCTATCGTCATGTCAGCACCTGTACTTCTTAGGGTCTTCTTCTGGCCACCAGAGACATATCTGCCCACCTGTGCATGGCACACTAGAAGAACAGGGAAAATAACACACCCCCGAGAGCAGCCCTGGACCAATAACTGATGGGAGTTGGCAGTGAATATCTCAGGCCCCTCATCGTCAGGTGGAATACCTCTGAGCGGTCAAAATCCAGTTACACACAGAGCTATTTTGCTTACCTCTAAAACCATTTATGGGATGACTTCAAGTCCCTCTCTCTGTTCCCCACTCTCTGACCCATATTTCCTGGGATCACTTCCTGAATGAATTACAAATCTTTGTCTCAAGGCCTGACTCTGGGAGAATCCAAACTAAGTCAAAGCACGACCTTAGAGTAGCATGTTTCTTTCAAGAAACATAAAACCTCACTTACTGGGATCCTGGTCGGGCAATGGGCAGTAGTGACAAGTCGCTACCAAACTTTAGTCAGGCTCCTCTGAGTTTTTTCTACTAGGTCCTGTTCTTGGGCATTTCCTCAAGAGCCCAGTTTTAGCCAGAATCCTGCTAAATTGGTTTAGCCAGAATCCCTCACCCTCAACATGTGACCACTATTGACACCAAATTCCTCATACCTGCCCTTAATACCCAACCACCAATTCTTTTAGATGTTCTATGTGCACTCATATCATTTATAGGCAATAACTTTTCTTTCCATCCACTTGTTTTCCTGCAGTAGGTGGGACCTCTAGCACAGTTTTGAATTTATTTGCTGTAACAACTTGAATGATTTGCTCCTTATCCCTTCTTAATAGAGTACATTTCCCCGCTCTATTGATGTTGGACTTGACCATGTGACCTGCCACAACTAAGGGAATGCTAGTATACATGATGTGAGCAAAGGCTTGAATGTGTTTGAGCAATTGGGTTTATTCTTGTGTTTCTGCCACACCATGAAAAGAGCATGCCTCAGGTAGCCCACTGACCTCAGATGAATTAGTCACACGGAGCTGACCGGAACTGAAACCATGGCCCCAATTTAAGGCCAGCTGAATCCAGCTGAGATTAACAAAACTGCTTGGCTAGCCTACCCATGTGTGAGGAGGAAATGTTTTTTTGTATGCCACTGAGATTTTTTTTGTGGCTAGTTGTTGTACGTTGTTATTGTGGCAATAACTAACCGATACAAGTGGTGACAGAGGACATCCCTTCTTAATTCTGATCCCAATGTTTTACAATTAAGTATACTTGCTATAGTTTATTTTATAAAGATGCATTTTATAAAATTAAGGTAATCCCTTTCTATTTCTCATTTGGTAAACGTTTTTAACATGAATGGATGTTGAATTTTTATCAAATGCTTTTTCTACATCTATTAAGATCATCACATGATAGTCTGATGAATTGCAGAGTGTACACTTTAAATTATCTGGATGAGTTTGTGAAAACTAACATTATTTTATTTTTAATGTGTTAACTCACTGGTGAAAGCCATATAAAACTGCAGGTTTTTTAGTGGAAAGGTTTTTAGCTGCTGAATCCATTTAATAGCTCTAGGATTTTTGCTTCCCTATTTCTTCTTGGATAGTTTTGTTTTGGTAAGTTGTATATTTCTAGAAATTGTTATATTTCATCTAATTTTCATAATTTTGACAAGGTTACTCAATATATTTTCTTTTCAGTATCTGTAGGATCTGTAGTGATGTTTCATATTTCATTCTTGACAGCATTATTTGCTTTCTTTTTTATTGTTTATTTGCCTCACCAAGGTTTATCAATATTGTTCTTTTCAAACATTTTATTTTTGTTGATCCTATCGTATGCATGTTTTCTTTTCTATGCATCTAAGCTCTTGTCTTTAATATTTCCTTCTCTATTTTCTTTACGTTTGTTTTGTACTTCTTCATCAAACTCCTTGAGATGATTGTCTTGTCTTTAATTTTTAAGCACTTCTTTTCTAATATATACATTTAAAGCTATAATTAGTACTAACTTTAATGAGCACGCGCACACACACACACACACAAACACACACAGAGGAATGATTTGCAGCTGTAAAAAAAATACGGAAGCTACGTATTAATATAAAAATAGATCTATGATACATTGTGAAGTTAAGAAAAACATATTACAGTACAGTATGAATTATTCCTATCCTTTCTAAGAACGGAGGTGGGGTGGGGATGGTAGCTTCTTTTCTGGCCTCATAATCAATTGTTCTTAGCCAATAACATCTTAAATAGGTAATTAGTGGATGAGTTAAAGTCACAAAAACAAAAAAAATTTCTGTATATTCTGATTTACTCTATAGGAACATGATTAAATAAGAAAAGTATTATTTCATGAACATAAATGACTTAAATAAGGGATAAGGAAGATGGGAAGCGAGCAAAAGTATTAACAGAAAAGCTTATAACAATTTCAACACGTTTTTATTTGCTCACAACATTCCAAACAAAATGACATCACATTTCAACTATTGCTTTTACGTAAGAAGTTAATTGCTTTATCCAAAGTAGACAAAAATCTATTTCTTTAAGTTGCCAACCAGCACTCTTTCCCCCAGGGAAAGCTACTGCTTAAATATTTTTTGAATACTTTAACAAAAACATAGACTCGCCCTATAACAGTAATGCAGTAGTTGGGTCTTACCTGCACTACATTTAACATTTTTCTTAACGAAAGCTGAAGCCAGGAAAAAAAAACAAAAACAACTCTCATGATTTTTCTCAGATTTTTACCAATTCCCTTAATCTTCATCAAAAAAAAATTACTCTGTGGAGAGGTTCATAAATATGAAATGGAAATTAAGCCTCCCCAGAAGTTGGGTAGACCATTTATCCTGAGAAAATAGCTGCTGGTCCCCAATCATTAATTCAAGAAGGATAATAAACATTATTGCCCTCCAAGCCAAATTTCTTCTCTTCTGTGCCAAGATAACATGTAATCTCTTCTGCTCTGGCAATGAGCACTCCACTTTCACACTCATCTAATGCTTCTCTCCTCAGCAAATCTTTGACCAAGTTCTATTTCACTGAATGCAAAGGGGAGAAACAGCACATAAACAATTATGAACACTGGAATAAAAATGAAGAGTACATGTATTTCGCATAGAAAAATACATACAAATCCAAGTTGCTCTTAAAATAGAAAAAAATCAGGACGGGCATTTTTAAGAAAAAGATTCTACTTTCTAAATTGTAAATGGTGCCAGTAAGACACTGATTTTTATATCTAACTATATCACCATATTTATATATAAAAAGGGGTTGGTCTAGGTTCACTGATATCCCCTGATTTCTTTCTCTCAATTCTTTAAAGATTGTCTTTCAGAACATATTTAAACTGCAACCATTGTAATTATATTTTTAGACTATTCTTATCACTGGTTCACTCTTCAATCTGGCACATACAAAAATTCATTTCAGCACTGATTCACTTTTTTGATGCTAAAACAAACAATTTTCCTGCTACTTCAATTCTATCACTACTTTGGTATTTTATTATTATAGAAACAGGTAAGATTCTAAATATGGATTTTCAGACTACCAAAAATTCTAACATACATATGTTGAAAGCAAGGAAAAGTAGGAAGGCAGAAACAATTATCATATTTTTCTTTTCATGTATGTCATTATCACATGAAAGTCAGAAGGCTCATGTTACATTCTAATTTACAACTGGTGACACTTAGCTTGGCTTTCAAACTATCAAACCTCAGAATCTGTTGGTGGCTTTTAGACCAATTTGCTATAGAATTATCTGAAATGGTTACAGATTATTTTAAGCAAAAACAGAACAACACATTATACAAACAGAGGTGGACTTAAATAATATATTATTGAACAAAATTTCTAATAACATTTTGAAAACATTACTAAAAAGTTTTTTTTTACTCCCTAGAAGGGGAAAAACTTAATTACTTGAAAAGTTTCCTCTTCCATACTTGAATCATTCTTTTATTAAGCATACAGACAAAGGTTTCAATCAGTTCAAGACCTCATCTGTTAAAAGATTAAAATAGAAAGGTAAACATTTTCTAAAACTAAAAGACTAACAATTGCTTTCCATGTAATGGTAAACACCTTGATAAAATGAACTTTAATGGTTAATACCTGATCCTTATCTCATAGAACTCTGGCTGGATGATAAAGCATAGAAAACATTTAAAGAAGTTAAGATGGTCCCAAGGTTGAGAAGTCTCCTATAAGAAACCAGTTTTAAAATTCCTATAATACTGAAAAGCGTTTCGCCACTATTATAATAAAATGAGCCCAATTTTTAAGTTTCATCTTGTTGAGAAAAGAATTTTAATGCATGCACTTTTAATGTATGTGCTAGACAACACTGCATCTGTTATTTTCCAATTGGATATTTTTTTTAACCACTCTTCTCTTTGGCAAGTTTAAAGAGAGAGGTTTGTCAATAGGCATAAACAAATACTCGAAAGTTTCAGGTCTTGCTATATCACATAAAAGCCAGTCCTTAAACACTTGATACATACCATTTTAAAGGTGTGCTAATTATCCTCATGTTTTAGATTAAATTATGTGTTTAATAGGCTGCATTACGTAGGATTTAGGGAGAATTTGGTAATCAGATGAACCTATCTTTAAACTTTTAGCTTTGCCATGAGTACAAATGTCTAAAACAGACAAAGAAGAAATCGTTCCTGTTAGAATCTCATCACTATGTAATCCTTGACAGCACTTGCTGCTCTCCTGAGATTTTCGGAGAATAAAGCTATACAAAAAGCACAGTCATCATGCTTAGGCTACTTTAGAAGCCCACAGACTGTTAACTCAAAGAACACACACGAAGTCCATACATCGTTATCTAGAAACACAGTGGAGTCAAAGCAAAGACAAGCAAGACTTAACAGCAAGTAAAATAAACCAACGATGTTTAACTGAGATGTTTAAAAGCTTTGTTTTCCTCTTGTTAAAACTCAAAGACAGCTTTATTGAAATAGCACCTGCTCTTTGAGTATAATCAAGATTTTCTTAGCAAATGCATCTCTTTTCATAAACATACATCCATAGAGAAGCTTCATGAAAGGCCCTCATACCAAGCACTAACTAAAAGTTCTTCTCTCTAACTGACAAAAAGCAAATACTGAAGATGAGAAAATGTCTTTAAGATTTAAAATTCCACTGTGATATTTCAGTGTGGTATTTAAAAACCAAAAAGCTAATCACTAATACTGTCATTCCCTCATTACCTATTACATGACATAATCAGAGAAACCGAAAAGAAGGCCATAATTCTTTGTCTTCTCTGACTTATCTATATGCTCCTTTTGCTCCTATGAGGCAACGGTATGACGTGTGATTGAAATGCAAACAAAGAAAACCATGAAGAACTAACCTCTCTGTTAATTAACCTACAAATAAAATAAGGCAAAGAAAATTAAAAAACAATCATTTCCAGACTAAAACACAAAAAATCTTAGGAGCTCTGAAAAGATACCAACTTGATAGCTACAATACATAAACATGAAAGCTGATTTTTACACATTTTAATCAATCAATTTAATAAAAATACCTGATTTGTACTTTTACACTAAATGGGTTAAGTCCCAAGTTCCAAACTGTAGTTCACGTGACTCTACAGAGGGGATCTTTGGAAGGATAAGGTACCTTTGGAGGACAGTGTATAAACAAGTGTAAACATACACTGATTGTCTACTAGCTTTCTTAAATAGAATTTCTGAAACATTTTTGTAGGAAATTATATATAAGGAGTGTAACTGATCAGATAATTTCTATTACAACTTATACATTCTGTTGTGTGGGCAAAATGTGGTAGAAATAGAAGATACTACAGGTGATTCATATTTGTAAAGTAAGTGATACATTACAATCCAGTAAGAGTCCCTTAATCTTTTCATGAAACTTCTCTCTGTACACGTTGAAATACATAATACTTTCTGGCTTTTCTTCAAACCAAAACTTGTCAAATTCATACACAAGATAACCTGCAGTTAAAAAGAAACCATAAATACAGTGCTCAATAGTGAAATCACATCCAACCGTCTCATTTTAAAAGTATATCCTAATCCATATTAGGATTCAATGATCAGAAACCATCTTAAACTACTAGAAACCTGAGGAACTTTATAAGAAATATTTTTGTATGTTCAAAATAAATATCAATTTCAATAAGATATTTAGAGTACATATACTCTTTGTCTCAAAAAAAATCAACAAAATGCCTCAAATTTAAGAGAGACTGTCAAAAGATACCTTGAGAATAGGAAAAAAAAATGTTATCCCCAGAGACCCCTGAAACAGAAAAATGAAAGTACAAGAAAATGATAAAGTATAGAAAAGCTGTTTTCTACTTGATTTATAAATCTAAGTTATTTCTGCTTTTTTCAATGAACTATCATATCAGCACCTTCCCTTTTAGAAAAGAATACATGAACTCGAAATAGGCTTAATATTTTTGTTTTTCAATATCCTTATTACAGTAGCCAAATTAACACTCAAAATGCTAAAAGTATTTCAGATAAATGTGTAAACAGACATATTTACAACAACAAAAAAGTGCGAATTTAAAACCGCTCCTAAACCCTATTTGGATTCAACCAAATGTATCTATTTAATTATTTAACAAATGCTTCTATAGCCCTCGACATGTGCTCATTCACTCTCATAGCAATCCTATGATGCAGTACTGTTATTCCCATTTTTCTGTAGAGGAAATAGAAGTGCAGAGAAGTTAAATGACTTGCCCAAATCACATAGTTTGCAGGTGGTCTCTATTATGTTGTAAATTAGACTTTGTTTCCACCAGAATCTCATTTCCCTTCCGAAAAGCTGTTCAAGAAGGGATAGAAGTGACTTATATCAGATAAATGGGGGGGATAAAGCCAGTGACTTTACATAAAAGGGTGGCTAGGCTATCATAACTGCCTAGTGTGAAATAAACGTAAATTCAATTTTAAAACATTAGTCAGGGCTTCCCTGGTGGCGCGGTGGTTGAGAGTCTGCCTGCCAATGCAGGGGACACGGGTTCGAGCCCTGGTCTGGGAAGATCCCACGTGCCGCGGAGCGACTGGGCCCGTGAGCCACAACTACTGAGCCTGCGCGTCTGGAGCCTGTGCTCCGCAACAAGAGAGGCCGCGATAGTGAGAGGCCCGCGCACCGCGATGAAGAGTGGCCCCAACTTGCCACAACTAGAGAGCCCTCGCACAGAAACGAAGACCCAACACAGCCATAAATAAATAAATTAATTAATTAAAACAAAAAACAAAAAAACATTAGTCATAAAGCAAACATTAACAGGTAAGAACCATGACATTTCAACATTGAAACAGCACTTCGTAAGAAGGTCCACTAAAGAAAGATTTCAGATTAATCCCTTCATATATGATAAAACAGATTTTTGTCAACCAGGATATGTGACAAAATCAAAGAATAAGGCCTCTTTGAGCAGACAGACACCATCTGCTTCCTGTTCCCAAAAGACAAGCTGAGAATGGTAATCTTGTAACTATTTTTAACTAATATTTTAAGTCTTTCTTTCATTCAAAATTTATTTTATATATACATTAGCACAATAGTACATCTACAGAAATTACTCATCCATATATAAACTGAGTCTGTGTCCTCCAGCACCCTACCCCCAGTATCCTGATAGGGGTGTGCAATCAAAAACTTTGGAGATTAATGTTCTAGGTAGTACGAAAAGTCAGACATCCATCTAAATTTTATAGAATACAACTTGTTTTAGTATTTCTGGATATCAGGTTTTAGCTGTTTACCATTCCTTTAAATTGCTTTCATAACCTATTCAAATGACTATATAGTCTAGAACAAACTGCTCAAGAGTAAAATACTAGAAATTTCTTGCTTCAGAGTGAGGTTGTTATAATGTAAACTGGTGTCAGAAAAAGACTGACTCAAAAAACTGAGACTGTAATGGCTAAATTGATTTAATGAGACATGAGGAAACTGCAAGATACCAAAATTCTAGGATGCTGGCAGGGCCATACATGGCATAAGACTCCTAAAGCTTGCCATGAAATGATGGAAAAGAGTTGTTTCCATAAAGCACCCCTATTGCCCTTTTGACTCTAGGAGTTTAAAACACCAGACTCAAGAGAAACACCATAAAAAATTTCTAAACTTACAATTCCCTGTATGCTTCTACCGCCCCTAACCAAAGCTGCAGGGACGCTTGAGGTTTTCCCACAGGGATTAAAAACAGGAGAACCATAGGAACAGGGATTGACTGTAAACTGGTATGAGGGATCTTACTGGGGTGACAAAAATGTTCTACAACTGGATTATGGTGATGGTTGAACAACTCAGTAAATTTACTAAAACTCATTGCATTGTACACTTAAAATAGGTGAATTTTATGGTACATAAATTATACCTCAATGAAGCTGTTACTAGTCATAACTTTTTGGTTGTAAATTTGAGGACTTATTTTTCTGGAACCACCAAACCAGTGGTCAGTGACTTCCCAGGATGACAGCGACTATGTGCTTACACGTTAGACGCACAAAAGGTGACAACGGAGCTAAGGAGCTAAACTACCACTCACTGCTTCCAGCCTTGCCCAGGGAGAACAACAACAACAGAACAGCAGGAGAGACAAGGGGGAAAGGGGAGATGGACACAGATCACAGGGAAATAAAAAATGTGAAACCTAACCTCTTTATATAGTTCTTTCTTTTAGATAGAAACTACTACCTAGGAACTGACTCGTACGAATGAATTGGGCTCAGTCCCCCAACCAAAAAAGGTAGGTATGTTTTAAAACAAAGATAAGGTTTCACATTATTTTCTAGTCAGAATACGCCCCTTTCTAGAAAAGCAAAACCTTAATTAAGACATGAAACTTTACTGGTAAAGGGTATGAAAATCAATTTTGAGGGGGAAACTTCTGTGTAAAAGATGGATGTACGTGTGTGTGTGTGTGTTTGCTTTAAATGTTTTAAGAAATTTGAAAAACATAAGCTTCATTGTTTTCCTGATAATCCACAGCTCTTATGGATATGACTGATAGAAACAAGGCAACTAAGAAGGTCCTATAACGACTTTTCCACCTCACATATTACTGTGATGCTCTTCCTGGTCAGGAGCCAATCAAGATGCTGGTGTTGAGGGCACTGGAAGCAACAGTATCCACAGATGCTCCAGTTACCCCTCTGCAGGGGAAAACAGTACTGCACAGAGGTCATTTCGTACTGCTTTCCTACCTGTCACTCTCCTGTTTTTATTTAAATATGGTAAAATGCTTGATTGGGGGGGAGGGAGTTTTTTGGTTGTTTCTTTTTATATTTGTTTTATGTTCAACAGGCAGCACTATACAAGCACCTATTTCATACAGAAAACAAATATCTGGAGGCAGTTAGCAAAGTCCCAGGAGTTTAGGCACTATGCTCAAAGTCAATGAGAGATTTAGGAAAGGAAATCAAATAAGATTGGTGGGGGGAAAAAACAGTTCCCCAGCAACAAAATGAAAGAAAATGACTAGATTTTCATTTTAAATAATTATACCTTCAATGTGCAGATTTGGAAGAGGGTCACCACTGAAAAACTAGGGAAAAGGCTATTACAGTAACGTAGTAACAAAGGACTGATGTCATGCAGTTACAATGGGATAGGAAAAAGTAGACAAGTGCAAGAGAAATTTAAGAAGTAGACAAACCTGGAATTAGGGATTAAGTAAACACAGGGGAGGTGTGGGAAAGAGAGACCTGGATGACTCCTTCAAGAATGGAGTTGAAGAAGTTATGATTTGGACACTTATTATCTAAGTAGTTTCCTATATGCTAGTTTCCTATGTCCTATCTAAAGACACAAAAAGATCAAGAAAAAATAGAGTATGAAGCCAAGCTAGAGTTGAATTCTTTGCTTCTGAGCAATATCTTCAGAAGATGGGTTCATTCAATTAAACCTTCAGGGTTCAACTACCATCACAATAAAAGTTAATGGAACAGCGGTGATATGACTGCTTTAGGAACAGTTATTAAATACCCCCAACCTAACACAAGAAAACCTGGCCTTGAAATAAAAGGGGTGTGTGTGAAAGGTTCCTTTAAATTTCCTTACAAGAGCAACCAAATGATCTGTCCTTGACTCAACAGCATTCATTAACCAGCATACAAGAAGAAAAATTCATTTTATAGTTGACTGGAAAACAAATGTCTACAGAAAAACTGTATAAATCCTACATTTGCATACATGTCAAAAATTGCCTCACTGAATTTTTTAAATCAGTTTTTTATAAACTGAAGTACAAGATACTCTCGGATACCCATCTTCCATTATCTTCCTGTTTTTGAAAGATCCTAAATAGTAAAATGACAAGTATAAGTTATATATTTGATAAAGGTATTACATATAATACTTTCCTAAGGATTAAAAAATTCTCTTAGAAATTTCTACTTTTAACTCATTTCAGTACTCACAATAAAACTGGTGAAAGTGTTCCATTGTTGGTATACCAGGAACAAAGTTGTAGAGGTGAAACTTCAAAGCTTCACTCTTCAGCAAGCTATAAGCCATCTCTGTAAGATTGATTCCAACTATTGCATAAGAATACCTATGTCAGAAACATTACCAGTTATCCCAGCTAGCCAAAATAGCTCATAAAGTAAATTTTAAATTATGCAAGGAATTAGTAAAAAGTAACTTTGATCCATTTCTAACACTGTATTGATTTTACAAAAATTTCTACATATTAATTTTTGTTCTTTAGAGGCTGTTGATTTTCTGGATATTATCTAAAATATGAAAAACAAAGCTCTGGCCACATGAATATCTAAAACCAAAATCATTTAAAAAAAAATTAGAAAGAGTACTACATACACCCTCATTGATTTCTAAAATATACTGAGTAATCTGATATTTTCTCCTCCATTATCAGGGTATTTATTTTTATGATGTAATAGTGTTATAATGCTTTTTCAAAGATAGGTATCATTGGAATATAAAAATAATGATAAAGCTAATAATATGATGTCAATTTGCATTTCACTTCACAAGTTTCAAAGCTATTTCTCATTTTCTTATTCCCATTTCAAAGCCATTTCCTATTCCTATTTTCAAATCTATCTCTCAGAAAATTTTTATAAGGTCCTTATCTCCATTTTATAGATAAACTAAACCTTGCGATAAAAATATATTGAATTACATACAAAATTGGTTTATGATCTCATTTAGCCATAAAATATCATGCAATATTCTTTATGAAGTTCTTATTAACTAGAATAATCTAATTTTTAAAAATACCCGGAAATACTTTCAATTCAAGAGCTTATGGTTTCTTTAACATATCCAGCTTACCCTAACTTTGGATGATTTGAACGGGAAAGAATCTGATGAGCTTCACTGGTATAATGTTCACTGAAATACCTGAAAAAGTTTAAGAAAAATAATGAAATTAACATGTCATTCAAATTGAAGATATCCAGAAGGAATTTTAAAAGCTACTGTCAAAGTGACAGTCTTACTGCCAAAAGCACCCCAATCTCCATCTCAAGTCACTTCAGTGACTCCGAGATGCTTCTGAATCAAAACTTAATTCTGAGCTATCAGGCCTATCTAGTACAGGACATGGGCCCTTTGCTAGACTTTGAAGTATTCTGACAAATAAATGATTTAACAAGAGACTTCTATCTATTTTAAAAGAAAATCTAGAGTTCTGTTTATTTGTTTGTTCTAAATTTTCTATAAAGTAGTCGTTGTGTACCTGTTAGGACACTTCCTTTCACCTGAGCTCATTCCTTCTGTTGCAACTTGAGTCTATATTGCTTAATGCCACTGTCAATGCAATCAGAAGTCAATAGCCTTCCTTTTGCACTAAAAAAAACCACTCCTTGATCAGTGGTGTAACTAAAATACTGGTCACAAAACAGAAGTATTAGCAGGTACAACAGAGAAATATATAAAGGTTCATACATACTGTTGGCTTATACTAATGCAACCTCTTCGAGTTCTTAAAGATAGGGACCAAATCTATTCAAACTTTGGATCACCCCATAATGCACTGATACTCATACACATATGATGACTGGCTGGATGTTTATGTAAGGATAAGAAGTAGAAGAAAAAATGGATTTCCATGGTTTATTTAAATTTTAGAAGGCACAGTCATTGACATTTTCATAAAGCATAGAAATTTCTAAATAAATGTCCCTCTATTTTTCCTTCTGTAAATTAATACTACAGACTTCCATTTTTCTTCATTGGCTCTAATTTTCAACCCATTTAAACAGGGATTGTTAACTTAGAAGTTCATGAATGAATGATCATTCATGAATGAAGGGGGATCCATGAATCACTTTAAATTATTCATACATTTTCTGAGTGTACATTTTCTGGGGAGAGAATATACAAAACTTTCATTTGATTCTCAAAGGGATCTGTAAATCCCCAAACAGAAAAAAGTCCTGTTTTAGTGCAATGCTTTCTTTACATGTTCTAATTTTCTACTTTATCTGGAGGCTGGCTCTAAAATGCCCTTAGTAGACTATTTATATTTCATTTTTTTTTTGCATGATACTCAATACAGTTCAGTATTATATTAGTATTTCAATAATCAAGCTACTTTTAAAATATTCAATCTGTAACACAGAGAAACTTTAAATTTCCTTGCTGAACTTACCTAGGAAACCCCTATGTAAATAGTATCTAAGCAAAATAAGCATCTATGTAATAAGGAGACCTATTCCTTACAATAATCTGCACTAACTTCCCTTCTTTCCTTCCTTCCTTCTCCTTTCTTCCTTCCTGCCTCCTCTCCCTTCCTACATACATTTTTGGCCTTAGCTTGTATATTTTACCTTTCTGCTTCTATTTCCTCATTTATTCAGATTTTTTCAGTCTCTCTTCAATTCATTTTCTGTAAAATATCCTTTTTATTTTATACCTGCCTCAGCATTCATTTACCTAAAACATCGTTATCTATCAAACTACCAGCTGTCCTTCAAAGCAACAAAATATTTCAAGAGATTTGATGACAAAGGCCAAGAAATTTTTAAAATTCATTACATAAAGGTATTTGAACAGCTTGCCTGCTTCTTGACTGTATCTTTATTTTGATCCTGAAGAGTTATAGCTCTATACACAGGACAACAAATATAATTATAGAGAAATTAGAGCTAATTTTATGTTTTCAAGCATCTCTAGTACATCAATGGCAATCAAATAATTAATATATCTGAATCTTGGTCATTTTTCAAATTAGTAGATACTAGCTCTAAATAGAGTAAAAATATCTGCAAATCATTTAAAGGTCTATCAGAACTCCTTACCACAGTCTTGAATCAAATTCTATTAAATTATTTAAATTTTAAGCTAAATTAAATTATCTTCTGGCAAATGCTGAAAAATCTTGATTTCTGAGGAAATGAACCAAAAGAAAGGTTACTCGGCAAAAGTTAAGAAAGGAAACATCAGAAGAACGTGTGTGTGTCTAACTGAGTTTCAATTATCTGTGTAGTTTACAAGCACCAAGAAAAAAGATGGTCTTTAAACGCTAAAAACAAAAGATCCATGCGTTCTGAACAATAATGAATTTTAAAATATTTCATAATTTTTCCAAGTGAAAACAAACCGCATTTATTCTAATTAAATTCCCCAAATGGAAGTTTCTGTTTATCAAAGTGGAAAACTGACAATCTCATTTTCTGTAATTATTATTATTATTCAGACAACTGTGTTTTATCTTTGAAAAGTAGATGCATGGAAAACTTTCATGCTCATAGAATTTAGGTATTACAGAAAATGAAATACTTTTGTAACTGGAAAAAATTGTAGATATTGAAGCCCTACTGTTATCTTCTATTTTCCCCCCAAACGGCCTTATCCATATTGACCTAGATATCTTTTCTGAATATTAACATAAATTAGCTCAGTTTCAGGACTAATTTTTCACAGTAACAATTATCCAAACTTTGTTAATGGTTAGCGTTCCCATTCTAGGCATTTTATAGTCTATAAATCACAATTCAAGGACAGACCCAAACACTAGACTATCTTCATTTGCATATTCATATCCATATTAATCTTCCGGTTTACTTTCTAAAATAGTTTTGGCTATCAATTCTGATTTTAGTTACATATTTTGAGATTTCATACATGTGCCCAAGCATAAATATTAAAGAAGAAAAACAAGAGACAGTTCATATAGGCTCTGAAAAGTCAGGGATTTAAATTACTTGTCACAGATGGCAAAGAAGTGTGAAGAGGCTTTATTATTATCTTATCTGGTTATACCTCCTAAAATGAAGTCAGAGAGCCAAGAGAGAAGAGGCAAGAGGATAAAGAGAGTAAGAAAAGAGTACACACAATTCCTTAAAAGGTAGCAGAAAGGCAGTCAGGAAGAGAAAGAAAGAGGCAAGTATTGGTAAGTAAAGAAATCACACACACGCACGCGTGCGCACACACACACATAGTATACGGCTTATGTATTCATATTGTTGCCAGCACATTAGTAAATACCTTTAGCACAGCAGTTATTAAAATTCAGAGATAGTATAAAACTAGATTGATTCTTACTAAAATTTAACAAGATTAGAAATTACATGTAATTTCATTTAGAGAATTAAAGAAAGTTTATTTTCACTTACACAAGATTGATTAATCCAAGTATTCCCATGCCTCTGAAGTCTGTTTTGGGATCATCACCCTGGAAACCAATGTCAGCCCACTGCTTGGAGATTCTAGCCTTCAGTTTTTTCGTGGGCATTAGAAGATTCCAAAGCTGTACAAACATGCTTCCATATTACAAATAATAGTGATGCTCTTAATTTACCAAGACATTTTCCTTCTCATAGCTGATATACTGGTAAGTCGAATGCTTTTAATTAAACAACTTTTGTAGACAAATCATAGGCTCAACAAAGACTACATTTAGAGAACTTTTCAATTAGCCTAAAAAATGTAGCATACTTATTCCAATTTAAAAGACTGATACAAAGAACAGTAGACTTTGAAAAGGTAACAAATACACAGAAATCGAAAACAATGAGATGTCTTTACTTACTAAGTAATACATATATACCAGAATTAGTAAACTGCTTCCTTGAGAAGAACACAGTGCCAGGCACTTGGCCCTTGCCTCAAACACTATATACTTAAGTAGGCTCTATTCTAATGGCGGGTGATTATCCTTAATCAGAAGGAAAATAAGTCTGAGATAGGGAGGGGATCATGGAGAAATAACACTGATAGTATTAAAACCTGTATGATCATTATTTTACAAATTTTCATAGTTTTAAAAGAAAAAGAATATGACTTGGTTGTAAGTAAATATATTCCTTAAGACTGAGGATTTAAGAACAGCTATCAAATATTGGATAGCAACAAACCAATTAGTGCAAAATAAAGTTTAAAAAATGTAATCAGTCATTTTCTAAATTCAACACCACAAGTCATCAGACAAAAGAGACTTACAAAAGTTGATAAGAAAGTTTGTGAAAATTTGCAAAACAGAAATACTTGCATTTTTTTTTTTCCCCATTTCACTACCATTTCAGGCACTGCTGAGTAAAGGACTCCTAATGAAAGGAGTATCCTGTCACCTCAAATGAAATGTGAAGACTTTGCAACCTTACTGTAAGACAGGGTCAGCACTCTGGCCCTGAAGCTAATCCAATCATCACACTGGGTTTTATCTGGTCCCTTCTCTCATTACTCACACATGCACCTGCTCACCTTAGCGTCTCTCCATGAGCTCAGCAAGGGTTTGATTATGCCAAGGACGAGGCCTCAGTGATGTGGTGAGAGACAAGGTAAGACCACTAAAACTCAAAATTCAGCGTGCGTAAATGTCAAATTTCGGGGTTCCAGCCCTGAAGATTCTGATTTCGTAGGCAAAGGTGGAAGCTTGGATTCTGAATATTAAACACCGGTTAACTTTAGTGAAGGTGGCTCTTGGACTGTACTTAAAGAAACACAGATCTCCTTAGCCCCTTACCCTGCTGAGCATGCGTAAGGCTGGGTGATTCACTGCTAGCAACTGGCTCTCCACCTCTGAATGAGTTTCATGATGAATCACCAAGATGAAAATTCCCTTGACTCAAATGCTAGGACTTGGGTCTTACCCCTTCTCTAAAGGGAAGGTATTGTGTAGAGAGGGTCTGAAGTTAAGGGAATAATGATGACGAGGAGGCTATAAAGAGCTCAAGCCTTAGTGAGTGCCAGGCACTACGCTAGCACTTGAAACATAAAAACTCAATCCGCAGCAACAGTCCTTTGAGTAGTTTTATTATCCTCACTGACAAAATCAAGTTTTATTTTTAATTTTAAAATTAGGTGAAGTGTATATTTATCTCCTCCTGAAAACAAGTTCTGTTGTTTTTAAACTTGTCTCTTACTGTTACTTGAATCCTCTCAATGTTTGTTTCTTTCCACAGCACTTTTAGTTTATAACAAACTCCTACCACCAGGTGCCATGTGCTATTTTCCCTAACTATAACCATTTAAAAATATAATTAGAATAGGTGAGGTGGATGGGCAAGCTGATTCAGCTCTATTTCAGAACTGACCTTTCTAAAGCAAATGACTTCATCTCCTCTAGGCCTTAGAACTAACCTCATCCCTACAATAAAGGTACTAGATCGGATGATCTGGAAAGCTTACTCCAGGCCTGATATTCTCAAATTTCAGCATCTCACTGGCCTCATGCATTTTTACTTCAGAAATAAGAAATAGGAAGGTTCTAAGTAAATTTCTTTACTCTCTTAATTTTTAAATCTATTGTGGCAATATTTGGCACATTTCATAAATCCCAAAAGATCTGACATAATAATCTGAAAAGGGACATCCATGTTCATAATTCAAGAGTAAGCTGAAAAAATGCCTAATTTATGTGAGGATTTATATAAAAAGTAGGGGGGGAAAATCTGAAGCTTGTGGACTCATACTTCTCTGTTGAAAAGATCTCCCTTTATAAGTTTATAATTTATTTCAGAATTAAAAGCATTAAAATAAAATTTGAATCTATTTCATTGATGCTTATCAGGAAATTATAAAAATAGTTAACTAAAAATCTTTCACCAATATAATAAAATTCTCTGAGAGGCAAAGAAATCAGATGGCTGTGTAAGCCTCCAGATTCTCCACACAGGCCTTACTAGCTCAAGCCTGATTTATTTTCCAGTGTAACTCCAAATACAGAACACCAAAACTTACCTTGAGAAGCAGCTTTTCATGTTGCAGGTTATCAGAATCATAAGGTTTTTTTCTCACACTTTCTACATCCAAATAGAGCTGTTTATAACCAGATATCTGTAGTAAGCATGCCTTCATACAGATTTTAAAACTGAAAATGATAAAAGTTATTATTTTAAAAACATCATACCTTCTTATCACAATAAAGTAATGCCTTCCATAGCTTGTGGTTCATATGTCTATTTAGAAAGCATTCCCTAGCTTTTGGTTTAATACAATAAGCATCAAGAGCCTCTGTAAACACAAAACATTATACAAAGTATCATGCAAGATGTGATAGAACAGGGCCTACACAGAGGGCAAGACACGTAGGAAAGGCAAACTTCCAAAACTGCA
Organism: Balaenoptera ricei; assembly: GCF_028023285.1. Taxonomy (NCBI): domain Eukaryota; kingdom Metazoa; phylum Chordata; class Mammalia; order Artiodactyla; family Balaenopteridae; genus Balaenoptera; species Balaenoptera ricei. The sequence continues at coordinate 25,363,418 of NC_082643.1, read as the reverse complement.
AACTTTGTAAATCCTTGATTCGTTCACTTCTTTTCATGTTTTCTCTGGGCAATCTCATGTGTTCCCAAATCTTTATTGTGAGACACTACCAGCAGACCTAGTTTTCCAAGGATATAGCAACACACAATGCCATGACAGGTTCTCCCAGTTCTTCCAAACACAACAGCTTATCTTCCCTGAAGAAGCATGCTCTTTCTCAACTCTAAATCCATTAATGGAATCACTAAGCACTAGTTCCCCAAGCTAGAACGCTCCGAGTTCTGACCTTCCTCTCCATCAACAATACATCAAAAGGTCCCTGAGCCCTTATCCTTTCTAGCTCTGAAATGTCCCTCAAAGCCCTCATCATATATATCCATTTACCCTGGTGTATTTATGGCTTCATCGTCTCTTGCCTGAATGACTCAGTTTCCTGACTGTTCTGTCTTTATTCCTTCTACCAGCCTCCCACTTCTTCAAATTTACCCTTCATCTTCCTAAAATACATACCTGATAATGTAGCTTGTTTGCTTAAAAAAAAAAAAGAATCAGAGGACAACATCTAAATCTCTCAGTGTGGCATGCGAGCCTTCTTGCAATATATCTCTGATCTTGCACTCCATTCACTTCTCCAACCTCTGCTCTGCGCCTATTCAACGCTCCGGCTACAAAGGACTCCCTGTCATTCCCAGATACTCAAGGACTCTATGTCTTGTTGGCACCTTCCTCTGCACGGAATGTCCTCCCCTACCCATTCAACAAGGTCCAGCTCAAACGTCACCTCTTTTGTGGAATTATCGTCACACTTCTCTCCTGTACCCTCCCCTGTTTCAGCCCAAATAAATTACTCCTTCCTCAATATTTACAAAGAAAATACCAAACGCAGAAAAGATTGCTAAATATTTACTATCTCAATATACTTGTGCTGGGAACACAGAAATGTAATAAGTCAAGTCCTCTTATGGAACTCAGAATTTATTTGGGGAAGAACAAGAGCGAATCAATGACTACAGTACAATGGGTTAAATGTATGATAGAGGACCTTCCTGGAGGAGGACAGAGGAACTGAATTTTGAAGGACAAGAAGGACACAGGAGTCATTATTTAAGCTTGGGAAAGTAATGGTAAGTTACCTTCGAGAAGGCAGATGATAAACTGGCAATAGTACTGGACTGGGAACCCAGAGATATAGGTTTTAGTCCTGCTTCCATCACTCACCTCTCTGGACCTCACTTCCTCATCTAGTGAAGTGAAAGGGCTGAATTAGATGATCTCCACAAACCCTTCAGCTCTAACGTTTCACAACTGTGTGAGGTCTCCAGCCTCACAGGATGTAAGCATGCGATAAATGAGAACACCGTAAGAACACGTACCTGGCATCCTTCTCAGGGTTAATATTCTTTTCCTTCATTATATCTACTACACATCTGTCCACTTCACTCTGAACAACAAGTGTCGCTTTCTGTAAGACCTATTTGTGTGAAACAAAGCTGAATGAGAAAAATCCCCTATTGCTGAAAAAGAACAGTATGTTTTGAGGTATTTAGTCAACTTCATAACGCGTGTATTAAAAGGCAAAACCAAATGAAACCAAATTTGTTTCAAATTTTCAGTAGGGCTAAAATCATACATACATAAAATAGAAGAGAAGCAGCATGATGTATTAGATGAAGTCTTCCTTAACTGAGAATCAAGAGGTTCTAAGCCAATGAGTTCTTAGCAAATAAGCTCCCACCATAGTATGCTTATGAAGCAAATACTTTTTATAAAATTCTAAAATTACATAATAAAAATATATGTACAAAAATTTTAATGCAGAAGGAAAAAAATTTAAATTTTAAATGCAGAAGAGCAAAAAGAAGAAAAGTCAAATAATCTTGTCAATCCTACCATCAGAGATAGCCACTGGTAACAGATGAGCAGATATCCTTCCAGTCTTTTTTTCTATGCATATAAAACAGATTTCTTAAATAATATGTCTTATAAATGTCCACTGGAGCCTTCCTCTCAAGAAATAAGCAAGTTCAGGCCTTCTTTACCCTTAAAAGGTTTCTTTAACTCTTATCCCTCTTTAAGCCACTATCAAAATTCCATCTGATATTCCTTATACTCCAGACAAAATAATCTAATCATACTTGGAGTTATGCTTCTGCATATCCTGGGCCTTTCTTCTGGAATGACCCTTTTCCCAATCTCTAGACATATCAATTCTTCTCATTTCTAAGCTAGCTCACATACCAGATCTAGGAAGCTTTCCCTGATTCTATTCAAGTGGAAGTAACCTCTCCTCTCTTGGAATCTGCATAATAATGTACCTGTAACCTTACTGTGACTCTTATCACTTTCTATAGTATAGTTATTTTTATATATTAAGTGGAAAATTCTCTGAGGACAGAGACTGTATCTAACTCATTTTTTCATATCCTGTATAGAAGAGATAACAGACATATAATTATCGAACGGAGATATTTGACAGATGAAAACCTTAAGAAAGGCAACTGTTTCAGTAAAAGTCATGTACAGCTATTCCATTACTTTTCTTTAAATTGAGGTTAATTTAAATACAATGAAAGGAATGGATGTTACATATTCAGTTTGACCAGTTTTGACAAATGCACATACCCAAATAATCCACATCCTTATCAAAATATAGAACATTTCCATCACTGCATAAAGTTCCCTCATGCCCCTTCCCAATCAATCCCTCCCGCAACAAGCACCCACTGTTCTGCTTTCTATCACCATAACTTTGTGGTGTGCATATAAATGGAATCATAAAGTATGTACTCTTCTGTGTCTGCCTTCTTTTGCTCAACATAACGTTTCTAGAATTCATCCACATTCTTGCTTTCATCAGTAATTTGTTCCAATTGTTGAGTAGTATTCCATTGTATGAATACACCTCAATTTGCTTACTCATTCTCCGGGTGATGGGTATTTGCATTGCTTCCAATTTTAGACTACTATGAATATTTTTTGTCTTTGTGAAGTGACTATTCGAGGCTCTTGTCCTTTTAAAAATTGTGTTGTCTTTTTATTACTGAGTTCTAAAAGTTCTTTGCAAGATATAAGTCCCTAATCAGATATATGTGCTGCAAATATTTTGTCTTGCCAATTCATTTCTTAAAGGTGTCTCTGATAAGTAGTTTTTATTTTGATGCAGTCTAATTTTTCTATTTTTTATTTAAATGGTAACGCTGTGTCTTCTCTAAAAGACATTTTTGCTTAACCCATGGTAGATGTATATTCTCCTATGCTATCTTTGAGAAGCCTTAAAGTTTTGGTTTAAACATAGGTCTAAAGTCCACATCAAATTAATTTTCACGTGTAGAGGGAGATAGGAGCCTCCCCTCCCCCAATTTGGATATCCAGTTGTTCCAGCACTATTTATTGGTTTTCCAATACTTGCCTGTCCTCACTGAATTGCTTTAGCATCCTTGTTAAAAATTATATATGGTCTATTTCTGTTCTCTCATCTGTTATATTTATCTATTTGCCTAGAAAGTCTTGAAGTCAGTATAATCTTCTAACTTTGTTCTTTTAGAAGATTATTTGGGCTATACTAGTTTCCTTAAAATTCTGTATAAACTTTAAATGAGCTTGCCACTCCCTTCAAAAACAGCTTGCTGGGATTTTGACTGGAATTGCACTGAATCCACAGGTCGCTGTGGGGATCAGCATCTTAAGAAGACTGACTCTCCCAAGTGATGAACACAGCGTATCTTTCCATTTTAAGTTTTCTCAGGAAAAGGAGTTGTAATGCAGACGTCTCGCATAGCTTTCGTTACATTTATCCCTGAGTATTTTACTTTTCTGGATGCTACTGTAAGTGGCACTGTTCTTTTTTTGTTTTCCTAAAGTTTGCTCTTAACATACGGGGACATACTGTGTCCTACGACATTGCTAAATTCATTTATCAATAATGCCGGTAATTTTTATAGATTTCTTAGGATTTTCTATACTCACAAACTATGTCATCTGTTAACAAAGACCGTTTATTTCTTTCTTTTCAATCATTATGTCTTAGATTTCTTTTCCTTCCCTTACTACACTGCCTAGGACCTCTAGCACAATGCCGAATAAAAGGAGAGTAAACATCCTCGCCTTGTTCCCAACTGAGTGTGGAGAGCGTTCAATATTTCAGTGTTGTATACCTATCATGCTAGCTGCAGGGTTTTCATAGATGGCCTTTAATAGGAGGAAGTTCCTTTTACTCCTAGTTAGTTGAGTGTTTTTGACCATGGGTATTGAGTTCTGCCAAAACAGTTTTTCAGTATCTACTCAAATGATCTTATTTTTCTAATTTACTTTGTTAATGCGGTAAGTTACACTCATTGATTTTGAAAATGTAGTCATGACATATTATTTTTTTTATATATTACTGGGATCAATTTGCTAATGAAGAATTTTTGTATCTATATTCAGGAAGGATATTGATTTGTAATTTTCATTTATTACAGTGTCGTTGTCTGGTTTTAATATCAGTATTATACTGGCCTCATAAAATGTGTTTCTTTCTACTCGATTTTCTAGGAGCTTATATAATAGCAGTATTATTTTTCTTCTTAAATGTATGATAAGAGTTCACTAGTGAAGCTAATATTGGAAGATTTTTTTGTGCAAAATGTTTAAATTACAGATTCCATTTATTAGGTATATGGCTATTTCAATTTATTTACTTATTTGTGTTAGTTTTGCTAAACTGTGTTTTTCAAGCACTTTGTCTCTTTCATCTAAGCTATAGACTTCATTGGCATCAAGTTGTCCATAGCACCTCCTTATACTTAAGTGACTACAGGCTGTGGTGATGCCCCCTCTATCATTCCTGATATGGGCAATTTGGATTTTCTCTCTTTCTTGATCAGTGTTGCTAGAGGGCTATTAATATTACTAATTTTTTCAAAGAATCAACTTTTGAGCTTGGTGATATTTCCTATTTTTATCTGTTTACTATTTTGTTAATTTTTTCTTATTTTCATTATATCCTTTCTTTTATTTACTTTGGGTTTAATTTTCTCTCTTCTAGTTTCTTAAGGTATAAGCATAGCTCACTGATTTCAGGCCTTCAAACACTGCTTTGGGTGTACTCCACAAATTCTGATATGTTGTGTTTTCATTACCATTCACTTCAATTCTCTTTTTAAATCTCCCTTGTGAGTACTTCTGTGATCCATGGGTTACTCAGATTCTTAATTTCCAGATATTTGGGGATTTTCTAGATGTTATATTTTTCTTATTTCTTTTATTTAAATTAATTAATTTATTTTTTTGGCTGTGTTGGGTCTTCGTTGCTGCTCATGGGCTTTCTCTAGTTGCAGCGAGCAGGGGCTACTCTTCGTTGTGGTGCATGGGCTTCTCGTTGCAGTGGCTTCTCTTGTTGCATAGCACAGACTCTAGGTGCATGGGATTCAGTAGTTGTGGCATGTGGGCTCCAGTGGTTGTGGCACGTGGGCTCAGTAGTTGTGGCACACAGGCTTAGCTGCTCCGTGGCATGTGAGATCTTCCCAGACCAGGGACCGAACCTGTGTCGCCTGCATTGGTGGGCGGATTCTTAACCACTGCACCACCAAGGAACTCCCCTTATTTCTAACTTAATGCTGTTGGAGACAGAAAACATACTCTGTATGCATTCAGTCCTCTGAAACTTACTGAGACTTAAAAGGCCCAGTATATGATATATCTATATGACTGTTCCATGTGTACTTGGGAATATGTATTTTGCATTTGTTGGGTGTAGCACTCTATAAATGCCAATTAGGTCAAGATGGTTAATCATATTGTTCAAATTGTATAGAGCCTTCTGATTTTTTTTTTCTTGTTGTACTATCATTTATTGAGAGAATGCAGTAAAGTTTCCAGCTACAATTGTGGGTTCATATATTTCTCCATCTAGCTGTGTCTATTTTGGCTTCAAGTATTTGGCAGCTTTGTTAGTAAATGTATACACGTTTAATACTGTTATGTTTTCTTGATAAATTAGCCCTTTTATAATTACCAAAAAAAAAAAGATTTAGTCTCCAGTAACACTCCAGGTTTATATTTTCTAAAAGAAAGCCACAAAAGCTTTTTTATGCTTATTGTTTGCAAGGTATATGCTTTTACTTTCTATTTGTTTGTGACTTTATGTTTAGAGTATGCTTCTTGAAATAACATTCAGTTTGTTGGGTCTTGCTTTTTTATCCATCTGTCAATCTCTGGCTTATTTCTCTAACCTTTTGGTAGGTCTTCGGTTCCTAATCAAAAACAAAATAACAGCTGGATGGAGGAGAAATATAACCCATTACATTTTCTAAGTTCTCATGTATCCCAACATTATCTAAGTTCTCATGGAGCTCATGAAGGTATACTCAATACTGGAATATACAGGACTTAAAGAATTTCTTAAGTCAGCAACTCTAAAACTTTCTCTTTCAACCTAAAACTACGTATATCCAAAGACCCTTTTCCCAATGATGTTTACTTTAGAGCTAAAGAAAAAGTAGCGGTGATAATAAACAACAAGAAAGCAACATATACAAATCACTTACCATATATTTTGTAAGAAAATAATATATGCTTATGCATATGATTTTATTACAAAATAACATTCAATAAACATAAAAGTAATCTAGTCTTTTTTATTACACCTACCTTGATGGTAAGTTACAAATTATATGACTAGCCAAATTATATTTATAGCCAACAAACATCAACAGTGAGTTTCACCATGCAAGCAAATCTGGGGAAATTATATATACATTTGTGTTAGTGTAACCACAGAGTGTGAATGTTTCATTTTTGAACCACAATGCCGATGTGGTTATATACTTAAAGGTTAGGTACTTAAAGTCTAATTTTGGAAAATCAGAGACCAAAAAATATGCAAATGTGCATTACTATACCATCAATGCACAGACAAGTAAACTGATGCTATAAAACTAATTTATCATTCAATAGCTAGAATGTTATCATTACTATTTAAGAGCTAAGACAGCAGCTCTAACCAAACAACAGCCAATCAAAAACACGATTAGACTGACAAAGTGTTCTTTCCCTAAATTTCAAATTTTTCAAATACCCATATATGCATAAGTACAGTGGAGTTCTGCAACATTACCATGCATTGAATAGCAGCCAGACCTCTTAGCAGAATACTGAACTAGACTCAAGTTCTAAAAAGGTTTTCATTTTCATTTATAAATCCCAAAGTTTTAGTAATCCTTAATATATAATTGATAACTGGTTGGTCCTAATCTAAAATACAAGCAAATGAGACTCAATTTTTAAGGAGGAAAGAAAGAATTTCCACTACAGAACAGTTCACAACCCAATAGGACCACACTATCACTGCTTTAGGGAACTGGCCTTAATAGATTAAAATCACTTTTATTCACAGCAATAATTGGTAATGTTAAGTATTTAAATAACTAAGAGGTTTTCATGCATATTTTAAACTTCTAAAAATTTTGTAGTGTATGTTGTTTTAATCCCATCATCACTAACATAATATTAGTGATACCTATCAGGTACGGGGTATTCTCTTAGGCTGCTTTCATAATAATAATATTTCTAATCCTGAAACAACCATGTGGATAGTAATACCTCCTTTTACAATGAGAAAATGAGTAACTTGCACAAACAACTAGGAAGTGATACAATCAGAATCTGAACTCAGATTTTTTTCATAGGAATATAAAAGTAGAGCGGGTTAATAGAAATATCACAAAATCAGAATTCAATTTTACTCTACAAAGTAAATGAAATATACAAATGAGACACAATACACACCATAAATTGTATATTTAAACTGATGAGACTTCCTCCATTAGCTTATTGACAAGTTTACCTTAGATTTAAAACCGCAAGAAAGCAAAGCTCCTGTGATTTAATTCAGTAAGTATTTAACTACCCATTTGTTGACTATTCCTTTTTAGTATGCCCTCCAAAACACAATTAGCAATTTATATTGTTAAATAATAAAATTATAAGAATACAATTTTAATGTTTACTTTTCAAGTGAACTTTGCCAGTAAATGAGATAAAAGAATGAACATTTTATTTTCTTTAACTTGTAACCACTACCTTAAAGCCTCCAAACACTTCAGCCCACATTTACCTCTTCCGTCTCTAAATGCCTGTTTTTAATTACATTAGATTTCAGTCTTTTTTTTTTTTTTTATATCCCAAAGACCCTGGTGGAATGTTGAACATATGGCAATCATTCAAATCTTCACTCAAGGATTTGACCAAGGCACTAGAGTTCTTAAAAAGTATCATCTTGTGTGCAGTCCCACTTAAGTCTGGGGTAATTTTACCACATATAAAATCCCATTAGTAAATTTTACGACCAAAAATGTCATTACAATCCATTTTGGTAATGATGGTTACACAGATAGATGTGAAAGTGAGTTACCAGTTCCAGAACCCCTCCAGAGGTTCATCTACAATTTATGATATTGCTACTTTGTGAAATTGCATCCTAAGTTTCAATTAATGGAACTATACAGGTGGATAGGTATAAACAAATTTTTAGAACAAGCAACTTGTTAACTTTCTAGATCCCTACAGTCTCATTAAAAAAAAAAAGAAAATTAATCACTTTATAGTATTCTAAACAAAGGAGTAGGACTCTAGACTCTTCTCCCCTCCCCGGTATTCATTCACGTATATGAGTTATTCCCATATTGACCACTCATAAATAAAAGACTAACTAAATCAGTAAAGCACCTATTTTATAGGTCACTCTCCAAAACTTAACAGATATGCTTGCAATATTCAGCAGTGCCCATTTTCTTTCCAGCATGAATCAGTAACTCATATCAATATCACTAGACAGTAGCAAATCAACAATTTTTGACCCTATATTCTCGATCCACATTGTACATCATGACCAAATACAAACATATATACGGATATCTAAAACAGATATAGATGCACACACAGATAACTAGAAGTAAATTTTCATGAAACCATATTTAACCTTACTACGACCACTGTTTTCTAATTATTTTCTATTCCATTCCTTTTGTTGTTGTTGTTGTTTAATGTTGGCTGTGATCTACCACGGGATTTCAAACAATGGTCTACATGTTCCATACTCTAACTTTGCCACACCAAATAATCTATATATAGAGAAAAAAAATTGCGAAACACTATAGGGAAGCATATGTAGACTATATTATTGGTCCCTGTTTTTCACTCCTGTGTAATTGAATTATATACCCACATGCCTAACATGGCCTCATGGTGGGCATAATGTATTTTTCCACCCCTTGACTTGGGCTTGGCCATGTAACTTACTTTAAGGATATTAATGCACATGACGCAAGAAAACTTAAAATACGTCTCTGTGACAGGACGTTCAACGATCAACTGTGAGAAGAATATTTCCCAGGTACCTTTTCAACCTAGGTCCCACAATGAGACAACTGCAACAGACCTGAACTTGGCACCAGCTTGAAGAAGAGCCTTTCCAGTTGGCCCACAGACACATGAGCAAGAAATAAATAATGCATTTACTTATAATGCATTTATATAATAAACCTATGCCTTGAGATTTTATAAGTTTGTTACACAGCAGCAGCTGACTAATAAACAGTATGAGGTATGACTTATTTTGGATCAAAATGTACATGACCCAGATTTTCTATAACTATCCAAACCTATCCTAAGGGCACAGTCTATGAGAAAGTTTTCCCCCTAAGACCCTGCTTTCCCAAAAGTTATCAAGTTCTGAGGTAAAATAAACAAGCAAAACCTCAGAACAGAAAAAATTGTTCAAATACCTTCTTTGTGCACGAGTAGTGCACACAAACATACACACACACAGAGAAAAAAGGTTTTAAAAAATAGAATATTTCTTCTAAGGTGGGAAAATTTCACTCAATACTCTTTACAGCAAAGACTCTTCTAGTAGGACATTAAAAATAATTCACTCTAAAATTGAGGCATTATTTTAAAGAAAAAGTATCTCCAAGTTAAGTTGTCTAGAATTATCACCTTGATATGATCCTACCTTATTCTTGGAGTATGTCAAGGAATTTTCTAAAATGAAAAAAAAAAAAAAGAATATTATTACTTAAATGCTGTTTGTGAATTACTCCGCACACAAATAGTATAAATATCAAGCCAGTAATAAATTACTTTAATAGTTCCAGAAGATATAATTTCTACATGAATAACATAGCAAACATTTAAAAATTTTATCCTTACAGTATGATTCCAAAATTCTCACCCCAACACACATACCAGAGCCAAAGAGGTTAAGACCAACCTAATTTCCCCAGAATCATCTGTTTCTGTGCGGACCCCCAAGTGTCTACTAACTGCTGCAAATTCATCCACGGCTGCCTCAGAATAGCTTGGGTTCCAGAAACTCATCTTAAGAATACAGTGAGACTCATCTTAAGAATACAGTGCGAGTGCTCTAAACTACCTTTTCATGTGTTAGCCTTATGAAGTAAGCGTTTAGATTTGAAGAGCTAGCAAACAAAACATACAACAAAGGGGCAAAAAGGAAGACTTTAGATTATCTGGACAACCATTCTCTAACCAGACGAAAAGCAAAACAGCTTTTTCGTTCTTGCTTTCTGCTTCAAGAATCACAAGAACGTTTTTTACTGGTCTATTTACAAATTTTTCTGGCAAATAGTAAACAGTCTCCTTTTCTCAGCAATTTGAAAACTTCAAGAAAAATGTTCTTGCTGCAAAATAAAGTCTTAAAATGTTCTTCCCCCATAATATAAAAAAACCAATCAATACTACTAAGAGTTCTTATCAAGAGGTACTTTGCTCTTCTCAGAGCAGTCAAAAGGGCAAATCAAAAGAGCAGGCAATAATTTAAGTCAGCTACAAAGTTGTGAAAAATCTAGGGAGGTAATTAAACTTCCATCATCTAGCTGCCCTGAGGCTCACTCTCTCCTTACTCTGCCATTCTTCCCCTGTGGTCTTGGCTAACAACACCCACTCCTCAAATCTTACAGGGGTGGATTTCTTGGTTGAAGCACACTTGTTCAACACAAAAGACGTTGTGGTTAAGTCATGATTTTCCATCTGACACAGTGAACATGAACTGCAGCCCATCCCTGGTCTGCCTCACTCTGGCCAAAGAGAAATGACCTCGATCGTATTTCTCACTCATCTGCGTTCTAATTTAAAGCCATATTTTCAAGTAAGTATTGAAAGCTGATCAATTTTAGAAGGTACTAGAGCAGCACTGTTCAACAGAAATATAATGCAAGCCCAAATGCGAACCACATATGTACCTTAACATTTTCTAGTAGCCATATTAGAGTAAAAGAAACAGATAAAAGTAATGTTAATATATTTTAACCCAATAGATCCAAAATATTATTTCAACATACAATGAATATAAACAATTATTAATGAGATACCTTTACATTCATATAAAGCCTTTGAAATCCAGAGTATATTTTCTAGTTCTGCACATTCAATTCAGACTAATCATATTTCAAGTGTTCAATAGCCACATGTGGCTATTGGCTACAGTATGGGACAGTGCAGATTTTTAATCTAATAATCTTTCCTAGGGATCACTAGATACCTGTTACTATTCTTTCATGAACTGCATAAGAGATTAAAAGATTGAAGGATGCTGAATATAAAAATGGATCTCCTTCACTGAAGTGAAAATTTCAAAGGGCTTATAGAATAGAGATTTTTCTCTAGAAAGTAGGCTGCAACCATAATCTAAGATAAAACTGATGAATTTCAGGAGCCAGAGAAGGTAATTCTTTGCACAGATGCAGAATTAAATAATAGTTTCTTTTTCTATAGAATCAGTTTTAGCGCTGGAAGGATTCAAAGTGAGATTTCAAAGATCATGAAACTGAGATTAAGTGACTTGATCGTGATACGCAAGCGCTATTGTCACTATCGGTACTGAGAAAAATATTCATGCAGAGTTAAATTTTTATTCGTTTTTAATTACCCTTTTTCGAAAAACATTACCTATCCTGTGTGTCCTTTGTGCACCTACATAGGTATCAAAAATTCGCTGCAATTCACATTTTCCAGTCATCTGTCGTAAGAGCCATTTCATCCAAAATCGAAAGAAGTGCCCATAGAAGAACTCCCACAAAGAAATAAACATTTTTTCCTGGAGAAGGAAATATATGACAGGTTTAACGGCCTTAAATTGGATTTAGAAAAAGAGAAAAAATTAGTTTATCCAACTCATCAAATCCCAAATTATATTCATAGATATAATGTTGTTCCATTGTGTCTATTTTGTAGTAGTGTTTAGGCATCTAAGAAAACAATGCCAGGTGTAATATATACCACTTAGATTAACTAAATGATGCTGGCCAACTGGTTAATTTATCATTTTAAACAATTAACTGTAAAAATCAAACTACTTACTTAGATTCAAGCTCTCAGTTCACTATTTAATTTCTTATTCTTTGAGAACAGGGCTCAACAGTTCAAGAACAAAAGGACCCCACCTAAAGCAACAATTAAATCAAATATACCATATATCAGAATTGTTTGTATAAGGAATGTCTTCTTAACCCCTGTGGATAATCTCAGTTACAGCTGTCCCCCAGTCAGGTGAAGGCAGCAAATAAAAACACTACATATGGCTTACAAATGAAGTACACAAACTGAACACGGAGTAGATCACACCCTGGCTAATTGTTGATTTTCCATTCAACAGGTGAAGGGCAGAAATACTAAGAAGAGTAATAGACTACACCCTCGATAAAACTGAATCTTTATGCCATAAGAAAAATCTTCGGCTCCTAAATGAAGCGGGGTCGGGGAAATGAAAGTCAGGAGGAGTTACTTAAAAACAAAAATGCTCATCTCTTTCCTGCCTTAAACATTCCCACAGATAGATCATCTCCCGAGGGACTGTCAAATTCGAGATCCCCGCAGGTCAGTGCAGAATCAGTGCACAGAGACGGGCTGAACTGTGATTTTAAAATGAATCCATCTGGTCCGCGCTCATCAGGACAAAAGAAGCCGAACTGCCAAGCGGAGGGACCGCCAGCCTCACGGCGCCTGAGCTTCCCAGCCCTCGGGGAGCCGCTGCGCCGCCGAGCCCCCCTCCCGGAGCCTGGCTGAGCCCAGCTCGCGCCCTGCCCGCGAGTGGGAGGGAACCGCTCGCACAAAGCCCCGCCGGCCCGGCAGCCCCGCGGGACTTTCCGTAGGACACCGCGGGGCTCGCGCGCCTTCAGCGCAGCCGCACCCCAGCTGCACCAGGCGAGAGGAAAAGAAACAGCAGCCACCTCACGGGAACGGGAAGAACTAGGAGGAGCTGGAGCTGCCTCGGTTTCCCCGACTGCAAACTGCCGGCAACGGAAACGACGCTACTCGCGGTACGCTCCCTGCAAACACCGCGACCCGGAAGTCAGAGAGCGAAGCGGCGGGAACGCCTTCCCCGGCACACTGCCCGGCCCCGCCCCGCCGCCTTCTCCGATTGGCCCGAGCTCCACCAATCGCTATCTCTGAAAGGATGTCAAGCTGGGCTGCCCCGCCGCGCGTGCTCGTATTCTAGGGACGCCCGACGGTTTCCCTGGCAACCACTACCTTGAGGCACGCCCCGCGCCAAAGATCGGTCTTTGGCGGAGCGGCTCCGTAGATTTTTCTCGCCTTAAATTTCAGGTCTTTTGCGCAAGCTGAAACGGTGTACTACTCCTAGATTCTAAGCACGGGAGAAGCGATGTGCTTTGTGTAACTATCATACCGCCAAGGTTACAAAAGCGCTTTCACCTGCATTTAATCTTAATTCTGTGAAGTAATTAGTAACAGTCCCTCTTTATGGATGAGGAAACAGAATTTACGTTGAATGACTTGCCCATGGCTACTACGTGGCAGATACGGAGAGCCCTGTACGTTGAGTAGAGAAGTTTAGACTTTGTCCTGTAATGATAAACATCTAATAGTACATGGAACATTTATTCCTTAGCTGGTTTTTTTCTTGAAAAAGTAACTTATGCACATGATTTTTAAAAAAAATCCAACCTCAAACAGTACATTCATTAATTCAAGTATCTGTTGATTGGCCGTTGATGCACCAGGCAGTGTTCTAAGAGGGAGTCATACATTAAATAAATGCAAATATTTAGTATGTCAAGTGGTACTAAAGGGGTATTAGGGAAGGGAGGGAGAGTTTCTACATACAGTGTAGACAGGGGAGTCTCCGTGTTAAGGTGACATTTGACCAGTGTTCGAAATGAAGTAAGGGAGTGAGAGTATCTGGAGGAAGAGTATTCCAGACACTAGAAAGGCAAGTGCAAAGACATACTTCATAAGGTGGAGGAATAGCAAGAAGGGCAGTATGCCTGGAGGAGAAAGAACAAGGGGAGAGTAAAATACAAGTACAAAGGACAATTTACACTAAAAAATAACTTCCACTCACTCATGCACAACTCCTGATCCCTCAGCCCCGTTTCTCGAAAGCAACTAGTGTTAGTTGCTTGTTTGTACCTTCAGGGACATTCTATGCAAATATATATATATACCCCCTCCATCCCCTTGTTAGCACAAACTGAAGAAGCAGTACACACTTTTCCACACCTCAACCAACATTTTTTTAAAAGGTGCTAATTGTAAAACGCTAGACATGTGAAGGGTGCATAAGCCATCATCCCTGCCCCACAGAAGCAACTAACTTGGTAATGAAATCTGGACATATACTATAATAATAAAACAGACTCGTATCTTGAAAGGAACTTAAAGATCATCTCAATGAATATTTTTTGTTGTACATAAAAAGATTCAGAAAGGCAAATTACACAGCCAAATTGGCAAATTAAGAACTAGAAACAAACCTATATTTCAGGTGTCTATTATTACACAAAACCTTCATAGAATAGAAAGTGAGATAATTCTGTAGTACAATTATAAAATCCTTTTACCTTTTCAATGTGCTACACTGAGAGCTGGGGGTGGTGGTGCAGAGAGGAACCCTTCTGCTGGTCTCCATGCTGCCTGTTGGCCCACTTCTATCCATGTTTTTCTCCAAGAGAGGAGAATGCTCACCTGTTTGGTCAGAACCTGAGAAGTTGGTTGAACTGCATTTTCTGGAAGCAGGATCACTGTCTATTAAAATGCCATGTGCATATGATTTCCTCTCCTCTCTTCCACGAATTCATTTGCATATAACTAGCAGATACAATAAACCAGTCCTGTGCCTCAGGGAAGACTGGCCTTCTATCTTTCTCATTTTATTGGCTTTCTTCTTTGTGGCTGGCTGAATGGTGGTTAGATCCTAAGATTAGAATTCTGGCTTCAAGGAGAAAGTGGGACCTACTTAGGTCTCTGAACTAAATTGTGTGTTTCTACCAGGCCTTATCAGTTACACCTACATGGAAGAAAGAGGCTATGGTGTAATGGAGTTTGGTTATATTTTTATGTAGTACTGAGGAATCTCTGCTTTTCTTGGATTCTCAGACTAAACAACAAAGGCTCTGTTGATTTTAGAAACTGCTTAATGGAAAGAGTTGTTTGGTATGACTGTTAATCAACAATTTGTTACAGTGTTTGGGGTTTGATCCATGGAGGACCCAAGTAAAATATCAAGCCCTCTTTTGGAGTGTGTGAAGTCTGGAATGCAGCGAGTTTATACTGAGAAGGAAAACTGTATACTCCTTTCACTAACAGTGAAATGGATTACTTCTGCGGAAGCATTAAAAATGTTATGGGCAGTGGCAACCCTGACTGGTTTTATGATGATTTGTGTTGCACTTTCCTGAAACTAAGTTAGACACTGTGCTTAGGGGGAACCCCTCGTGTATGGATTCCCCATATAATTTTTTTTAATGGAAGGACAAGGAAATACACAGAATGCCAAGGCAAATTTGTTCTCACAGCTACTAGTAACGGGGTTTACCAATGAAAAGAAAATTTAAGCTATGCAAAATTAAGCTAATGGGCTGGTGGGAAGATATTAACCAGAACAAAGGAAATAACCATTGAATCAGGTAGAACTATTTATATGATTGTTTTTAAAAAACAAAGGGTGAGGGGGAGTAAAGAAGCAAGAATTTTGACAGATTCCCTACAGAGGGTTTGGTGGCACATAAACAATAGTTGGGAGCAGGGAAAACTATTCAGGCTCCTGTGTCGGCCTCACCTAAGTTAATCTATCAGATCTGTTCCAATTATCCCAGCCTGGATGAGTTTAGGGCTAAGGATGCTGAAATAGGGAAATAAGGTGGATTTAGCACAGGGGAGTTATTTAAATTCATCATTAGGGTTGTGGTAGAAAAGGACAACTAACTTGAGGGTCAAGAAGTCGTCAACTGACCCGTTAGGAGGTCCAAGATTGTATGATATAGTTTATGTTGAGCGGCAGAGGACAGTGGAAAACCTCTGGGGGATTATCTAACGATGATGCAAAATGTACCATAATATCATCAGGGGAATGGAAGGGCAATATTAAGGTATGAAAATTGAAGTTTGGAGCAAATGAAAATGTTATGGTAGGCAGCACCAGAATCATGAAGAAGCTGAAGCTGGAGAAATAAGAAAGTAGGAATTACCCAGTGCCTCCTTTTATCTGAATCTGTAATTACAGTGGAAGTGATGAAGTTCCTTGTCACTACCAGCTTAAAGCCAAATGTCTTTTAAGAGACAGAGAAGTCTGCCCTTTATGGATTTTTAATTAGACACGCAAAATGGGAGCCCTGAAAATTGCTCAGACCTTCCTTTGGAGTAAATATCAGGCAGTGTCAGATTGGGGAAGGACACAGGAAATCTCACCTCTCATTAGGAAACAATGGGAGCAGAATCTCCACTAATGCTTTCTGTTAATCCTCTGTGGCCCAGGAGAAAAGACCCATGGGAATAACTGTTAGCCATCATGATTTGAACAAGGTAGTTACCATGACTTAAATTAGTGTCTGTTCTGCCAAGCACTGTAGAAACTGCCTAAGACGTTCAACAAGCTAAACAAGCTGCTTTTGTGATAGATTCACCTATGCTACGTTTTTCTTCTTTATTTTAAATTTACTTAACTATAGTTGATTTACAATATGGTGTTAGTTTCAGGTGTACAGCTTCAGAGTCTTTTCCATTATAGGTTATTATTCAATATGGTTCCATGGGCTATACAGTAAATCCGTCTTGTTTATCTATTTTATATATAGTGGTATGTATCTATTAATCCCAGACTCCTAATTTATTCCCCCTCCCCTTTCCCCTTTGGTAACCATAAATTTGTCTTCTATGTCTGTGAGTCTGTTTCTGTTTTGCAACTAAGTTGATTTGTATTTTTTGTTTTAGATTCCACATATAAGTGATATCATATGATATTTGTCTTTCTCTGTCTGATTTACTTCACTTAGTGTGATCATCTCTAGGTCCATCCATGTTGCTGCAGATGGCATTAGTTCATTCTTTTTTATGGCTGAGTCATATTCCATTGTCTATATGTGCCACATCTTCTTTATCCATTCATCTGTTGTTGGAAATTAGGTTACTTCCATGTGTTGGCTATTGTAAGTAGTGCTGCTATGAACATTGGGGTGCATGTAACTTTTTTTTTCCGACTTTTCTGGATATATGTCCAGGAGTGGAATTGCTGGATCATATGGTAGTTCTATTTTTAGTTTTTTAAGGAACTTCCAGACTGTTTTGCATAGTGGCTGCACCAATTAACATTTCCACCAACAGTGTGGGAGGGTTCCCTTTTCAGCTATGCTATCTTCTTGATCTCACTCTCAGAGTGAGATTGGTTTGCTTGTGCATGAGAAGGAATGTGTAATATATTTATGGTCCTTCTCCAAGGACGTCTGACCTCTCCAGCTCACTGCTACAATTTGGTGAGACTGGACTTAGACATGATCACCATCAAAATTAATTCATTATACTGATTACATTATGATCATTCCCCACCTTGGAAGGAGAAACTCAGGAGATTTGAGAGCTGTCATGGCACGTATGACTAGCTGAATCAATCTAGTTAAGATTTAAAGCTTATTTTTTAGATTTCCTTCCCATTTAGGTCACCACAGAGCACTGAGTAGAGTTCCCTGTGCTATACAGTAGGTTTCCATTAGTTACCTATTTTATACATAGTAGTGTATATATGAAGGGATATCTGTATACGTATAACTGATTCACTATGCTGTACAGCACGAACTAACACAACATTGTAAAGCAATTATACTCCAATAAAAATTAATAAAAAAATAGGACACACACACATTGGTAAGCAAAACAATGCTTGGAAAATAAAGAAGATGGTAGATTAAATAAAAAAGATTTAGAGCTTAGTGAAATCAGTGAAATTTCTAAAAATAACTTTGGGCCACCAGAGGTGTTTTATAAATGGTAAACAATAAATTACTCTCCCTCCAGGACTCTGTCAATAAAAAGGAGACACAACACCTTACAGGAATATTTGTCAAGCTATGAAAAATATGTAATGGGTAGTGGCCCAAGGACGCTGCTGAGACCCTACGATTCTCACACATTCATACATAATTTTACAAGTTTCTGACACCACAATACATGCAAATTGGAGGCTTTGAATGAAATATAACACTGCCACCTCGTGGCGACCACTGGGATTTTGGGACTCAAAAAGTTCCTGATGAGAGGCGGAGTCAAGATGGCTGTGTGGAAACACACGGAGTTAGCATCTCCCCACAACTAGGGCGCCTGATGGCCGCTGGTGGGAGACTCTGAAGCCCAAGGAGAGGGGAGGAACCCCAAAGTGAACCGGCGGCTTGCGGGACCTTGGTTCATGAACCCCGGGTCGGGCCGAAGATCCTGCGGTGAGAGCTCTGAGTCCAAACCACTGGATTAACAGAGAACCTCAGACCCCAGGGAATATTCATTGGAGTGAGGTCTCACAGAGTTCCTCATCTCAGCACCAAAATCCAGCTCTACCCAATAGCCTACAAACCCCAGTGTTGGAAGCCTCAGGCCAAACAACTGGTAAGACAGGAACACAATCCCACTCATTAAAAGAAAAAAAAAATGAGACGGCAAAAAAATATGTCACAGATGAAGGAGAAAGGTAAAAACCTACAAGACCAAATAAATGAAGAGGAAATAGGCAATCTACCTGAAAAAGAATTCAGAGTAACAATAGTAAAGATGATCCAGAATCTCGGAAATAAAGTGGAGGCATGGATTGAGAAAATACAAGAAATGTTTAACAAAGATCTAGAAGAACAAAAGAAGAAACAGATGAACAACACAATAAATGAAATAAAAAATACACTAGAAGGAATCAATAGCAGAATAACTGAGGCAGAAGAACAAATAAGTGAGCTGGAAGACAAAATGGTGGAAATAACTGCGGAGGAGCAGAATAAAGTGAAAAGAATTGAAGACAATCTCAGAGACCACTGGGACAACACTAAATGCACCAACATTCGAATTACAGGGGTCCCAGAAGAAGAAGACAAAAAGAAAGGGTCTGAGAAAATATTTGAAGAGATTATAGTTGAAAACTTCCCTAAAATGGGAATGGAAATAGTCACCCAAGTCCAGGAAGCACAGAGAGTCCCATACAGGATAAACCCTAGGAAAAATACAGCAAGACACATATTAATCAAACTAACAAAAATTAAATTCAAAGAAAAAATATTAAAATCAGGAAGGGAAAAACAAAAAATAACATACAAAGGATTACCCATAAGGTTATCAGCTGATTTTGTAGCGGAAACTCTGCAGGCCAGAAGGGAGTGGCAGGATATACTTAAAGTGATGAAAGAGATAAACCTACAACCAAGATTACTCTACCCAGCAAGGATCTCATTCAATGGAGAAGTCAAAAGCTTTTCAGACAAGCAAAAGCTAAGAGAATTCAGCACCGCCAAACCAGCTTTACAACAAATGCTAAAGAAACTTCTCTAAGTGGGAAACACAAGAGAAGAAAAAGACCCACAAAACAAACCCAAAACAATTAAGAAAATGGTAATAGGAACATACATATCAATAATAACCTTGAACGTAAATGGATTAAATGCCCCAACCAAAACACACAGACTGGCTGAATAGACAAAGAAACAAGACCCATATATATGCTGTCTACAAGAGACCCACTTCAGGCCTAGGGACACATACAGACTGAAAGTGAGGGGATGGAAAAAGATATTCCATGCAAATGGAAATCAAAAGAAAGCTGGAGTAGCAATACTCATATCAGATAAAATAGACTTTAAAATAAAGAATGTTACAAGAGACAAGGAAGGACACTACATAATGATCAACGGATCAATCCAAGAAGAAGATGTAACAATT
This sequence comes from Balaenoptera ricei, assembly GCF_028023285.1. Lineage (NCBI taxonomy): Eukaryota > Metazoa > Chordata > Mammalia > Artiodactyla > Balaenopteridae > Balaenoptera > Balaenoptera ricei. The sequence goes on along the minus strand of NC_082643.1, from coordinate 25,343,237 downwards.
ATAAACATATGCATCCAACATAGGAGCACCTCAGTACACAAGGCAACTGCTAACAGCTATAAAAGAGGAAATCGACAGTAACACAATCATAGTGGGGGACTTTAACACCTCACTTACACCAATGGACAGATCATCCAAACAGAAAATTAATAAGGAAACACAAGCTTTAAATGACACAATAGACCAGATAGATTTAATTGATATTTATAGGACATTCCATCCAAAACCAGCAGATTACACTTTCTTCTCAAGTGCACACAGAACATTCTCCAGGATAGATCACATCTTGTGTCACAAATCAAGCCTCAGTAAATTTAAGAAAATTGAAATCATATCAAGCATCTTTTCTGACCACAGTGCTATGAGATTAGAAATCAATTACAGGGAAAAAAACATAAAAAACACAAACACATGGAGGCTAGACAATACGTTACTAAATAACCAAAAGATCACTAAGGAAATCAAAGAGGAAATAAAAAAATACCTAGAGACAAATGACAATGAAAATACGACTATCCAAAACCTATGGGATGCAGCAAAAGCAGTTCTAAGAGAGAAGTTTATAGCTATACAAGCCTACCTCAAGAAACAACAAACATGTCAAATAAACAATCTAACCTTACACCTAAAGGAACTAGAGAAAGAAGAATAAACAAAACCTAAAGTTAGTAGAAGGAAAGACATCATAAAGATCAGAGCAGAAATAAACAGAAACAAAGAAAACAATAGCAAAGATCAATAAAACTAAAAGCTGGTTCTTTGAGAAGATAAACAAAATTGATAAACCATTAGCCAGACTCATCAAGAGGGAGAGGACTCAAATCAATAAAATTAGAAATGAAAAAGGAGAAGTTACAACAGACACTGCAGAAATACAAAGCATCCTAAGAGACTACTACAAGCAACTCTATGCCAATAAAATGGACAACCTGGAAGAAATGGACAAATTCTTAGAAAGGTATAACTGAGACCGAACCAGGAAGAAATAGAAAGTATGAACAGACCAATCACAAGTAATGAAATTGAAACTGTGATTAAAAATCTTCCAACAAACAAAAGTCCAGGACCAGATGGCTTCACAGGTGAATTCTATCAAACATTTAGAGAAGAGCTAACACCCATCCTTCTCAAACTCTTCCAAAAAATTGCAGAGGAAGGAACACTCCCAAACTCATTCTATGAGGCCACCATCACCCTGATACCAAAACCAGACAAAGATACTACAAAAAAAGAAAATTACAGACCAATATCACTCATGAATATAGGGGGAAAAATCCTCAACAAAATACTAGCAAACAGAATCCAACACCACATTAAATGGATCATACACTATGATCAAGTTGGATTTACTCCAGGGATGCAAGGATTCTTCAATATATGCAAATCAATCAATGTGATACACCATATTAACAAACTGAAGAATAAAAACCATATGATCATCTCAATAGATGCAGAAAAAGCTTTTGACAAAATTCAACACCCATTTATGATAAAAACTCTCCAGAAACTGGGCCATATATGACATAATAATAAAGTCCATATACAGCAAACCCACAGCAAACATCATTCTCAATGGTGAAAAACTGAAAGCATTTCCTCTAAGATCAAGAACAAGACAAGGATGTCCACTCTCACCACTATTATTCAACATAGTTTTGGAAGTCCTAGCCATGGCAATCAGAGAAGAAAAAGAAATAAAAGGAATCCAAATTGGAAAAGAAGAAGTAAAACTGTCACTGTTTGCAGATGACATGATACTATACATAGAGAATCCTAAAGATGCCACCAGAAAACTACTAGAGCTAATCAATGAATTTGGTAAAGTTGCTGGATACAAAATTAATGCATAGAAATCTCTTGCATTCCTATATACTAATGACGAAAAATCTGAAAGTGAAATTAAGAAAACACTCCCATTTACCATTGCAACAAAAAGAATAAAATATCTAGGAATAAACCTACCTAAGGAGACAAAAGACCTGTATGCAGAAAGCTATAAGACACTGAGGAAAGAAATTAAAGATGATACAAACAGATGGAGAGATATACCATGTTCTTGGATTGGAAGAATCAATACTGTGAAAATGACTATACTACCCAAAGCAATCTACAGATTCAATGCAATCCCTATCAAATTAACAATGGCATTTTTTACAGAACTAGAACAAAAAAATCTTAAAATTTGTATGGAGACACAAAAGACCCCAAATAGACAAAGCAGTCTTGAAGGAAAAAAATGGAGCTGGAGGAATCAGACTCCCTGACTTCAGACTATACTGCAAAGCTACAGTAATCAAGACAATATGGTACTGGCACAAAAACAGAAATATAGATCAATGGAACAGGATAGAAAGTCCAGAGATAAACCCAGGCACCTATGGTCAGCTAATCTATGACAAAGGAGGCAAGGATATACAATGGAGAAAAGACAGTCTCTTCAATAAGTGGTGCTGGGAAAACTGGACAGCTACATGTAAAAGAATGAAATTAGAACACTCCTTAACACCATTCACAAAAATAAACTCAAAATGGATTCGAGACCTAAATGTAAGACTGGACACTATAAAACTGTTAGAGGAAAACATAGGAAGAACACTCTTTGACATAAATCACAGCAAGATCTTTTTTGATCCACCTCCTAGAGTAATGGAAATAAAAACAAAAATAAACAAATGGGACCTAATGAAACTTCAAAGCTTTTGCACAGCAAAGGAAACTACAAACAAGACAAAAAGACCAACCCTCCGAATGGGAGAAAATATTTGCAGACGAATCAACGGACAAAGGATTAATATCCAAAATATATAAACAGCTCATGCAGCTCAATATTAAAAAAACAAACAAGCCAATCCAAAAATGGGCAGAAGACCTAAATAGACATTTCTCCAAAGAAGACATACAGATGGCCAAGAAGCACATGAAAAGCTGCTCAACATCACTAATTATTAGAGAAATGCAAATGAAAACTACAATGAGGTATCACTTCACACCAGTTAGAATGGGCATCATCAGAAAATCTACAAACAACAAATGCTGGAGAGGGTGTGGAGAAAAGGGAACCCTCTTGCACTGTTGGTGGGAACGTAAATTGATACAGCCACTATGGAGAACAGTATGGAGGTTCCTTAAAAAAGTAAAAATAGAACTACCATATGACTCAGCAATCCCACTACTGGGCATATACCCAGAGAAAGCCATAATTCAAAAAGACACACGCACCCCAATGTTCATTGCAGCACTATTTACAATAGCCAGGACATGGAAGCAACCTAAATGCCCATCGACAGACGAATGGATAAAGAAGATGTGGTACATATATATACAATGGAATATTACTCAGCCATAAAAAGGAAAGAAATTGGGTCATTTGTAGAGACGTGGATGGACCTAGAGACTGTCATGCAGAGTGAAGTAAGTCAGAAAGAGAGAAACAAACATCATATATTAACCCATATATGTGGAACCTAGAAAAATGGTACAGATGAATAGGTTTGCAGAGCAGAAATAGAGACACAGATGTAGAGAACAAACGTATGGACACCAAGGGGGGAAAGTGGCGGGGGGGTGGGGGTGTGCTGAATTGGGAGATTGGGATTGACATGTATACAATGATGTGTATAAAATAGATAACTAATAAGAACCTGCTGTATAAAAAAATAAATAAAATTAAATTTAAAAAAAAGATGGCATTCGGGAAAATCTCCTGGGAACAGGGATCCAAGCATATAAGCCAGTGAACTGTGTAGGATTACTATTCACAGCCCCTAGAGGATTGAGTTTGACATTTATTCTCTCTTGGGCTAAAGCCCAAACACTGTCAAAGGCTATTTGGTTCCCTATCATATATCTTTTTGGACCAAAGAATACACTCTACATTCCAGTGTGCAAAAATGGCCCCTCACATCCTAACATAATATGGATATATCATATTCCTCACCATCTATAAAGTAGTTGTTAAATTGACACCAGAACTGGTAATTGAAACATTACTGAAAATACAGTGTAAAGATGTGGAGGGCTGGCTGGATCAGTTAGGTGAATGGTTGCTTTGTCCAAATAGGAGGAAGCGTAAAGGGGAAACAGTTAAAAAGGGTTTTGGGTGCTGGAGATGTGTACGGTTCTGGCCATCAATTCCACCAAGCAATTCTCAGACACAGCTGGATGACCTCTAATTCAACTCAGTTCTGACACTGTCCACCTGGAGGTAGCGTCAGATCCTAAAAGACTGACACCCTCCCACCACACACACACACTTCACAAGTCCCAATCACAAGTCCAGGTTGTCGCCTGTGCTTCTTACCCACCAGCATAGATTGGAGGTTCTAACGACCCCCTCCCTGGGTTTGATTAATCTGCTAGAGCGGCTGACAGAATTCAGAGAAAAATTTTACTTTCTAGATTACCAGTTTGTAATAAAAGGATATGACTCAGGAGCAGCCAGATGGGAGAGATGCATAGGTCAAGGCATGGGGAAAGGGCTGAGAGCTTCCACGTCCCTCCCTGGGCACACCACTCTCCTAGAATCTCTACCTGTTCACCAGCCTAGAAGCTCTGCCTACCCTGTCGTTTTTGGGTTTTATGGAGGTTTCATTGCATAGGCACAGTTGATTAAGTAATTGTCCATTGGTGACTGAACTCAATCTTCAGCCCCTCTCCCGTCCCTGGAGGCTGAGGGGTGGGACTGAAAGTTCCAACCCTCTAATCACATGGTTGGGTCCTCTGACAACCTGCCAATAATTGGAACATTACCCAATTCCTTTGCTTCCAAAGCGGATTCCTTTCCCACCCCATCTTGCTGATTTTACTACTCCCCTGAATTATGTGCTTATTGTTCCTTTGCTTTTTAGAATACAGTTTTTTATCAATTTATATATGTCCCTTACAATATGCTGTTTAGTTTGCCTTGTTCCTGGACTTTCTAAAATTCCTATCTGCTGACACTCAGTCTTTATATGCCCTTCTGAACTCTCTTTGGTGTGATCAAAGCCAGAAGTCTGTTACTTGTCCCAGACACCCTGGCCAGCTGTGTTCTCATTACATTTTGCCAGTGGGAGGCAGCTGTGCCAGATTACAGGGTGCGGAAAGGATCCGATGCTAACTCCAGGTACCTAGGTTAATTTTTCTGCTTCTTTTCTAGGTACCCTCTGTGGTCACCTACGTTGCTTCCTAGTTTTCAATGGCACTTGTCCTGGTCCCACTGCTTCCAGGGCTGGTGAGGCTCAGCCAGCCAACATGATGCTTTTGTCTGATTTAGTATAGGATGGCTTCCTTGCTCTGAACAGACACAGTCCTGCACCAGAGTGCACCTGGGGCAAGTGCTGATTTCAGCCCTCACCTCGGCAGGGCCTCTCTTATAGGACACAGCCGGCATGCCCATACTCAGCGATCCTGGGGCCTGGAATCTGATTTCAGAATACCAGCCTTGCTGGTAGTTATTTTCTGGAGCTGACTGCACCTGTCTGAACCTTCAGGTTGTCTATTTCTAGACCCCCTATTACCATTCTCTACTCGTCTGCTAGCATCCCTGTATTAGTCAAAACTCTTTCAGTTACAAGTGACAGGAACCCCAGCGCAAACTAACTTAATGAAAGAAATGAATTGGCTCATGCAACTAAAATGACCAGAGATAAACATAGATCTAGGCATGACTGGATCAGACAGAAAATCAGATGAAATCCTCTTAGCTCTGCTCTCATTTGCATTGGCTTTATTCTCAGGCAGTTGCCTTCCTAATGGCAAGATGGCCCTAGAAGCTCTAGACCTATATTAGAAAGTCTCATAATTGAGTCTCATTGACCATCTTGAGCCAAGTGCTGAACTAAACTCTGTGTGCAGAGTCACAAAATATGATGATCGGGGCACATGTTGTCAATGGCTGGAACACAAGCCATTCCTAATTTTGTGGCTTAAAACAATAATTTTTTATATCTTATGATTCTGGGTGTCGGCTCCCTTCAGCTGGTAAGTTCTGCTGGTTTCCTGTGGGGTCCCCCAGCCAGATGCATTCTGTTGGAGCGTGGCCAGCCCTCTCATCCTCAAGCTCCTCTCCACAGAGCCTCTAAGCATTCAGTAATCTGGCTTGGGCTTCCTTACAGCATGGCAGTTGGGCTCCAAGAGGGAGAAGACAAAAGTCACCAGTCCTCATAAAGCCTGGCTCATGTGCCCCAGAACATCCCTTGTGCTAATTTCTATTGATGAGAAGGAGTTATAAGGTGGGCCCAGAAGCTCCACTCTGCGTGAGAGGAGCTGCAAGCATAGATAAATGTTCCCCTAAGGAAAATCAAAGCACTGTTACCATGGGAGGGGCAGTTTTTAAAAAAAAGACCACCTCAGTCCTTGTTGGCCCATGTTGGGCCATCTGATGCTTACTACTTCTCTGTACCATATACCTGATTGTGTTCATCTTGTTGGATCACGAGCTTTGCTTGCTGGAAGTGACAAACCCCATTTGCCTGCAGCTGGGCCTCTCAATTTAGGGAACAATCCTAGAAGCTTGATAGCTTTTTTTCCCCTAATCAGGCTAGTCTTGGTATATTCAGGGATATAAGAGACAAACTTTTGTAAATACTGTTAACTTCTAGAATATAATGGCCAAGGGACATAATGGAATCCCCCTCACTGGTGGCAGAGGATGTGGTGTCTTTATTAAATAGGGGTCTTGGGATGGTTTAAGCAAAGAGGATAAACTAGGTCATCTATATGTTTTTCTAAGTCTAACCCATGATTCTGTGGAATGCTATCACATAGTGATTCCCAAAGTATAGGTCCTTGCAGCAGCAGCGGGAGTATCATCTGGGACTTGTTAGAAACGCAAATTTTGGGATCCTACCCTTAACCTACTGAATCAGAAACTCTGAAAGTGGGCCCAGCAATCTGTATTTACAGGGTTTCCAGGTGATTCTTGTGCATGCTACTGTTTCAGAAGAACGTCTGTCATAGATGATGCATTAACGTCCCTTACTGCAGCAGTCCCCAACCTTTTGGGCACCAGGGACCTGTTTCGTGGAAGACAGTTTTTCCACAGACGGGGTCGGGGTCGGGGCGGGGATGGTTCAGGTGGTAATGTGAGCGGTGGGGAGCGATGGGGAGCGGTGGGGGGCGGCAGATGAAGCTTCGCTCGCTTGCCCGCCGCTCACCTCCTGCCGTGCGGCCTGGTTCCTAACAGGCCACAGACCGGTAGTGGTCCGCGGCCCAGGGGTTGGGGACCCCTGCCTTACAGCACTGTCATTTTCCCGAATTGTGCTGAACAGATGACACTCACCCTGGGTTCATATGACTTATTCCTAAGTAACCTGAAACAGAAAATAGCGGCCAGGACAACCGGCATTTTACCGACAGCCATTATCTGTCAGATTGTTTCCACCTTCAGGATCTTACACAGATATGAGACTAGAAACATCTGTCCCTACTAAGTTTACTTTACTGTGCTAATAGCAGTCGTGAGACCACCATTTAGACTGAGGTTAACTAAAGAGGCCTTGATGGCTGTAATGCTGGTAGTACCCCCAGAGGATACTCTTCCCACTCCTATTATTGTAGCACATATTCCTCTTTAGCCTGGCAATCTTCTACTTCCCATGGCCTGAGTGTGACACTAATTTTAGAAAACAAACCATAAAAGGGAAGTCTGAATGCTCCTGCATTCTTTATCTACTGGATTTCCTGGAGTGGTGTGTATTGTTGGCTTAAATGGTAGCAGGTAGTGGTTAGTTGTGATTATAGCTCAGTTGTACCACATGTTGTGTTTCAATCAATACCTTTGATCTGTAAACCATCCTGAAATGCACAGTGGGGAAAATGATATGAAAATGTGTAAGACATAATCATTAAAGTCCACAAACAAGAAATGCTAGAGAGGGTGTGGAGAAAAGGGAACCCTCCTACACTTTTGGTGGGAATGTAAATTGGTGCAGCTGCTATGGAAAACAGCATGGAGGTTCCTCAAAAAACTAAAAATTGAGCTACCGTATGATCCAGCGATCCCACTCCTGGGCATATATCCAGAGAAAACTCTAATTTGAAAACGTACATGCACCCCAATGTTCACAGCAGCACTATTTTCAACAGCCAAGACATGGAAGCAACCTGAATGTCCATCAACAAATGAATAGATAAAGAAGATGTGGTATATATACATATATATATGTATATATACATATATATGTATATATATATATGTGTATATATATATATATATATATATATGAAATGGAATATTACTCAGCTATAAAAAAGAATGAAGTAATGCCATTTGCAGCAACACGGATGGACATAGAGATTATCATACTAAGTGAAGTAAGTCAAAGAGAGAAAGACAAATATCATATGATATCACTTATAATGTGGAATCTAAAACATGATACAAATGAACTTATTTACAAAAAAGAAACGGACTCACAGACATAGAAAACAAACTTATGGTTACCAAAGAGGATGGGGGAGGGGGGAGGGATAAATTAGGAATTTGGGATTAGCAGATACAAACTACTATATATAAAATAGATAAACAACAAGGACTTATACTCTATAGCATAGGGAACTATATTCAATATCTTATGATAACCTACAGTGAAAAAGAATATGAAAAATATATATATACATATAACTGAATCACTTTGCTGTACACCAGAAACTAACACAACTTTGTAAATCAACTGTACTCCAAGAAAAAGTTTTTAATAAAAAGTAAGTAGCAGTCACATTTAAAATAAAATACAGCTGACCCTCAAACAACATGGGTTTGAACTGCATAGATCCACTTACAGGTGGATTATTATTTTTTTTTTAATTCTTTTTGGCTGCACTGGGTCTTCATTGTGGCGCACAGGCTTCTCTAGTTGTTGCACATGGGCTTAGTTGCCCTGTAGCAGCATGTGGGTTCTTAGTTCCCCGACCAGGGATCAAACCCACATCCCCTGCATTGGAAGGCAGATTCGTAACCACTGGACCACCAGGGAAGTCCCACATGTGGATTTTTTTCAATAAATATGTACTACAGTAGTACATCATCCAAGATTTGTTGAATCCACAGATGTGGGACTGAGGCTACAGAGGAATGGCGGCTACACAGGGCCACTGTGAAGTTATCTTCAACTGCCCAAACGGTTGATGCCCCTAACCCCCATGTTGTTCAGGGATCAACTGTATGTGCATAACAATTAAACAGGAGGCAGATTGGGTCCTGAGAGAGGACCCAAGTGCTGCAAGAGTTCAAAGACGATAGAGATTCCTTTATACAGGTGATCAATGAAGGCTTCATGGAGGAAGTGGCATTTCAGCTGAGTCTTGAATACTTTTGATGGGTAGGAGTATGAATGTGTGTGTGGGGTGTAGCCCATGTTTGCTCATGAAGAAGGTGGAGCCAAGAACCTTCTGGTGACTACTTGTATCTCCAGCACCTGGATCAGTGACTGGCACAGAGTAGGTGCCCAACAAATATCCCATGTTCTGACTCACTGACAAGCCATCGAGTGACTAGTAGGTTTTCGTTTTTTCTTTTCTTTGGAAAAGGACAAAAGAAGAAATAACTATACAAGATGTAAAGATCGACTGGAAAGCACATGCTGATTTCAAAAACATTAAGATGGGAGAGCAAAGTGCTTTTCTGAATCTTGAAAACATGGTATTTGGTGAATTTGAGTGGAGTGACCTTTTGAGTACGATATCAGAGGCATACACGTAGCTGGAATAGGTAGATGGACCCAGACTGCATAAGGCCCTGGATTCCAGGCTAACACTTTTGACTTTTAACAGGGAGTCGCTGAAGGATTCTTGAGCATAGTCTGCTGTGGAAAAAGTAATAATTGGAGTCAGTGAGAAAATTAGCACTGCTTCTGGTGAATGCCAATAGAGAACTAAAATGCAGTAAGCACTTAATTATGACAGGAAATACGCAAACTGCTTTTGAATGCTATTCTATTTAACTCAGCAACCTTGTACAGATACTATTCATCCCATCTTCCTATAGAGGAACCCAAGCTTAGAGAGGATTAAAAAACAATCCCAACATGATATTGCTGGTGAATGGGCATTGTTTACTTGCCAACACTGAAAAAGTTCCATATTTAACATGGATAGTCTATTTTCCTTTCTAATAATACCATACTCCTTCTTAGTTATACTGATTTCTTGAACCCAGAAACTAGTACTTGACTTATTTGGGGGGTTTCAATGTTATGAGAAACATTTAATTTTGATTTTGGGGAAACTGATGTGGCAGAGATGGATAGCGGGCCACTGAAGACTTGTAATCTCTTTGCAGGCAAAAGTGTTGATGGGAAGCAGCTGCCCAGCCAGCGACTACCTTACCCAGTTCTTTTGTATCTAGTTCTCACCAATAAAATTTGAGCAAAATTTAAAAAATACAACAAACTAGTGAATATAACAAAAAAGAAGCAGACTCAGAGATATAGAGACCAAACAAGTGGTTACCAGTGGGGAGAGTGGCAAAATAGGCGTAGGAGATTAAGAGGTACAAACTATTAGGTATAAAATAAGCTAGAAAGATAATATTGTACAACATGGGGAATATAGTCAATATTTTATAATAACTATAAATAGAGTATAACCTTTAAAAATTGTGACTCACTATATTGTACAACTGTAAGTTATATAATACTGTACATCAACTGTACTTCAATTAAAAAAAAAAAGGGGGGGTGAATTATGGTCTGAGTTTCTTCTCCATATACTTTCCCTCAACCCCCCAGTGGAATGGAAAGGGTTCCAAAACCCGAGAGGAGAGGGGAGCCACACAATGGAAGGGCCTGGGACTCTGAGGGATCACGTGGAAAGTTGTTGGTCAATCGGACGTTACTTGAGCAAGAACAAAATCTCTATTGTATTAAGCCCTGGGGGTTAGGAGTTCATTTGTTCCTGGAGCTGGTCGTATTTTAATTAATCAGTTGTTAATATGTTTAAATCATCAGTATGAAGTAAATAAATAGTGAATATGAAGAAAATGTGTTTATTTGGATTTGTGACTTGGATTATATAAAGATTTGACTTATAATGGCATACAGTTTATAGTAAAATGTACAGAAATAAGAAAAGCAGTAAGCTTGCCTTTTCACCATTTGGATCTAAGACTCTTGATGCAATTACAAAGTGTTTCTACGACCAAGGAGTTTGTCACACAAAGCCTGGGTGTTTTGAATAAATTAATCATTCTTCTGTGCTTAGCATCATGGCCTCCTTGGGTTTTCCAACAGAGATCAACTATGTGGATAAACTAAAGCACTAGCTGTTCTTCCATTAGACCTCCTGGTTTTCTCCCTCTGATACCAATGAAAATCTAGTGATATTCAGAAGCAGGTAGAGACAAATTTAGAAAGATTTAACAATTGGAAACTCTTGGTCATTAAATTACTTTCCTTCACTTTAGCAGTATGGAAAATCATCCCAGGACTTTCTTCTGGGCAAATATATTTGTTCAATTAGACCTGTTAACACTGAGGTTTTTCTTTATATATACAGAGTTGGCCTTGTAAATTATCAACGTAACGAAGCCTACCAAAATTTTGTTTGGCTCTCATTGCACTGACCCTTATGCACAAGGTTTATGTATACAGACTTGTTTCAATGAATTTATTGTTTATTTGGGGGGGGGGGTAGTTAGGCTCTTAAGCAGTTTTTCCTCCTCTGTTTCCCATGATCCCTGTGGAAACAGGCCTCCAGCTTCTGCCCACAGCCAGCTGTTTTTTCCCCAGAGCTTGTCTACATGGCATGGCAAAGTAGGGAGACTTTTTTTCCCCAGGCACCCATGCACAAATCTCTTCTCTAGACCGTTTACCTCCTTAACCATTGACACAAATTCTGGAATTAACATTTCTTAGGACAATCACCAATTACTCAATCTGCTTTGAACATATTTCTCTCTCAACTGTGGATGTAACTTAGGCTCATCTTGGGGACCTCTACCCCTAAGCACATAAGGATATAGAGCCAAATGAAAGGTAGATGCCTGACATACTAAAGGGATTCAGAGAAGTGGTCTGCTGTGGTCAGGTTTTGATTCATGAAACAGATAAAACGTGAGTGAGACCTTGAGAGGCAGAAAAGAATTGAATGGTCAGGGAGGAGGCTGGGCACCCTGGGCAGAGGGTAAACATCAAGAGAAAAGGCACAGAAAGAGAAGAGTGAACGTGACATGTTCAGGGTAGAAAAAAGAAGAGCCTGGCAGGTCCTTGAGCCATGTAAGGGAATATTGGGAAATAATCTTGAGAAACCAGAGGGCAGCCTGAGGGACTGAACTTTACCACCAAGGAAGAGTGGAGCTACTTAAACAAGAGCAACAGCTGACACTAGTGAACTGGGAAGATTAGCCGGTCATCTACTGGAGTAAAGAGTGGACTGCAGAGCGCAGATACTATAGACAGTGCGGCCAGTTTGAGTATCATTGTAAGACTATGGGTATTGGGGTGGTAGATAGCAATAGAAACGCAAGTCTGGAAAATGAGACATTTCAGGGGAGGGCTCTAAAGATTTATCAATGATGGGATATAATGAAAAAAAGTAAATTGCTCAGAAGAACTATGGCACCATTGATAAAAGCCGAAGGACTCTGGGAAGATAGCTAGCTTGGTGAGGAAGTCTGAACATCTTCTTGTGGGACATCCAAGAAGTGCTGAGAAGGCAGCTGAAAATGAGAAACTGGAGTTCAAGTAAGAGAACAATGAAATACTGATTTGGAGATACCTTTGTGCTGGATATCTTCCTTCTCTCACTTCAATCTACTCTACATCTTTCTCCACCCTGCTTCAAATGGCCAGGAGGAAGGTTCGTATAATTTAGCATTTAGTACATCAAGCTGAAATTCCTTTTCTTCTGGCTTCCGGTAGAGCTTAGCCAATGGGAAGCACTGGCAAGAGGCTGAAGGGATGGAGGAGAATAAAGTGTCTTCCTCCTTTGGGATCTGGCTGAATCACTGCTTAACTGAAGGCCACAACTCTTAGCCATTCACTCATGAGAAAACACAGCTTATTATAACTGCATCCTCAGGCTGGCATGTGTCAAATCTTTCTGCTCTCATGGGGCCAGAACCTAGCCCAGCCAGTGGCACAGTGCTGCTGTGAAGTAGAATGCTTGCTACCAGACACTGCCAGGGAATCCCAAATAAGAAGAGTGATCATTTCTTTTTATGGCTGAGTAATATTCCATTGTATATATGTGCCACATCTTCTTTATCCATTCATCCAATGATGGACACTTTGGTTGCTTCCATGTCCTGGCTATTGTAAATAGAGCTGCAATGAACACTGTGGTACATGACTCTTTTTGAATTATGGTTTTCTCAGGGTATATGCCCAGTAGTGGGATGGACTTGAGGATATGGGGAGGGGGAGGGGTGAGATGTGACAGGGTGAGAGAGTGGTATGGACATATATACACTACCAAATGTAAAGTAGATAGCTAGTGGGAAGCAGCCGCATAGCACAGGGAGATCAGCTCTGTGTTATGTGACCACCTAGAGGGGTGGGATAGGGAGGGTGGGAGGGAGGGAGACGCAAGAGGGAAGAGATATGGGAACATATGTATATGTATAACTGATTCACTTTGTTATAAAGCAGAAACTAACACACCGTTGTAAAGCAATTATACTCCAATAAAGATGTTTAAAAAAAAAAAAAAAAAGAAGAGTGATCAGAGCGGAGAACCCAAATAGCAAACCATGTTCAAGCTGCCCAGAGAGTATCGCCCTACTGACGTTCTCCTAGTGTTTCCCAGTCGCGGGTAAAGGTCTGAGAAATTGACACCTTGAACTTGGCAGAGCCCAGCCAATCTCCCTTGAGCTGCTGCTCTCTATATTTACAAGTTTTTTCTTTCACAAAAGTTCACTCCTTGCTTCTTTCTTGAGGGAGGGGGTACAAAAATTAGAAAATAAAGCTAAGGAGATTAAGCTGAAGGTCTGGGCTTGGTCACTCCCCACACAAGCATCTAAGCCTCCTAAGTCATTTGGGCACTTGATAGCTACTATTTAAGGCTAGTAAACTCTAAGTAAAGACACATATTTTCGGTCGGAACTTCTTATCCATGTACAAGGTTTGTACAGGAAACACGTCCAGCTGTGCAACCTGCAGCAAGTTGCTCAATGAGTATTACTGTGGCTCCATTTTTTTCTAAGTATAAAATGAAGATAATCATAGCATATTAGGTAGATGTTATTGGTATCTTCATTTTATACCTTTAAAAAAAGACTGAGGGCTTCCCTGGTGGTGCAGTGGTTGAGAATCCGCCTGCCAATGCAGGGGCCACGGGTTCGAGTCCTGGTCTGGGAAGATCCCACATGCCGCGGAGCAACTAGGCCCGTGAGCCACAGCTACTGAGCCTGCGCGTCTGGAGCCTGTGCTCCGCAACAAGAGAGGCCGCGATAGTGAGAGGCCCGCGCACCGCGATGAAGAGTGGCCCCCGCTCGCCGCAGCTAGAGAGAGCCCTCGCGCAGAAACGAAGACCCAACACAGCCAAAAATAAATAATAATAATAAATAAATTTAAAAAAAAAAAGACTGAGATGTTGTGAGGACTTAACGAGATCATATATGCAAACTGTTTAGCCCAGAGTCTGGCACAAATGTCACTTCCTACTACAGGACAATAAAGTTATTGAGCACTCACCTCGAGCCCGGCAGTGGGGAGCTTTCCCATAGTTTCTCTCTTTTAATAACCAGCAGCCCTGGCAAGCGGTTCAGGACTCGGAAGGGCCGAGCCGTAGGGTAGGAGGCAGAGGGTGCAGTTCGGTGAAGCGAGCTCCCAGAGGGCGTGTGTGCAGGGCGGCGGGGAGGGAGGGGGGAGGGAGGGGGTCCTCCCCCGCGACGCCGGGGAGCGGGGCGCAGGCGCCGTGCGTGTCCATCCTCGGCGGGCAGCGTGGGCGCAGGCGCTCTGCTCTTCGCGTCGCGCTGTCGGTTGCCGCCCGTCGAGTCAGCTCCATGAGGACCAGGCATGTGAACTTGCTGGTCGCGCTCGTCGCCGTCTTGCTCTTCAGTTTCTCCTGCTTCTGCATCTCGAGGATGACTCACACCGGTAAGCGGCGGCGGGCTTCTCTCGCTTCCTTCTCGCCTCCCGGGCTTCGGGGCTCCGGGATGACTGGGGAGGCCGGGTCGGAAAGAAGGGGAGAGACGTACTAGGAGCTTTCAGATGTAGGGCGCCCCCCCCCCCCACACCACGCCCTTGTCCGCCGGCGGTTAAACTGTACCGGGCGTCCCTGGTCCACCGGGTGGCCGTGACCCGCGCCGGGCGCGCGCGCTAACGGTTGGTGTGCGCGGCTGCCCGGTCCTCTCTTGCCTCTGCGGGGTTCAGGGGCCCCTTCTGTGCCCAGCTTTCCCCACACTTCGTCGTTTTCTTCCCCATCGTTTTCAGGGAAATGTGAATGCCTGACTTCAGGAACTCCTCTTACACAGCCAGTAAATCTCTCCTCCTTCGCGTCCTACGTTATAGTTTTGAGCCACACCTGGAAGGCTACCTAAAGTATTTGTTTTGCGAAGCTGAAAAGGGATGAGATGACGGAGA
The DNA here is from genome assembly GCF_028023285.1 of Balaenoptera ricei. Taxonomy (NCBI): domain Eukaryota; kingdom Metazoa; phylum Chordata; class Mammalia; order Artiodactyla; family Balaenopteridae; genus Balaenoptera; species Balaenoptera ricei. Next base: position 25,327,734 of record NC_082643.1, on the reverse strand, counting down.
CGTGATCAACAATTTAGAGCGCTGGTTTAGCCCCTGAACTTTCTCCAATGGACCGTGCGCGTTACCACTTTGAAACGCACCGAGGTTTTTAGTTTATCGCTGTCCGTAGGGTTGCCAATTCAGCAAATAAAAAGAGAGGTTGACCAGTTAAGTTTGAATTTCAGATGAACAGTGCATAAGTTTGAAGTATAAAAACTGCATGGGATATATTTATACTGAAAACATTATTGTTTCTCTGAAATTCAAAGTTAACTGGGTTTCTTGTATTTTCCCTTTCAACTCTAGTCCGTAGTGAACATTTTAGCGTTCATATGGTTGAATTTTGAATTTAAGACGTAGGAACCCTGCAAATATATTAACTCAGCCTTCCAAGATTATTCTTAGGTTGCTTTCGGTTAAATTTTCATTCTTCTTATTAAACACATTTATGTATGACTCAGGGTGCACACAGAGTAATCTTGGTAGTAGCGTGGACGGTCAAGTTTAGAAGTGGCTTTAATCCTCTAATGTTTATGTCGTCCCTCTTATTAATGTTAAAATTGTTTTAGTCCCCTACTACTAAATTTTGTCATGTACACACAATATCAACATTTTACCCCATTTGTTTGAAAGATCAGAAATGTATATTAATTTATCTGATTCATACTACTAATCTTCAATCATTTATACACTTTTATTCTTCTTCATTTTCTATAAAGAATATTATCCAAATGTGTTTTTATTTATTTTAGAACAATTAACAACGTGCACTCTTATAACAAAAAATAAACCGTTACTCGTATTTAGAAAGCAAAAATGGAAACTTCTTCTTACAGTAATTTTGGAAGGCAATTTAGATTGGTAACCTCAGAAGGCATTTTAACAGTTTGTATTCTTATAATGAAAGGGTAGACTTTGCGATACATACAGTCATTTTGATGTGTTTTTCAGTTATGACCAGGATAAAGAAGTTTGGTTCTTCCCAGTGTTTATATTCCCATTATTTGTATGTTCAAGTTCAGAAAATGAGATATTGTTCCTTAAAATACACTACTCTTAAAAGAGCAGATAAAACAGGTTTTTCATTTTCTATGTATGTGTTTCTGTGGAAACTAGTTCTAAAATAATTAGGAAATCAATTTTAGTACTGTAATGAGATGTTCTTAAATCAACAAAACACAGATTTCATTGAGTTTCTGAAGTAGCGATTTTTTTTTTATTCTTTAACATCTTTATTGGAGTATAATTGCTTTACAATGGTGTGTTAGTTTCTGCTGTATAACAAAGTGAATCAGCTATACATATACATATATCCCCATATCTCCTCCCTCTTGCATTTCGCTCCCACCCTCCCTATCCCACCCCTCTAGGTGGTCACAAAGCACCGAGCTGATCTCCCTGTGCTATGCGGCTGCTTCCCACTAGCTATCTATTTTACATTTGGTAGTGTATATATGTCCATGCCACTCTCACTTCATCCCAGCTTACCCTTCCCCCTTCCCGTGTCCTCAAGTCCATTCTCTACGTCTGCGTCTTTATTCCTGTCCTGCCCCTACGTTCTTCAGAACCTTTTTTTTTTTTTTTTAGATATATATGTATTAGCCTACGATATTTGTTTTTCTCTTTCTGACTTATGAAGTAGTGATTTTTATAAAACACCAAAATAATCCCAATGTTTTAAAAATTTGATCTCTAGTTATAATTCTTATCAATGAAAATTTGGGAATGTTTATTAGAAAGATAGCCACCACCTAGTGCTTTATTCTTTTCCTACTTTAAAATTAATTTTTACGTGTAGATAAATAATTTTTAATCTTTTAATTTCTTTTTGTAAGCTCAATAGTATTAATAATTTGTTCAACAAATATGTAAGCTTCATGAGGTGAGGAATTTTTTTTCCTGTTTTTTCCTGTTTGATTCACTACTGTGTCCTCAGAATCTTGAAAAATGTCTGACATATAATACGTATGCTAAATATTTGTTGAGTGAATGAATTTAAAAAGTACCTATTCATGTTGTAGGAACTATGCAAATAAAATTTTTTTTAAACCCTTGCTTTCATGGGGCTTACATTCTGGTTAGGGGAAATAAACAACAAACATGAGTGATGTAATTGCTGTATGATGTCAGGTGTTGACAGGGGCAGGAGAGAGAAAGTGCTATTTTTGATAGGGTTGTCAGAGAAGGATTCTCTGAGAAAGGCATGTTCGAGTAGATTCCTGAATGAAGTGAGGAAGCATTTTATGTGGATAGCTGTGGGAAGAGTTTTCCAGGCAACAAGAAAAGCAAGTGCAAAGGCCCTGTGGTGGGATCATCTTGATATATTTGAGAAAAAGCCAGGAGGACAACACGAACAGGAAGGGAGTTGTAGGAGGATGAGATCATGGAGACCATAGTAAGAGTTATGACTTTTATTCTGAGTAAGATAGGAAGCCATCTAAACAAGTGCTGGTGAGGATGTGGAGAAAAGGCAACCCTTGTGCACTATTGGTGGGAATGTAAGTTGGTGCAGCCGCTATGGAAAACAGTATGGAAGGTCTTCAAAATATTGAAAATAGAACTACCATGTGATGCAGTAATTCCACTTCTGGGTACTTATCTGAAGGAAAGAAAAACTAGAACGTTACTCAATGCCTTTGCTTCCAACAGTGGATTCCTTTCCTACCCTATCTCATTGATGTTACTGCTCTCCTGAATTATGTGCTTATTAGAATACAGTTTTTATCAATTTATATATGTCCCTTATAATACGCTGCTTAGTTTGCCTTGTTCCTGGACTTTCTAAAACGCTGCTGACAGTCTTCATGTGCCCTTCTAAATTCTCTTTGTCGTGATCAAAACCAGAAGTCTGTTACTTGTCCCAGATGCCCTGGCCGGTTGTGCTCTCATTACATTTTGCCAGTGGGAGGCAATTGTGCCAGATTAGAGGGTGCAAAAAGGTAGTAGTTATTCTGCTTTCGGTGGTTCTTCCACCAAACTACTAGCCCTCACTGGAGTGTCAGGTGTTCAGGCAGCAGCAGCAGGTCCGGTATTGTCAGTGGTGGCAGGTGTGGGAGGCAGCTAGCAGATGGCTAGGAGCCCCTGGGGTGGCTGCATCACCCAGGAAACATTCTCGGGGAAGAGAATCTGGAATTGCTTATTTGCCCTACTTGCGGTTAAACACAGTGATAACCTACCACGCTGCCGGTGGGATACCTTCTCGGTGGGGGGGGGGGGGGGGGATACTGGAAGTCTCCAGCTGATAGGCATTGGCAGAAGTTCTCTCAGTTATCACCTGTTGTTGACTGGGATGAAGTACCTACTGGAATCAAGGCCCTGGAGATCAAGCGGCTGCTGCTTTCACCAATATACTGTGTGATGACTTTAAGGATTATGGGTGCGATGGCTTTTTATTACTACGCTGAAGAGCTTTATCTATCTGCCTTTTCTGTCACTGTCACACTCTCCTTCTTGAAATATGTTCTTAGCTTAGCTCTCTCGGTTTCCTAGTTTCTCCTTGAGTTTGAAATATTGGAATTCCCCAGGGCTCACTCCTTGGAGCTTTTCACTGTCTACACCCACTCCCAACGTGATCCCATCCAATCACATGGCTTTAAATACTAAGTTCTGACAGCTCTCAAATTTATATATCTAGTCCTGACCCAGAATGATATATTCAACCGCCTAGTCAACACTTTCACTGGGATGTCAGTATTACTCTTAACAGAAACATTGATTCCCCACCCCCTAATCTGCTCCTCTCCTCTTCACCATTCCAGGACGTGGCAACTCCATTTCTCCATTGTATGCATTTCACATTATGCTGCAGAGCTTACCTATGTACTACATGTTTTTCTTTTGTATGTATAACATTTTTAAAAATTGAAAGAATTTGTACCGTGGGAATACAAAAGTAAGAAAACTGAAATGGTAGGAAGCATACAATACTCAATTCAGTTGAGAATATAGAAACGATCAATTCCTTTTTCAAAAAAGTTTTAAAGACGAATACTTTTTTATACACACGTGTAACTGATTTACTGAAGCAGTTCAACTTGCTGGGCTGTAAATATGAACAACTTTTTATTTTTCCAATTATTGCCTATACGTGTTCTATCGGAACCCTTTTTTGATAACCACAGAGGTTCATAGTAATATTGAAGACTTAACTCTAAGTATCTTTTGGTCACTTTTGGTTATTCAACAAGTCTTATTCCTGTTTTTAAATACCTATTCTGTTCTTCTAAAAAAATTTAATCTCATAGTGAATTAAAAGCTTTCTCATCATTTCCCTACTGGACAGGGACAGACTAGACTTGTGGTTCTAGGAAATGCAAAGGCAGGAGAAGAAAATGGTCTGTTTTCAGACATTTTTCCCCTTGTTTGGTGTAAAACTTCCTCAACCTTAGTGGCTTAAAAAATCACTTTGTTTAACTGTCAGTTTAGTAATCAAATTCAGAAAGGGCTCTGCCGGGCAGTTTGTGATCTGCGTGGTGTCAGCGGGGGTGCTCGGGGCTGGAGGAGCTCCCGAGAGGTCCTCCTTACCCTGGCGTCTCTCTCATCTCCCACGTGGTGGCTCATCCTCCGAGGCCTCCCCAGGTGGTTTGGGCTTCTCACAGCATCGTGAACTTAGCAAAGGTGTGCTTTTTTACAAGGCAACTACCTTTCAAAAGGCAGAAAGTGGAAGCTGCCAGGCCACTTAAGACTCCAGCCCAAACTGCTACTGCATTACTTCTGCTGTAGCCTACTGGTCACAGCAGTCACAGGGCTCACCCAGACGCCGGGGAGTGGAGAAATTGACTTTCCCGCTTGACGAGTGACTGGCAGGGTCGTGTTGTAGAAGAGCATTTGCTATGGGAGATGCTGTTGAAGTCATCTTTGGAAAATCTGCTGCAGCCCTCCTCGGTCCTTGGTCTGTACCCCTATGGTACTGGGATGAGACGGAGTTGGAGAGGCAGAGGTTCCCTTGTGTGATGGCAGCATGATGGTTTCAGTTTCTCTGGAAGATGCTTCTGTGTGGCAGACATCCAAGGCTGGGTCTTTCACGGCTGCTTCTGAGGGTCTATTGGGATCTCCCCACTTCCCATTCCCTGCTACCTGAGCCTCTCCCCCACCCCGCCTCTGCCCTCGACACAGCCTCTAGTTGCTAGGATTCTCTTGCCTTGCAGGTGACCCTCTTCAGGTGACCTTCAGTATTCACTCTAGCCACAGCAGGCTCAGGTGTCTTTGCCACTTCTAGCTGTGTGCCTTCAGGCTACTTCACAGATGTTCCCTCTTCGCTTAGCAATTTCTCTCTCTCTCTCCTGCCCCTTTTCATCTGGCAGGATATTTTTTTTTAGCTGCATAAGTTATTTTAATTGTAAGTTCATAAAAGTCTACATTAAATGTATCATCTTACAAAATAATAATCTATGATATAAAAAATGACTGAGCCAACATTATTTGGTACTTTTGATACTTCCATTAACTTCAACTTAACTATTCCCTTTCCAAATATGAAATTTAAAATTGGCAAGCTATTTACAAAAAGATGTGTAATTTATTTCCAAAAAAGATGTGTAATCTTTTGCAGACATTTTGTTGGTCCAGCACTTCAGCAGTTTTCAGGTAGAGATGCTCCCCAGCCATTGACTTAGTGGAGAGAGGGATCATTGTGGAGCACCCAGATTTTATGAGTGAATTTCTTGGGGTCTCTCTTTCTCATCTTGTTGGAAGGAAAGCACCCTTATCCCCAACCAAGTGAGGGAGTGTATGCGTGCATATACGCATAGAAAGCCTTGTGGGAGTATGCCTGCAAAAGAGCACGGCGCCTCTAAGTCAGCAGAGTCCAGGATCCAAGTGCGGGCTGTTCAAGACAATAATTGAAATGTCTTGTGGAATTTAAAATATGTAGAGCAAAATGCATGACAACAATTACAAGATAAGGTAGGAGAGGGGGTAAATGGAGTTAAGTGGTACTCAACTTGTAGCACTATTGAGAAGTGAGGATGTAAGAATTTGTATTAAGCTGTAATAAGTCAAGGATTCACGTTGAAATCTCTAGTCTAACTACTAAAATAATAGTCAAATAATGCATAATGATATCACTAATTATAGTAAATGCTCCAAAAAAGAAATTAAAATATTTCCTGACTGGATCTAAAAACAAAACCCTGTTTGATGATGTTTACAAGAGACACACCTAAAATTTTTTAAAGACATAGAAACGTTGGAAGGAAAAGGATGGAAAAATATATACCAGCAGCCCAAACCAAAAGAAAGTTGGTGTAGCTATATAAATATCAGCCAAGTAGACTCTAAGGCCAAGCACAGCATAAGTGTTGAACAAGCATAGAAGAACTTCATGAGCAATCAAGGAAATGCAAATTAAAAACACAAGATACCGTTTCATACCATTCAGATATTTTAAATTAGGAAATCAGACATTTGGTGAGGATGTGGAGCTGTAGGAATTAACACACACTTCCCTTTGGGGGGACATGAAGTATACATTCAGTCACTTTCATGATGAAACCTATGCCTTTCCTAGGTCCTAGCAACTCTCCTACTAGTCAGGGCTGAAACTGGTGTGCAGCCTTATCAACGGCTTATGGCCAGCTTCTCTTCTCACTGATGAATACCCATGCCTTAGAGCTTGTTAAATATTTAAAATAACATTCCTACCACCATCTATATCCTAGGGAAACTTTTGAACATGTTTACTAGGAAACATGTACCAGAATATATTCTTGATAGCATTTAAAAATAATTTTTCAACAGTAGAAGAGGTAAAAATGTTGTTGTATATTCAAAAGAGTGGGACATTTTACAGTAATAATAATGAATGAACTAGAGCTTGACTTACTGATATGGATGAATTTCAAAACATAAATTGAGCAAAAGAAGCAAGTACAGGAAAAGACATATTTTATTTATTAATGTCTAATAACCAAATGTGCATCAGCTTGCAAAAGTGGTAAAACCTTAAAGAAAAGCAACAATTAATACAAAATTCAAAACGGGAGGAAGGGGAATTTGATCTTGGAAGGAAACAGCATATCTAAGCCTAAGGTAGTAGCGGGTTCATGGATGTTCATTTTTATTATTGTCTTTCAAACTTTTACATACTTAAAAAAAAAATTAATAAACAGAAACCTCAATCAGACAGAAGTGACCAGAAGGGGGAGCTCTCATGCCCTGAGATGCTGGCAGAGCCCAACGGGAAAAAGAAAGACTCCTCTTCTTTAATGTCAAGGACTCAGCCAATGAAAAGCCATGGACTCTTTGTTTACTGTAGCCCTCCCAACTTCCTTTTCCCCTCTATAAAAGAGAGCTCCTTCCTTTGCTGTGTAGTGACTTGCCATGGTTATGGACTCCGAATTGCAGTTCTCTGCTGATACCAAGTAAACTCTTTTTTTTTTTTTTTTTTGTGGAGAAATAACTGACAGTCTATTTGTTTTAGGTCATCAATACTCTTTGTAATGTTGAAATATTTCACCATAAAACTAAGGAGTAGAGGAACCACTCATAGGGAGTTTAAAGTGCATGGTACATAGTGTAATTTGATTATTGCAAAGCATACATGGAGGGGTGTAATCTGAAATGTACTTACCTTTTTAGCTTCATCTCCTACCAACTGCTTCAAATATTCTTTCTTTGGAACCACACTGGGTATACAAATAAGTGAATAATACGTTTAAAGTGGGCCAGTACTTAAACGCAATGCTTTTTCCCCTTCTTTCTACCCCCTGAGTGAATCACTTGCTTTCCCCTCACTACGCCATACCAGTTTATACTTATGCATTTATGCTGTAGTTTTCTTAGTCTGGAATACCCTTCCCTGCCCTCTGCTGTATGCAAAATTCTATACCTTCTTCAAGTTTTCAAATATTCCCTCTTCTCTGAAACCTTTCCTACTTCCCTCTCCCACACTTCAATCTTCCGTAAGAATTAATAATTCAAAAAAAAAGAATCATTCCTGCCTCCCTTTGCCTGTGGCACTTAAGGATAATTCCAGTTTAACAATTATTTTATAATTAGTTGTTTTTTTAACTGATTTTTTTACATAAATTTATTTATTTTATTTATTTATTTTTGGCTGCGTTGGGTCTTCGTTGCTGCGCGCGGACTTTCTCTAGTTGCGGCGAGTGGGGGCTACTCTTCGTTGTGGTGTGCAGGCTTCCCATTGCGGTGGCTTCTCCTGTTGTGGAGCACGGGCTCTAGGCGTGTGGGCTCAGTAGTTGTGGCATGCGGGCTTCAGTAGTTGTGGCTCGTGGGCTCTAGAGCACAGGCTCAATAGTTGTGGTGCACGGGCTTAGTTGCTCTGCAGCATGTGGGATCTTCCCAGACCAGGGCTGGAACCCATGTCCCCTGCATTGGCAGGCGGATTCTTAACCACTGCGCCACCAGGGAAGCCCCTAGTTGTTTAAATATATGCTCCTTTCCCCTATACCTTGCATCCTGATTGTCAGTTATTTAGAGCAGGGATCTGGCTTTATCTGTGTTTGTTTACCTATCACACAGCACAGTGAGTGACACATGGTAAGTATTAAATGTAAGAAAGTATGACTATCTCAGCTTGCTTCTCATTACCAGAGGTGTTTAGTGAATGAAATAAGGTGGAAAAGTCAGGTCGTGGCCATATTGTATCGGATCTCCTATATTAAGGCAAGTGTTTAGACTTTATTCACTGAGCATCCCGGGAATCATTTAAAGTCTTTGAGCAGTGTTTCCAGACGATTAAACATAGATTGGAGGTGAGGGACTATTTAAGAGACAGTTATAACAGTGCATCTAGAGGCAATAAAGACTTGAACTATAGTAAAGTCAATGCTGAGAAAGATAAAACAATTAAAAGGGTCTATGATGGTGCTTCTCAAATTTTAACATGCATACCAGTCACCTGTGAATCTTATTAAAGTACAGATTCTGACTCAGTAGGTCTGGGGTGAGTCCTGGGATCCTGCGTTTCTAATAAGCTCATAGCTGGTGCTGTAGACTCATGCTGTCCAACATGGTAGCCCTCAGCCAGGTGGCTGTCAAGCACTTGAAATGTAGTTAGTGCAACTGAGGAACTGAATATTTTATTTTAAGTAATTTAAATTTAAAAACGGAAACAGTGCAAAATATTTCTCCATTAAGCAAAATTTTGTTGTTTTGGTGAGACTGCATTTTACTGTAACTTATCAAAAGTTAGCATCTGAGTTACGATGTACTGTAAAAGTATAAAATATACACAGGGTTTAGAATACTTAGCACAAAAAAATGCAAACTATTCCATTAATTATTTTCATGTTGATTACATGCTGAGAAATATTTTAGATATATTGGATTACATCATCTATACTGTTTACAATTACTTTTACTTGTTTCTTTTTATTTGTTTTTAATGTGGCTGTTAGAAAATTTTAAATTACAATTGTGACTTGCATTTTACTTATACTGGGGAGCAGTGAGTTGGACCTCTGCTGTGAGAAAGCAAAGTCAGTTTTACTTAGGATCTTACCTGGACCCTTTTTTATGGGTGGAAGTCACATTGTACACAGGGACTGGTGTTTGTTTTCACAATTTCACCTCAGTTGACTCAAAACATCAAATTATTCAAACTTTTGCAAAATAATTTTGTAACATTTCATCCTCTAAAATACCTGAGTGAAAAGGCAAGTAATATAAATATTTTAAATAGAACATTGATGAATTATCAGGTAAAAATATACAAGAAGCAGATCCAAGAGTAGAGATTATGTCCTTTAATATTTCTGTATGATTGTTTCTGAAAATATTACTTCCTCTAGAGAAAATTCTTTTCATGTTTACCAAATTGATCCCTCAAGGACTGACTGACATTGTGGAAGTCCAGAAATGTTGCATCATCCATGATATATGGACTCCAAACACATGATCCATTTTGCAAAGAGAATATTACCCTGGAAACCCCATTAACAGGGTTATACTGGTTAAACCACACCCACTGTGAAAATTTTAAACATCCTCAAATAGTACCCGCTGTATGAATACTCAAGATTTATCTGGATAGTTGCAGTTCTTTTGATTAAAGCATGATTCAGTTTTAGAATCACTCAAATCAGTTCCTACGCTGACGAAGCCATTTATCCATTAATTTGTTTATTCATTCATTCAGCATATATTTGTGTAGGAGCTATATGGCAGTCACTGTTTCAGGCATAGGGAATTTAATACTAAAAAAACCAAAGTTCTTGCTACTCTCAAGCTTACATTCTAGAGAGCTCTGGAGAGAGACATAAAAACAGCGAATAACAACAGTAATAGGAATAATAAACAGTAATAGGAAGTTGGGTAGTGATAAGGGATTTGAAAAAAAAGGATCGGGGAGAGAGGGGGTGTGCTATTTCATAAAGGATGGTAAGGTAAGCTTCTCTGAGGAGGTAACGTTTTAGCAGAAAACCAAATGAAACTAGGGAGCTCTGGCCACATCAGTATCTGGGGGACGAGCTGAGAAATTTTCAAGAGCCAAAGTGCTAAGGTGGGAGAGTGGTTGGCGTGAGGAATAGCACAGAGGCAAGTGTGTCTGGAGCTGCTCCCCAGAATGAGGGAAGAGGGGTGGGAATGAGGCCAGAGAGGGAGCCGAGGCCTGGTCATGTAGGGCTCTGTCCTGGTGAGGGCTTTGGCCCCTTTTCTGAGTGGGATGAGGAATCTCTGAAGGGTTAGAGCAGGGGAATGGCATTATCCAGTCTTTGCCACAGGCTACACATACGTGTGCTCGTGTTCATAAAAGGCAGAGGAGTGAAAAGATATTAGATGTTTCAACCCAGAAGGATCACCATTATTTTTACATTTTTGTATTTTACCTTAATTAAAAAGAATCCATCTGGAATGTATTGTCTTAAAGGTGGTGAATTTATCTTTTATTCCATCCCAAATTGACAGCAAATCTCTATGCTTTCCTTGCTAATTGAAATATATTTTTCTATATTCTCATGGCGCTAATAGTTTTCTCTGTATATTTTGATATTTAGCTATATAACATATAAAGAATTAATTTGTTTTCATCGATAGAGTATGCCTTTTTCAGTGTAAAATGAACCACTTTATCTAACTTAATGCATTTTCCCCCCGCATGATTGTATTTGACATTTATATACTGAAGCGAGGGGGAAAAAAGTAAGCACAGGTCTAGAACTATGTAAAGCTAAACAATAATAGTGGTTCTCTTTAAGCAGTGGGATTACAATGGATTTTGTTCTTTTCTGTGCCTTTTTCTAAAATTTTAGCTTGTGTATTGCTTCTCTAATCAGATGTTTCCATATTTTAACAAAGCACCCAAGGTCAGAAGCTGCTTTGCGCCCTCATTTTCTCTGGGCCGTGTGTTTTGCCACGCATTTGGATGCCTCATAAGCATTATGACTACCTCTGGCCCTGCTCCTTTTCCTGTTTCCCAGTCCAGAATGAATACCAGGTTAGAAATCTAGAGTCATGTTGGAAACCTAAGAGGGATTCTTTTCTCTCTCTCAATCAGTTAAGTCTTGCCAATAAAAGGTCTCAAATATTTCTCATATTCATCTCCTACTTCCTAATCCTTTCTGCCCTGGTTTGTTCTTTATCATCTCTCACTTGAAACTAATACCACTGTAGATTCCTAACTGGTGTTTTTTCCAGCTTTAGTTTTGTCTTCCTGAAAAAATCTTCTATGTGGTCACCAGAATGATCTTTCTAGAACATATGTTCTACCTAATAGTCTTCAGCTATGCTTCTCAGTTAGATAGTTGTTCCCATGATAGTCTGTAGTGGTGTCCCAAGATGTATAAAGTCACCTGCAAAAAATAAGAGTGACTCCATTATCTTTATACTAAAACAAATATGTACTGTGGAAAAGGCTACAAAATTTGTCCACATTTTATAGAAACTTTACAGAAATTCCATGAATGTGGTGGGCTACTTCAAGTTATGCCTCTGCCTGTGTCCCTTTTGTTCAGATTCACTGCCATTAGAGGTTTTTATAAGAAAGGTTTGAGAAACACTAGTTTATACGAAAAAGTTCAAGCTCCTTATCGTAGCTTATCAAAAAGATCAGCATAACCAGATGCCTCTTTTAACCTCACACTGAATTTTTCCCACGTTGCCCTGAAATAATGAACAGCTTCTGGGTCTTTAGAGACCATGTTTTTGAATGCCTCTTTGCCTTTCCACACTGCATTCCAAGAGAATGCCTTTCCTCGTTTCCCTCGACAAATAACTCGAGCTCCTTCAAGAGTCCGTGCAGGCCTCACATCCTCTAGAATCCTTCTCCAGCTTTCTCTCCCCTCCCCTCCCAAACCGTCTCAATTCTGCCCTCTGTGAGTACTGTTACCACTACTCGCCAGGGGTTGAAACCTTGTTCTGCGGTGCCCATATTTCCTTCAAGGGGATATCTTTCATTTCACCCTCCTAGAGAGGACATTTCAAAGTGAACACTTGGAACTTCTCCCAGTAGCTCATTACCTTCCTCACAAGACCGAGGGATTCATCTGAATGGTGAGATTGGTCAGACCTGACTTCTATGGTCCAAATTAACAAGGCGGCAGAATTGCTTCCTTAAAAAGGCAACTTAGGCCATCTCTGGCTCTTCCTCGTATAATAACTGTCTTATGTACTCTCTGAAAGAAGGGCTGGGCTCCCTCTCTACTTTTTCCTCCTAAGTAGTAAGCATAGGCGGCAAGTCACCTCCTTTGTGGGTGGCCCTGCTGTTGTCCAGCTCCTCTTTCAATAATGGGGTGGGAGTAGGGGTAAATTAACTTGGGTAGAGAAGTAGGACATCCCAGTACACTCTGCAATATGCCCACTGTCAGAGAGCCCCAAATAAGGTCGATAGTCCCTATTTGGGGCTGGTGTTATCAATGTGTGTGCTTAATTAGTTAAAACCCGAGGAGAAGGGAATCTGTAACATCAGAAATATCACACTGATTTCAGTCATCCATTTAGTTCTACCAGTTAGCCAGTAAACTTCCTGAAGGCAAGAACTGAGCATATCTTTTTTATTTTTGTATTTCCATTGACACAGAGTACTTGGCAAATAAAAGGTGTTTAATTTTTTATTTATTAATTTTTTTCTGATTACAGAAGCAATGCAACATGATTTTAGGAACAAAAGAATTTTGTGAAAATAGGAAATAAAAAATGATTCAACAAACCAAAGATTATATATTAACAAAATATAAACCTGTACACTTACTCTTTTTTCCTATATTAATGTACTTTCTTTGCAAAAAAGGAAATTATATGGTTTTGTTTTTGTGTTTTTACAACATTAAATATTCTTCTAAAAGGTGATTTTCATAGCTACATAGTATTTAATTGATAAGTGAAGAAAGTAGCCCATTGATAAATAATATTTATTAGACATTTGTCAAAGCATTTTTTTTGTGTATGCTTTGCTACATGGTTTACGTGCATAATAGCATTACGACTTCTCAACAGCTCTGCAGCAGGGATTTTTATATATCCATTTACACCTAAAGGAACAGAGGCTAACAGAAATTAAGTAGCTTGCCCAAGGTCACACAAATATTAAGCGGCAAAACTGGGAGTCAGTTCTATGTGATTTGACATGAGAGCCACCAGAACTCTTAAAAGGATATATTGTAATTTATTTAGGATAGTTCCATCCCTGGGCATTATGGTTGTTTTCAACTTCCTTACAATGATAAATAATGCTGCCTGTGTTGAACATCCTTAGAGCTAAATCTGTGTACATATTTCTAGTCATTTTCTTCAGAAAAATTCTTAGAAGTGAATTTTTTGGCTCAACTGGTTTTTCCCTCTAATTACAAATCTAATACATGCACAAAATGGAGAATTTGGAAAACATAGAAAAGCACAAAATAATAAAGCAAAAACCATTGATCATCTCACCTTCCAAATATTACTATTTTTAACATTTCGTTCTTTTTTTCAGTCCTTTATGTATATACATATTATATGTATATAGCACTATATATACATATAAGTGTAGTTTTTATGTAGCTATATTGAAGCATATACTTTATATCTTGTTATATATTATAGAAAATTGTATGATACCATTGCTACATGTATATATATGTATACACATATACACATATGTTTTCTTTGTAGGTAATCAATTAACTAATTGTAGAAACCAAATTTCGGAGTTTAAGGAAACTATACTACGTTTAAAAAATAAAACGGAAATAAATCGCCAAGAGCTGATTAAAGCCTTCAATCAAATGAAGTATAAACTTGCAGAGAGAGAAGATGCATCGCTAAACTCAGGTTTGGGTGGTTTTTGTTTTTGTTTATGGTGGTTTGTTTTTTAATGTTTTGTGTTTAGAAATTTAGATTTTATGCTTTCTGACTTTAGGGCATTTCTTCCCAATAACTATAACTAAATCAGTATTCATTCTTTTATTGTGAGACATGCAAAAATCAGGTAAGAGACATCACTGATAGACTTCCTCTCATCTCTACCTCGAAAATGGTCTTCCTCTGTTTTCTGTCTCTGTGAATTGCACCACCATCCGTGATCCACCTGAGAGAAGCAGCCAGTAACCTGAACATCCTCTCTGAATCCTTTCTCTCCCTCTAGCATACTTCTTCCATGGCAGTTAGTAAGCAGTCCTGTTGATTCATAATCCTATATAGCTCACAAATCTGTCCACAGTTTTCTATCACCATCTCTACTACCCTAGTCAGGCCACCTTCATGCTTCATCTGAAGGACTGCTAACATACTTCTTTTTTTTTCTCTCTCTCCAGTCTTGCCCCACCTATTTATTCTCACTTTAGCCAAAGTGAAGGCTACACTGTCCTGTATATCAACCTTCAGTGGCTCCCCACTTCTCCAGGGTAAAAAGTCCTGCCTCCTGCTTCCCCCTCTGTATTCAAATACCCCCTCGGAACTCTTAACCCCTGGCAACCACTAATCAGTTCTCTGTTCCTATAGTTTTCCATTTTCCAGTATGCCATACAAATGGAAGCACACAGTGTGTGTAACCCTTTGAGGCTGACTTCTCTCACTTAGTATAGATTCATCCAGGTTGTCATGTGACCAATTGTTTGTTGCCGAATAGCGTTCCATTGTATGGATGTGCAATGGAGAGTTTGTTTCACTAATTGAGAGACATTTGGATTGTTTTCAGGTTTGTGTGTTTTTTGGTCATTACAAATACCTGTTGCCATAAGCATTCGTGTACAGATTTTTTTACATGAAGGGAATTTTAATTTCTTTAGGATAAATATCTAGGATTGATGAGCATATGGTAGGTGTATGTTTAACATTATAAGAAACTGCCAAGGTGTTTTCCAGAGTGGCTGTACCTCTTGCAGCAATGTATGAGAGTTACAGTCACGCCGTTTAATTATAGCCATTCTAATGCCATGGTCTCTCCTAGTTTTAAGTTGTATTTCTCTGGTGACTAATGATGTTGAACATTTTTTAATGTGCTTATTTGCCCTCCATATATCTTCTTTGGTGAGATGCCTGTTCAAATATTTTACACATTTTTTAATTGGGTGGGTTTTTTCTTGTTGTTAAGTTTTGAGAGTTCTGTATATATCCTGGATACATATCAGATGGATGTGTGATTTGGAAATATGTTCTCCAAGTCTTTGGCTTTTCTTCTCATTCTCCTATGGTGTCCTTCAAAAAGCAGACATTTTAAATTTTGATGAGGTTCAGTTTACCAGTTTTCCTTTTTATGTATTATGCTTTTGACATTGTACCTAAGAACACTTTACCTAGCTCAGGGTCATAAAGATTTTCTTTTAATTTTATAGTTTTAGGTTTTACATTTAAGTCTATGAAACTTTTGAGTTTATTTTTATAAATGGCATGAAGTATAGGTCAAGTTTCAGTCTTTTTCATGTGGATGTCCAAGTGTTTTAGCACCATTTGTCAAAAAGGTCGTCCTTTCTGCACTGAATGACCTTTGCACCTTTTTCAAAAATCAATTGACCATATTTGTATGGATCTATGTCTGGATTTCTGTTCTGTTCCACTGGCTTCTGTATCTGTTTGTTCTGTAATACCCCACTGTCTTGATTACTATATTATGTATTATGAGTTAAATTGGGTAGTGGGAGTCCTCCAACTTTGTTCTTCTTTTTCAAAATTATAGGGGCAAATTCAGATGAATGGTACGGATGGAGTCATTAAATGCTGAGAGCCTAGAAAACAAAGTTATAAAGATACAAGCTTTAATGATGTGATATTAATCAAAGTAGTAGAGCAGGCCAATTAGAGCATGTTTTAGTTCTGCTTCCTGCATTTGGAACTGTCAGTTCTGTTAGCCTCTAGTTGTGTCACTCATAGTGTTAGACTTAAATTAAATACTACCTTTAAAATAAACATGAATCAGTAATCTTTGAGCTATATTTTATAGCCTTATGATTTGATAATTCACATTTAATAGTATGTATCATATATACTGAATACTAAATTAATCTGTGAATTAACTTATTAACGCTCATTTTAAAAAATTGTACTGGAAGGAGAAGAATCCCTACAAGCCATGAACTCAGAAACCCTATCTTTTCTCTCTTTCAGTTAAGAAGAAAGTGAATGCATTGAGTAAGAATGAAACAGTATCTAATGCATTTGAAGTCTTAAGGTTCTTTTTCCCCCATCTAAGGAAAGTAGACAGAATTTATCCTGATGTAATCATTGGCAAAGAGAAAACAGGCGGTAAGAAAACTTAGAATTGGAAAATCAAATACAGACATTTTGCTCGTTGGGGACATCCTTTTAAGTTTTAAAATGTAATCCATTAATATGATACTCAGATTGATATATAGACCACCAGCCTATCTGGCATTCATTTGGATTACCAGAAATCAATGTACTGTCTGACAGAAAAAATTGTTCAACAAATATTTGGAGACTTGAATTCAAATTCAATTTTAGTACAGATGCTTTGAAAATAAGTCAATATGAGCCAAACATCATTAAGTATCTGCTAAGTTCTTGGCAACTCTTTTCTCCCTTGGTTTTGATAAATCTATTTCTTGTCTGGTTATTTTCCTATTTCCCCATATTTTGGGGGACCAAAGTCAACAAAAGCTTTACAGGAGAGATAATGTTTGAGCTAAGCCTTGAAGAATGAGTTCAAGTTCACCAGGTATAGGAGAAAAGGAAAAGCATTTGCATTAGAAGCAGGGATACTAGGCTAAGGCTCAAAACATCTGCCATTGCCACCAACCTCGTTCATTCCAATGGGTGAGTCACTCTAGGCCAGAGGTCAGCAAACCAGAGCCTGCAGGCCAAATCTGCCTGTTTTTAAATAGTTTTATTGGACCATAACCATACTCATTGTTGTCTGTGGCTGCTTTCATGCTACATCAGGAGAGATGAGTCGTTGCAACAGAGATGATATGGCCCAAGCACTGAAAATGTTTACTATCTGGCCCTTCATCGAAAAAGTGTGCTGACCTCTGCTCTAGGCAGTTCCTTGGGAATAAGTAGTGTTGGTCTATGTCACATGCCTCTGACAAGCCTATTGTGTTGAGATGGGGGTGTCAGATGACATTGTTTACCATCTACTGAATTCTCACTGTGTTTCATATACTAAGTTAGATGTTTTCTTTCATTATCTCATTTAATAATTCTCACAACCCAATGCAGTAGGCCTGTGATTACCTCTATTTTAAACCTGAGAAAATGAGGCTTGGAGAGGTGATGGAACTCTTTGAGATCACGCTTGTAAAAGTTTTTACCTGCATCAGATTCCTTCTTAGGAGTATTTTGATTGTGTCATGTAAATATGTACATATACATGCATACACACGCGTGTGAATGTGTGAGAGAGTGCATGCCAGACAAAGCTACAGCGTACAGAAGAGGTGGAGTCGAAAGACACAGGAACAACAAAGTCAGTACATGGAAACTCTAAGCTGCTAGATGCCAGGGAGAAGCACAGGCTTGGATAAGCATCAGCAAAGATAAGCAGAAGCCCATGATACAGAGTGAAAGGAAGGAGAGACAGAGGGATGGGTAATCGGGAAGAGCAATGGAATTCCTTGTGTGGGAGCTTGGGGTGTTGAAATAACCCAGTTATGAGCGCTGTGTTGGGAGGACAGGCTTCCATATAAACCTTCATCGGCAGAGGTAATTTAAAGGGAGATTTTAGTTACTTTAAAGGTGACATAAAACATTTGCAAAAGTATTGAAGCCTGGAGCATGGCCTACTGGGGAACCTGTCATCAGTCTTGTATATTCTACTTTCTGATACATCTCAGATAATTTCTACTCTCTATAGCCCCTCTATAACTATTTTTTATTGAGCCCTCATTTCTTGTCTGGTCTATTGAAATAGACTTGTAATTTTTCTCATGGCTTTAGTTTTGTCGAAGTCAATTCACTCTGTGCACTTTCCTCAGAGATACATACTCAAATACATGCTCAGCTCTTCCTTAAGATCCTTCAGTGGATCCTCAGTGCATGAAGGGTGAAGTTAGCTCCTTAACATGGTATATGCACAACAAGCTATATATTTCAAATCTCAGTTTCCACCGCTTCCTTTTTTTTCCAGCAACCCCAAACCACTTAACGTCCCCCCAGAATAGGCCAAGCGGTCAGTGTGCGCTGACCGCTGCCTGTAAGGAGCACACCGCCTCCCACAACCCACAGCTAACTTTCCACATGAGTCTCTGATCCACTGTGACTTTTCAGCTTGACTGACAGCTTCCGTGTGAAGTCTTCCTCGTCCCCTCATTTAACAGACTTCTACGCAGTACCAGCTGCTTGCTAGGCTCTGGGGAACTAGTGGTGAACAGATGTGGACCTCATCCTCATAGAGACAAATGGGCAAACAATTACAGTAGAAAGTAATCAGTGCTCCGATAAGGGAAGTACAAGGGTGGAGCGAGTACTCTGTACTCAGGGAAGTAGGGAACGCTTTCTGGAGGAAGTGACATCTAAACTGAGACATGGAGGGTGAAAATAATCGGAATAGGGTAAGCAGGGAAAAGGCAGATGGTGGATAGTGGAAAAGGAGCGGAAAGAAATGTGAAAGGTCTAACAGCAAGAGGGCCTGGAAAAAAAGATTGGGCTTGTGTGCACAATTGGGGCTGGAGCCTATTGGCAGTAAAACACGGGGCAGAGGCCACATAGTAAAGGAGTTTGGCCATTCGTTTATCCACCCCAGAGTTTTGGACATTATTATGTGGCAGTCCTTATATTAGTGCCAGGTTCACAGTAATGGGGAGCAAGAGAAGCAGAGTCTCCCCTCACTCAGCTTGCATTCTCACCTGGAAGGCAAATGGGTAACAGCAAAAAGGGCGATAAGTCTCATGAGAGATGAGGTAAGAATACAGAGCTGGTGCTCCCAGCCTAATTTACAGAGCATGAGGAGAACTGGCCCAAGGAGCCGGAGAAGAGTGTTCTCGGCACCAAGGAACGGCACGTGCAGACTCCTGCAGAGGGGCGGGGCCTGTCTGGTCAGTTTGAGAAGCTGAAAGACATGAAGGGAGACTGGTTTGGAGGGAGGGTAGTTGGAACAGAAGAGGTAGGTCAGACCGGGTCACTAAGGGAAGGGCCCTGCAAACTTTTGTGAATGCTTCCTAGGTCATGGGAAGCAATTCCAGGAATTACATTTGAAAGTGGATCCCCAAGCTTGCAACTTAACTCCTGCTTAACTTAACTCCATTTGTAAAAATAGAGTTTAAAAACTTAACTCCATTTGTAAAAATCAATTCCAGGTGGAGTGTAGCTCTAAATATAACAGGCAAACAGTAAATGATCTAGAAGATAATCAGGAAAGCATCCTTATGACTTGAAGATAAGCAAAGATTTCTCAACAGGAATCAAAAAGCACTGACTATAAAGGAGATGATCGATAAATAGCACAATATTAAAATTAAGAATGTCTCTTCTTAATTTCAAGAGGTAAAACATTGAAAAGCGAACCCATGGTGGGAGATGGTATTTGTAATATATATATAACTGACAAAGGATTCATATTCAGAAGCTATAAAGAGCATCAGTAAATCAGTAAGAAAACTAGAGACAACTTAATAGAGAAATGGACGAGATCTTAAACAGGATTTCACAAAAGAATATCCAAAGGTCAACATACATATGAAAGTATGTTCAAACACAATAGTAATCAGGGAAATACTGATTCTTACTGCTCTCACTGAAGTTCAGTAATTTTTCTTAAAGCCTCTCATTTTTTTGTATACCAGGGCTCCAATTGTTTCAACAAGTTTTTTTTCCAGTTTTATTATTGCTTTTTTAGGGAGAGATTTTTTTCTGAGTTCCTCACTTAGCCATTCTGGAAGTACTTATCCCCGTCTTAAAGTGGGGAAATTAAGACTGGAGAGGCTGTATATCTGACCAAACTCAAACAGCCAAGCACTGGTACAGCCAAGATTGAGTCTGGGTAGACTTCACTGATAGAAGCTTAATAGCTACTGGAATAACTTGGGGTCTGTTCTCCCAGTGCTTCAGTCATTAATACGCAGTAAAAGTTACTTAGAGGAGTGGATTCATTCCATCAATCATTTGGAAATTACTTCATACAGTTTTTTCACAGGTGAAAATATTTCGCAGTATTTTTCCTGTTTTAGGTTCCAACATCTCCTTAGGAAGAAGAGTAGAAAGTCAGCCAATGTGTGATGTTTTGTACCCAGTTAGATGAAAGCGATAATAAATGGACAGTGGCTAGTTTTATTTTTCAGTACGTTGAAACTCTCCAAAATGAGAACATCTTGGAGTCTAATGCATTTACTAACAATCCACGGCAAATTGGAATTTCCTCAAACAGAAAATGAAATATGTGATAAAAGTTAACAGCAGTTTGGATTATTTTTGCAGTAGAGTTTCAAACACTTTTTTGATGACCACACAACCCAAACATAGAAGCATAGATATTAATGCTAAATTATGTTTTTCTCTGTGCTTTGAAATGATGATGCCATACTCCTGTGTCTGCAGTTTCTTTTGCGCTGGGTATTTCCACTGTTAACAGAGGAAATCATAGTTACCTGAAGCAAACGCTGACCTCTATCATCTCCAGGATGACTCTTTCAGAAGAGAAGGACTCTGTCGTGATTGTCTCTATTGCAGATGTACGTATGAAAGATAAGTAGCTCCCCTCACTCCCGACCTGTAGTCTCTAAACACCCTTCCTCCATGGTAATCACTGTATCATTTTGAATTTTTTCTTAAATTTAAAAAAGCAATTCCTAAATGCCTTTTTTGAATAACAGTGTATTTAATGCTTGTTTGATACCACCAAGAAGGAATTAAATATGTCAATCTGAAAAGAAAATGAAATAGTTCCACGTGGAGAAATGTGGTTGTATTGTTAAATATGTTACCAGGAGCCCTGTATACTCTATGGTACAGAAATTTTATTTACGAACAGGACATTAAAATTGATGCTGTAGTAATAAAACCCGCCCAGCCCAATAAAAGGTTGGTATATGAATCAAGAGATAATTTATATTAAGTCACAGTAGCCGTCATTAATTGAGGGACTCCTTTGTATATCTGAAGGACTGTGGACAATTTTTATATACATTATTTATAACCTGCATTACATCCCTGTAAAGTAGGTATCCATATGAAGAACCTGTAGCTTAAAGAAAGTAAATAGTTTGCCCAGCAGTTAATAGAGCAGATTCAAATCTGTGTCTCTCTAATGGTCCCAAAGTTTTCTGTCTTGCCTCTAATGCCACATAAAATTATAAAGTATGGTATAAATATTAACACCATAAGACCTTTCAGAGGGAAATTTAGCAAAATGTGTCAGATTTTAAATGCATATATCCTTTGAATCAGAAATCTCAATTCTTGGGAGTTATCCTAAAGAGATAATCAGGTCAGAATTTTAAAATACTAAAAATACGACAGTATAGTACAGTAGTTGAGAACACAGACTGGATCTAGACTGCCAAGGTTCAAAGGCCAGCTCTTCCACTTTCTGGCTTGTAAGCTTGAGCAAGTTACTTAACTTCTCTATGCTTCACTTTCCTTATTTGTAAAATAATGATGATATTGTCTATAGTATAGGGTTGTTTGGGCCATTAAATTAGCTGATATAGTTAGAGTATTTACAGTGACACATACTAAGTGTTCAGTATGATGCATGACACATACTAAGTGTTCAATAAGTGATAAGTTCAAAGCTGTTCAGTGCACTATTGTTTTATAATAGCGTAATATTAGAAACAACCAAAATATCTATCAATAAGAGACTAAGTACTTATGTCTACATTGCAATAATCTGTAACCACTGAAAGGAGAATGAATATCCACATTCACTGATATAGAACGATGTCCTTATCATACTGTTGACTGAAAAAAGTTGTGAAGTATCATGTTTAACATTATGTTGTCTATGGAAAATGTGATAGAAAAAAGGAAGGAAGGAAAGAAAGAGGAAAAAATAGACAGATGATAGAATATATAAAGAAAAAAAGAGAGTGGGCAAACCTTAGAATGATGGTCTCCAAAATATAAATAATGGTTGTCTCTTGATATTGGGAGTTAAAGGGATCTTTGCTGTCCTATAAAATTTTTTTCTCTGTTGTTTGAATTTTCTATAAAAAACATGTCTTAGAATGCAGAAAAACTCTAAACAAAGCAAGCAATAGAAGAATTAATAGGAAAATAGAAATAAGAGGTTAAACATTCTCTCCAAATTTATTTTCTTAATATTGGAAGCATATACATAATCTCCAAAATGTTTTATGACATTACCATGTGTTGCATATTACAGTACTATGTTTAAAATATGTTTTAGTGTGCTTCTTGTTTAGTGCTTCTAAAATATGTTTCAGAAATAGCTGGTGATTCAATCTTTGGCTATCTTAAGAAACTTAAGTACTATAATAGATTTGTCTGCATCATGGCTGATATTTTTAAACAAGCAGTCTAACTATATACATTCAAAATTGCCTTTCAGACTACTCAGATTTGACAGTAGAACTATAAGTATTCAAAATATTTTCAGAATTTTGTACTGGGAATTCTTGTGGGCCCTGAGGCTGCATCTTGTAAATGACATAGATTATGTAAAGAAAAACATTACCTGAAAGTATAAACCACCGAAAGCTACTTACAAATGAGTCTGTCATCTAATCTAGCAGAGTAGATACACAAAGTTTGTTGATGGAAGAAAATTGGGGAATCAAGCCGAGAAATACTGCCTGGAAAAATGTGGTATAATTGTGAAGTAAGCTTGCTGTTATATAATACTCATAAAATGAAGACACTTTCAAAGAAGAGCAGTTCTTTGAAATAAGCCATCCTATTTTTAGGACAAAACTGTTTTAGATACATAAGCTTTATATACTAATTTTTAAGTGTAAATAATGTGTAGTGATATTTCATATTGTGACAAAGAGAAAATAAAGTATTTTCAGTATTCCAGTCAGATCTCTTAGATGCATGGATATTTTAAATCCTTTCATAGAAAGTAAAAATGCTAGAAATTGTTAAGACATAATAACATTCCACACATAAACTAGATTAGCATGTATTAGTAGAACTATGAGTCATGCTTAGTTTCAGTAAAATATTTCTCTCATTTTTAGAGTAACGAAGATTATTTAAAATCTGTGGTTGACATGATTACAAAAAAGTAAGTATTTTGTGATAAATTTAAGAATAACTGTTCTTTCATTTTTCTATCCTGTTTTTTTCTGTCCAATTACATGATTTTATTAGTGATCATATTCTTTTTAATAAGTGTAGCTGTGCAGAAAAAAACCTGTAGTTCTATCAATGCTGTGATGAAGTGTAGCTTATAATTTCCCCCAAATTTTGTACCTATTAAAATCCATATTTGTCATGTTATTATTGTTATAATAGCTATTCCCCATGAAATCCATGGCCTCTGAGAGAAACCTACTAGATTATTTTTTAAATATTCTTGCGTTTCTTACTGTATGAGGTTACTTTCACTGCTTCTGCTTACAACCTCCTGCTGTACGCAGCCCGGGAGATGCAAGCACATGCCGATGAATCAATATGAAGTTATTTATCAAGCAAGATGCTGTGGAATGGACCCAGCCTCCCAAATCCTTATGTTTAAGCAGGCGATACAACTGGTAAAAAGCAAATCACAGCCAGGAAGCTAGTGTTATAGTGGCATGGGGAAGGCATTGTGAGAACATATAGAGGAGGAAGTATTTCACTTTACCTGCAGATACCAAGGACTTTCCTGAGAAGATAATAACTGAACTGAGTCCACGTGTAAGTAGACATGCTTCAGGCAGATAGAAGGAGGAGGGAATGCCTGGCAAATAGAATTGCTTGAGAAGGCAGAAGGGCCAGAAAGGAGCATGCTACTTTATGGGAAATATAAGTATATCCTGAATGTAGTAGGTGTTTGGAATTGAGGAAAGATTGGTGGGAGATAAGGCAGGTCATGATGAGATCATGAAAGGCCTTACGTATGATGCTAAAGATATGTGCTTTTTTTAAAATAAATTTATTTTATTTATTTAGTTTTGGCTGCATTGGGTCTTCGTTGCTGCGCGTGGGCTTTCTGTAGTTGTGGTGAGCGGGGGCTACTCTTCATTATGGTGCGTGGGCTTCTCCTTGCAGTGGCTTCTCTTGTTGCAGAGCATGGGCTCTAGGCACACGGGCTCAGTAGTTGTGGCGCACAGGCTCAGTAGTTGTGGCTCGTGGGCTCTAGAGCGCAGGCTCAGTAGTTGTGGCGCACGGGCTTAGTTGCTCCGCGGCATGTGGGATCCTCCCGGACCAGGGCTCGAACTCGTGTCTCCTGCATTGGCAGGCGGATTCTTTTTGTGTTTTTGGCAGGCAGATTCTTAACCACTGCGCCACCAGGGAAGCCCAGGATGTGTGCTATTTGTGCTACAGGCTAGGGTTGCACACACGGCCTTCAAGCTGAATCTGGCTAACAGGCTTGTTTGCTTCAGCCAGCAGTGTTTTGCTTTGTTTGTTTTTCCTCACCAAATAGCTCTAGCAGATGAAGCAAAGTTATTCTAGTCAAAAGAATTCCAGCCAGTGACTGTAGAATAAATAGAATTAGAAGATCACCATTTTGAAAAGTAACTGATTCAGGCATATCATGAAGTGACAGGTGGATGAGGAGCTTTGCAAGGAAGGTGTACCAGTCAGCATCCAAGCAGGAAACTCTTGGTAGTTGAGAGGGAATAGAGAAAATTTAATACAAAAAATTGGCCAAAAAAGTTTACAAGAGCTGAGAGAAGAAAAAGGAGAAGAAAGGAAACAGGAGAAGCATAAAGGGAGATGAGATCGTACCCTGAGGTCTGAGGTTGGGCGCACGGTCTGCTGCACCGTGGTCAGTGCCGGGAC
Organism: Balaenoptera ricei; assembly: GCF_028023285.1. Classification (NCBI taxonomy): domain Eukaryota; kingdom Metazoa; phylum Chordata; class Mammalia; order Artiodactyla; family Balaenopteridae; genus Balaenoptera; species Balaenoptera ricei. The sequence goes on along the minus strand of NC_082643.1, from coordinate 25,302,534 downwards.
AGAAGGTCCTAGCCGGGCAGCCTCCATCAGAGCTGGTGCCCCCATGGACCGTGTCGCTCCTGCAGTGCTGTCACCGTGCTCCGTGCCGCCGTGGGAGACTTCACCAGAAACCGACCTTAGGGAGAACGTCCGCCTTTTCTACTGCTTTCCAGTCTCTTGTTACTTACTGCCAGGAGGGCCTACCTGAAGGAGCTAGCAAGGGGCCTGCAGACCCCTGCCCTGTAATACACGGCACAGCAGAAGTGCAAGACTGTGGGCTGAGAGCAGACGGGTAATTAGCAAAAAGGGATTGAGTTCCCCCACCTGAACCTCTGACGAGTCTCAGTATCACTGCACCGTAGAGAGTCAGGGGGTTTGACTCCTGTTGTGACGCACATGAAATACACCAAGAAGTACCTGTAGGGAGTTATTGCCTACCACCCTCCAAAAATAAAACAAAACGACCTTGAATCTGTCAACGAAAATTCAGTTAACAATCGAGTTAAGAAAAAAAGGAATTTGAGTCAAGCCAAATTGAGGATTATAACCCTGGAGACAGACTCTCAGAAGCTCTGAGGACTGTTCCTCCTGGTAGAAGTCAAAGGCACAGTCAGATACATGCTTGAGACAAAGGATCGTATATCAAAATGATGTACTGATATTCTACATAAAATTCACCAAAGATACCTAGTCCAGGTAAGCACATACAAAGTGAGCAGTAAGTCACTACAGCCCCTTACAGAGTTGAGAAAGAATGCTAATCTTTTAAGAAGTTACATCAGGAGAAAGGGGAAAAAAATTGACCTTTACGGACTAGCTGGCATTCCCATCTTTGAGGAGGTTAATGTGTGATGCAAATGCACGTTGTACACTGCGGGGGAGTGTTGGGACAAAGGCAATTTTATGCTTAAATTTGTCCTTGTCCTGCCTTAAAATATAAATTTTATCTCACCAAATTGAACCAAGCCTTTAAAGCTAAACTGCAGTTTAAAGTACATACAGTGAATAGAGGAAGCAATCTGGAGCGAATCCCCAAGATGTGGGACATTCTTTAGGACAACTGACCCACTTCTTTCAAAAAGACAGTTGCATAGGGAAAAAGAAAGAAAAACTAAAGTGACTGGTCTAGATAATAAGCTTAAAAAAAATATATCAGATGACCTATTACAATGAGAGGATCTTAAGTGGATACTCATTTTGAACATCCTACCCCCGGCCCCCGCCATTAGATCCTGTAGTTAGACTACTAGGGACGTGTGAATATCAACTGAGTATTATGTGATGTTAAGTAATTATTCTTAATTTTGTGAGATGTGATACTGTCAGGTCGTTATGTAAATAAATGTCCTATTTAAATTTTCACACTGAAGAATTTAAGGGTGAAATACAACATCCAGAATTTGTTTTAAAACATTACTTCAGCAAAAAATATGGGCTGCATAGATGAACAAGTAAAAAATTAATGGTTGTTGAAATCAGGCGAGTTGGGACTTGTTGTATTTCTACTTTTGTGTATTTTGGGTAATTTCATAATAAAAATGGAAGGAATTAGACTATTCTCAATGAGCTTAACTGATGGGGAGAAAAGTTAAAACACACTAGCTCGAAGAGAGACATGTTTGGGGATTTTTGAGATGGGAGCATCTTGAGTGTTTTTCTGTGTGTTCAGGTGAAGAGGGAGGAAGCTGATAAAGCCAGGGCTATGGGGGATTGGATGCAAGGTGCACATGGAAGGAGATTCAGGCAGGACTAAGACTGAAGAAAAAAAGGGATGAGAATGGGTGAAAGAGTAGAAAAAAAGTAGTTTGGGGAAGGAAGGTGAGATGAAAGAATTCCCTCCTTAAAGGTCTCTCTTTTCTCTGTGAAGGAGATAAAGATCATTCGTTGAGAATGAGGGATTGATTGGCAGTATATGAACTTGAGAACAGTATTGAAGGCTTGAAATAGCTGATGTGTATAAAGGAGATGGAGTTGAACAAGATTAAGTAAAACACCATGGATGTCTAGTTCTCCCCAAAGAAGATTCCCCAGGAGAAAAGTTGCCTTATGCTTGAATCCTTGAAGTGTTCTCGTATTCCATGCTATCATCTCAGTTGCTTTATTCTGAATAATAACCCACTGTTTGGAGAAGACACATTAGCCTGAAGTGACTTCAATCTATGCTAGTTTGGTATCCTTATAAGGGATTCTTGAATCAGTTAAAAGGAAGGCAGAGGTTTACAAACAATTCCTGTGGATATGACTACATAATTGCAAGCAGTTGTTTCATGAACTTTAAACATTCGTCAAAACATTTACTACTCTCTGTCAACTATAAATGTATAGAAAAATGAAAAATATAGTAAAGCTAATATTCATTTAGTACACTGTAATGTAAAACATGGAGGCACATGAAAAAATGCTAAAAACTTCTAATCATCAGAGATAATGCAAATCAGAACCACAATGCGATATCACCTCACACCTGTCAAAATGGCTATCATCAAAAAGTCTACAAATAATAAATGTTAGTGAGGGTGTGGAGAAAAGGGAACCCTTGTGCACTATTGGTGGGACTGTAAGTTGGTGCAGCCACTATGGAAAACAGTATGGAGGTTCCTCAAAAAACTAAAAATAGAACTACTGTATGATCCAGCAATTCCACTGCTGGGTATATATCTAAAGAAAATGAAAACACTAATTCGAAGAGATACATGCACCCCAGTGTTCATTATTTACAATCGCCAAGATATGGAAGCAACCTAAGTGCCCATTAACAGATGAATGGATGAAGAAGATGTGAGATATATGTACATAATGGAATATTACTCAGCTGTAAAAAAGAATGAAATTCTGCCATTTGCAACAACATGGATGGATTAGAGCAGGGGTTCCCAACCCTGGGGCCGAGGACCGGTGCTGGTCCGCAGCCTGTTAGGAGCCGGGCCGCACAGCAGGATGTGAGTGGTGAGAAAGCGAAGCTTCATCTGCTGCTCCCCATCGCTCCCCATCACTCCCAACACCGCCTGAACCATCACCCCATGTCCATGGAAAAATTGTCTTTCACGAAACCGGTCCGTGGTGCCAAAAAGGTTGGGGACTGCTGGATTAGAGAGTATTACGCTCAGTGAAGTAAGTCAGAGAAAGACAAATGCTCTATGTTATCACTTATATGTGGAATCTAAAAAAACAAACATGCAGATAACAAAACAGAAACAGACTCACAGATACAGTGGGAAGAGGAAGAGGGGGAGGGGCGAGATAGAGACACAGACAACTGTGTATAAAATAAATAAGCAACAAGGATATATTGTACAGCACAGGGAAATATAGCCATTATTTTGTAATAACTTTTTTTTTTTTTAAACATCTTTATTGAAGTATAATTGCCCTACAATGGTGTGTTAGCTTCTGCTTTATAACAAAGTTAATCAGTTATACATATACAATATGTTCCCATATCTCTTCCCTCTTGCATCTCCCTCCCTCCCACCCTCCCCATCCCACCCCTCTAGGTGGTCATAAAGCACCGAGCTGATCTCCCTGTGCTATGCGGCTGCTTCCCACTAGCTATCTATTTTATATTTGGTAGTGTATATATGTCCATGACACTCTCTCACCCTGTCACATCTCACCCCACCCCCTCCCCATATCCTCAAGTCCATTCTCTAGTAGGTCTGTGTCTTTATTCCCGTCTTGCCACTAGGTTCTTCATGGCCTTTTTTTTTTTCCTTAGATTCCGTATATATGTGTTAGCATACTGTATTTGTTTTTCTCTTTCTGACTTACTTCACTCTGTATGACAGACTCTAACTCCATCCACCTCATTACAAATACCTCCATTTCATTTCTTTTTATGGCTGAGTAATATTCCATTGTATATATGTGCCACATCTTCTTTATCCATTCATCTGTCGATGGACATTTAGGTTGCTTCCATGTCCTGGCTATTGTAAATAGAGCTGCAATGAACATTTTGGTACATGACTCTTTTTGAACTATGGTTTTCTCAGGGTATATGCCCAGTAGTGGGATTGCTGGATCGTATGGTAGTTCTATTTTTACTTTTCTGAGGAACCTCCATACTGTTCTCCATAGTGGCTGTATCAATTTACATTCCCACCAACAGTGCAAGAGAGTTCCCTTTCCTCCACACCCTCTCCAGCATTTATTGTTTCTAGATTTTTTGATGATGGCCATTCTGACCGGTGTGAGATGATATCTCATTGTAGTTTTGATTTGCATTTCTCTAATGATTAATGATGTTGAGCATTCTTTCATGTGTCTGTAGGCCATCTGTATATCTTCTTTGGAGAAATGTCTATTTAGGTCTTCTGCCCATTTTTGGATTGGGTTGTTCGTTTTTTTTGTTATTGAGCTGCATGAGCTGCTTGTAAATCTTGGAGATTAATCCTTTGTCAGTTGCTTCATTTGCAAATATTTTCTCCCATTCTGAGGGTTGTCTTTTGGTCTTGTTTATGGTTTCCTTTGCTGTGCAAAAGCTTTTAAGTTTCATTAGGTCCCATTTGTTTATTTGTGTTCTTATTTCCATTTCTCTGGGAGCTGGGTCAAAAAGAATCTTGCTGTGATGTATGTCATAGAGTGTTCTGCCTATGTTTTCCTCTAAGAGTTTGATAGTGTCTGGTCTTACACTTAGGTCTTTAATCCATTTTGAGTTTATTTTTGTGCATGGTGTCAGGGAGTGTTCTAATTTCATACTTTTACATGTATCTGTCCAATTTTCCCAGCACCACTTATTGAAGAGGCTGTCTTTTCTCCACTGTATATGCTTGCCTCCTTTATCAAAGATAAGGTGACCATATGTGCATGGGTTTATCTCTGGGCTTTCTATCCTGTTCCATTGATCTATATTTCTGTTTTTGTGCCAGTACCAAACTGTCTTGATTACTGTAGCTTTGTAATATAGTCTGAAGTCAGGGAGCCTGATTCCCCCAGCTCCATTTTTCGTTCTCAAGATTGCTTTGGCTATTCGGGGTCTTTTGTGTTTCCATACAAATTGTGAAATTTTTTGTTCTAGTTCTGTGAAAAATGCCAGTGGTAGTTTGATAGGGATTGCATTGAATCTGTAGATTGCTTTGGGTAGTAGAGTCATTTTCACAATGTTGATTCTTCCAATCCAGGAACATGGTATATCTTTCCATCTATTTTTATCATCTTTAATTTCTTTCATCAGTGTCTTATAATTTTTCTGCATACAGGTTTTTTGTCTCCTTAGGTAGGTTTATTCCTAGATATTTTATTCTTTTTGTTGCAATGGTAAACGAGAGTGTTTTCTTAATTTCACTTTCAGATTTTTCGTCATTAGTGTATAGAAATGCAAGAGATTTCTGTGCATTAATTTTGTATCCTGCTACTTTACCAAATTCATTGATTAGCTCTAGGAGTTTTCTGGTAGCATCTTTAGGATTCTCTATGTATAGTATCATGTCATGTGCAAACAGTGACAGCTTTACTTCTTCTTTTCCGATTTGGATTCCTTTTATTTCTTTGTCTTCTCTGATTGCTGTGGCTAACACTTCCAAAACTATGTTGAATAATAGTGGTGAGAGTGGGCAACCTTGTCTTGTTCCTGATCTTAGTGGAAATGGTTTCAGTTTTTCACCATTGAGGACAATGTTGGCTGTGGGTTTGTCATATATGGCCTTTATTATGTTGAGGAAAGTTCCCTCTATGCCTACTTTCTGCAGGGCTTTTATCATAAATGGGTGTTGAATTTTGTCGAAAGCTTTCTCTGCCTCTATTGAGATGATCATATGGTTTTTCTCCTTCAATTTGTTAATATGGTGTATCACATTGATTGATTTGCGTATATTGAAGAATCCTTGCATTCCTGGGATAAACCCCACTTGATCATGGTGTATGATCCTTTTAATGTGCTGTTGGATTCTGTTTGCAAGTATTTTAAATGGAGTATAATCTATAAAAATATTGAATCACTACGTTGTATACTTGAAACTAGTATAATATTGTAAACCAACTGCAATTAAAAAAAAAATAAGTAAAACATGGAAATCATTGAGAATAAAGTATTTTATTTCTTTTAGAAAATTTATCAAGAGTAGTTTAAGCAGTATTTGCCTTCTTCTTGTCATATAACTTAAAATTCAGAGGGAACATTTTTTTTATGCTTTGGCAAATTGTCATACTCCTTTCTGAGTTTAGATCAGGCTCCTACATTTTATCATTTGCATTTTCAATGTCATGAAACATCTCTGAGAGTTCCTTTAATGCGAAGTTCTTTGCCAGCATCACATCCTACGGGACATCCTTTTCCTTACAGCCATTTTCCTCATTTATGTCAGGTAAGTTCACCCTCACTAAGCGCCTGTGGCCGCACGTCAAGAGTCTCTGGAGAGGGAGGTGGCAACGTTCCCAGGGTCAGCGGTCTTTGAGTCACATCCAGAGTCAGTTCCAGCATTATCACCTACTGCACTTTCATCCATTGGCTAATTCCCTCTTTTGATTATTTTTGTTCAGTGTCACGTGGGACTGTTTATCACTGGCAGACAAGGAGGCAACACAATTGCATGTTTTGCTGCCTGTCAGTGAACTGAATAATAGATGCACATAATTGAAATCATGCATATAAATTCTGTCTTGTTTCCATATAAATAAATAATATAAAGCCTAAATTTAAATCTCGTTTAAAGTCATTTATCTCTAAAGGAAAACCATTTAAAATGCTGTACCTGGTCTCTCATTCTTTACCTTGATGGTACGAGATTTATATTACAGCTTTTGTGAGCAATACTTTATGCATTTAAATGATGTCCTTGTTGGTCTATAAATATTAACTTTTAAAACTTTTAAAATATTAACTCTTTAAAATAAAGAGTCTAAAAAATATACATACTCCTTGGGAATAGTGGTTGGGACTCCGTACTTTCACTGCAGAGGGTCCGGGTTCGGTCCCTGGTTGGGGAACTAGGATCCCACAAGCTTTGAGGTGTGGCCAAAAAAAATTTATATATATATATATATATATATATATTTTGTGTGTGTGTATACACACACACACACACACACACACACACACACCTCCAAAGAGTTATGGACAAGAGTCACACTTAAATATTCTAATGTTCTTGCTCTTTTACAGTTACTGTATTATGCTAACTAGTCCATTAACTTCAATCTGTCAGAGTGCATATCTGATTGAAAACTTGAAAAAGTCAAAGTACCTATAATTTTTATGAGGAAATTAATTTTATATTGTACATTTTTATTTTTTATAAGGGTCACTAACTTATGAAAGAAATATTTTGTCTAAAAAGTATTAGCTTTATGATGTTGATATCAGGTATATCATGAAGTCATTCAAATCAAAATATGTGGACATACATAAGGAAATTCTTTTTAAGTATTTATGTTATTTTGGTAAGTCAAATATTCAATTATAAGCTTCCACTTCTATTTATAGATTCAAAAGGCAACTGATGTCTGGGTCCTTAGAAGTCATTTCAATACCTGCTTATTTTTATCCAAACATATCACATGCCAAGCAATCAACTGACGACTCAGAAAAATTAGAGAGGTATGATATATTAGAAAATAGTATCCTTAAATAACTAACTTCATCTGATGAAATGTTGGAATCAGCATCTAGTAGTTAGTATTTCAAGCACAATGGTGTCCTGGAGCCAGTTCCTGTTGGCTGGCACCTAGATTCTACTCCCAGCTTTTCTGTTTGCTGATCACCCTAGGCAGGTAATTTAGCCTTTTTTTTTTTTTTTTTTTTTTAGCTTCCTCAACTTTGTAGTGTGTATAATAAAATCCACATTACATATATGAAGTCATTGTGAAAATAAAATATGGTAGTATTTATGAAAGAATTCTGAAAAATTCAAAGCTCTATACATATATAAAGGATGGCTATTGTTCAGTTATAAATGTGGTATGTATTACAAGAAGTATAATAATTTGGTTCCTCAAAACTCAGTAGGGCAAAAGATGTCAAGTTTCAGAAAAAGGTCTTATCCCAATAAGTTTATTGGCACTGGCTTTTTAAAAAAAAATAATAAATGGTACGTCAGAATCTAGAAATCTTTGAAGATTTTGTTTTGCTTTTAATTAATGACCTACATTTTACCCAATTTTTAGAGTCATAAAGCTGGGAGACATTCTAGATCCTCATTTTTCCTTCTGCCCTTTATGTCTCCGTCATCATTTCATTTTTAGAATCTCTCTCTACATCATCCCTCTCACCCCCAGTCCTCTGCCTTGGACTTAGTTCAGACCATTAGAGGTCTATTGGTTTTCCTTAATCCTAACCTAGCCTCTCCTCCAGTTCATTCTCCATACTGTAGCCAGAAGAATCCTTTTTCATACGAGATCAAGTCCACAGTTTCCTGCAAGTCATCAAAGGCCCTTCATGACCTGGTTTCTGCCAACCTTACCGTCCTCAGCTTCCTTTCCATCAGCTCTCGGTGCGCTAACTCTGAGGTGACGCGCTCCTTCCCACGTTTGTGCCTTTGCAATACTGCTCTTCTACACTGAATGCCCTACTTCCTTCTGCTCTGCCCTCCCCATCTTATTATAAGTCATCATTGTCCATATCTTTATATAGCACTTGTCTAATTGCTCTAATTTTATGGTTTTTCTATCTTTCATGCTAGATTATGAGACCCAGAAGGACACGAACTGCACTGTGTGTTGCTCTCTGAATCTTCAGGACCTGGCCTAGCATCTAGCTTAGTATTAAATTAGAATGACAGTTCTTTATACTTTTATTTGAACAAGACCTAAGATCAGGAAGAATATTAACTTTATTATATAGATGATAATTTGACTAACCAAAACATAAAATAAATAGGCTATGCTTATCCTAGTTTAGCAATGGCAGACACTGTCCACTGAATACAATTGGGAAACCTTTTAGTATAACTTATAAGGTATTCAGTTTCGCTTAATGTAGATAGTACTTTCTGTGAGTAAAGTGTAAAAAAAAGTTTGTTTTTAATTACTAAAATGTGCTTATAAATAAAAACTAAACAATATTGAAAAATATTAACAGATTTTATTACTTATCTCTAGTTGGCGAATCAAACAAGTATTAGATTTTTGTTTTTTGATGCTGTATGCCCAACCCAAAGCTATGTATTACTTACAGGTAAGTCCTTGTTATAAATATATAATTTAAAGTGGAAGTATTATATTCTTCTTCTTTCCTTCGATTCCTTCCTTCCTCACTGTATCCCTCCACTTTACTCTGTACTTAGAAAGTAGAAAATATCCATTATATTAAAATGCCAAAAGGAAGCTTAAAATTGGTTCTATATTAGTCTTCTTGCTGGGTCACTATTAACAGAGGAAATTATAGTTACCTGAAGCAAACTGAAAAGAAATTCTCAAATTAGAAAAAAACAGAAATTGTACTGCTTACATGTTTCTGCCCACAGGTACATTAGATTAAACAAACATATTTTGAGCACTTATGTTAGACAGTGTATATGCTCAGCATTGCTACCCTACATTGCCACATTTTATGAGTAACACAGTTCTACAGTGCCTTACTGTGTTTGTGAAATAAATCAATTATATATAATTTATACCTCCTAAGTTCCCACATATCGTTAAATAATAATACCACATTTCCCAACAGTTAGTATATACCTCACTATATGAGACAGTGTTCAGTTGTGAGAGGAGTTTACAGAATGTCATTGGAGAATAGAGAGAGGGAATTAGAAAAAGGCCTGAAGCCAGTTCTTCTCTTTTACTGGAAAAACCAAAATCCCTTTCGATCCCTAGTCAGTGGTAATATAATAGAAATATGAGATCCAGCCAATGTACTCGTCCCATTTTGGAACAACACGATTCTGTTTTGTGCCCTGGTATTGTGCCTGAGGACTTGCACATCTTCTGAACCATTTAGGAGGTTCTCTTCATCTATAGATTCCACATAATATGTATTAAACTTAAAAAGAAAATTCTAGTTTCCTTTCGACCCCTTCCCCCCTCTTATGGAGAACTATTTCTAGGCTTACTGGCACCATCCTTCTAACCAGCTAGTTGGGGATGGGAGGGCCAGCTCCCTTTTGTTATCTCTTTGCCAAACACAATTATCTGGCGCTAGAACATGAGACCTATCACCTAAACAAAAAGCCAGTTAGTCTTAACCTAGAAACTGAAGTAGTTGTCAGAGTGAAAATGGATTCAGATAAGTAGATGCTTCCAAAGAGGATTTAGATTGAATGTTCCTTTTAGTATTTAGGAAAGAAACTGATAATATCTGGTCTCAGAATCAGAAAATGAAAATTGACTAACAGGAAATACCCTCAATGAATTGAACTAAAAATCAATCTACTACCTCATAAAAACATTTTTTCAGTGTATTATAAGTATTTTCAGTTTTCAAGCTAATATAATTTGTTCCATGGAAGCATCAAAGGTACTAATGCCTTTTTTTTTTTTTTTAGCTAGAAGATGATATCTTAGCTAACAAGATGTACCTTACAAAAATCACAGATTTTATACATAACATCACTTCAAATAATTGGTTTTATATTGAGTTTTCCGTACTTGGATTTATAGGTAAGCAATGGATCTATTTTGTGGGATCAAGATTTTTAGTACACAATAATCTGAAAAGTTTTTAAGAACTTATCAAAGAGTCTGTTACTAAATGGAAAGGAATGGTATGATTTCTATAAAGATACTATGAGTTTAATAGTAAAATCAGATTCAAGGATCTGAATTTCAGAAAATGTATTTTTAAACCAAATTTTTTTGTAGATGACAGTATAAAGAAACAGATTTACGTATTCACATTTTATAAAAACATAAGGCAGCTACCACTTAATTAATGCTAGCTACTGTGAGTCTGGCACACTTGTTAGCACAGTAACTAAGATGTACTTCTCTCTATTTTACGTAGAAAAATACTGAACTTCAAAGAATTAAAGTTGTAGAGGAAGAAATTTTAACAGAACTATTGTACTCTGAAGTCCTTTCAATTTCCAGTATGCCGAAGCTGACATGCTTAAAAAATATAAAAACATACGAATTATACCCACCACAGAAAAGTTCCTAAAATTGTGCCCATGATGTGATTGTTTTTACAGTTCTTCTGTAGACTTCCCTTTTGCTTCCTTCCCTTCGTTCCTCTTTTTCTTCTAGCCCTTTTTCTTTGATTTGACCCTCATGGCAGCAAGCCAAGTTACCTAATTCATTTCATATCACATGTCGTCGTTGTTTCAAGCAGGATCCCTGTCTTATTTTATTCTTTTGTTTAATGCCCGACCCCTACCTCCACTTCTTCCCACGCCCATGATAGGTTTTGCACTCGGTATATTTCATTCAGAATATATATATATCACATACCATGTAAAATATTTGGTGTTTATCATGTTTGTATCTGTTTAAAAGTTACATAAATGGTGATGTGATAAGCCTATTCCTGTACCTTACATTTTTGTCCTCAAAACTAGATTTTATAACTGTCAATATATTGCTTTTATGTTCAGTTCATTTTTCTTACTGCTGCCTAAGTGCTACATAATAATCCGTTTGACTTACCCATTCCCAGATTAGTGGACCTTGGCTGCTTCCAACTGTCTGCTACCACAGAGAAATGGAGTGACATATATGTCCCCTGGGATGGGATCACTGAGGGCAAACATAGCTGGGTCTCTTAAGTACTGCCAGATTGCTTTGCAGGTTGGCTGTACAGTTTATACTCCCATAAGCAGTGCATCTGAGTTCCTGCTTCCCAGTATGCTTGATAACATTTGATTTTATCCATTAAAATTTTTATTTGCCAACGGGAGGAGTATAAAGCATTTCTCTGATTGCTAGTAAAATCCATCTGTTCTTCATACACTTACTTGACCACTTTTTTCCCAAACTTTCCGTAAAGTGGTGTGGAATCCAATTTTAAGGCCCTGAAGGTTTTTTTCTCAGCTTTGGTTACAATAAGAAGAAAAACTGTAGGTAACAGTAATACCTGCTGAAAAGCTTGGAGAGGTAATAATTTTGTTGGTTTATTACTTTGAGAATTTTAAATTCTTTTTTGTCTTTCTCAGTAAAGTCAGGTACCAGAAGGATAGAGAATATTCACATTCTGATCATCACAAGAGCACACTGAACAAGGAACACTGTATATGTGATACTGAATTCTTATTTAAGCTTAAATCTACAAAGGCTTTATTTTTTTGTTACCATAATAACAGTTCCATTATTAGTAGTTTCCAAAAACATGAGCTTGCTAAATAGAATTTTCAGAATGCTGACAGCAGATAAGGAAAACATAAATATTAAATCAACCGTTTCTATCATTAAATCACTTGTTTTGGCTACTGTATAAATAGGTGCCAAAAAATTCAGATACAACCATATACTTAATCAGGTGACCCATATAGACGCAAGTCTTAGTGAAAAACTGAAACATTCCTACATCCTACTATCATGTTTATTAAATGGCTAAATGTGTCTTACACTGTTTAAAGTGAACATTTACCTGACTCTTATACCTTCAACTTTATTTTAAAATTAAAGATGCAGTGTATTAGAAATAATTGGATGTAATGAAATCATACTTTAAAATATAGTAAATCTTTGAGTCATAAATACAAAAGAAAAATAACATTCTTATAAAATAATGCTCAAATATTGAAATAATACTGTATTTTAATCAAAATTAAGTATTAAAAGTAAAAACTGTGGTAGATTGATAAAGTTCTACATAAGTCAGTTTACAAATCACAGTTTCTGAAAAATTAAGTGAAATTAAGAGTACAAGTCCTATACTTTCCATTTAATTTATATATCTTACACGTGATTTAGACAGTTGATCCTCATGAGTTATCAATTTCCTAAGAGTATTCACTATTCTAAGCTTGTTTCATACTTTTCCCCCCAGAAGTGGTAGTTCTTAACACTGAAGCAGATATATTATTTTACTTCATTATCCTCCAACTTCATTAATGCTTTATACTTTATTTGTAAGGAATAGGATATATTTAATTTTTACTAATTTGTGCTCTTTTCCCATGTTAATGGAATGAACAACTCTATATAAGGGTTATGTTATGATACATAGTATAAACACTCAAGGGTTATTGGGATTTGTTTACTTTTCCTCCATAGGGAAGCTATTTAAATCTGAGGACTTAATTGACTTCGTACATTTCTTTTTAATGTTCTACAAAGATAAACCCATAGACTTGCTCTTGGGGGACATTTTTCAGGTAAAGATGTGTAACCCAGGAGAAACTCTTGTGAGTATTTCTTTACTTTGTATTTTTAGGAAAATACTATCTGTCTAATGTAGTTACATAAATTTTGTTTACAAATTTAGTGCATCAATTTTTTAACTTCCCGTATCCTAAATTTTTACGGACACACCTACTAAATGAAGTAATGAGAGGTCAAAAATGCAGTGAAAAGTGGAAACAAAGGGACAAATAGTGAACAAATAGAAAAAATGATAGCCATAAATCCAAACAAGTCAATATTTACATCAAATATAAATGGCCAAAATACACCAATTAAGAGACAGTTCATCAGAATGGATTGAATAACACTGTGCAATTAATTGCTGTCTATACTCAGTTCAAATATAATACTATAGATAGGTTAAAAGTAAAATATCGAAAAAAATATACCATGCAGACACTAATCAAAGGTAGCTTGATTATTATATTGCTTGTGGTAGCTACATTAATATCATAGTAGACTTCAGAGGAAAAAAAATTGACAAGGGATCAAGAAAGATACTATATACTGATAAGAGAGTCAAATCACCAAGAAACATATAACAGTCCTGAAAGTACATGCATGTAGCAACAGAGCCTCACAATACATGAAACAAAATATGACAGAACTGAAAGGAGAAATAGATGAGTCTACAATGATAGTTGGAGACTTCAGCACTCCTCTCTCAGTAAGCCACAGAACTAGTAGGCAGAAAACAACAAGGTGATAAAAGAACTGAACAACACCATCTACCATCTGGATTTAACTGATATTTGAAAAAACACTACAGTACATCCAACAACAGTAGAAAAGACATTCTTTTAAAATACACTTAGAAGAGTCACCAAAATAGACATGTATCATAAAACAAAGCTTAACAAATTTAAATTGAAATTGTGAAAATTATATTCTCTGACAACAGTGGAATCAAGGTAGAAATTAATATCAGAAAGATAACTGAAACATCTACAAATACTTGGAAATTAAACAACACGTTTTTTTTAAACAACACATTTTTAAATAAACCATGGTGAAAGAGGGAGTCTCAAGGGAAATTAGAAAATACTTTGAACTGAATGAAAATGAAAATACAAGGTATCAAAATTTGTGGGATGCAGCTAAAGCACCGCTTAAAGAGAAATTTGTAACATGGAATCTTTATCTTAGAAGAGAAGAAAGATCTCACGTTAATAATCTCAGCTTCCACCTTAAGAAACTAGAAAAAGAAGAGCAGAATAAACCCAAATCAAACAGAGAGAGAAAATAATAACTATAAGAGCAGAAAGCAACAAATCGAAAATGTGAAAGTGGTAGAGAAAAATCAATGAAACCAAACGCTGGTTCTTTCAAAAGAGCGATAAAACTGACAAATCTCTAACAAGACAACAAGGAAAACCCAAAGACATAAATTACCAATATTAAAATGAAAGAATATCATGATATACAATGTATTGATAAATTAGACTTCATCAAAATTAAAACCTTTCATGCTGCAAAATTTACTGTTAAAAGCATGAGATGCCACAAACTAGGAAAAAATATTTCTAAATTCCATATATATGTTTGTATGTACATAATTCTAATAAAATATGTACTTTATATGTTAAAAACTTCAAAATGCTGATGAAAGAAATAGACATATCGTGATCATGGATTGGGAGACCCAACATAGTAAATATGCGAATGCCTCCCCAGTTGATCGATGGATTTAACATAATTCCAATCAAAATCCCAGCAGGATTTTCTTTGATGGATACAGACAAGCTGATTTTAACATTTAACCTTTTTAAGAAAAAGCAAAGGCAAAGATTAGCTAAAATGATTTTGAGAAAGAAGAATGAAATTGGAGGCATCATCACACTACTTGATTTTAAGTCTTACTATAAAGCTACAGTAATCATGATGAGTCTTCAGAGGCAAAGGGATAAACATATAGACCCATGGAACAGAATAGTCCAGAAATAGGTCCACAAAAATATGGCCAACTGATATTTGACAAAGGAGCATACCCAATTCAATGGAGAAAGACTTTTCAACAAATGTGTATTGGATCTGTTAGATATCTGTCTATCTATCAATCTATTTAAAAAAAGAATCTCAACCTAAACATCACACCTGATACAAACATTATTTCAAAATAGATCATCTATCTAAATATAAAACATAAAACTATAAAACATTTAGAAGAAAATATAGGAAAAATATCTTCAGGACCCAGGACTAGGTGAAGAACTGTTAGACACTAAACACTTGATCCATTTTTTAAAAGTTGGTAAGTTGGACTTCATCAAAATTAAAACCTTTTGTGTTGCAAAAGTTACTGTTAAGAAGACGCCACAGACTAAGAAAAGATATTTGTAAATCCCATATACGACAAGGATTTGTGTCCAGAATATATAGAAAATTTTCAAAACTCAACAGCAGGGTAACAACCCAATTGAAAAATAGGCACGAGACTTGAACAGACTCTATCAAGGTGGTTTCTCCTTCTCCCTTATTACCATAAGCAATGAACTCAGCTTTGCCTTGTCAACAGGTTATTTGGTGGGTATTTTGGGGGAGCCAGCATTTGATAATACCCTCCCACTGGAACTTCTATTAAAAGATCTGAAAATATTACCATATTTGCTAAATTTTAACTCCTCAACTAATTTTATCTGACCTTAATTTAGTTTCACATTAACTCTAGATTCTTTAATTACTTTACAGTTATAAACACAATTCTTTAATATTTCCTACATTAATATTGAGTAGAAATGAATTTAAATAAACTTGCTATTTAAAAATTATTGTGTACATAAATTTGAGATGTATTTTTATGAATTTTCTATGTATACATTACCTAAAATAATTCTCAGATAGCAATCATAATCATTTCAAATGTTTGTTTTTAACAGGAGTGATTTCACAGGTCACTTTCTTATTTTTATTTTTAAGGAGATTATCCAAGCCTTTTCCATGCAGTATAATATTGGCTCTTTGTTTTAATCATACGCTTTTTAAGAAGAAATTGAGGAGGGTTAGGAATTAATCAATGATTAGGGAGAGAATAATGTAGTCTGAGAGAAATGGATAGACAGGAAAATACCAAAAACTTTATGTTATTGGAATAAAGAGAAAGGAGAGGAAAATTATAGTTGGTACAACAGTAGCCTGATTTCCTAATGAACTAACAGAGTTCATGAAAATACATGTATTTATATCTTAACTTTTTTGTTCCATAATTCTTATGAAGAAAAAGCTTAGAATTAAATGTTTTGTTTAAATTTTAAAATAGCAATATAGAACTACTTAGGCCAAAAAAAACTAGGCAAAAACTAATATAATAAAAAGTTCTGCCATCAGTAAATTCAATAAAAAGGAGTATTTGGGTTTTTACATAAGATGGTTGTTTCTCTTACTTTTCCTCCAGGAGAAATGTACAGAACGAAATAAGCATATTCGCATTCGATATAAACCTTCTCTTTTCCAGCATGTGGGTATACAGTCATCATTCCCTGGAAGAGAACAATATTTCAAAGTAAGTAATTTGAAATGTAGTTGAGTAATGTACAATGTTTCATGAACTTATAAAATATTTAGAAAAGGAGTGATGAGAATATGAGAGAAAATTGTTTGAACACAATTCATCTCATGCAGAAGTATTTGTTATGAAGAGCAATCATCTTTACAAGACCCAAGTTACCTGACATGGTTAGAAAAATCCAGCCTATGTAAACTTCTATGCCTTATTGTTCCCAGCTGTACAATTCAAATAATGAGACTAAAAAAAGAGTTTTGAAAATTATAATAAAATTCACTATTTTAGTCTAATATTCAAAATTATAAAAGAATATTTCAAAAATAAAATGCCTCTATTATTGAATTTAAATGTATCAACATTCTTATTTCAGACCGCTGTTTACCAAATGAACAAAAATTCAGCATTATTTGGTTTTTAATCTTTTCTAAGTTTTTCATCATTTTTGAAAACAATGTTATTTATAATTGATCTAGCATCTTGGTGGGGTAGAAAAAGCAAGGACTTCAGAGTCAAAACACCTAGTTTTTAGTTGTGGTGACCTATGTACATGATACTGGGCAAGCCCTACCACACTCTTCAGAGCTTTCTTCATCTATAAAATGAGGAGTTTAAGTTAAATGAGCCTTAAGATATTGACCTCTCTATCCTTCTTAGTTTCCTCACACAACAAAGCAAATGACTCTTTAATCCTCTGTCAGTTGAAATGAGAGAAATGCACATAAACATCCTCCCATTATTTCATCCATTGTGTATCACCTGCCCTCTTTCCACCTTTTCTACTCTATCTCTGTGTATTTATTGTATTTCACTCTTTGGGACAGTGCCTCAGAGTGTGAACTCAGTAAACATTAGCTGTTAGCTATCAGGCAAGGTGGAATTCAAGATTAAAAGTGGTTGTCGAACAAGACAAAGAAGTGTCTGGAATAATGAAAACTTAACTGTTATGAATCTTTATGCAAAAAGTAATACCATCAAAATACATAAAATATAGCCACAGGTGATGCAGAAAGAAATTGGTCTATACCATTCTACTAGGGATTCTTTTTTTCCATTATATTTTTTTGCCAGATAAGATATTTTAACCTCATCATTGTAAATTTGAGACAGATTAAGGAGAATGTACATCTAATCACTCATACTTTGATGTTATAATCTTAGCATTTTTTTTTATTCTTCATACAACATAAAACAGAAAGAAATAGCAATCTAATGATGTGCCAAATGTGATTATATTAAATTATTTTTAAAATTTCTAACAGGATATCTATTATTAGGAATTTCATAATTTTAACACCTTCTTTAAAAATGATCAGAATCATTCTTTGGAAAAAATGGCATATCAAGGGCTTCCCTGGTGGCGCAGTGGTTGAGAATCTGCCTGCCAATGCAGGGGACACGGGTTCGAGCCCTGGTCTGGGAAGATCCCACATGCTGCGGAGCAACTAGGCCCGTGAGCCACAACTACTGAGCCTGCGCGTCTGGAGCCTGTGCTCCACAACGAGAGAGGCCGCGACAGTGAGAGGCCCACGCACCGCGATGAAGAGTGGCCCCTCCCCTGCTTGCCGCAACTAGAGAAAGCCCTCACACAGAAACGAAGACCCAACACAGCCAAAAATAAATAAATAAATTAAAAAAAAAAAAAAAAAAAGATCACTGATCACAGACCACCATAACAAATATACTAATAATTTTTTTAAAAATGGCATATCAAGGATTAGACTATTTCTCAACTTTCTTCAGAGTGGATAAGAGATTATATCATATTAAACAAAGTTAAACTTCAATAATAAAGCGGTAAGTGTAAAAATTGATATAAATATATAGAAGATTATCAGATATTTATTAATATTATGTTATTTTATATTCTTATTTGTGTATTTTTAAAATTTTATGCATGTAACTTTCTGATACATTCGCTAATACTGTTTCAGAAGGACCAATTTCCTTTTCCCTTTTTATCATATACTGTGGATGTACAATGAATTTGGAGACAACAGATCTGAGTTTGAAGCCTCATTCTTATCAATAGATGCAACAATATGGATAAATTGCTAAAACACTATGCTAAATGAAAAAAGCCAGGTGCAGAAGACTACGTACTGTACAATTTTATTTATATAAAATTCTAAAATAGGCAGATTCTGATATCTCATTATGATTTTAATTTACATTTCTTTAATGACCAGTGATGTTGAGCATCTTTTCATGTGCTTTATGTGTTTTTTATATATTTGTATACATATATACATGTATAATGAAATATATTTTTAGGGTATATATTTTTTATGAAATATGTATATTTTTATGAAAAGTCTATTCAAATATTTGCCCATTTAAAAAATTGGGTTGTTTGCCTTTTTATTTTTGAATTGTAATAATTCTCTATGTAGTCTGACCACAGGTCTCAGCTATGCCTTGCCCTTTCATTTTCTTAACAGTGTCTTTCAGTGAACAAAATTTCAAGGAACAATTTTAATTTTGATAGAGTTCACTCCACTCAAACCTTTACTCCCTCAATATAGTTATATCATTGGTTAGCTCAGTATTCAATGATTTTATAATTATGAGACTATGAATATTATTTACACTAAAACTACATAGTGTAATCTTTCTACTCATCCTTTATACACAACTTCTTTTCTTTCGAGTTTTCAGTTTGCTTTATTTCAATGTACTTATCACTAATTCAGCCTCAGATTCTCAGTGAATTACCTAAATCTTTTCTTGATATATTCGAACATTAAAAAAATCATGAACGAATATTGAATATTATCAAATGCTTTTCTGCATTTATGTCACTTTCTAATCTTGACAGATCTGTCTTCTGAAGCCTTCTGACCAGTTCTGGCAGATATCTCAGGAACCTCCTGGGGCTTCCTTTGTCTCTTGAGTTGATTCCCTTATTTTCTGGATCCTGATCTAAATACATCATTTACATCATTCATTTCCTTGTTTGCTTTTGTGAAGTGCACCCACCAGTAATTTCTTGAGAAAGATGGTGTGAGATGTAAAGTCTTGGAGAAATAAAACATCTTAAAATGACTTCAGTCTATTACACTTAATTGTTAAATTGGCTGAGCAAACAACTCTGAATTGGAAATGATTCCCCCCATTTTTGAAGGTATTCAAGAGTGCAGCTGTTGAAAAGTAGTTAAAGCCATTCTAATTCCTGTTTCTTTGTATAAGACCAATTTTCCCATCTCTAAACCTTTAAAAATGTTCTTGTGACTGGGTTCTACAGTGTCATGATGATGGTATGGATCTATTTTTATCTATGGTGCTTGATATTTGGTGAGGCTTTTTAATCTTTAAACTCATGCTTCGATTCTGGAAAATATTCAAAAATTACTTTGTTGATGAATTTTTCCCTTTTCTATGCTCTTTTTAAGGAACCCTTTCTCAAATGCTAGATTTCTTGGATTGATGTTCTCTCTTTCTTGCTCTCTCCTTCCTATTATCTATCTATTTGCATTACTTTCTGGGAATTTTTCTAAATTTTGTCTTACATTCTTTGTATTAGTGCTGCTTCTTTGTTTTTTTTTTTGCAGGGGAGGGCAGTTTTCATTGTCTGGTTGATTTGGTTGTTTTTTTTTGTTTGTTTTGCTTAGTTTTAATTTCTAAGAACCCTTTCTGTTCTCCTAATGTCACTGCCTCTTTTTATAACATTTGGTTGTTATTTTATGATTGAAATAATTCCACTTACCCTCTGATGATTTTAATAGTTTTTAAAAAGATTTCTTCTTCCTGCATAGTTTCTCTTTCCTCTAAGTTTTTTTTTTTTTAAATTGGTCCCTGTTTTTCACGTTAAAGGGTTTCCTCATATACGTAGTGATGGTAGGTTGTCTGTTCAAATGGAGAGAAAGCTGATTAGAGGATGCAGCACATGGCTGGATCTGTCCCTTTCACTGTATGGGGAGGAGTGGCTAGGTTCCTCCCTTGGGGAGTCCCCTATGTTAGTATCTTTAAGTCTTGCTTAAATTGCTAGAGAATCTGGGAGCCGAGTGGGCAAAGATAGATGGAGCTTTCAGTGTTCACTTTGTCAATATTCACTTATTTGTCCTGTTTTTCATTATTATCCCTACCCTGGTTTGAGTCTAGATACCCTCTGTTTTCCTTTTCAGAGAATTATCCTTCCGGAGTGGAGAAAAGATAGTCACCTGGATTCATGGGGCCGGAAAGGGTCTCTAGAGCTTTAAGACAGACTTACAAGCCATCCTCATAGCTTTGCCCCACCTTCACCTCCATTTCTAGCAGTACTGGGGTGTTTTTGCCCTGCAGATTGCTTCTGCGTTCCTCCCTGGCAGCTTGAGATACAGCTGTCTCAGACATCCTTCATTTTGTTACCTTTGTCTTCTTTCCCATTCTGTTTGTAAGATCATGTGTTTTTAAATGGCCCTCAATGTTATGTTCAGTGTGAGTTCAAGAAACAGTGAAGGTAGATACTTGCATCTCATTCACTATCTTATTAGGCAGACTACTAGTTCATTCTTGAACTTTTACTTTTCAGTCTACTTGTTTTTAAACTTCAGAAAGCAAAATTTTAATTTCCAGGACTTCTAGTTGATTCTTTTTATGTATACAGTATCCTCTCTCTGTGATAAAATTAATTACACTTAAACATTAGTACCTTAGTATAAGTGTAATTCGTTATTTGAACTGCTTCCTATACATACTGTCTGTTGTAAATTCTGCATCATTGCTATCCTCCTCTCCATTCTCCTCTGCTTCTCAGGGGAAAAACAGGGAAGTACAGCTCATAGAATGTCTTTACCGAAAAAGTTACACTTTAGATTCTGTGAGCGTGAGATACTCTCATAGACACAGAGGAAGGCTGAGAAGGACAGGAATTGAGGTCACACTAGCTGCCAGGCAGCTGAGATTACTGGTGGCCTCTGGCCTCCAGAGTTCTTCCCCAAATGGCCTACCGTTCTGCTGAGACAGCTGAGATCATCTACCGTGGCTTCTTTGTGACCCCTGTACTTCCAGATTTCCTGAAAGTGGCTTCCTGTCCCTTGCTCCCCGATCTTTCTGAGAGTTGAGCTCACCTCTACTTTATTCTTTCTGCAGTAAATCTATTTCTTTATTCAAATTACCTCAAGTGGCTTCTGTTTCCTTGACTCACCTCAGTTTGATTTGCTTCTTGTGTTTCAAGCTCCCCAAAGTGAAAACTTGTTTCTTACTTGTCTTTGAGACTGTCTGCTATTTACTCTGTGATTGCTGAATCTGTTTTTTGTAGCCTTCCTGCAGAAGAAGGAAGGGAGAGGGCAAGGGATGGGGCATTCTACTGCTCAGTGTATGGTAGGTCTTCTTCGGCATAGGGAAGACCACATTCTTCTTGGGTATTGCTTTTCTTCTCCACATTGCACCCACACTCACTACTTCTGCCGGGAAACAGTCATTTCTGATGTCTGCTGCTTGGCACAAGCATGGATATTCCAACTGCGGCTCTGCAGTCAACCCCAAAGCCCCTGCCTGTTCCCACTCATTGAGCTTAGGTCATCCTTAGAGCTGCTCCCATCTGCTTAGTAGCTGGCTCCTGTGTGTTTTGAAATGTGAATTTCTTCCCTTCTAATCCAGTCTCATTCACTTTCCACCTAATACTGCCCTCCGAATGATATCTGTGGGTGGAACTGTGTTCATACAAAATTACCTTTTCACATTTTAACAGTAAAAAAGGCACATAATATACAACCAAAAGTATGCTTTATTTATACACATACCACTTCGCCATGGAAAAGGTGCATTTCCATGAAGGTAACCCTGCACTCTGAGTTTCAGTCAGACTTGCGTCATGATGAAGGGTTTTTCAGTTCTTTTAGTGGAACTGAGATCAGCAAAAGCTTGAAGCAAAGAGGAGACATGGCAAAGCATGTGTTGAGTTTTCAAGATTGTAATGTTCAAAGATATCCAAACATACTATAGCTCAAAATATGATCGATGCCCAGCTGCTCTGTGGAAATAAAGTAGCTCAGGTATCAAATGGCCCAGGCACCTTCATCCATTATCCTGTCAGTCAAGTGTCTCTTTCCACAGCTCTTTTCGTAATGTTTCCCTTCTTTCGTACAAGGACAAAAAGCAGACCACTACTACCCCTTTTTCCCTCCCAACTTAGGAATTTGAAGTACTTTCAGCATCCTTTAATGAAACCACATTTCCCTATCAAAAACAACTTCAGGGAAATAATGAACTGTCCATTTGCTAAGACTTTAAATATTTAAAATTAGATGTTTCCAAACTGATAAAAGGGTTGCAGAATGGATTATCCCTTCCATTTTCCAAACAGGGCATTTCAAAATGGAATAAAATTCAGTTATATAAGATTCTTAGCTTTGTTTATATTTATCAAGTAATACACACACACATATAGTTAAAAGTTAAGAAAAAGAAGAACTCATAATAAAAGGCATCAACCCCCTGCATTTCCCCAGCCCTATCTGACTCACCAGAGGCAACAACATTTAATCATTCCTGGTTTAAATTCTTCTAGTAGTTACCTTTATACCGCTAAATAATATGCCTATGGTGCTAATTTTTATTTCTCCACATTATTATTTTTCCTGCAGGATAGATGAATATTTAGTTCAGATTCTTATTCATTTTTATTGTCTTACTCTTTTGGGGCTGCTATAACAAAAATACCACAGACTGAGTGGCTTAAACAACAGCAATTTATTTCTCACCATTGTGGAAGCTGGGAAGTCCAGGATCAGGGTGCCAGTGTAGAAAATTACGGTGAGGGCCCTCTTCCTGGTTTGCAGGCAGCCGTCTTCTGGTTATATTGTCACATGGCCAAGAGCGGAGAAAGCTCTGGTCTCATTATCCCCTTAAAAAGGCACTAATCCCATTCATGAGCATTCCACCCTCATGACCTAATTATCTCCTAAAAGCCCCACTTCCAAATACATTGGGGATTTAAACTTCAAACATACGAATTTGAGTCAGGGTGACACAAATATTTAGTCCAAGGCATATTATCACTTTGATTGTTTTGCCCCTCTTTTTTCTAAGTTTCTTTTCTGAAAGTCTTAATAATCAGGCATTAAACTTACTGAGCCAATCCTTAATATGTCATAGCTTCTACTTACTATTTTATGTCCCTTGTTTTCCTATGTACTAGGTGGGTTCCTTGACTAACTTTTCTATTGAATTTTTAAAAAATTTTGTTCCTTTTTTCCTAGCACCTACTTGTTTTGAGGATACAATTTTTCTCAAATCTCTGAGTTTATTAGATCTTTTCAGTACACATTTTTAAGGTTCTCTTCTGCATTCTAAATGAGCTGTTTTTTTTTCTGTGATCAGATCAATCTGTCTGCTTATTTTGATCTTTTTCTATTATGCTGCATGCTTTCTCAATTATTTGGTGATTCCTGGCTGTCTGGTGGTAATATGGGTAAATTTTATTTCCTCTCCCTCACCCCCACCCTGGCCCTGCATTTTTCTTCATATTCCTTTGTAAAATTGAAAGGGATGATGCTTCCTGGGAGTTTTTGGTACATGGGAAGAATCTGTTGGTTTGCAAACTATGTTTTAGAGTATATGAAAGGCTAGATTGTGATTGTTTTGTGTTGGAGGTTTGGTTTTGTGTGTGTGGTGTGTGTGTGTGTGTGTGTTTTCCTAGTGGTTGGAGAGAAGGGCACCAATATGCCAGAATATAGTGAGCTTTGTTCTGGGGCACCGGTACACACACTGCCTATGCTAGTTATATCCAGATGGTGCATTCAGCTTTTGTTAAGAAGACTGTGTGTGCACGTTGCCAACGTTGCCTGGGACATAAGTCCTGGCTGCTCAAGTGTGCACTGTGGGTGCTCCTGACACACACTCTTACTTCAATCTCCAGGTTTCACCCCCGTTCAGCTCCCATCTTCCATCAAATCATCCATCTCCGTTGTAGCCCTGGTCCTGTGTGTCTGGGTCACAGATTCCTCACCTCCGCTCTGGCAGTCCCCACTCCCCCATCAGATTTCTATGTCTCATGTCATTAATGTCTCCTAGGCTGAAAGCCCCCCTCCATTCTTATATTGTTTGGAGTTACTGCCTTTTCTGTTCATTTACTCTCATTTCAGTAGAGTCTAGCCGTCCACCACCTTAAACCGAGACTTTGGATATTTTATGTCAATTCTTTTCAACTTTTAATTTTATTAAGTAAAATAAGATTTACGTATGTGGCCCCAGAGAGATAAATGTCACCCTCTTTTCTTTAATCAGGACCAACATAGCAACACTTTCATTGCTGTGTTTTCCTTAATAGTCACTCCTTTAAGTCCTTTAAAATACCTTTATGTAAAATTTGTCCCTTAACCAGTTAAATAATTTCTTACACTTCTCATAAAACTTTCTTTTTTTTATAAGATAAATTATCTATAGTTTATTAAGCAGAAAAATAATTTAGCTTATCTCTATTCATCTAGCTTATAGTTCAAAAATAATAATTTAATAAAATAAAAAATTCATCTTAGTGATGAATTGGCTTAGTTTTACAAATTTTACAATTTTACCTATGTCTTCAATTTAAATGTTCTTTATCATTTCATGTTCTAAATCTATAATAAACGTAAAGAATTTCAATTAAAACATTAATAACTTCTGAAAACTCAAATAAAATACTTAAAGATTTTCTGTTAGTTGATAAGCCAGAGAATAGTGTGTTCTATAATTTGCTAGTGCTTAATCCTACATGAAAAGTCATCTTCCTTTTACTGCAGTGCACTGGGCATAGGGCAAAGTGTCTCAGTGTGTTGGAGGGAGGGTTGCCAGATAAACGACAGGACACAGGACGTCCAATTAACTTTGACTTTCAGTTAAACAATGACTTTGTGTGTGTGTATGACCCATTTGTTTTGTTGTTTTGCTAAATCTGGTAAGCCTGGTTGGAGGTGATGGAAGAATACTTCGCATCAAAATGCATTAACTGAATTATTTTATTAAATACTTTTATTAAAGAATGATACACAGCATGTTTGTATTTTCTTCAGAATTATTACATAAAGTTTTATGTGTCTCTTTTATGTAAAGAGACCTCAGAGGGAGGTGGTATCAAAAGGACAGAATAAGGAAAGAGTATTGTCAAGAAGTTGTCATGAAAATAATTATATCCTTATGAATTAATAATATGTTATTTCTAGATGTTACAGATTTCTTATTTTTATTACAGGAAATATGAAGAAATAAAGCATAACAATAGAAGAAAACTTTGGAAAGAAAACCTCTGTAAACCTTGGAACCTTAAATCACCATGATTTCTAATGGCATCTTTCAGAAATTGTAATAATAAAAACACAGTTATATAGACGAGGAGAAAACAGTGAACAAACTAGTAAACTTGAAAGTATTAAACTACCTCTTATGTCAAGGAAAATTAGAACATTTATTTATGATGCTTGTACTTTTACTATTACAATTTATTATAAAAGTAAAGACAGGGAAGTTTTTAAAAATTAAGAACTGTATTTTGTTGACTTAGTGATGTTATCAAATTCTCTCAATAAATAGCTAAAAGTTCAGAAACTTGCTATTGTCATGGACAGGTTCTCTGTGAACTGGTATATGCTCTTATCCATTTTGTTAAGACATCTAAAATAGAAAGCACAAGTTTAAGCAACTCTGGGGGTGGCAGTGCCACAGTAT
This sequence comes from Balaenoptera ricei, assembly GCF_028023285.1. Taxonomy (NCBI): domain Eukaryota; kingdom Metazoa; phylum Chordata; class Mammalia; order Artiodactyla; family Balaenopteridae; genus Balaenoptera; species Balaenoptera ricei. The sequence continues at coordinate 25,276,214 of NC_082643.1, read as the reverse complement.
CTTCTTGTCTTTTTAATATATGCATTTAAAACTCTAAACTTACTCATAAGTGCCATTTGAGCTGATTACCAAACCTCTTGATGTGTATGTATTGTGATAGTCATTCAGTTCTAAAGATTTAATATTTTCTCTTAGTATTGCCTTCTTAACTCTTGGGTTATTTGGGAGTGTGTATTTTTTTGATATATTGGTTTTGCCATCTTTTATTGTTGATTTATAATTTAATTACATTGTTGTTAGAGAACTTTGTGTGATGAAATTTGAGAATTGTTATGAATTCTTATGTTTCATATGAATTTGAGAAGAATGTATAGTCTTTGTATGCTCCCTTTAAAATATGAGTCATTCATTTGCTTTTTTTTATTGAAGTATATAGTTGATTTACTTTTTGTCATTTGTTTTAAAATGAAAAAGGAATATTTAAAGAAGACATTAAAAATGTCTTCTTTAAATATTCCTTTTTCATTGGGTGCAGGGTTCTCTTATATCAGGCTTTTTATTTGTTAAACTCTTTTAAATCTTTACTAATTCATCAGTTTCTTATAGGAATCTATTAAAATCTACAATTCTTCCTCTTGTTATTCTATTGAGTTTTACTTTATTTATTTTGAGAAATAATAAGAGATATTCTTTCTTATCTTTCATAAAATATGAAAATCTTGATTCATACTGCTGTATTATCCTTGACTGCCAAACTTTGCCCATTTACCTCAATATGAACTGTATCACATACCAAAGTATAAAGAGAATATGATAGATGACCTGTTCATATGTGTCCATTTCACTTTTTCCTTTTAGAGAAAGAAGCTGTATGTCAACTATATCTCAATAAAGCTGGGGAGAAAAATAAGAAAAAAGACACATCTGTGTTACAAAAATTTTTAATTTGACTTCAGTTTTGAGCTTTTAAAATTAAATCTGCCAGATCATATTCCAGGCTAATATGAAAAATTAAAACTAATTCCAGGTAGAGCATTCCTCAAAAATAAGGCAAGATTCCTTGAAAAGGTACTTACTAGGACTTCTTAGCCCACCATCCAAGACTGGAACAAAATACCTGAAGGGTTGGAACCGTAAACTGGAATAATGCTAAAGGAGGCTGTCCAACATACGACTGACAGTTGTTGAGAAGCTCAGATGGTTCCAGAAGATTCCAAGGGAACCCTGCGGTGGCACTCAGAAAGAGGCATTTGAACACTGACTGAAATACCCTGGGAGTGGCAGATGCTAGAAGGATAAAGAGAAGGAAGTTGAAAGACAGCCTTAACGATTCAACCCAATGACTGCTGTCCTTAATGAAATGATCGTAGAACAAGAGAGTTTCGGGGGTCAGCACAAAGCATTTCTAGAAAATGTTTCTAATGTAGCCAGGAGAGATGCCCCCAGCTTCCATTCCCATCCCCACTGCTCCCAAATGGTAGATGTTTGGAGAGTCTCACTTACCACCCACGGCCTCTGGTCTGAGGTGTATGAGGAAGGGGAGATTCGGAGAACCCCAGACACCTATCTGAGGCAAATGATGTATTTAAGTGCCTGACACAATATATCAGATAAGTTTGTAGAAAACACATGCAGACCAGACTCTTTTTTTCTTAAACAGTACTTTTAAAGTGAATAGCTCTGTAAACACTGAAGGTGAAATTCTCTGTTGCCAAAGTGTCTCTCAAGTATTGACATTAGCCACCATCATCCGTACCATTTACTATTGAAGTAAGTGGTAAGATGGTAATACTACTAATAGTAGTAGTAACAGTAAATGTGGCTATACTCCTGGTAAAAGGGAAAGAGAGAACCTCTTCTAACATAGGTGTGTAAAAGTATCTGGGGATTTGTTGTGTACTATATGGATCTTCCACCCTGTGGCAGAATTGCAACAATTATGAACAAATAATGGGAGCTATATCTGGGCAGGCATTTTCCCATGGAGACCATCATCTTACTTTTTTTCCTTACTTACCTTAGCATGTATTTTTAGATGCTGTGTTGATATTAATAGCCACTGATAGGCAATGAATCATGAGCTGAAAGGTTTCTTTTTTACTGATATTAATTTTCTTTTTGAAACCTTAGATATAATGAGTGATTTCTTAGGAAAATACAGTTTACCAAAATTGATGCAAGTAGAGACAAAGCTTAAACCATGAAACCAAGAATGCCCATAGGATGGAGCTAATAGTATTAAATACTTCTTTGATGAAGATTTCTTTCATTTAGGAAGAATGACTGGCAACATAGTCTGTCACAGCATTTTGTCCATTCTATTATGTAACATATTAATGGATATTTGATTTGATGACAAATTACAATTATAAGAGAGTAATCATGGTTCAGGCATACAAAAATGGAGTTGGGCGGCCATTGAGGACCTGGTCTCAGACAAGTCTCTGCACCACTGAGAACCTGAACTTTCTTTGAGCTGTACCAGACCCAAGAACACCAGCAGCTGTATTCAAAATGACACCTGCCAGCTGCAACCTTATGGTCTCAAGTTCTCCCCTTGTCACTATGCAACCATTTGGGATCCCAACCAATCCTTACTTAACAAGCACCCTCACTTCTTGCCAGGTCCAATTATAATTCTTGATAACAACTCATTAATTATAACCTTTCGGTCTTTGCCTTTATAAGCCTCCCTCATTCTGTAGTCCAGCAAAACACAATTCAAATGTTTAGTTTGTTAGGAGTCCTAACAAACCCCAAATAAACACCTTTTTATTTCAGTCAGGTCTCTTTCTAAAATGTTGGTTAGCAGATTATATGTCTATTTTTCTAACTATATTATTAGCTATTTGAAAGCAGGGCTCATGTAGTTGTCATCTTTGCATTCCCAATATTTTCACATACAGCATACAGAAGATAAATTGCTCAATAAATGTTTCATAAGACTCTCAGTAAGAAATACATGAAAACACTTGAGCTTTCCATTCTGAATTCCTGTGAAAATATCAAAATAGATAAATAGGTAGTCCCTCAAACAACATTCTAAGCTGAGAATAAGAATTAAGCATGTATCAGAATCTTGGAGTTTTAACAAATCTTCACATCAGTGGGTCAGGTTAATGGCCCATTTAGCTTAGATTCTCTGTTCCCAAATTTTTGGCTTTCAGCTTCCTCATTGCAAACTTTGAGTGGATCCTTCAGAAGTTTTTTTCTAACAAGTCAAATGTATTTGTTTTGAGCCACAGAATTATGTTGAATAACATAAGTTGGAAAGCCTAAAAAAGGAAATTAAGAGGATAATACTGTTACAAAGTACCTCAAATAACTTTGTCCTTTTTAACCCATAAATTAAATGCTATCCAAACATGCTCCAGAAGATGACAGCGTCAAAAGTCTAGAAATGGTGGCCTTATCACGGATGCAATGTGAAAAATGTTCAATGATCTTGACATCTAGCCAACAATCACATCTTATGCATGGAGCACCATCAATTCCCTTAAACTGAGGCTCTTTAACGGAGGTATCACAAGTCAAATATTTTATTTTACCAATAAAATTGAAAGCGTGATAATACCAAAATCAAAGTCAAGATTTACTATCAAATATAAGTAGTAAGAGCTGCATGACCAAGACCTGTGGGGCAAAGAAACGTGATTCAATACTACGTTTATGCTGTTATTTTTATTTTTAGTGTGAATTAAAATGACAGGCTCTGAGAGAGACAGACCTGGATTTGAACTCTATTTCCACCATTTACTAGTCAAAGGCAAGTAATTACCTTCAGTTTCTTCACCTGGGTTGTTGGGACAGTTCGATGAGATAAGGAATGTAAAGCCCTTAGAGCAGAGTGAGCACAGTAGAAGATGAGCAATTCTTATCAGTAGCATTTCGAAAAGAAACCATATAGTACATTTATTACGTTAACATTTAACATATCTATATCATACACTGTCACGAAATAGTAAGCCTCCCTGCCCGTCACAATGACGTCTCATCAGAACATCTAGAACTCTACGAAAGGCCTGGGGTACTAACTGGACGCTGCTCAAATGTGATTTACTCAAAATTCAGGACCTAATTATGTGCATTAGGAAGCAGAACCTCACAGTTTGCAGAGGGCAGGCGCTCTGCGGGAGGGAAAAGTCTTCGGAGGGGTAACGGTAAGGATAAGGAGGAATTCCAGGCCAGCTCCGGAGCCGGATCCACGGAACGATCGGCCGGCTGCGGCGGCGCGGGGCGTGGTCGGGAGGGTGCGTCCGACCGCGCCTGCCTCGCCCAGCGGCGCCCCTCTGCGGCCGTTGAGCCCCTCGGTGCAGGTGCGCGCGGCACTCGCCTCGGGCCGCCGCCTTCTCCCCGCCCACGGCCGCACGCGCATGCGCAGTTAGCAGTCGCTACTGGGCGGCCGCCGGCGGGATTGCTCTAGGGAGACGCGGGGACCAAGTGGCAGCGACTCGGACATCTGAGCTGCCACTGCCGAAAACGGGCCCGCAAGACAGGTGCGTGGGCAGTAAGCCACTTTCCCGCGTCCCTCTGCCCACGGGCTGGGGTGAGGAATCCGCGTCCTGGCTTCTTCCCTCGGGGCGGGGGTTCCTGGGCCGCACCCCTTTCTCTGGCGAGCCGCCAGAAGGAACCGGTAGGGGCCGGTGAGGGGGTGGGTGTTGAGTTCGGGGATGGGGATGCAGCCAGCGAGGTTCTTGGGCGGGCTCTCCCGGCCTCGGGAGTGGGAAGGCCGGCCCGGGCGGCGGGCGCTGAGGCCACCTCCGCGTCCGTTGGGTCCTCCGGAACTGCTGTGTCCACCGCCTCGCTGGGGCTGGCGCGGGGAAGGCCAGGTGTCCCCCTCAGCCCGGCCTGTCCCCGACGGTTAAGGGGCCCCAGGGAGCCGAGTCCGTTATTCCAGCGGTTGCCATTTCAGCCCCGTTCCACGCTCGGTCCCCGGTGCGCGCTCCCGAGGGATGGAGAGGGGGCCCGGTAGCCTCTCGGCGCTGCTCCCTCCGCCGGCTACTTCTTACAGAAACGCGAACCAAACCAAAACAGGCTCAGCTTACGCCCTCCCCGCCTCTGTAAAGGCGAAGGGACCTAACCCTCACAGCGGCGTGTCCGGTGACTCCCGGCCGCTCCCTCGAGGCGCTGCCTGGAGCCCGGTGCGCGCGGATGGGGAGGGACCTAGAGGGTTGTGTTGAATCCCACGAAGCCCTAACGACTCGAGACTCATTATCGCCGAAAGCCTGTTTACAATGATCAGATACTTGAGCTGATTTTATTTATAGCATCTGCCTGAGAGACAAAGAGGTTGGAATCTAAAAAAAAAAAAAAAAAAAAGGCCGTGAAGAACCTAGGGGCAAGACGGGAATAAAGACGCAGACCTACTAGAGAATGGACTTGAGGACACGGGGAGGGGAGGGGGAAGGGTAAGCTGGGACAAAGTGAGAGAGTGGTAGTGTATATATGGACATGTATACACTACCAAGTGTAAAATAGCTAGTGGGAAGCAGCCGCATAGCACAGGGAGATCAGCTCGGTGCTTTGTGACCACCTAGAGGGGTGGGATAGGGGGGGAGACGCAAGAGATATGGGGATATATGTATATGTGTAACTGATTCACTTTGTTATAAAGCAGAAACTAACACCATTGTAAAGCAATTATACTCCAATAAAAATGTTTTTTAAAAAAATCACTGTAGAATTAAAAAAAAAAAAAAAAGCAAATGACAACAAAGCTCAGAAGGGAGAAAGTAAATCGAGTGGCCATGGGAAGACCTCTCTAATTAGAAGAGAGTTATTTTATAATGAAAATTTTTGATGCATAAAAGTCATCAAAGCCCTGATCTAGCCTTCTGAATTTGCTTGCTTTAAAATTTTTACGTCACTCTAGGTCTTTTAATCACTCTTGGTAGCCCTCCTTTTGGTAATTGTTTGACTTCTTTTCAGTTTACAGTTTTGTCTTTATATCTAATTGGTTTGATCTTCCAGTCACCTTTAGACCTTATCTCTAAATCCTTCGAAGATAGTCTTTATCTAGTTAATAAAGTTAATTATTGTGTGTGAATGATGTATGCTAATGGATCCGTAGAAGCTGAACAGTGCTATAAATTAACCTTATTGCTTGTTTTCAGTACCTAATAAGTTGTAGTGCTCTTAACTACAAAGCTAGAATTGCTAACTTTAATGGACCTTTAGATCATCCAGATTAACCCTTAAACTTGACAAATGAAAAAAAGGGTTTAGAACAGTTTGAAGCCCTTCCCTTTTTAATAACAGAACAGTAAACTTGGTGCCATGGTGCAAAGCTCAGTGTACTTTCTATTATGTTATTTTGTAGTTGAGCTCCTGAAGCTGCATGACAATTAAAACTTTAAATAGTGGTTTTTCAAACACTACTTTTGAGGCATAGTGGTGTTGGTGAGTACTCAGTCAGCCATTAAAACTGAATAGCAGAAAGGCATTTCAGTTATAAGAAATAGTATATAGAAAGCATGAATGTGTTAGTAGGTGAGTGTTAAGAGTAAGAAATGAGTCTTAAAAGGGCAGAATTTATACTGAGAACTACAGACAACTATTGAACATTTTAATAAATAGGTAGTAAAGTAAGACTTGTTCTTTTTTAGAAAATTCATGCTGGAGAGAAGGTGGCAGATAGATTGATTGGGAAGGCTGGAAGTGAAGAAGCAAAGTGGAAGTTTACAGATCCTTTTCTGAAACCATGGATTTCCACATTAGGCTGTGGCATGGATATAGAAAGATGCATTCAAGAAATATCCAAATGCACTTAGTTACCAATGATGCAGGATATCAGTGAGAAAGAATAGTCTTAAGACAGTGGCAAAGCAACTTGGCTGATTTGGTTGACTGGAGGTGAAGTTAATGGGAGAAGGGAATTGAGATAGAGAACAGGTTTGGGAGGAAAGACCAGCCTCAAATTAATGGAGGCTTTGGTACATCCTTGAAGATGGATAGTGATTTGAAACTAAAGAGTGGCCTCTGTGCTGTGGAGATAACATTTGGGAGTTTTTAGCTAGCTTTTATAAGTAGAAGTCAAGAGTATATGAAATGTAAGGAGAAAGCCTGGGGACAGAACCCTAACGAACAGCAACATTTACAGGAGATTAGAGAAAGAGCCCGTGAAGGTGGCAGAGCAAATGAAGAGAATCAAGAATCAGGAATGGCATCATAGAAACCATGGGAGGAGAGGGCTTCAAGGAAGCAGTAGCAAGGTCAAGAGAGAGCAGTAGGCAATAGGACTGAAAAATGCTATCGCATTTACCAGCTGAGACGTGGTTGGTAGAACTGTTTCAAAGAAGCTAGAATCAAGTACAAGAATGATAAAAGTATTAGTTTTTCATTGTTGCCATACCAAACTTAGCAGCTAAATGCAGCACAAATTTATTTTCTCACAGTTCTATAGGTCAGAAGTCTGACACAGGTCTCACCGAGCTAACATCAAGGTGTTGGCAAGGCATCATTCCTTACTAGAAGCTCTGGGGAGATTCTGCTTCCTTACTCATTCAGGTTGGTTGCAGAATTCAGTTCCTTTTGGTTGTAAGACTGAGGTTCCTGTTTCCTTGTTGACTGTCAGCTGAGAGTTGTTTTCAGCTTCTAGAGACCACCTACATTCCTTGGCTCATGCCCCCCCTTCCTCCATCTTCAAGATCTCTATGGTGGGCAGAGTCCCTCTCACTCTCCAAATCTCTTCTGCCCTCTCTCACTGACTTCCTCTTCCACTTTTAAGGGCCCATGTGATTATGTTGGGCCCACTTGCATAATCCAGAATACTGTCCCTATTTTAGGGTCAGCTAATTAACAACCTTAATTCCACTAAAAAGCCCCCTTTGCTCTGTGAGGTCATGCTTACAGGACCCAATGAATAGGGTGTGGACATCTTTGGGGGGTCATTGTTGTAGCTAGCATAGGAAGTTAAAAGTACTAACAGTTCATGGGTACATTCTTTCTAGATGCTTTTGTTAAGGAAAGGTGATACCTAGAAACATTTACATTACCTAGCATGTGATAATTATAGTCAATAGTAAGCCTTACTGTTTATCCTTGAGTTTTGTAACTAAGAAATGCAAGTATCTTCTTAAATACCCTGAAATTTGTGTGAACACTATAAAATTTTAGAGTCTCATAGGAATATAAGGTAATACTATGAAGTTGTTAGTTTTTATATTTTTATGTAGCCTTAAGCTGCTTTAAAATCTTTGCTGGAAAGATTTTAAAGGCCATTTAACCAGCTAACTAGATATATGTGCATAAAATATAATTTGGATACACATCAAAATATGGCTTTTAAAATATAAAGCCCACAGAAACTGGAATGGATGTCTGAAGGATGGAACATACTAACAAAATATTTAACCTTGTATTTTATAGGCCTAGAACCTCACTGCCATTTAGTGAGTTAAATTGTTAAACCTTCTAACCTTAGAGCCTTAATGAAAGGAATGTAGAGTTTGAATAGACCTAACTTTGAGTCTTGCCTTTGTTGTCTAGTAGCATTCTGTGTTCTTGAGTAAGTTACTTAACCTCCCTGAGCCTTGCTTTCCTTATGTATAATGGGGTACTAATACCTTCACTGCAGAGTAGCTGTAAGGATTGGAATTAACATGTCTGAAACACAGTAAATACTTGAAACAGCACTTCCTGTTCTCCTTGTTCCATTCCTCCCTTTTCAGTTCCTTTCTCAAGTGCAGCTTCCTTTGCCCTTGGCCTAGGGGAATCAGTCCTTTGTATCCTTTACACCTCATTTTGAATGTAACTTTCTCAAGGAGGCTTTCTCTGCCCCTTCCCCTACCCTGTAAATTCAGTTCCCCAATTACCAACTCTTACAACTTCCTTACTAGTCTGTCACTTGTTACAGTTTACGTGATATACCTGGGTTATTTGTTTAATGTCTGCTTTCCATCCCAGACTGTAAGCTCTTTGCGATCAGGGGCCATGTGTGTTTTGCTAATTACTGTAAATTCAGTGTCTAACATCATGCCTGGCACATAATTGACAACCATAGGTATTTGTCAAATGAATTTGTGAATGATGAATTTTATTATCTACTGGCTAACCTCTCTTGAATTTCTGGAAACATTAGCCACCACAAAATTAATAAATCCCTGGTGCAGCTTATTCTGAAGGATGCTCGTTTCTTCTGTGAGAAAGTACCTGCATTTCGAACGGAGTCTTGCAGCTTCTTTGGAAGAAGGCTGCCTCTTTAAGATGCCACTATTACCTACCTCTCCACCTTATTTCTGATCCTTCAAAGTGAACTTTCTATGTGCTGCATAGCCTACATAGCCAGATAATTCCAAGAATACCCTTTAATTTTGGTGAAAATTTGTCCAGTTTTATTTTTCTGATGTGGTAACCCAAAATTTTTTCATCTAATTTTTTTGTTTACTGTCTTTTCTAGTAAATTATGAATTGAGTTGTTAAAATGCAGCATGTCTACAGCAAGATTCTGAAGTAACTCACAATGAGATGTTTCTTCATAGATGTATAGTAAAAATGAAAAATGTGTTTAATTCCCCCATATTAAATTAGAACATAAAACTGCAAACTTTCTAGATTATTATCTCCTTATCTATAGGAAAGCTTTAACTATGTTAAGTTTTAACAATGTTCCAAAAAACTTTAGAGGGCCATTGTTGGAAGCATTGACATACCCATTTCTCTGTCATAAAACCATAGATAAAGACATCTATTATATAAGGATTCAGTCCATGAATTTTTCTAGGAGTTAAATTCTAAAAAAGGATTTTTTTCCTCCAAGGATCTTGTAGACTTTTATAGACAGTGAAAACTCCTTCATTTTATTTCTGACCTTCCCCTAATTGCCTGGAAACCCTTTTGCCAAATTTATTGTTGCAGTGCTGCCACAACAATAAAGTCATTCTAGTTTGTTGCTTAGTAACGTCTATTTCTGTCCACCCATAACCTTTTATTCTTGTCATTTATGCATTCATTCATTCTGTGAACATATATCTTTCTCTATTTATCATGTATGAGCACTCTTTGGCTAGCACTGTGAATACCGAATCCTTATCTCTGGCTCTCAGTGGGCTTATATTTTTGTCTGTTTTCTGCTGCAAGTTTCCTCAAGCAATTCTTTTGGAACTATGTAGAAGTAGTATAAATCCTAAATAAATAAATGTATCATTATTATGTTTATATAACCATTATTTTGAAAATGATGCTATTTAGTCCATTTTAACTTTAGTGTGTAGCTATGTTTTTAAAACCCAGTGCAGAGTTAGTTTATTCTTTCTGTAATTACTATGACCAAATACTATCCCCATATCCTGGATTTCAGCTCTGATCACTTCACTAATCTCAGACCTTCAGTAGTTTCTGAATTTTATAGGATCAGATCCGGAATCTTTGCAACACTTTGTAGGTCTTTGCCTAAATCACCAGAAAGTTGTATTTTCAACTATTATTTCTGCTGTTATGGTTCTTTCCCCACTTTTTACTGTATTTCTTGAGATATTTTCATTGTTTCTAAGTCCTTCTGATTTAGGAAAAAAATACCCAGTTTTAGTTAACAGTATATATTAGATAAGATAATGCTCACATAGAAAATTTAAAAATCCCAGATGCCTAACATAATTTCTGGTTGCTGGTGTCCTGAGGAGTAGATAGCTGTGATGGTTAATTGTATCTGTCTACCTGATGCAACCACAGGGTGCCCAGATATTTGGTCAGACATTATCTTGGGTGTGTCTGTGAGGGTGTTTTTGGATGAGATTAACATTTGAATGGTAGGCTGAGTAAAGCAGATTGTCCTCCCCTAGGTGGGTGGCCTTCATCCAAACAGTTGGAGGCCTGAATAGAACAATAAAGCTGATACTCCAGTGAGGAAGAGGGAACTCTTCCTGCCTGACTGGCTGAGCTGGGACTTCAGTTTTTTTCCTGCCCTTGGATTTGAACTGAAACATTGGCTCCTCTTGGTTCTTGAGCCTGCTGGCTTTCAGACTGGAGCTTATAGCATTGGCTCTCCTGGCTTCCAGGCCTTTAAACTGAGACTAGCACTACATCATTGGCTTTCCTGGGTCTCATTTAACTCCATTCACCTGAGTCATGCTTAACTCCAAGAAAAATATAGTCTAGTCATGTCTCCTGACAAAAGAGAAAATAGCTTGGTGATCAGCCAGCAATCTCTCCCAAGTATCTCATACTTGGCCAGAGTTACTTATATTTCAATTTGTTATTGAACCAGCCCAGAGGCAGTGCAGAGAACATACATGAGATCAAAGATATATGCAAATGGATGTGCTTCTCCAGTGCCTCCTTTCTTCTTCATGAAGGCACAAATATTTTGTGATTTCAGCAACCTGTATCGAGTGAGGAATACACAGGACGCTTAGAGCCATGGGCTTGCTATCTTTTATACATTTGTAAGGAGCCAAGGAGGTGGTGTCAGCACTAAAAGTTCTGTATTATACCATATAAACAAATTCTTGCTGCACTAAAACTGTATAACTTAGGACAACCATATAGCTCAATAAGGAATTAGAGGACTTGAACAACACTATAAAGCAATTGGACTTAATACACATACACAGAACACTTCACCTAACAATAGCGGAAAGAAAAATTAATGCCAGTCTTCCTCAAACTCTTCTAACAAGTTGAAGAGGAGGGAATACTTACAAACTCAGTCTATGAGGGCAGCATTACCCTGATACGAAAGCCAGACAAAGACACTGTAAGAAAACTACAGACCAATATCCCTGATGAATATTGATGAAAATACATATTTTTCTTAAGTGCACATGGAATATTCTCTAGGATAGACCATATGTTAGGCCACAAAACAAGTCCTTTTTTTTTTTTTTTTTTAGAAATTCACGTTCTTTTATTTATTTATTTATTTATGACTGTGTTGAGTCTTCGTTTCTGTGCGAGGGCTTTCTCTAGTTGCGGCAAGCGGGGACCACTCTTCATCGCGGTGCGCGGGCCTCTCACTGCCGCGGCCTCTCTTGTTGCGGAGCACAGGCTCCAGACGCGCAGGCTCAGTAATTGTGGCTCACGGGCCCAGTTGCTCCGTGGCATGTGGGATCTTCCCAGACCAGGGCTCGAACCCGTGTCCCCTGCATTGGCAGGCAGATTCTCAACCACTGCGCCACCAGGGAAGCCCACAAAACAAGTCTTAACAAATTTTTAAAAGTTGAAATCATTCAGAGTATCTTTTCCAGTTACAGTGTAATGAAACTAGAAATCAGTAGCAGAAGGAAAGCAGGAAAATCCACAAATATGTGAAAATTAAAAAACACACTTTTAAACAACCAAGTGGGTCAAAAAAGAAATCACAAGGAAATTAGAAAATATCTTGAGATAAATGAAAAAAAAAAAAATCCCACAAGAGACCAAAACTTATGGTATAGAGTGAAAGCACTGCTAAGAGGGAAATTTATGGCTGTAAACACTTACAGTAAAAAAGAAAGATCTTAAATTAACAACCTAACTTTACAACTTAAGGAACTAGAAAAACCCAAAGCTAGAAGAAGGAAGGAAATAATAAAGATTAGATAAGAGATAAATGAAATAGAGAATAGATAAACAACAGAAAATGTCAGTGAAACCAAGAGTTGGTTCTTTGAAAAGATCAACAAAATTGATAAACCTTTAACTAGATTGAATTAAAAAAAGAAGACTCAAATAATTAAAATCAGAGACGAATGAGGGGACATTACAACTGATTCTATAGATATAAAAATATAAGGGAATGCTATAAACAATCATATGCCAACAAAATGGATAACCTAGATGAAATGGACAAATTCCTAGAAACATACAACCTATTAAGACTAAATCATGATGATGTAGGAAATCTGAACAGACCTGTAACTAGTAAGGGAATTGAATCAGTAATCAAAAACCTCTCAACAAATAAAAGCCCAGGAGTAGATGGCTTAACTGGTGAGTTCTACCAAACACTGAAAGAAAAATACCAGCTCTCCTCAAGCTCATCCAAAGCACTGAAGAGAAGGGAACCCTTCCAAACTCATTCTGTGAGGGCAGTATTACCCTGATACCAAAACCAGACAAAGAAATGACAAGAAAACTACAAACCAATATCCCTGATGAATTGTTGCAAAAATCCTTACCAAAATATTAGCAAACAAAAATCAAAAGCACATTAGAAGATTGGGACTTCCCTGACAGTCCGGTGGTTAAGACTCTGCGCTCCTACTGCAGAGGGCACAAGTTTGATCCCTGGTTGGGGAAGTAAGATCCCACATGCCATGTGGTGCGGCCAAAAAATTAAAAAACTTAAAAAAAATACAAAATACATGACTATAGGCTTTAAAAAAAAAAAAAAGATTTATACACCATGACCAAGTGGGATTTATTCCTGGAATGCAAAGATGGTTCAACGTATGAAAACCAATTGGTGTAATGCATCACATTGTCAATGGAGGGGAAAGAAACCATATGATCATCTCAACTGATGCATAAACAGCATCTGATGAGTTCCAACACCCTTTTATGATAAACACTCAACAAAATATGAATAGAAAGAAATTACCTCAGTGTAATAAAGGCCATATCTGAAAAATCAACAGCTAACACCATACTCAATGGTGAAAGACTGAAAGCTTTTCCTCTAAGATCTAGAACAAGACAAGGATGCCTGCTTTTGTCACTTCTATTCAACATAGTACTGGAAGCCCTAGGCAGAGCAGTTAGGCAAGAAGAAGACATCCAGGGGCTTCCCTGGTGGCGCAGTGGTTGAGAGTCCGCCTGCCAATGCAGGGGACACGGGTTCGAGCCCTGGTCTGGGAAAATCCCACATGCCGCGGAGCAACTAAGCCCGTGAGCCACAGCTACTGAGCCTGCGCGTCTGGAGCCTGTGCTCCACAACAAGAGAGGCCGCGATAGTGAGAGGCCCGCGCACCGTGATGAAGATTGGCCCCCGCTTGCCACAACTAGAGAAAGCCCTCGCACAGAAACGAAGACCCAACACAGCCATAAATAAATAAATAAATTAATTAAAAAAAAAAAAAAAAAAAAGAAGACATCCAAATTGAAAAGGAAGAAGTAAAATTATCTCTGTTCACAGACAACATTATCTTATATGTAGAAAACCTAAAAATTCCACCAAAAAAATTGTTAGAACTAACAGAAGAATGGTGGTTGCCTGGGGCTTGGGAGAAGGGGATATGGAGGAGTTGTTGTTTAAGGGGTATAGGATTTTAGTGTTGTAAGATGGAAAAAGAGATGTGGAGATAAGATGTACAGCAGTGTGAATGTTCTTAACACTCCTGAACTGAACAGTTAAAATTCGTTCAAATGATAACTTTTATGTGTATTCTACCACAATTAAAAAATTTTAAACTGCACAAGTTAGTTACTTCAGTGTTTTGTAAATTACCCCATTTGTCAGGCCTCTCAAAGCTCCAGTGCAGGCCTAGCAGTATCTTGCCTCTCTTCTTAAGAAATGATGTGTGACAACCTCACAGTTTTGTTTGGAGCTTGATTACATGTTGGCACCATAGCGTGGTAGACCTCCAAGTAATACTGAAAACTTCATGATGTAATTCTCAATTGTCAGTTGGTGCATCACTGAATAATGATAGAATACTGCAGAATTAAGCAGAAACTGTTAGGTCTGTATTTCTGATTTTTTAAGAAAGGAATAAATAGCAAAAACAACCTTGGACTATATCATTTTCTTAATGGAGACTATTATCCTGTAGAACTGCATTGTCTGCAGAATGGTTAATGACCACTTACAATTTATTTTTAAGTATTCCACTTGTATAGTAAGGTTGATATGACCATTTCTGGATGAATATCTTCATAGCTTAGTACTAATAGTCATCTAAATTTTGGACATCTCCAGGAGGTTTGAAATGTGTTATGTTACGATTTTTGCAATTTCTTTCCATTGCTTTATCAATAAACATATAATCAGTGGGGTAATATTAAAATAAGAAGTAGCATGGTATATTGATGTAAAGTTTTGGATTCTCATCTTGTCTCACATTTCCAATCATGAGAATTTGATCAGGTTTTTGAATCCTTCTGCTTTCAGTTTGTAGATTGGGAGTAATAATCGCTATCCTGGGTTGCAAAGATTAAAGTAGCTAGTTCCTTTATGCAAATGAATGATTATAGTCATAGAACTTTAGAGAAGAAACAAACTTTCCAGATAAAGGGTTTTCTAAACTTTTTTCTGAAGCTTTGGCAACTGTTTCTGAAAGAAAGTTAGGAAGAACCTAATATAGAAAACAAATAATATACATTGCTATATTTAAAGTAGATAACCAACAAGAACCTACTGTATAACACAGGAAACTCTGCTCAATACTCTGTAATAACCTAAGTGGGAAAAGAATTTTTAAAAGAATAGATACATGTATATGTATAACTGAATAACTTTGCTGTACACCTGAAACTAACACAACATTGTTAATAAACTGTACTCCCATATGAAATAAAAATTTTAAAAATAAAAAAATAAAAAATTATATAAAGCAAAAAATTAAAAAAGAAGAAAGAAAGAAAACAAATAAAATTGGCTGAAGAAAGAGTAGGGTTCCAGAGAGGACACTGCCTGCTTGGTTTCCCCTTAGTTCTTCTCTGGCAGCCCAGTCCACCAGAGCTCAAAGCACTTAGAACATGTTTTTTCAACAAGTTTAATTATTAAGAAACTAAACTGTGCGTTCATTTTGAAGGAGAAGATATGGGGCTAAAGTGATATTAATGTTCATTATTACTGCTATTATTATTTTATGCATTTCTGTTTTACTCAAATGTTATTGATAGCAAGTCAAGAAAAACACCTTTTGCATTGTTATATGTCATGGAAGGCTCTTAAACTTTTAGAATTAATGAAGCTTTTAGGGTCGTTAACAGTTAATAAGCAATGTGTAAATGTACTCATATCTGTGCCAATAAGTGAAAATTTTAAAAACCCCTACCTTACTGTTATTAAGTCAAAGTGATCCCTTTATATTTACTTTCTATCCCAGTTAACCTCTTTTTCATGACTCGAGAGATTAAACTCTTCTAATTAAATTATGATTAGTATGCATCATTTTTTGTGTTGTCTTTGTGTAAAAATGGTGGTATTAACACACCTTTTAATATAGAATGTTCATATTATGGTAGAATAGTGTTGATTTTTTTAAACCTGCATTTTCAAAGTAAACTTTAAAGTTGTACCCAGTGGCCTTTAGAAGAAATTAAAGCTAAATGGCCCACACATTCATGTAGAGTTTTGATCTCATTAAAAAGGGTTAGTTGAGCTAACCAAATGGAAAAATGCTTTTTATAGTCTGATGCTTCTTTTTTGAAAACAGCTTAATTGATATATTTTTTGCATACCTACAAGTTGACCTGTTTAATGAGGGTAGTTCAGTGGGTTTTAACATATTTAACATATTTACAGTTATGCAGCCATTACCATATTCCCATTTTAGAATATTTTCATTACTCTCAAAAGAAACCCTGTGCACATTAACCCTTTCTTCCCACTTCTTTCCTTTCCTTTCCTTAGGCAATCACTTATCTATTTTCCGATTCTATGGATTTGCCTATTTAAATGGGGTCATACAATATGTGGTCTTTTTATGACTGCCTTCTTTCACTCAGCATAATGTTTTTGAGATTCATCTGTCTTGTAACACATCAGTACTCCGTTCTATTTTATTGCTAAACAATATTCCAGTGTATGAATATTCCACATTTTGTTTATCCATTCATCAGTTGATGAACATTTGGGTTGTTCACACTTTTTTGGCTATTATTAACAATTTTTTTTAAACATTTACATTCCAAGTTTTTGTTTGGACATCTGTTTTCATTTCTCTTGGGTAGATACTTAGGAGTGGAATTGCTGAATCATAAGGTAATTCTATTTTTAACATTTTGAAAAACTGCCACACTGTTTTCCAAAGCTCATTTTGTATTCCTGCCAGCAATGTATGAGGATTCCAGTTTCTCCACAGCCTCCCAAAACTTGTTATTATTATCTCTCTTTGATTATAGCCATTCTGGTGAGTGTAGAGTGCTATCTCATAAATTCAGTGTTTCTTAGGCAGACCCATATAGGTCTGTAGATATCTTCTGCAGAATCTAAGAGTTCTAAGAATATACTTTTTAAAAAAAAAATGTTCATGTTGATGGTAATATAACTATACTCTGGATCTTCTGAATGACTGACCACCTAATAACCAAGACTGCCACACTATTTCAGTATTCATATTTACCTGTTTAAAAGTCCACTGGCACCAAGAAATAAAACTTTCATTTTTAACATGCTAATGGGAATAGAGGGGGCTGTAATTATATAAATTATGTATTTCTGCCAAGAGGCAGCCAAATAATATTGGCTTCTCCTCATCTCAATTAATGCTATAAGGAACAGAGGTTTTGCAGTATTTGAATAGAGAAATGGTTATACAATTGACTCATCATAGTATTATGGGGATGATAAATGCAAAAGAACTTTATTCATAGCACTCAACCTGGTTGCAATAAATCCTGTATTTGTTTGAATTTCCAGCTGTGATTTGATTTCAGTAAAATACTATCGCATTCAATTGTGATAAAATTATTTTTCTTTTTTTGGTGTTTACATATAAATATATTTTGTTTTTATAATTGTAAAATTTCCACTTGTATGGTTATATACACTTAAGCAACATTATAATAAAAAAGTAACTCGAGCGAACATTTAGGAATCACGATCCTCTTTTCTTTTTTTTTAGAGGGGCCCACATATTATGAGTTCATTGGTCACTGTTATCTATATCTTTAGGTTTGTGCCTTTGGCTCTTTGCTTTTAGAGGCAGGTCTTCAGCTGTAGACTCCTGTGAGATTTTGAAGTTTGTGTTATCACTTGTTCAAAGCATAATTTAAGTAAGTTTGGTAATGATTTGTTTTAAAAGCCATCCGAGAAAAAAAGAGGTATTAAGGAGAAATTCTTTCTTTGTAAATATACTTACACATATTTTTCACAACTTTGTTTTGTTTTTACTGATTACTGTCAATTTCACAGATAATCAATATGCGTTTCCAAGGCTTTCGGCTATGTTTGGGTCTTCTTTTCATCTCAATTAATGCAGAATTTATGGATGATAGTGTTGAGATGGGAGACTTTGATGAAAATTCAGAAGAGATTGATGCTAATGAAAATGAATTCTCCTCAGAGGTAAGGTTATTGAGAAACAAGCTATAAATTATTCTTTTAGGGACTTCCCTGGCGGTCCAGTGGTTAAGACTTCACCTTCCAGTGGAGGGGGTGCGGGTTCCATCCCTGGCTGGCGGGGAGCTGCTAAGATCCCACATGCCTCGCAGCCAAAAAACCAAAACATAAAACAGCAGCAATATTGTAACAAATTCAATAAAGACTTAAAAATTAGGTCCACATCAAAAAAAATCTTTAGAAAAAGTAATAAAATATTCTTTTACATGATACATAGGGGTGACTAATTTCTTAAGATTCATTTCTATTCAAATTGTCTTTAGTTTCAATATAAATAGAAAAAACATTGCCTTTTTCCAACTATTTGTTGCTGTGTTTTTAATTTGTGCATGGCTCCTAGCACAGTTTTATTACCAAATAAATATGGGGAAGATCTTTACTATCAAACTAGGAGTTCATCACTGGCTAAAGAGGACTAAATACTTTAGCTAAGGGAAAGGTTTTTAGTCTTATTTCTGACACTGCCAGCCCTTTTCAGATAAAAGAAAAGGTAGTATAATTTTCTCCTAGAAGTAAGGAAAGTAGTGTTTATTTCTCTGAGGAAAGAAAATGCTAAATAAGATGAATTAGAAAGGGGAGTGAAGATGAGGTAGGCATTTAGTAAGGCTCACAGTGTTTCTGTCTCAGCATTAAGATGTGTGTCTTGAGGTAGTGACTGATAGGAGTCTGGAAAACAGGAGTCTGGAGGTTTTTGTACACTTTGACAATCCATAAGAGCTTTCACATTGAGAATATTCATATCTAATATTGAGACAATCAGAAAATTTTTTCAGAAATATTTTTGGTGAGGAAATATCAATTATATTGTGCTAGCCACTGTTTAAAGGGCCAAGGAGGATAATATATAGTTGTTACAGACTTCCTTTTAGAGTTTTTTATTTGCAAATGCAAGTGTTGTTTAGCTGCTTAAGGTGAATATTCTTTCTCCTGTTAAGTTTTAAGCTCCACAAGGACATTTCTTTTAAAACCTGGTTCTGTGATCCACAGAAACTAAGTAGTAATCAAAGTGTTTATGGCTGACTTAGATACAGCTACTACGAGGGTTTTGGAGGTTAATACTTCAAAGAAATTTCAGATATCTACGACTCTTAACTATATTTGATGATAACTTGAGAAGATGATAAGAAATGGGAGGAACAATTTTTGATGCTTCTAATTTTATAGCATGAGTAATCTAGGTATGGTAAAGTACAAGTAAAGTATAAATAAAGTGCAAAATAAATTGCTGGTGATTTAAAGGGTCGTCTAACAGAAGGAAGCCTCTTGTAACACCATTGCCCATTTTTGCCAATCCATAAAAATATAGAGAACAGTAAAGTTGTAAGTTGTAATTCAGAAAACTTCATAGGAGATTGGCAATTTGGGTAGCAGAATATTGACCTGTTAGTAAGTGTGTGGGATTTTGTTTAATTACTGATTTTCCTCCCTTAGACAGGAAATGTACTATTAGGGAAGGGTAGGGACAGTGAAAATAGTAAAAGTACTTCTGCATCCTTTTCTCTTAAGGCTGAGAGAAGAAATCTCATAATTAATCATATAGGTAAAATCATAAAGGCTGATTAAGAAAGGACCAAGATTTATCTATTACTGTAAGCAAAATTTTATTTATTCATCAGCAGTTCAAATTATCTTTTGACAATTTGTCGATAAATTTAATTTAAATTATTTTATTGGTGCATTTGGTATAGTGTAGTGGTTAAGTGTATAACCTTTAGAACCTAGGCTCATATCTTTTAAGTCCTGCAAGTGTCTAACTGTATGACAGTGGGCAAATTATTTTGCCTGTCTCCCACAGTTTCATCATACGTAAAATGGGAACAATAAAGTACTTCCCGCGTAGAAATATTATGAGGATTAAAAGAGCCATCAAATCACACCCCCGCCCCCACCATCATTATCATCATAGCAGCTAACACTTACATGGCACTTGAAACAATGCTTTGAGCTAATTGCTTTTCAGTCCTTTCTCTTTTGAATCTTATTTTTCCTCTGGGTTTCTAATTTCTCAGAATGTTGTCATCATCCTCTAGTCACATAACAGTGAAATTTAAGAGTTAATTTTAAACTAACCTATGTGCTTACTAAGTTTTTCATCTTATATGTTTTTCATCTTACATCTTTTGCTTCTAATGATTTTTTATCCTCAAATATTGTCACCTGTTAGAATCCTTTCAAAGCCACGTCCACTGCATCATGAGACCTTTGCTAATTACTTCCTCCCATCCCTCCTGTGTTAGAAGGAGTCAGTGTATTCTGTGTGCACATAGAGTTTTTTTCCATCATGTATCTCTTATATTCTTCTGTATTTTCTTACCAGTAGAATACAAAGTTTTGAGGCCAGAGACCATGTCACCTACCATCTATCTATATTACCTATATGTGTATTCCATACTAGGTTCTTAATTAGTGAGATTATTTAATTAAAATATTTGTGAAGGTGAATAACTTTAGATTTTTAAAATCTGTTTTCTAGATTAAATATAAGACACCTCAACCTATAGGAGAAGTATATTTTACGGAAACTTTTGATAGTGAAAGGTTGGCTGGGTGAGTATTCATTCAGGAGAATTTCTTCCTTGATTTGATTAGCTTTTGGGGAGTTATTGGTTGTTAGCCTATGAAAATTGCCTCTACCACAGTACCTTAAAAAAGGGTTAAAATACTTTATTTCACGGTGTAAACCAATACCTTAACACATTTTTATTATTGATAGAAGTGTTTAATTTGAATTGTTATAATTTATACAAAGAAAATATACAAATGAATCATGAATGTACAGTGAAAACTTACAACATTTCTTCATTCCTTAGGACAGATATTAATAATGTAATTTCAGATGACAAATTCAAGTTAATGTTTTATCCTAAATAATGGTAAAAAAACAATAAAAGTTATTATTTATTGATCATTATATGCCAAATACTGTCCTAAGTAGGTGGGTAAGAACTATCTTTATCTGCCTTTTACCAGTGAGGAAACTGAGGCTTAGTGTACCTTAGCTATGATCATACAGCTAGTAAATTGCAGATTCTAAATTTAATTTAACTCTAGCTTTACAGGATTATGTGTAGACATCCTTCTTTAGCCTCTAAGTATTCATTTATCTTAGAAGGAAAAGCGACTATTGGGTAATCTTATGTTGTATTTCTGATATGCATTGTATCTATAAATTGTTAGTTTTATTTTTAATGATATACATTTCTTTCAACTTTATTTATAGGTGGGTCTTATCAAAAGCAAAAAAAGATGATACAGATGCGGAGATTTCTATATATGATGGTAAAATATTTATTTAAATATTCAACATAACCAGTATGACCCAGAGTTCACTAGCTTTTGAGATTATATTTTTATTAAATATACCTGAGGCCCCATCCTGCTTCACAACAGAATCTTGTCAAAAGACAAATAGAGTCTTTTGTCTCCTTTCCAATATTTCTGGAAGTCCAGGTAATCCATACTTAAGCCACCATCCAGTTTTCTAACTCTGAACAGTTAAATTTTCACTCCACTGCAGTTAGTCTCTTGCAGGATTTCCCAGGCTACTGCTGTTCTCTACCGTTTTATCTCAAGCATGGGCCGCCTAGATCGAGTTATAACTTTCGGCAGGGTCCTCCTAGAGGACATTTATGAGAGCTATGGGAAATGTGGCTGCTCCTGGAGCTCACACCTCCAAGCCCACAACCATTATCACCGGGTCTCTGATAGGTTATCTTCAGGCTTCACCGTGAAGGAAAAGTCCTGTATGCAAGGGTCATCTTCCCCAACAGGACTCTCCTGGAGTGTGACGGAAGAATTTCTTCCTCCTCTTAGTCTAAAACCAGCCTCCTCAGTTGTTACATCCTAAAGCAGGATCAGCCTCAGTCAAGGTGACAGATAGTGGGAATTTCCTCTCTCTCAGAGGACCTCAGACCCATAAGGATGTGACCTCACACTGAGACTCCAACAGGCGTTACATGAGAATAACAACAGAACAACTAACAGCATGTATAGGATGGCAGCTGTCTACTTCCGTTTCATAGTGTCTGTTTTAGTGTGAGATAAAGATCATGCCTGCATGTCTTCCTTTGTAGTGTTCTCCATCCCAGTGTATATGCTTATGTACTCCAAAAAGAACTCTACCATATGCCCAGAACAAGCAATACTGCATTCAGTCTAAATCCGTTTAGAGAAAAGAATAATTTCCCTCGAAGAAGCAGCAAGTCTGCAGAGATAGAATGCTACCTAAAATAATACCCACGGAAATACCCGCCGTCGAACAGAATGCTTGACTTAAAACATCTATGTTTAGCTTACTTTACAGTTTTTTTAGAACAGCATTGGGTAGATATTTGCTTTATGTTTGTGTTTTAGAAGTATCTGTTGATGGAGTTTTCCTAAAATTAGGATATGGTCTATTTTAGGAGTGAGTTTGTCTCTATTTCTTGCTGGACAAAAGTGACTTAGTGTTTAAATGAGTTTTTTTCCCCCCAGCTTAAAATTAGAACTCAAGCAAGCAGAAAACAAGCTTCTTAACACCTAAGTTTGGTCTATAGTCTTATTAAAGAAAATTATCCACGAAAATAATGTTTTAGCATATTAGATTTGGTATGTTTGGTTGACTTTTTTCAATTTCTTGAAGGCAACTTTGAAAAATACAGAATCTCTTAAAGTTCCAGGTCCTGAAAATGGCATTTTGTATATAAATATTAGTAATGTTGTTTATATAGTGGTTAGTTGAGACCAATATCAGTTTCTTTGCAGGAATATTTAGTATTTCTAGTCGTTAATCACAGCTTCTGTCAAGTGCCACTTGAGTAAAACTAATTCCTATATTTTCAGGAGTAAGCAAATCTGTGTGAAACATTATGTGCTGGGTAACAGGGTTTGCATTTGGAGAAGACTTATTTAAATTTTTCAGATTAAGTTATTAATAAAAGTATAGCTGTTTAAAAAATCACCAATTCCTTAAGTGACCAACTTTCAGGATATCTTATAAAATTTTGTGAATTCTTTTTGAAATTATAGTTACATCAGAGTTCATATTACCTGGCACTGTATAGAATTTGAATAAATGATTGGTTAATGAAAAGTTATTGTTGATTTGAAGTTGGGAAAAACCTCTTGTCCTTGAAAAATAATCACCTTGTCACAGTTTTTCTAAAATTAAAGTAGTACTTTTAGATAGTACCTTTTCATAGCGGATAAATGTATGCATGTAATTACAAAAGAAGGCAACATAGTTTAAAAAAATCCTTTACTATCAGTATCCTAAAATCCCTAAGATAAAGTTGTTACTTCTTAAAAGAAGACCTTTGTGATTTGGTCAAGCCACAGGTTAGTAGTGATAATACAGTTGCTCATCAGTGTGAGAGAAGAAAAACCAAATGAATTCACTTTTTTTAGAAAAGTATACTATAGCCAAATTAGGGGACAAAAAGGAAAAGAAACTTGAAAACTTTAAAAAATGAATTCTTAAAAACCCAATAGTGTGTGCACAATGATAGACCAAAATATACCCCTCTCTGGTTCATGAGACTGTCAGGTTCTTGCACTGTTGTTTTTTTAGAAAGAAAAGAACGTATATAAAGTACATTAGTAATTCAAAAGTGCCCATTAATATTTCAAGTTGGCACAATACTAGAAAATAGCCAGTTTTCGCTAAATTGAGTTTTCTTGGAATAGGCGATACCTCTAATTTTCAAAACTAGAACATTTTATACAAATTAATATAAATTAGTTATTTTCTGTTTTAAAAAGAGTAAAGGAGGAAAGTCCAATCCATAACTTTGGGGCTGCAGCTGACCCGTCTAGCTTTGCATTATATGCTGCCTGTGATCTAATTGCAGGAGCTTCCTGATCTTAAACATGGGAAATTCCAGCCCAGAGAGGACCTAACTCAGCTTTGCTGTGCTACAGCCTAGTGCTTATCTAGTATGTATGACTTCCTTGGCCAAAAGTTCTGAGAACTGATTGGCTTAGCTTAGGAAGTGTTAACTTTAGTTTGTGTTCTTTGGGCATAACAATTTTCAAATTAAAATTTAAATCCCTACAATAACTTCTGCAAAGTAAGAAAAGTAGCTGATGATACCATAAATTTCAAAAAAAAATAGACTGAGGCAAACTCATTTTGTGTTAAGGATGTACTTTGTCTCCTGTGTAATTTAAAAATACAATGTTGATAGACCGTATGAGACAAACCACATTTTGTAATTTCATTGATTACAGTCTTTCAGAGAAATCCAAACTAAGCCAGCTTTAGAGGTGCTTTAATTAAATAATGTAGGGTCTGTTATTTATTAGTTTCCACAATTTTAAGAGAACATACATACATACAGGTGCACATATTATTTTCTGATTTAAAATGTGATTTTATTTTTCCCAAAGTAGCCTTCATGGAACAATCTTATTGGTCACCACTTCTGATAAATAATTCTTAAGTCAGTGTTTTTGGTTTTAGTTTAACTTGCTTTGTTTTGTATTTTAGGAAGATGGGAAATAGAAGAATTGAAAGAAAATCCAGTACCTGGTGACCGAGGACTGGTGTTGAAATCTAGAGCAAAGCATCATGCAATATCTGCTGTATTAGCAAAACCTTTCATCTTTGCTGATAAACCTCTGATAGTACAGTAAGTTTTATTATGTTTTTAATACTTTTTCTGACATTTATATTCGTTTTGTATTATTTGGCTTCTGAATATAGGTATAATGGGTATAAAATCGGCATAAAAAACCAGATTTTTCCTTTTCCATTTCATTTGCTTAAATACACAATGCATGTATACACACAGACACCCTGAGGTTTCGAGTGAAAAGCAGGTTAGTTGAAAAATTATATAATATATGCTGTAATATGCAACATTCCACCACCATAAACTATATAGTGCATACTAAAATCACCATTTTTATTTTAACTCTTTACTTAAAATGACTTGCTATTAAGATATATTAACCTCAGTATATTCAGAATGGAACCATAAATATTGCTGGTAAACCAGTGATAAGATTCAAAGGCAGCAAATTCATTTTAAAGAGGAAGTGCCCTTTTAAAGGGCACATGTTCTCACAGACAGTCACCCCTTCCCTCCCCTGCAATATGACATAAACTAGTTTTATTGTCATGTTGTTTGCATGTGTAACTGTCGTAAAATCAAGTGTAAATTCCTCAAGCTTGTTTCACCTATACTGGTATAAAACCAAAATAGATGTGTACAAATACAATTACAAAACCAATGAAATTCATATTAAAAACAAAGAAAAGGAAATGTAGAAATGTTACTTTTTACCTTATATCAGAAGATTGGGCTGTCCGAAGTTAATTACAGTGTAAGGAAATACCATTAACTGTAAACTTAACACTCCAGAACCCCTTCAGTTTTTTGTTAACGTGTTAAATATATTCCTATGTGGTGTAACTAAAATGCCATTTTGTATTTTAGAAATTTAAAACAATATGGCATTTGGTATAATTGGCCTAATTTTTCAGCTGTGATGCTTTGGCTTAGTTGCACTGTTATTTCAATAAATTTAAAATATCAAATAATGTCAAAGAGTATACAACCATTTAAACAAATGAAAAATATTGTTATAAGTACCTATTGGGATTAATATTTGAGCTTGATATATGTCATTATTCAGAGTTTGGGGTTTCTTTTTTCTTGAAAATTTGAAAGTAATCTTATTCTGTTGAAGTTAGGTGAATATAATATCATTTTCTATTTTAATCCTTTGTGGCTTAAATGAAAGGGTAACGGAAAATAATATAAAGTTTAACTTCTCCAGAGTAAAATGAATCAAATTTGGTATTTTCAGAAAGTATAAATCACTGCTAAGCAAGTAAGTGAAAGATAGCTTGCAAGATTAGAAGCAAAGATAATGAGTCTAAAAAAATTATTAAAGTAGTTGTGAAATTATTATTCTGAAAAAAGAAAAGGAGAATCAAGAAGAATGGAATAGCAGTGTTTGATATGCTTGAAAACAGTTCAAAGAAGGATAGTGAATATTTGTTATTCTTAATTTTGATGAAATGAGATAAATAAAAAGAAATTTTATATTAACTACTATAAATACTATAGATTTATGACATAACTTTACTCTAAAGCTGCTTTTTCCAAATTGTGTACATATTAATGTGCATTACGTGGTCATATAAGTTTTAGAAACTAAGAATATCTGAACCTTAAAGATAAGGAAGCATATTTGCCCATTAAAGACTGAGAAGTTCTCTGTATGAAAACCTGTTTTTAACTTGAATATTGTGTTTCCCAAACATAACTGACCACAGAAGTTTTTTTCCCCCCTAGCAATAATTACTATTTCATGGGACAGTTTAGAAAATGCTACTCTAAAGAAAATAGGGTTAACATATATTCTGCATTTGTCCTCATTTTTCCTATGATTTAAGATTAGCAGCAGTGAAGCTCTATGACATACATTTCACTGATC
This sequence comes from Balaenoptera ricei, assembly GCF_028023285.1. Classification (NCBI taxonomy): domain Eukaryota; kingdom Metazoa; phylum Chordata; class Mammalia; order Artiodactyla; family Balaenopteridae; genus Balaenoptera; species Balaenoptera ricei. The sequence goes on along the minus strand of NC_082643.1, from coordinate 25,249,648 downwards.
CTTGAATCCATTGTGAACTGTTTATACTAGGCACAAGTTAATGATTTGAAAAAGCTGGAAGTTTGCAGCGTATGAAATAGACATAGTGATCGAGTCTAGGCATATTAAGACAGCAGAGCTGTCTTACATTTATAGAGACAATTTACACAGTTGTTCTCTCTAGTTCTTTTCACAGAACCCTTTCTCCTTGGATCACCTATACTAAAATTATATCTCATTTTATTTTACTTAGAGTAGCAAATATTTACCTTTAGTTCACATTATGCACCATTTCTTTTACTTTGTACTCTTCAAAGACATGTTCCATGAAAAAAAAGCTTATCAGCTACTGCTTAAAAGTATTGATAAGGCTTTGAGGAAAAACTATTTAAAAAATGAAAAAGAACAAAACAGAACTTTTCTTCTGATCATAACAGAAGCTAACATTTTTGAGCATTTATTGGCCCATCACTGTGCATGACAACTTCTAATCATCATAACAGTCCTTTGAGGTGTAGGTATGGGCAATATTCCCACGTTACAGATGAGCAAATAGAGACTAGAGCTTCAGTAATGTGCCTTTAGCCGAGGTATTACCGGAATCCAGAAAAAATCTCAGGTCTTCCTGACTCAAAAGTACTTGCTTGTAACCACTGTTGCAGATATCTTGAGAAATAAAGCAGAATAGAAAGTAGGGAGGGGAAATCACCATAATCTCCAGCAACTCAGAGATGGTCACTTAAAAGTTTACTGTATTTTCTCTATTTCTTTTCTATACAAAATACATATACTAATTGGGTTCAAACTGTCAAAGTTTTGTATACTTTTTTTTTTTTTTACTTTGTCTCTAAACTTTCTTCAGAAACATTTTAAACTATAGTCTTTCATTAAAATTATCACTGTGTCCTGTTGCTCCTCTAGTTTTCATCTCTTTTTGCTTTAATTAATTAAACCAAATCATAACTTTTTTGGTTTTCACTGTTTTTCAGTTTGATATCCGGTTTGTCACATGTAATTCATCAATTTACTGAAAATCTCTTCTAAATAATGTTCAGTAAGACTGTCATTGCCTAAACAGAACTTTTGCTGAGAATTAGAGTGTTGTAGATCTATGAAGAGACTGCCATGTCAGTTCACTCTTTTAGCTGTTACACTGTGTTTCCCCTATCTCCTGGCTGTTAAGATCTGAAATATTCCAGGTTATTGACTGAGATTATGAAATCTCTTTGCTGGTGGTATTTAATTAAATGTACAACTTATTTAACATGGTTTCAGTGTAGCTGAACTAAAAGACAGATTAGTAGCAGACTGGATATCTAGGATCATTAGCAATTTCTTAGAAATTTATGCTGTAGCCATGACCCCCATAGTCTTTGTTTTTAGTTTATAAAGACTATGTATAGTACGTACCTTATTTTAATTTGAAGTTTCCTGTTAAAAGTTTTAGTCAAAGTATTTTATTCTTAATTCAACAGTTTTGATGAAAAAATTATTTTGACAAATTGGTTGGCTTTTGTATAGTTGATTATAATCATTCTATTTTTAATATTTTAAGGATGTGCACAGAAAAGTCATTTCTGCTTGTTCCCTATAGGTTGTGGATATGCTTTGTATGAGCTTTCTGGTAATGTAAAATGTTTGTGTTTAAATGAATTGAGAGTAATACATTAGATTTTGAAGAACAGTTAGTAACTTTTATTTATCAGCAGTATGATTCTTTTTCCCTTCATTTAGATATGAAGTAAATTTTCAAGATGGTATTGATTGTGGAGGTGCATACATTAAACTCCTAGCAGACACTGATGGTTTGAATCTGGTATGATATTTTAATGTTTAAGAAAACCTTATTAAAGTTAATAAGTATTTTTAAGGAGCAATTGACACAACTGAAATTTTCATTTTCAACTGAAATCGAAAATAACTTTGAAAATTTTTATCCACTGTGAGTTTATATAGCTTTTACAGTGCGCCTTCAAGTTTCATACGCAGCTGTGTTACTTGATGGCATCAGTTTTGTAATCATTAGCCACATAAAAAAGTTTGCTATGTCTATAAATAAAAAATAACCTGGTGCTTATAAATGTCACTAAAAGATCAGCTTACAGTTATTTTCTTTACAAAATAATAATCACAGGAGAAGTAAGATAACGGAGCAAAGCAGTAAAACAAAATGGCCAAAGAACCAAATTAAAAAGGCGGGCCAGTTCAGGAATTGGCAGTCTGCAAAAATTTACGAAGTGAAAAATGTTTTCATAGTGAAGCAAGTTACATTAGGACCATTTGAGGTTTGGAGACATTTCTTATAGCATCCTCCTACAGGAGGCTATGTCAGGATTTCTGCATAAAACAAAAATAACATAAATGAGGCATTAATGAGATATTTGTCAGAATGCGTGGCTATGAAACAGATTAAAGGATTCATTTACTATTATTAGGATCGGGTAAAGGGGAAGCCATTTGTAGTAGATGGTGAAACACTTAGGTATTGTGAGGTGATGATCACCTGAAGGTACAATGGCAATAATAAAGTCAAATACCAAGTATTTTTCTAAGCACTTTATCTAATTAATTCAGTTAATCCTCAGAGAAACCTTATAAGGTACGTACTATTATTATCTTCATCAGAGGTAATGAAATAGAACCACAGGGAGGTTAAGAAATTTGCTCAGGGCCACACACAGCTGGTTTAAAGGCAACGGTAGGATTTGAACTCCAGATCCCATGCTCTTAACCAGCGTCCATGCCAAATGAAGAGAAATGACCAGTAATAAAACGGGGAGCATGTTGCTGTGTCTGTTTTTGAGTCTGAATCTCTTCTTCACATTGTGCTAAGGGGCGCCATTTTCTGGTATCTTACTGAATAGTAGTAATGGCTAAGTAAGCACTGTAGTCTTAAGTCACAGAATGCTTTTCTCTGTGCTTAATTTTCTTAATAAAATATTAATAATACAGAGCTATATAGAGTAACTAAAACATTATGTTGCTAGGGTGGTTCCAGCTTCTCTCCTACATCTTGAGGATGGAAGTAGTGTGTGCACTTAAAAAACTATTTTGAAATAAAATTTGTTGTGTTTTCCACATCCTTTATTGTCAATTGTGTCAACTAATTCTTTGGTGAATTAGCATTTGATACATTTCTGTGAACTCTACCCAATGGGGTAGAATAGAGAAATCCATTAAATACTCTAATTCTGGACTAATCCCAATACTCATCTCTCTTTGAAGGAAAACTTTTATGATAAAACATCCTATACCATTATGTTTGGACCAGATAAATGTGGAGAAGATTATAAGCTTCATTTTATCTTCAGACATAAACATCCCCAAACTGGAGTTTTTGAAGAGAAGCATGCCAAACCTCCAGATGTAGACCTTAAACAGTTCTTTACAGACAGGAAGACTCATCTTTATACCCTTGGTATGTCCTTTTAATTCATTCATTAATTCAAAGATATTTGCTGACTACCAATGTTTTCGTGGCAAGTGCTTTGGGAGAAACACAGGTCCTTCTGTTAAGGGCTTATCTTTTTAGGAGAATAAGACACACATACTTATAGCACAGGTAGAAAGAAAGTAAAGTGTCGTATGAGGTACAGTTAAGAGCTCAAAAACAATATTACTTTCAGTTTGGAAACTTGGAGAAAACCTAGTGAAGGCAGTTATATTTGACCTAGTCTTGAAGTGTAGATACAATGTGGAAGATAGGAGAGGAAAGGGATATTTTAGGCACCCTGACATTAGTGGTGCTGAAAGAATAGAAAACTGGAGAAAAAGGTTAAAGAGGAGGAAGCCCTTAATATTAGACTTTATTCTATAGGCAGTTGTCATTGTTGGGTCCTGCCTTGTGGTAGTTGTGGGAAAACTTTGAAAGGGAAAGCATTGAGCAACCATCTGTTAACATACTTAGCTTTACTTTTGTAACTAGGAGTTTGCGTATATGTTGACTAGGAGGAACAGTACATGGGATTGTTTCTCCTCTTCCCAAGATCATACAATTATAGAGGTTTGTTCTGCCCATGATTACTTAAAATCACAGCATGTCAGAACCTAACAGGACAACTCCATCCAAGACTAAGATATTTCAGTTTTCTTTCCAAAAACTGCAGTTACAGAAACATTCATTTTGTCTGCCAACACAGGGACCAATTTTATTTTTAATATCAGTATTGATATCAAAGACCTTTTTCTGAAATTGGAAAATAGTACTAGACATTTTGGGGAGCATAAAGTAAACTGCAGAAATGTAGGGATAATGAGAAATTATAACTAGAAAAAATGAATTTTAATTAGACTTTGTATAAACCTGGTCAAAAGCACTTTGGTAGTGTAATCAAAGGCTACAATTCCACTTTCAGGAATTTATCCAAAGAAAATAATCCAGAAGAAAGAAAATGACCTATGTGTAAAAATATACTGTAAATTGGAAGCAACCCAAATGTTACAGTAGTGGTTTTCTTTCTATACCATACAAAATGATAACTATGAAAATGTTTGGCAACAAGGAAGAGACGTTTATAATATTAAAATTGGGAAAGAAAACGAGATTCAAATTGGAGGCACATCCTGATGGCCACTAGACATATTATGCAAACAAAAAGAAAAACACTAGAAAAAACTAATTTTTAGTAATCACCTGATAGGTACCATGCTCTATGCTAGACACTTTGTTTACAACCGTCCTGTGAGGTGAGCAGTTTCTCTCTTATTTTGCCTTAATTTAGGTTAAGTAACTTGCCCTAGGAAACAAAAGTAATTGGTAAGACTGGAATTAAAACTCAAGTCTGACTCTTAAACATTTGCTTTTCTTACTACTACACACAAAAACTTTGTTGTGCTAGGATTATCGAGTGGCTATTTTCTTTTTAAAAAAACTTTCTGTAATACTACTATATTTTTATAACATTATCCTGTAGTTGTTCTAAGAACCTTACAGGGTCCCTTAAAAGACTTTATAATCCAATGCCTTTTGTTGTAGATTCATTTAGAACATTGAATACAGTTTTCTAAACGGAAAGGTTTTTTGGCTAAAGATTTTGGGCAAAGATGTCTTTTCACATATGTGTAATTGTCCTGTGCTTTTTTGATTTACTATAATTTTAAAACATTTCAGATGCAAAATTTATTCAGAAAATAGTCTTTTCAGGATTTTTCTTGAGAAATGTCTTTTTTTTAATTAGAAAGGGTCTAGCACATTTTTGCATTTAAGATCTTATTCTCAGTTCTGCTTCAATCTTGACTTTTTTCCTTTGTGTAGTAATATAGTTTTATAATCTCAGCTGTAATAGAAGAGGAAATAGTGGAGAAAAAAGAGAAGGGAGAAAATACTGAGTGTTCGTTTACATTATTTGAGTTTGTATATAAATTGCAGTATTTGATTTTGATATAAATAATTTGGCATTGTTGTGACTGAAACCATTGGAGATTGTTATTACTTCAGAATTGCTTTTACAGGAAGTGGTAGCCCATTTACCTAGTTAAGTCAGGATCATCCTGACATTTATTGACAGCTCCTACTTCCTTAACTTACTGAAAGCAAATGTTAGGCAGCTCCTTTCATCTACCATTCTTTACAAAGATATAAATTATACTCAGTGACTCCCCACCCCATGTTTACAAAAGGGAGAAAGAGCTTTTATTTTGTCATTACAATGATAAGGGAGTCCTTTATGAAACTTTTGGCTTAGGGACTTTTAAAGAGCTAGAATTTACCTCAAAACAAACGTACTAAAGTGTGAGCTTGAATATTTTCAATCATCCTTAAGACATTTTTCACTACAGTGTATGAATCAATAAATTTGAAATGCCAATGAGCTTTATAGATTTCTAGGAAATCATAAGAATGTATCAGTGTTAAATTCCTGATTTTGGTGCCTAGATTTGGGTTATATAGGAGAATGTCCTTGTTTATAGGAAATATACATTAAAACATTCAGGGATGATACGGATGAGGTCAGTAATTTACTCTCAAGTAATTCAAGAAAAAATAAAATTCTTTATAGCATACTTGCAACTTTTAAAGTTTGAGGTCGTTTCAAAAAATTATTTTAAAATAGTGAAGATTGGGTTGTATTCTGTAACTATGAAAGAGTGAAGCTGACTGGTCATGTGAGTCCTAAGCTGAGTTAGCTATTGGGTATTTTTTATTTGAGAAGTAATGGAGCGTTTTATTAAATTATTATTATTACTTAAAATTTTATCTTTGGTTTTAGAAAACATTATATCTAGTGATTTCAGTGTATTTTGATTTAATACATCGGTAATTCCTCTATTCTGGTTGAGAGAAAATTTCACCCATGAAGTTTAGGGTAGAAGATTATCTTTAACATGTCTGTCAATATGATAAGTGTAATATGTTTAATTGGTCTTTAGTGATGAATCCAGATGACACATTTGAAGTATTAATTGATCAGATAGTTGTAAACAAAGGAAGCCTGCTAGAAGATGTGCTTCCTCCTATCAGTCCTCCCAAAGAAATTGAAGATCCCCGTGATAAAAAACCTGATGATTGGGATGAAAGAGCAAAAATCCCTGATCCTTCTGCTGTCAAACCAGAAGACTGGTAAGCAAAGAATTCAGTAGCAAAGCGTTCTTTGGCATAAAGTAACGTGTAAGTGAAGTTTACAACCAATGAAGCTTATTCTTTTAAACATCAGTACTACTTATTTTGACTATTTGGGGTGAAATACTTCTCTAAGACGGATTTTGCACTCCCCTGCCTCTTAATTATCTTAATTTTCATTTTAATTAATATTTTAATTTTGTTGCCCTTTTCAATATCGTATTTGTATTTTGTATGTTTTCAATGCTGTGGGGGAAAAAATTCCATGAATCTAAAACACCAACACTTTAATTTCAGTTCCCAGTTTGATCTTTATCATGTATGTTGTGCGCGTACTTTACATAGTTGCGGTGTTTTCAGTTAATGATTAGTTGGCTTAAAAAGCCATATTCTCAGCATCTTATATAGGATTTACTCATACCAGTTTGCTTACCCATAAAATGTTCACTAGCTGAGTATTTGTGTGGTTTCCATTCTGCAGGATTATGAATATTTTCCTTGAAAGAAATGTATTCAGTTCCAGATTACCTATAGCTTGAATTCAGATGGTGAGGGATACTTTTATATCTCTCCATTTAACTGAGATATTCTTTGTCCTTCAAATATGTTTTGTAATTTCTCCCTAAAATCTTGTTAGCTTTATTCCTATGAAGGTTTTTTTTTTTTCCTGCTGACACTTAACTCTTAATTATGGTTTTGCTAAGTAGATTATCTGTCTTTATGTATTTAACCCACCCTATTGGTTATCTATTGCTGTGTAACAAATTACCAAAAAACTTAGCAACTGAAGACAACAAATGTGAACTCACCCAGTTCCTGAGAGGCAGGAATCTGGGAGTGGCTAGCTCCCCAGTTCTGGCTCAGACTCTCCTGAGGTTGCAGTCGAGCTGCCAGTAAGAGCTGCCTGCATCTGAAGGCTTGACTTGGGCAGCTGGAGGACCCACTTCCCACTGGCTTCTGTAGCCTTTGTCAGGAAGTTTCAGTTCCCTGCCACCTAGGCCTCTCCTTAGGTCAGCTCATGACACGGCAGGTGGCTCCCCTAGAGGGAGTGATCCAAGAGGGAGAGAGCACAACCACAGAAATTGCAGTGCCTTTTATAGCCTAATCTCAAAAGTGACATGCCATCACTTCAGCTGTATTCTGTTTGTCATCAGACCAACCCTAGTACAGTTGGGAGGGGACTACATAAAGGTAGATGTACTAAGTATGAGTAAAAAAAGTTTTATTCTTAGTTTACTGAGAGTTTTTTTTCCCCATGATTGGGTGTTGTATTTTGTAAAACACTTTTTGTGCATCTATTGAGATGGCGATGTGGTTTTTCTCCTTTATTTTCTTAGTGTGGTGAATTATATTGATTGATTTTCTAATGTTGACTAACCTTGCAATTTCCTTGGTCAACAAGTATTGTCCTTTTGATGTTTGCTGGATTCTGATTGCATGGTTTTTTTCTGTCAGATTTATTGAAGTATAATTTTCATACAGTTAAATCCGTTTATTTTAGATATACAGTCTATGAGTTTGGAAAAATATATACAGTGATCTAACCACTACCGCAGTCGTGATGTAGAATATTTCCATCATTCCCCAAAGGCCTTTATATCCTTGTGTAATGAATTCCCTCCTTCCACCTTTAACCTCTGGAAACTACTGATGTGATTTCTGTCCATTATAGCTTTGCCTTTTCCAGAATATCATATAAGATGGAATTATACAGTATATAACTTTTGTTTCTGATTTCTTTCACTCAGAATGATGCTTTCTGAGATTTATCTGTATTTTTTGCTTGTATCAGTAATTAGTTTTGTTTTATTGCTGAGTAGTGTACCATTGTAGGGATGTATCATAATTTGTTTATCCATTCACATATTGATGGAAGTTTTGGTTGTTTCCAGTTTGGGGCAATTATGAATAGAGCTGTTACAAACATTTGTGGTCAGGGCTTTGTATAGACATAATTTTTCCTCTTTCTTCGGTAAATACCTAGGAGTGTGATTGTGCAATAAGTGTATGTTTAAATTTATAAGAAACTGCCAAACTTTTGCAAAGGGCTATACCATTTTGCATTCCCACCATTATGTAATAGTTCCAGATGTTATACATTAACAGCATTTGGTATTATCTGTTTTTTTAACTGAGATATAATTGACATATAATGTAATAGTTTACATGTACAACATAATGATTTGATATATGTATATATTGCAAAATGATCACTACAGTAAGTTCAGTTAACATCCATCACTTCACATAGTTAACAGCTTTTTTTCTTGTTCTGAGAACTTTTAAGATTCACTCTTCTTAACTTTCAAATATATGATATAGTGTGGTGAACTGTAGTCACCATGCTGTACCTTACATCCCCAGGACTTATTTGTCTTATAACTGGAAGTTTGTACCTTTTGACCTTTTGGTATTATCTGTTTTTGTTTTTCTGTTTTTCTTTGGATATTCTAAAAGGTTTGTAGTGATACCTAATTGTAGTTTTGATTTACATTTCCCTAATGACTAATCCTTAATTTCCCCAATTTTCATTTACTTGCCATTCATATCAGTTTCTTCGGAGAAGTATCTTTTCAATTTTTTCCCCTGCTTTATTTGGGTTATTTTTTTATATTCAGTTATGAGAGTTCTTTATATTCTGGATACAGGTGTTGTGTCAGTTATCTAGTTCTGTATAACAAATTACCCCAAAATTTAGTGGCTTAAAACAACATTTGTTTCTCAGTTTCTTGTGATTCAGGATTCTGACTGCAGCTTAGTGGGTCCTTTGGCCCTGGGTCTTTCAGCTGCAATTAAGATGTCAGCTGGGGCTGTAGTCATCTAAAGGCTCAACAAGGAGCAGATCCAGTTTCAGTTTCACTCAAGTGGGCATTGGCAGGATTCAGTCTCTCAAGGGACTGAATTGTTGTTGGACTGAGGGCCTCAGTTCCTGGCTGGGTGTTGGCCAGAGTCATCCCTTGGTTCCTTGCAATCTAGGCCTCACCACAGAGTATCTCACAACATGGTAGCTATCTTCAACGGAAGCAAGGGAGAGGGGAAGGGAGGGGAGAAGAGAGTGCGAAGAAGATGGAGGTTACAGTCTGTACTGGGTTAACACTGTCCTCCAAAATGCCGTGTCTACCCAGAGCCTGTAAGTGTGACTTTATTTGGAATTAGGACCTTTGCATCTGTAATCAAGTTAAGATGAAGTAATACTGGATTAAGGTGGGCCCTAAATCTAGTACTACCGGTGTCCTTGTAAGAAGAGGGAAATTTGGACACAGACATACAGGGAGAACACGATGTGACAACTGAGGCAGAAATTGCAGTGATGCATCTACAAGCCAGGGAATGCCAAGGGTCGTCAGTGGCCACCAGAAGCAAGGAAGAAACAAGGAAATATCCTGTCCTGGAGCCTCCAGAGGGAGCATGGTCCTGCCCAAAACTTTGATTTCAAATTTCTAGTCTCCAGAATTGTGAGATAATAAATTTCTGTCATTTTAAGCCACCCAGATTGTGGTGTTTTGTCACAGCAGCCTAGGGAAACTAATATACAGTCTTTTATAACTTAATCTTGGAAGTAACATACCATTACTAACTTCTTTTCATTAACAGCACATTATTAGGTCCCACCCACACTCAAGGAGAGGCGACTTCACATGGACATGAATACCAGGAGGCAGGATCATTGGAAACCATTTCAGAAGCTGCCTACCTCAGTCTGAGATTGCCAGTGCCAGAGTCCCTGAGGCAAGAACCCTGTTAGGTGGCACCCAGATTTCGCTGTACAGACACTGCAGTAATAAATGTTACTTTAAGCCCCTAAGTTTTGGGGTAATTTGTTATGCAGCAATAGTCAATTAATATGGATATGCAGTATGCAATATTTCTTTTCACTCTGGGACTTGTCTTAATTTTCGTAACAGAGAGCAGAAGTTTTAAATTTTTATGAAGTCTGGTTTGTCAATATTTGTCTTTGATGATTCATGCTTTTTGCATCTTACTAAGATAAGATGTCTTTGCCTAAATGTGACAAAGATTTTCTTTTGTTTTCTAGACAAATAGTTTTGACTAAAACTCTGTTCTGAGTTAATTGTTGTATGTACTGTGAGGTATAAATCAAGATTAATTTTCAAAAATATGGGTGTCTAATTGTTCCATCATCTCTTATCATCCATTTAATGTCTGTAATGATCTGTACTGATGTCCCCTCTTTCTTTTCTGATACGGCAATTAGTGTTTTTTCTTGATGTGTCTAGCTGAGGGTTTATCAATTTTATTGAGCTTTTTGGAGGACCAGCTTTTGTTTTAGTTTTTCCCTTCCATTGGCCTTTTTTGTATTTCGTTATTTCCTTCCTCTTCTTACTTTGGACTTAATTTGCTTCTCTTTTCTACCTTATTAAGGTAGAAAATAATTTCCGATAGAAGCAGCTGTAAAATTTCTCTCTTTTAACTGTTTTAAAGCACTGTTTTAACTAAGTTCCACAAATATATATTATTTATGAGAACATTCAGTTCATACTGTTTTATAATTTCCCTAGTGATTTCTTCTTTGATTCATGTATTTTTAAATGTGTTGCTTTGTTGTCAATTATTTATGGATTTTCCAGGTATGATTTTCATTTTAACTCCCAAGTTAATTCTGTTGTGGTCAGAAAACATTCACAAATATCAGTTACATCAGGTTGGTTGATAGCATTGTTCAAAAGCTTTTATATTCTTAATGGTTTTCAGTCTGTTCTCTTACTGAGAGAAGAAAACTAAAATCTTCAGCTATGATTGTGGATTTGTCTTTATCTCCTTTGAGTTCTATTAGTTTTTGCTTCAAGTATTTTGAAGATCTGTTACTAGATCAATTCACAGTATTTCATGACCTCTTGAGGAACTGACCTTTTTATTATTATAAAATGTCCTTCTTTATAAACTCTTATAATACTCTCTGTCTTGAAGTCTACTTGGTCTGATATTAAATCAGCACTCCAATTTTCTTTTAAATCATGTTTCCATTGAATATTATTTTCCATTATTTACCTGTAACCTGTATATGCCTTTATTTTTCAGGTGATTTTCTTGTAGGCAGCTACATTTGGGTCTTGCCTTTTAATTTGAGTGTTTTAAACCATCTACATTTAATGCACTTAATTGCTATGGTTGGGTGTAAACCTACCATCTCACTACTTGTTTTTTCTTTGTCCCATATATTCTGTGGCTTTTTATAAAATGTTTTTCCTGGCTTTTTACGGATTGAGTTATATTTTATTTGAGTCTTCTTTTTCTTCTCTATTGGCTTTTTGGCTTTTCATCTGTAGTTTATTGTTTTGCTGGTTGCTCTAGGGTTTGCAATATGCATCTTAAACCTATTTCAGTCTACTCTCAAATAGTGTTATACCACTTCATGTCTAAGTTAATCATATAAGAGTCTTACATTTTCTCCCGTACATCCTTCATGGTATTATCATACATTTCCTTCTTTATATACTGTGAAGGCCATGCATATTTATTCTTCAGTCAGTCTCTTTTTATTGGACAGTTATGAGGGGAAGAGTTCTTTTATTTACCCACATATTTACCATTTCTGGTACTCTCCTTCTGTTGTGTAGATAGAAATTCCCATCTGTTATTGTTTTCCTTCTGCTTGATAAACTTGTCTTAATACGTTGTAGTACATACCTGTTGTCATTGCATTCTCAAATTATTTGTCTGAAAATCTCTTTATTCTCCCTTCATTTTTGAAGGATTTTTCACTATGGGATTATAGGTTGATAGTTATTTTGCAACAGCCATTCCGTATCATTGAGGCTCACACTGATTCTGATGAGAAGTCAGTTGTTATTCTCATTCTTGTTCTCCTTTACCTAATATGTCATTTTTTTCTGTTTGGTTTTAAGATTTATTTTCACTGTTACTGGTTTTCAGTAGTTTGATTTTTGTTGTGCCTTGATGTCATTTTTGTGTGTGTGTATATTTGCCTTGCTTTGGATCCTTTGAGTTTTTTGAAATGTGGGTTTATAGTTTGTATCAAATTTGGGTAACATTTGGCCATTATTTCCTTAAATATTTATATATGCCTCCCCATCTCTTTTTTGGGATGCCACTTAAATGTGTGTTAGACTGCTTTACATTTGTTACACAAGTCACTGAGGATCTATTCATTTTTTAAAACCAGTTTTTCTCTGTGTACTTCATTTTGGAAAGTGTCTATTACTATTTCTTCAAGTTCTTGTTTGTAAACATTGGGACTTACCACCTATTCAGAACATAGAATGTTGCTCCTGGAAAACCAAAAGTGTTAACTTGTTAACTCTCTTTTAGGTAAATAGGGGTACTGGTTAGCAGTGAAAATGTCTTTGCCTTAAGGGAAATAGTATAATAGGGAAGTAACTTGTGCAAGGTAGGAAGAATAGTACTTTTAAAAAAAATTAATAAGTCACTTATTAGTGTATCACTTCCATGAATTCATGCTATCAGAAAAGGTAGGACTGCATCCCTCCATGTGGGCTTTCTAACATTGCTTCATATTTGTTTGCCCATAAAGAGTAGGGCTGGGACATACGTTTGCCCTTAAATGAGAGAAACTGTATATACGAACCTCATTCTGATTGGTGAAATGTGTGAGAATTTTTTTTATAAAGTGCTAAAAGAGATGCACCCTTAAATTTTAAACCCCGGTTACTCTGAGCCCTCAGAGACCCTAAGATAACATTGATAACAGGCAAGTACAAGTCTTTACATACATAGATTTGATTATTTCAGTTTGTTACTCAGTCTTTACATATATATTGTTGATTATTTCAGTTTGTTATTCAAGTTTTGTTTGGAAAATCATAATGTAGCTTCTTATTTAAAATTGTTACTTTTCTGTAAAGACGAAAATTATGTTAGTAATTCTATTCACTACTTACTGTGACTATGTTTCTATACTTTAGAATTTACTTTCTAAGTGTTATTTTTTAAGGAAAATATAAAAATTACTAGAATTAAATACGAAGAGTTTTTAAAAAATAATATTGGAGTAGGGAAGACCTTTCCAAATATGACATAAAATTGAAGAATCATAAAGGAATATGTTAATAAATTTCAACTACATGAAAATAAATGAGTTTTACATGGCAAAAAAAAAAAAACAACCTCACCGTGAGCTACATTAAAAAATGCATGAGAAACTGGAAAAAAATTTTACTTCATATAGCTGACAACTAATTTCTTATTAATTTCTAATATATTCCAGGATATTAATTATAGCATTATTCATCATAGTAAGTTTTTGAAAACACTATTCTCAACAATAGATAGATTAAATAAATTATGATATAGTCACAAAGTAGAAAACTATGCAACTGTTAAGAAGAATGAAGCAGATATATATTTATATACAACAGAGCTCCTAGAAGTCTTGACATGTAGTAGTCATCCCGTATATGTTTGTTGATGAATGAGTTTTTAGGTGAACAAAAGCAAGGTCTAACATACTCTGTATAGAATGCTATCATTTGTGTAAAAAAAGTATGTGTGTGTATATATATATATATATATATATATATATATATATACACACACACACACACACACATACATATGTGCATGTGTGTATAGAACATAACAAGTAATATATATAAAAAAGTGTATAGCAGAAGATTTAGGTGGATGAGAGAGAGGGGAGGTAGTAGGTACAAAGACAGGGTAGGAAATAAATGCCTTTTGGTACCTTATGAATTTTGTAACGTGCATTTTTAAACTGCTTGAATAATTAATAATTAGCGTAAAATACTGTATTTACAGGGATGAAAGTGAACCTGCCCAAATAGAAGATTCAAGTGTTGTTAAACCTGATGGCTGGCTTGATAATGAACCGAAATTTATTCCAGATCCTAATGCTGAAAAACCCATTGACTGGTAAGCATTCTTCATCTTCAAATGTCAATTTCATATGTTTCTTACTTGCTTTTTTGTTACTAGTTTATATGACTGATAGGAGAGACTTGAGGTTACTCCATTTGCTTTGTTCTAATATCCTAAGGAATGAAGACATGGATGGAGAATGGGAGGCACCTCAGATTTCTAATCCAGAATGTCGGATTGGGTGTGGTGAGTGGAGCCCTCCCATGATAGATAACCCAAAATACAAAGGAGTATGGAGACCTCCAATGATAGATAACCCTAACTACCAGGTAATAACCACTTGTTCCAGTCCCATAGTAAACTTTAAAATGTTGTGCTATTTATCTAGTTATTGATAATGTTATGTTAACTTCAGGAAATTTGATTTGTATAATAGTGTGCCTCAGCTATCTTAAGAAGTCAAAGAACATAGACTCCAACTAATTTACGTTTAAAAAGTGAAACATTCCTTATTTAATTTTCTGGGGGAATAAAATTAAGAACTAAAGATAAGTTACTTTATACTATATTTTTCCTTAGTAATCAACTGATGATCACTTTGGAATAAAACTTTATTTTAGAATTAAATATAAGAAGTGAGTTCTGATCAAGAAGACTCAGGTTGTACATTTTAGTAATTAAAGTCTGTGCTTAATTAACGTGCTCCTTACTCTCTGGTATTATTAAAATTGAATTTTTTTCCCTAATATGAATCAGATATTTTTTGAGTATACCTAGTTTTGGGGGTGGAAGTCCTTACGTTATCCATTTAACCCTCTAGTTTCATCTAATTATTCATTGACATTTTCTAACATTTATTTTATATATACAGTTATATATTCTTTTTGCTCACTGTAGTTTTTCTTTATAGTATTTATCACAAAATGTCTGTTTTGGTAACTTTTTTGTATAATGTCTATCTCCTTCATTAGACTTTAAACACCATAATGCAGGGACCATGTCTGCCTTGATTACCACTGTATCCTAGCATCTGGCATAGTGCCTGGCACAGAATAGACATATGTGATGGTGGAATAAGTCAGTGAGTGATCATATTGTCCGATTTATTTGATTTGGTTGAGTTTAATCATTCAAGATCTAATGGAACTTCTGTGTTGAATAATTGTTCTGAGATTCAACCATGGTTGATTATTGATGCCTATCACGAGTATATGTTGAAAGGTGCGGTTCCGTTTTTGCCATACAGTGATCTCTCTGATTTGAACAATTTTAATGATATCTTGTCTTGAATATCTTTATTAAATGTAAAAAAAAAAAAACTTGTCTAATATAGTGTCAGTTGTGAAATTTAATTACTCAAGTTTCTGTATTGGATTTTCACTCTGCCTCTTTTTTTTTTTTTTTTTTGCAGTTTACTTATTTATTTATGTATGTATTTATTTATTTTACTTATTTTGGCTGTGCTGGGTCTTCGTTGTGGCGCTCAGGCTTCTCTAGTTGCAGCGCGCTGGCTCTAGAGCGCACGGGCTCAGTAGTTGCAGCGCGTGGGCTTAGTTGTGGTATGTGGGATCTTAGTTCCCCAACCAGGGATTGAACCCAGGGCCCCTGCATTGGGAGCACAGTCTTAATCACTGGACAACCAGGGAAGTCCCCTTTTGCAGAGTTTAAAGTCATTGTTCATAGGGAACATCGTGTACAGGATATATTTCATAGGGAACATCGTGTTCCAGATAAGAAGAAACAAGATTTTATTTCTAGTGAATTACTAATGAATTAATTATCAGTTAAAGTTTTCTTTTTTCCAGTTAGTATTGCTAATTTCATTCAACAGCAACTACTTCTTGAGTAACATTTATAATGAAATTATTCTATTTGAAAATGTCTTTAAATTATTTTTTCTCGCAGGGTATCTGGAGTCCTCGAAAAATTCCTAATCCAGATTATTTTGAAGACAATCACCCATTTCTTCTGACTTCCTTCCGTGCTCTTGGTTTAGAGCTTTGGTCCATGACCTCTGATATCTACTTTGATAATTTTATTATTTGTTCGGAAAAGGAAGTAGCAGATCGCTGGGCTGCAGATGGCTGGGGAGTGAAAATAATGACAGAAAATGATAATGAGGTACAGTATTTACCATATGGTAATAATAGGATGTGGTCCTGGTTATAGGTTGTACAAATGGCCTTTAAAAAGGTAAATAAATGTGCAATAATTACTAAATGCTAAAGAAACATATTTAAATAAATTTATGTAGACAGAATATTTAGCTTTACCAAATTATGATACAGCTTCATTATAAACTAATAATGAATTTTATATATGTAAGTCTTCATTTCATTTATTAAATTATGATAGCATAATGGGATTGAGTGCCTTTTGATGGTTATAGAAATGAGACCACTACTACTACTAGAAATGAGACTTAATATCTTTGTCACCTATCAATTTAAGGCCTAAGTGGGAACAGTAATCTAAATATTCTTTATTCATTTTAACTACTTTTCACTTAGAGGAGTATAGAAACTTTTAAAATTTAATATTACTATGTTCCAGTTTTTTTTTCCCCAAATCTTAACACTACTTAGAAAAGAGTAAGCTAAATATTTCAACACAATGCATCTTGGAGAATCTATCTTTAAAACCAATTACTGTAAAGAAAAATGTGTACGTCACATTAGGTCTTTTTGGTTATTAGCAAAAACCATCAGAAGAGTAAGTAAAGGTAAAGGGATTCTCATTTGGAAACTCTTTTAACTAAAACATTTGATAATTTTAGATTTTATTTTAGTAAGAGAAACAATTTCCTTCCTGAAGGTTGTGTGTAAAATTTGTTAATAAACAAGCAAAAGAAAACACAATGATTATCAGGTTGATTTTTTTTTTAGTAAGTTTTTTAAAAGTACAGGATGAGTTATCAGAGAGTTGTGTACTTCTAAATGAAGCAGATAATACATCCATAAAGAGTAGTTCTATCCTAAAACTTACCAAAAAAGAAAACTGTCCTAATTCTTGCTGGTAGGTTAGCAATATTCACCTATATAGTATAACGTACCTTCTACTACAAAGTGTCAAACAGCAATGCATGCGAATAATTGTTTAAACTTTACGAAGTATAAAATGAGAAAATAAAATATTTTTTATCTTGCAAATTCATGATTCCTTAATATAAAACCACCTAGGTGAAATAAGTTTTTTGTTTTTGTAGGCTGTATTTCTGAATGAAGGTTTATAAAATCTTAATTGCCTTTTTATGCTTATTTCTTCTCTAGCCTAGTATATTCAAACAGTTGATGGCAGCTACTGAAGAGCGCCCATGGCTTTGGTTCATTTATCTTGTGACAGCAGTGCTTCCAATAGCATTAATTACTTCATTTTGTTGGCCAAGAAAAGTAAAGGTAAAGAAAATGAATTTTCGTCAACAGTAAAAAAAAAAAAAAAAAAAAAAATCTCTTAGTGTTTAGGAGTTCTGTATTGGAGCAAGTGGCTCTTAAAAGTAATAAACTAAATTGCCTATAAGTTTTTACTGATAGTTCACTATGATATCACTTATTGCAAAAAATCTTTTTGTAAATAGTGCTTTGCTTTTAGTAAAAATAGCTTGTGTTAAACTGCGACAGAAAAGATATGAAGATGCAGAGTTCAAAAAACCGGACATATGTAAGCCACAAACAAAGGGAGCACTAGAGCAAGAAGTGAAGGGAGAGAAAGCAGCCTTGGAGAAACCAGTGGACTTGGAAGAGGAAAAACAGCAAAGTGATGGTGAAATTCTTGAAAAAGGTAAGACGATGATGGTGATTTATAATGGGGACAAAGCTGGGCAAAGCTCACTTAAAATAGTAGATTAAGTGGTAAACACTAGCTGTTGCACTTGTTTATTGTCAGGTTTATACCATTTGAATCCCCAAGAAGGTGTGACTGGCGAAGAGGAGTTAACATCCTTGCCTGGGTTGTACCTGAGCAGACATCCAATGTATGACTTTTGTTTTCTAGGAAGAAAGAGTTGTAAAAAGTGTTCAGTTGCTTCAGAACCTAGCAGCTATGAATCCCATATGCCATAGCTTTTTGCAAAGATTTTTCTCCCCTCCAAGGATGACATGAGAGGTACAGACCATGGCTTCTGTAGAAGAGTAATCGGTTTAAGGCAGGTGATTGCAGCAACAAAATCCACACCAAGTCTCCCAAGGGCTGTTGTTTATCGGATAATTTATCATGTGGAACCAACAGTTTAATCTCTTGAAAGGATTGCTAAATCATACCTCCCCTTCCCACCCTCTTCTAAACTCCAGAAGATGTTAGAACTGAAGACAGCTGAGGCTTTTTGGTGCCTCTCCAGTGAGACTTCCTTATGCACATCTAGGTAGCAATAAAACTATTGATAGTTGTCAGGCGTCCCAAGCCAGGCTCCAGAATGAGTGCTTTATAACCTAAATTATATCTTGAGCACTGTTTTTAACTTAATAGTTGATGAAACAGTTGAGTTAAAAAACATTCTCAAAACACACATGCACACACATATATTTACATATATGTGTGTACACACATACACACACACATTCTTTGGTTTTCATTTTACATACAGACTGAGTGCTTTAAAATTCTTTAAACCTGCCCCTTTCCTCAAATATGATGATTTATTTATAAAATGTGGTAAAATAAATATTTCTATTTAAATTTAAAAAAATGTCTAATGGAAGAAATTGCTTTTAAATATTGGAATTTAAATACATCCTTCCACTTTTATTTAATACTTTTAAATAGCAAAATTCTAATTCGAGTTTTTGCCTTTAATAAAATCTGTTTAATAAAAAATTCTAGAAGAGGAAGGTGAACCTGAGGAAAAGAGTGAAGAAGAAATTGAAATCATAGAAGGACAAGAAGAAGGTAATAAATCAAATAAGTCTGGATCAGAGGATGAGGTAAGCAACTCTTTAACAGAAAATAAACTAGTTTCTATGTATGACTGTTAATCCATTAAAAAATATTAAATAAAAGCAGTATGGTTTTTGAAGAATTTTTTGCCATATTTCTCCCAGCTTTCTTAAGAGCATATATATTGCTTTAAAATGTATCCATAAGGAAAGCATGAAAATACTGTAATTTATGTCGTCTTAATGCCTAATGAAACAGTATAAAGTAAGCCTTTGGTTTACAAAATATAAAGAGAGAGCTACGTCTGTAAAAAATGACTTCATTAAAGTGTTTTGTTGAAAGGTGTAATAAGCAGACCATCTGAATATTTAAAAAGTAGTTCTGTTTATTACAAGACAATTTTCTTTTAGCCATTGTGAAAACATTCTGTCACAGTTATTTACTGTAACATTTTGAAAGATTTCATTCATTGGGTAGTTGAGTACTATGCCTGGTAATGGTGTTTTTCTCAAATCTTTAATAAACTAGTTTTTCATTAACTTGATATGTCTGCCCCCTTTTCCATCCTGATGTATGATAGAACTTTCCACAGTGCCTTTTTTTATAGTCAGTTATTATGGAATCAGAAACCATCCAGGTATAATTCAGAACCCGAGCTTTCTTCTTTCACCTAGTATATACCCCCCAAGCCTGTTTTCTCTGCTTCTCTAGCCCTCTAAGAGCTGCACAGCCCCACCTGCCAGTCACCGTCCCCAGCACTCTCAGAGCTTAGAGTTAGGTAGGGTAAAGGTCCGTTATGCCTGGACTGTTGCATGTGATGAGATAAACTTGCTATTTTGTTTATTTGAAGAAATCTCCCAGATAAACTTCTGTTGTTATTGTTTTAGTTGTTTTCTAAAGCTTATTCAGTACATATACCTGGTTACTGGTCTTAACTGCCTAGTGAGGTTTTTTTAAAATGGGTTTTGGGGCTCATTATCTAGTATGAACATCTTTATTTAGAGGGAGTTGGGTGAAGATAATTTCTTCCAGAACAGAGTGTTAAACAGTCCTTGTTTCCCGCCGTCACTCTTTTAATAATAATACTTGGAATCATTCACTGAATGTGTATTCTAGTTATATTTTGCTTTGTAAAATATTTTGTGTACCTTTAAAAGTATCTAAATTCCATCTTTTCAGTCTTTTAATCTTCTTATATGTTTGTCAGTGAGCTAAAATAAATCAATTTTTATATAATATAACCTTTAGAAATAATTATAACTGTTTTGTATAATACCTGCATTATTTTATTGTTATACAAGTTTAATTTATATATAAACGATTATTCTGGAAGGATAAGAATTAAAGGAGAGAAAAAGCCCAAATCATAAGTTTGATGTTTCCCTTTCCTCTCTGTTAATTTTTCTCAAAGTATTAGGTACCAGAAGTTCTGAAAAAGTCTCTGTAAAACCAGCTCAGCAATTCATTACTTACAGAAACATTGTGATGTATAGTTAATGCTTAATATCCCACAATGAAAATATCATATAACCTTTAATTAACCAACATTAAAGTTGTAAATCATGAAATAAAATCATGAATTGAGGTATTAGCATTATTCCTTGTCAGATGCATATTTGACAAACAGTTATTCTAAAAATGTAATCATGGCAAAAAATGAACAAATTGAAACACATCAATTTATATACACGTTTTTGATCAGTTATTAAGGAACAAAGATAAAGATATATATATATAAACATAAAGATGTTTTGTTAGAAACATGTATTTTAGAGAATAAGAAGTACATTATTTACTACTCTCTACTAGTTGCCCACTGTATGAAAATAAACGTTTTCATATTTTTTTCCCTAGATGAGAGAAGCAGATGAGAGCACAGGATCTGGAGATGGGCCAGTAAAGTCAGTACGCAAAAGAAGAGTACGAAAGGAGTAACCTGTATTCAAGTATTTTTAATTCCTAAGAGAGAGAGTTGGCATTCTCAAGTCGGTGTGCCAGAACTGGACTTGAGGCAATCTGCACATCCTGTTTCTACTATCTAGCAATGTTATTCTTTCAAACGTTTATTTTAATCTTATTTTTCAGAAATAAAAAACTTTGAAGTTAACCTGGTCTTTGAATTTAGAATAAAAGAAAAGTGGCACATTCCATGTCAAATTTTAAGAGAGTAATAGCATTAGAAGTTACACAGTTTTAATAGTTTGGAGAAAGTTTTGGTTTCTACAGAGCAAAATAATATGCAGCAACTTCACTGCTATTGGAAGAATCAGTTATTGGAATTTCCCCTTAAACGGCTATACTACAGTATAACTGGTAGTTCCATAGTATAAGTAAGAGTGAGTTCTGTTGTACAGAGCTAAGTGCAGTAAAGTTTCTGTATGGTTGTTTGTTTCTGTCAACAATTGGAAGTGTTGCATGTGACCCACATTTACCTACTTTGTGTCAAATTATAGTTACGGTCCATTGTTCACGTAAATTATAGAGTCCTTTCAAGAGGTGCTTTGTTGACAGACAAATCAACAAAACTGAAATGTCTATGTGTCATTCATAGAATCACTGGTCAGTAGTGCAGCATACTTGCATTTGAATACAGAGATAAGAGGTTTATCAAAACGAAATGGTGTACAGATTTTTTTGAAGCTGTTACAGTTGTTTTATGCCAGAATGGCTTACTCTATTTACAAGATTGCTTATGCCTACATTGCTCTTGAAAATAAAATTTAAATATTTTTTCTTCTTTAAATGATACCCTCTTTAATAGGTAAATTATGATTGGGGAGTCTTTCTTTTATCTGATCATTAAGAGACTGTAATGGCTAATCTCAATCATCATGCTTTGTATTTTTATCTTTTTTCCGACAAATTCAAATCTATTGTCTCATCTAGCTTCAAAGCTGCCTCTGTGGTAGACTATTGCTCCTCTTTTTAAAACACAGTTGACCCTTGAACAATAGAGGTTTGAACTGCGTGGGTCCACTTACACACAGATTTTGTTTTCAATTAATTCTACAGTACTACACGGTATGTTGAATCCTCTGATGCAGAATCTGCAGATAAGGACGGTCAACTATGGGACTTGAGCATCTGTGGATTTTGGTATCTGCCAGGCGTCCTGGAACCAATCCCCCATGGATACCAAGGAACGACTGTAGGTACCAGAAGTCACAGAAGTACATTATAGTAGAGCTGTATTATTCCATTTAACATATTTAAGAATTTTTCATGTTTGGGTGACAGACCCTTTGGAAGGTGATCTAAATCTTTGAGACCATGGAACTACTTTAATACCAACTATCTAGAGAACTCTATACTAGTTGGGTAATATTTTGGATTCCTTCATGGACATAT
Organism: Balaenoptera ricei; assembly: GCF_028023285.1. Taxonomy (NCBI): domain Eukaryota; kingdom Metazoa; phylum Chordata; class Mammalia; order Artiodactyla; family Balaenopteridae; genus Balaenoptera; species Balaenoptera ricei. The sequence continues at coordinate 25,227,075 of NC_082643.1, read as the reverse complement.
ACATCCCATCCTTGGGTAAGCCCGCCTCCCGTACATCCCCCTCCCCAGTAGTACATTTAAAGCTTATGTATAAGGAAAAGGAGCCTCTAGCTTCTCCTCTGACATAAAGGAAGCCAAACACAGCCAGTATAGCCACTATTCACTCCTTATTTCAGGGAGTGAACTGAAAATGAAAATAAGTGCTTTATTCCATTGCTGTGTTCTGAACTTTCCATAAATTGGTGGTGGACAATCTTAATATGTAGTTAACCATACTTTGTATTTATTTAATGCTGACTAAACTTAACACATCTTGCAGGGACTCCCTTTCTTGCTTTGTATTGGGAATGTCCAAGTGAACTAGACATATTGAATGATTCTAGATGAGAATGTTTCTGAAAGTAAACTACTACTTCATGAGATAAATCCTTTCTTAACTTTATGGAAAACTTCTTGCCGACAAGTGTCTTATATATGCTCATTTTTTTCTAAAGATTATTAAAGCTTTTTTTACTTTCGTGGTTGCAGATTAATTTTAACTTTCACACTTGGTTAAACTCCATGAGCTTGTAGTGGTAAAATCTGAGCAACCAGTTTTTGCCAGTTCACAGCTCCTTCCTGTGGATGTACCCTTTGTGGATGTACCATGCCTGATAGGTTTAAATTTGTGTATTAGATCCATGCAGTAGACAAAGCATAGAGTCTTCTTCAATAACGAAATGGCTTTTTCCTTTTACCACCGTAATGTGACTTTATTGTTTAAAACGATTTAAGTTTTATCCTTTCCTCTAATAAAGGAGAAAAATAAATGGATTTTGCTCTTTATTTCAGTTGGCCTTTTTAGAGGCTTTTTAACGTGACCAGGCTAAAGTAACTTCCTTTTTCTTGCACATTTTTTTAAGGTAACCTTGCTTCCACTGGTCATTCCTCTAGGAAGATACATACTACTAGAACTAGGAGCTTTTTTCAAGCGTCAGTCTACATTTGCAGGACACACAGGATGAACCTGCTTACGTGTGAAAATTAACCACTAGCAGTGAATGTAATGTACCTTAGAAATTTACAATACTAATTTAGAAAACTAATAGTTTTCAGTGGAAACTATTCAGAATAGTTAAAACATAAATATATTACACTCTAGGTACCTATGGAGCTTTTTTGTTCTCTTTTCAATTGTGGTTCTGTTTTTAACTTCAGCAGGATTTAGAGATGAAATATCATATGGTTAATATTGGATAACTACTTAAATCTCATGTAAAGGATTTATTTAAACATAATAGTAGCATTTTCTACATAAATTCTAATAATCTCTTCCGAAATTATAGCTCCCATTTCCATAGCATGACAGCTGTGAGGAGTTAAGGAAATAAAATTATCCCTCATCTGACAGGTCAGATGAAGCAGGTTGATGGGAGAGAAAATGTATTTTTGAATGCATTTGAAGTTTGTAGAGATCCAAATACATGGAAAAGCAATGATAATTTTAGAGAAAATGGGCAACAGGATAATTTTTTTTAAATGATCTTTTAACACCTAACAAACACAGTATCTTACCACACATTTTGTGTTTCTTAAATGAATAGAGTTTTACGTCTTTTGTAAAATTTTGGAGTAATTTCAAGTTTTAATTACTTAGACTAAACATTTGATAAGCCATCGTATAGATAATAATAGAAAATTTAAAACAAGGCAAATACATTATACAATCGATTACAATATATTACTTTAGCTTCTGTCATCACTCCTCAATACCCCTTCCATTATATGGTAAATTAGGTCCTAAAGCCAACATAAAGTCCTTGTTATAGTAAATATCTTCAAATACCATTAATCTCTATGATTTAAGTGAAATAGACTGTAGCTTGTTTTTAGGATAGAGTAGCTAAGAGGCAATTAAGGCATTCTTCCAATTGTTAAGCTTTCATTTATTCACATTCTCTATTCTTTCATGATATACAAGTGGTCTCACCAACTAAAGTAATATCTGGTCTTTGCTGGCAATTTTGATTATATCAGCATTGAAGAAATATCTGATGACAACCACTAGAGGGTGTTAAGATAGGGAAAAACAAAATTATTGCGGAAAGTAAAGAAGGACTGCATTCTAAAGAATTAAGATCAATTTTGCTTTGTTTTGGACCATGAAAGTAATTCTAGAATATATAATTCACCTTTCACTTCTCGTTTGGAGAAAGGACTTGATCAGGAATATAAATGTGACATCATAAACTGGTTGGAACTGCATGCTTGGATGATTTTGGTTATTTCTCCACAAATGGTTTTATTGTTACACATACAATTCCAAATTCCAAAAATCTCTGTAAATCTGAAGTTTTTCATGTTTGACATCAAAACTCATTTGGCAGCCAAACCTGACCTCCCTGACAGGCTACATGTAGTCTTTACTTACGTAACTTAGTATTAAATTCATATATTTCACTACAAAAATGTTAATGTATTTGATTCCAAGTGCTGCCCCAAGCTGTACTGGTGTATGAGTCATAATACTTTATGAAATGAAAAATTCCAAATTCTGAAATATCTGGTCCCAAGAGTTCCAGATAAGGGATTGTGAGCTGTATTAACTTGCTATAAGTAAAGTCCAAAGTGAATATAAAGAGGACAAATTTTGGATGGAATACTAGTGTTAGTATTGAGGGAAGTTCTACTGGGAGACCCTGAGGAAAAGCGGTCCCTGCCAGTCATCATTCCACCAGCATTTAGAGCTAGGAAGTATCACTATTAAAAATGTATTCTGACACTGGTTAAAACAATAAGGAAGACTTTATTCAGGACTATTGCAATAGGGCCAACACTATCACCAGAGGGGAGAGAGAATGGGCTTAACTCCAGATACAGTGAAGACAGCTGGGGATTTATAGTCGTTGAGCAGAGTGGGTCAGGGGAGGGTTGGTGGATGGAAAATTCCTAAGAGGAGACATCAAGGGTAGAAGGGTGCTTGCCATGCTGATTTAACAGGATTCTTGCTGAAGGCAGGCAGGGTGATCAGATTCACCTAGCAGGATTTTTACTAAAGCTGGACTAGGCAGGCTGAAGACAGGGCCTAAGATGAGGCCTAGACAAAGAGGGCTCAGAAGAACCTGGGTAAAGTTTGGTCAAGGAGAGTCTTGATCAGAAGCTAGGCACAGTCCCTGCACACACTGTTTACCACCTGTATTTCTAACACGGAAATGACATCCTGAAGATACTGCCATAATGAAAACAAAATATATAGCACTGGTTTACCGTTCATATGACGAGCAGGCGGGGCATGTATTTCAGGTAACATTTTGTCACCTTCTGAGTTAACAGCTGTAGGACAGCAGTTGGAAAAGCCAAAATGTGAAATGAATTGGCTGTTCCTTGATGCTTTTAGCAAGGTTATCACAAGAAGGAACTTACTTACCAGTGTCCAAGCAGAGATGGAAGGGAATAGAGAAGGATCACGCATATTAGGTACGTCACAAGATTAGAAAAGCTAATTGCATCTGGACCCTGAATAGCAGAAAAAGTTCAAAATAGTTTTATTTTTGAGGTGTGGGAGGTAGAAGGGGAAGGCCAGTTAAGACTTCTCTTCCAAGCGTTAAGGCAGTCAAAGGGACCCAGCCCTGCAGTGATACCTGGGTGTCGCAGTCCCAGCGCAGTCTTATTTTCAGTTGGTTTCAAAGTAGCCTCCATGAAAGAGAGGCAGGGTCCTGTAAGGATGGAAAGCAAGCAAACTTTGAGAATTTGGTCTAGGGAAGAGCTTGATTGTGATTCCTAGCCTATGGAACTGAAGCATATCGACAACAAGGTTGTTCTTGAGGGAACTGTACAGCCCAAGAAACGTGAGCTAGGCCTACAGACGATGGGCAGCAGACTCACACCAGCGCGAAGTGGACTGCTTTCACAACTCCCATGAGGGGAATACTCCAAACTCTACTTCACAGTCCTGGGTGGGGGTGGGGGAATGGACAAGGAGTAACTTTCCAGTTGGGGGAAGCCATGGAGAGCAATGGGAAAGGGCAGTCCCTGGCCAGAGATTACAGTCAGGGTCTAATCAAGGAACTTCGTCCACTATCAGAGACAGGATCTTCACAGGGTCTCTCTCCCAGGAGTATTCCACAACTGCTTTGATGTGTTTCCCTTTATTCTGTTGTCCAAATTTAGAGTTTTTATTTAGGTATCCTATCCCCACTAGACCATTATAAATGGGCAGAGCAAATAATCTGTCATCAGTTTAGAGGTGGTCAGACTATTAAGAGTCACATCTACAGCTGACAGAGCTTGATAGAGATCCTGGATTTTGAGCTGAGTCAGTAACTGGATGAGGAGAGGCTGAGTACGTTCTGTGTATGGGAAGAAGGCTGGGCACAGATACTTACTAGCAAGAAAAGAGGGCTGTGGCTGAAGCTGCTGCCACCCTCATCCTCCGTCGGCTTCCATAATAAAGTCGTAGCGGGACTACGGCTTCCAGCCAGCGACTACATTTCTCAGCCACTCTTGCATCTAAACCCCACGCCCTTGGGAATGTGAGAGGACATGAGCCATTTCCAGCAGGCCCAACCCATAAACCCTGCATGTGTACCCCATGCATTTTTCTGCAAATCAGAATGGTGGTAACTAGTGTGACTTGGAAGCCACGGTTGAAAATGGCAGAGAAATCCCCAGCTCACAAAGCCTGGTTGTTAGATTACAATGCTCACCTCAGAACCATTAGTTGGAAGAGAAACTTCTGTGTTTTTTTTACCATTGCATCTCGTTACAAGAGCTTAGCCTAACCTAAAAAATACAACCACCTTTCCCCTGGCAATCTTGGATCCTTTTCTTTGAATTCTTTGCTTTTATTTTTTAAATTAAGGTATAATATCCTATATTTGTTTTAATAAGAATAGTATTCCCGGATTTCCCTGGTGGCGCAGTGGTTGAGAATCCACCTGCCAATGCAGGGGACATGGGTTCGAGCCCTGATCCGGGAAGATCCCACATGCCACGGAGCAACTAAGCCCGTGTGCCACAACTACTGAGCCTGCGCTCTAGAGCCCGCGAGCCACAACTACTGAAGCCTGCGCGCCTAGAGCCCGTGCTCCGCAACAAGAGAAGCCACTGCAATAAGCCCGCGCACCGCAATGAAGACTAGCCCCCACTCGCCGCAACTAGAGAAAGCCCACATGCAGCAACAAAGACCCAATGCAGCCAAAAATAATACAAATAAATTAATTTTTAAAAAAATAGTATTCCCTTAAACATCCAGTAACTGGTACTTAAATAAGATATGCTACTTATCCTGTGGCTTTGAACAACCCTGATACACCACTGCACCACTGTATATATCCCAGTTACTTACGCAACAATATCAAAACACATGCAATTTTTGAAACAGCTTTTTATTAAACAGCAAAGCATAATAGCAACACAGTTTTAAATGTTTAAAAATTAGGTCACAAAGGGATGCAAAATGTTTGCAGTATGACTATTATATATTCATACAGCTAAAGTCATCAAATCTTAACACCAATAGAAACATTAAGATTCTTCCATGATTAGCCTAAATTTAATAACCATAAACTATATTAGTGGATCTCTTTTCCTATTTAATATTTTAACATTACTTGTGATACTGATTTCTTTACCAAATGGAATGTACAAACTAAATTTTAAAAAACTGTTAAATGACTAAAACTCTGCAAACCAGTAGTTGGGTTTACAGAAAATTCTGGGAGAAGTAGTGAGATAAAATACTGAGAAAGCATCAATTAGTATACATGTAAAACTCTCCCATTTTATTCATGATTCTGATACTAATACACTTTTTAAGGGACTTTGCAAAGTTGATCATCTGGGTACTGCAAATAAACCTGAGACCAAACTTTATTCCCTTCTAGGTGTGGTTTACATAAGGTTAGCCAAACTTAATCCATTTTCTTATATATTCCCCCCTCAAATCTAATCTGTGCCAGAGATAACACAAATCTGGAGTAAAAACATTTGGAGTTGGTTACAAGTACTTACCAAGTATTGAATACTTCTCCTACCCTATTTCTATTTTTCCTCAAAATTTTCTGTTTCAAACACACACACAACCAGAGCTCATCTTTTCAGGTATCAAGTGGATTATTCTGTGCAAAGGAAGTTTTTAACAACAAATCTTCCCAATACGATAATTCAGTTTCAAAGAAAAATCTTCATCTTTATATCCCCCGTTTTCAATTGATTAAACAGAAACCAACTATCCTATCTTATTACTAAATATAACAAATAAGCCCTAAGCTGAGTAAGTATCTTATTTTGGTTAAGTTTCAACAGAGTTCGGGCTACTCTCTTAGATGATTAACTACTGAAATTACTTTTTACAAATGTGAAACCAATATTTTCCTTAGGGGAAAGAAAATGGGAAGAAAGCAAATGGAGAAGAGGCACACGATGGTGGACAGGGTATATAAAGCTGTGCATTCAGTACGTGATTTTGGTCACTTTTTCACAACACGGTGGTTATTTTCTTGTATCTCTAACTATGCCTATAATAAAAGACAATGCTAAACCTATAAAAGCAAATTTGATATAACATTCATTTTCAAGTTTCATAAATATATGCATTTCTAATTATAAAGTCTCTACAATACCTTTGCACATTTTCATAGACTAACATAATACACAAACTCATGGAAGTCTTCTGTTATGCTCTTAATTTTGCTTAGATCTGACACTATCTTCATAAATACTCAGTGAAGCCACAAACAAAAGTACTATAACTTTTGGAATCTATCCAAGTTTTAAAGAAAAAAAGATCAGCAGCAATTCCATAAGACATAAGGGATATCAATCCCTTATTTTCTTTTGCTTTTTGTGTCAGTTGTTTGAAAAACACTAGAAGCTGACATGAGGTTTTCTATATATTGTCCAAGAACTTGGTTTTCTGATTTTAGCTTCAGATTTTCTTCCTTAACTGCATCTACTCTTGCAGAGAGATCTATATGAAAAATAAAAAAGCGCATTGTCAACAAAATGATGGCAATGACTCCATGTTATAAAATGCTTATTAAGATTCATTCGTAAAAGAAATACCACAATCCTTAAATTTTGTTTTTAAACTCAGACTACTTTAGAAGTTAAGGTAAAGAAAGTAAACTGAGTACAAATCAATAGCCAAAATTCCTAAAAAGAGATTTCACATTAGACTAAATGTTATTCTTTGTAAACAGCATTTTTGTTAAGTAGTTAACTCTTAAAATGGTTATTTAAAAAAATACTGTTTTTAAAATGTTAATTTTGGTTCATATCATCATAAAACCATAATGTCTTTACTAGTAATATTTAAGACAGTGTAGTAGGTGAACATAACTGAATTCACATACTGGATATATGCAGTCAGTTTCCAAGCAATTGATCGTTTTATATTTTTACATTAGCAAGAAATTCAAAAGAACAGGTCTTGATGATTAAAAAAAGAAGATACCACACCTCAGTCATTTAGCAACTAAGTTACTGGGGTGCCTTCTAAGAGACAGGCACTGTTCTAGAGGCAACAGTAACAAAAAAGGTCCCTGCCCTTAACAAGCTGACATTCTAATGGGGCTTAGGGTGGGTGGGGGTCAGGAGAAAAAGCAAGAAGGGTAAGGGTCACAGGAAGCAAAGGGCAGTTGTCCTGTGATACAGTATAGTCAGGGATAGCTATTTTGATTAAGGAAATTTCGCTAGAGACCTAAAGGAAGTAACAGAATGAGCCACACAGATATGCAAATGACTAAGGGAAAAGATTCAAGCACAGGGGAACAGCAACTGCTAAGACCCTGAGGAGAAGCTTGCTGAAAGAACAGCAAGGAGGTTGAAGTGTCCCAGTCAGGGAGTGTGACAGGACTCTGAAAGGTAAAAGGGAAGTGAGAGACTTCCAGAGAGGAACCTGGCTTCCATTAACTGTGAGATGGGAAGCCACTGGAATGACATGATCTGCTCAATCTGATTTCAAAAAAAAACACCACCACCTCTTAATTTCGTTGAAAACCAAAAGATGTTTCACTGGTGGAATTAATTTTATGCAAGACATTTAGAAAATGAAAAAACTCAGATCAGTTCCCTTATAATCCCTGAGGCTAATACACTGATTTTACTCTCATATAAGCTTTATTAAAGTGGACTTAGTAACACAGTGTAGGGACTTAAACGGAGCTCATTATGTTAGACCTTAAAGAGGGAAGCATAAGAACACTATTTGACTTCCTTATTGAAACGTATCTGTTCTTTGAAATCACCAGCCAAAGCTACAGGCCAGGAGAGGAGAAAAACTACTGAAGTAGACTTTGAAATTTATACTTTTAAAAACTGTGCACAGTAACAAACAAAATTTAGCAATCTGCTTACAATTACAATTTCAATTACCTGGATGTTAGTCAAGAAAAATACAAAACGCAAGCTAACCTTCAAGGGTGTGTTGGAGTTCCAACACTTGATTAATAAGTCGTGTTTTCTCCTCCAGTTCCACCTGATTTTCAGCATCAACTGCTGTAATGAAAAGGTTCAGATTTACTATTAATATTAGCTACCATTTGTGTAGTATAGCACTTAAAAGATCTGCAAAATAGTTTATATTCATTCTTACTTGACTTATACAAGAGCCCTGTAAAATAAAAGGTTAAATCCCACATGGCAGATGAGGACACCAAGGTGAAGGTAAAATGTTTTGCCAACATCTCGTAGTTAAAGAATGAAAATTGCCTTAAATCTTTTCTAGAACTAGATGGGATTATAAATAAGTACACTGGCCAAGATCAAAGCCTTCTAAGTATTGATTCTCTGCTCTTTCTATTGCTTAATAAAGCAATGTATGCGCCACAAAACCAGGAACATACAAAAAGGAAAATGAAGAACATACCATCCATGTCAGCATTCATCATCTTCGGTAACAAACTTTTGGGCCTTGGATGCAAAATTCTTGATGAATGGTCTGCAATAAGAAAAAGTTAGAAACATAGACACATAGAGTGATGAAATATAAGCTTGTTTTTCAAAAGAAAATTAAGTGACCCAGTAGGACCCTTTTCACATGCTTTACTAAGAATAAATACCCAGTGTGGAAATAAGCAAAGAATATTTACAGTTTACAAAGAGAAGTATTAAGTAAATAAGAGAAAATGTTGAGTTTCTTGGTAGTCAAAGAAATGCATAATAAAATACCACTGTATATTTCATAAAATATTTTTCTAAAAGAAGATAATGATCAATGCTAGCAAAGTTATGGAAAAACAAACACAAAATATTGGACACAAATTTTAAACGTAATATTTTTGGAAAGCAGTACAGTAATAAACAAGATTCATAAAAACATTTAAATATTTTTTACAAAGTAATTTTACTCTTGGAAATTTAGCCTAAGGAAAATTAAGAAGGAAAAAAATTACATCCATAAAAATTTTTACTTCAACCTTATTTATAACCCAGTACATTGGAAACGACATAAACTGTCCATTCAGAGTCTGGTTGATTATAGTTGCCATTTCTAATGGAGTGGCTACTAAAAATAATTATGACTATAATAACATGAAAGAATGTTTATGCCATTGTATATTCACTGATGTAAATTATGTGAAAAATCTTTAGTATGGATAAAGAAAACACAGCAAATTGAAAAAGCTCTTACATTAAGGATAATGGCAGCAAGGAAGACAAATCTAAAAATATTCTTCATTATTAAAACATTGTTTCATATATACCAATTAACACTTTTTAAACATAAAATTCAAAAGAAAAATACTAGTTATCTGAAACACTAATAAGGGTTAAATGAAAAATATGTACTTGTCACCTCCTGGTTATAGTTAAAATAGTTTAATTAGGATGTAAATGAGTAAATAAATATTAATATTTTCTTCTGTCCATAAAAGGCTCCAAAATATTAAAGCACCAAATCCTTGTGAAACATGTTCTGCTCTATTGCTAACATTCATTTCACATGCAATGGGCTCAAAATTTATTAAATAATGTACCAATTACTGAAAACAGATTTGTTAACCAATCTAATTTACTCACTGAAACAACTTAGATCTTAGTCAATGTTGTTACTCTTTCAGCAAGTATTTATTGAGCACCTACTATACCCAAGGCATTGCTATGCCTCCATATGCTGAACAGTAGAACCCAAACCTATTGAACAAGGATGTCTACATACCAGAACTAGAATCACAATCAAAACAGTGAACAGTGTATTGTATATTCCCTCATGACACTTCAGATACTGGCATGAACATGGCAATAGAATGCTCAGTGTACACATGTATAAACTGCCTCTCAAGTAAGATATCACTCAGTCTAAAAAAGAAAGATATTAAACCTCCTTTACAAGTAGCATTATTAAAGAAGTAACACTAAAAATAATGCTTAATAAATCTACCCCAAGTCTTCTCACTTATCCAGCATTAGCGTTACTCTCCCTCACTGGTTTTAACTCTCAGGTTCTTTGTACTTCAGAAAAAGTTTTAGATAGATAGGTAGATATAGTTGCACACACACACACACACACACACACACACACACACACACACACTGACCCTTGAACAAGGGTTTGAACTATGCGGGTCCACTTACACTCAAATTTTTTTCAATAACTACTACTACAGAACTACACGACCTACAGTTGGTTCAATCTGCAGATGTGGAATTGCGTATATGGCAGGCCGACCGTAAAGTTGTATGTGGATTTTCAATCGTGCAGAGGGTCGGCACCCCTAACCCTCATTGTTCAAGGGTCAACTGTTTAAATATGTGTGTATATGTGTATATATATCTATACACACACACACATAAATCCAAATAGACTGATTATGATATTTTTTTCCAAAAATTCTTTAAGTCATTAAATGCTTTGTATAATAGTATTCGAAGACCACACTTTAAAAATTATTCTTCTCCATTCAATCAATGTGTCTTTATAATTGAAGAGGAAGAGTGCTAGCAGTGAAAACTTTATTTGGCCCTTCCCCAAGAGAAGAGCACTTTCATACCACTTCAACTATTGATACTTGTCTGGGAGGGATGACAGAGGTAACAGCCAAAAGCAAAAGTAAATGATCTTGGGAATACTCAGCAACAGCAGACTTCAACTTGGCTATCTTCCCTGCTACATGAGAGAAGTATTCCCCATTTTTTAACAGTTTGCTTTACGCCACTTCACTTGTATAAAAGACCTACATTAGTACCTGTTTTGCTAAACAAAAGAAATCTGACGAGGATTTTCACTTTCGTGAAAAAAGGCAAAAAACAAAAATAGCATTCAGCGTTTGTTTTGCAGCGAGGTGTCAGAGGCAGCACTCACTCTGAGCAGTGACACCAAGCTCCTTCCCTGAGAACTACACTCAGCATCTCAGCCGCAAGCCGCCACAGCTCTGACCTGTGTCTGTGAGCATCCGTGTTTTATTTATTTTGTGCATCTGTTAGCAAGATGTGTCCTAAGATAATTGCTTCATCACTTTACGCCATTTCAGCTTACAAAAGGTAGGAATGCTCTACTTTAAGGTAGTAGGGGGAAACCTGTATATTAAATGCTCCAGATTTCTAATATCCAGTCTTTTTAAGAATACACCTGAAACAGAATTTTCACGACAGCTGAGAAGAGTGATATGATACACAAGTCAAAGCAACAGATAGGGCTTCCCTGGTGGCGCAGTGGTTGAGAATCTGCCTGCCAATGCAGGGGACATGGGTTCGAGCCCTGGTCTGGGAAGATCCCACTAGGCCCGTGAGCCACAGTTGCTGAGCCTGCGCGTCTGGAGCCTGTGCCCCGCAACAAGAGAGGCCGCGACACTGAGAGGCCCGCGCACCGCGATGAAGAGTGGCCCCCGCTTGCCGCAACTAGAGAAAGCCCTCGCACAGAAACGAAGACCCAACATAGCCATAAATAAATAAATAAATAAATAAATAAATAAACCCAAAGTTAAAAAAAAAAAAAAATTACCTAAAAAAAAAAAAGCAACAGATAATCACAAAATCAATGCGCTCAACTTTGAAATCAGATCTAGTATAGGGATGGGTTATACTTCTTTTGCCCGTATTTTAGTCTAATACTAAAATTAAACCCAGAAGTCTTCCATAAATGCAAAGTGTTCCAGGCTGACCAATGTAGTAGGTAAGGAAAAAGAAGCCAGTTTCTGAAATTTTGGCCACATATAACCCAAACAATAGAAAATTACTCTTAGAAAAACACGTCCAGATTGGGGTGGAAGCAAGAGCACAAAAGCAAGGCGCAAGGACAGTGCTATAGGATATACCACATAACCCAAGACAACACTACTCACATCATAGTCCATGTAAGATTGCCCTGAGGGCTGAAAAGTGCAAAACCTGCCCAACTGTATGTGGCAGCCATGTGCAACACCAGAGTATCACCGGCTGCCTCTGCATGACAACAACAAAAAAACACAAGTAGCCATTTTTTCTTACTGTGATGTGATCAAATAGACCAGTCTCAAAACGCTACTCCTGTATATATTCTAAGTCTGTCAGGACATCCAGAGTCATAAACAGATTTATTTTATATATGGGATCAAAAGGTTTGTTGAGCTCTTTAAGTCAAAGTATTTTAGCCATGGATTTTACTTCCTTCAAAATAGGGTCAATCCTCAAACTTCGCAATGCCTACATTAGCACAGTACTACATCATAATATGCACTCAACACAAGATTAAATTTTTCAACTATAAAATTCTTTTTCTCAATCTATAGTTGCTATCATATCAATCCAATTGTGTCAGATGTGCTCTTAGGAGTTCATTTTCAACTCCTTCTGCCCCTACACATAAATCCAAACCTGACATTAAAAGAGAGAGAATCCAGACCAAAGTATCTCAAGTGTGGGAACACTGAAATAAATGTGGGGTGCTAACGCTGATCTGTTTATCCAAAATCTGCCTTAGCGTATCCAAAATCTGCCTTAGCTCTCCGCAATGGATATGACTGTCTGGGATTCCTCAACTCTGACCTAAGCCGAGGTCAGATCTCATAAAACTTTTCTCAAAAATCACAGTAAATTTTAGTGCCTATCTTCATCTAGCCTTGGTCAGTGGAAGAGAATCTAGAGTTATTTTGATAATTTAAGTCCAGGGAGCAAAGGTATGGAAAGAACAAGGATCCAGAAATGTGGCAAGCATTAGTATAGACCCATTTTCCATGCCCTCACAGTCAGCTGTGACCAAAGGCTATCATCTTACCAAGTACACCTCTACCTTCTTTTCTAGTATGCCCAACAGTACCATGACATGCTCTTCATAAGAGGCAGTTTAGCACAGTGATTAAGAACATGGATTTAGATTACCTGGATTCAAATGCTAGCTCTCCTATTTATAAGCTCTGGACCTTAGGTAAGATTAACATCTCAGCCTCAGTTTCCTCATCTGTAAAATGAGGTTAATAACAGTATGTACCTCATAGTTTTGTTGTGAGAATATTATGAGTTGATATATATAATGTGATTGCAACAATACACAGTAGTTATTCAATAATGTTAGCTATTATCTTTTCTACCTTTTAGCTCTATTTCAGGCCACAAGAAGAATTTTTAAAAATTACCTGGTCCACTTGCCTCATTTTTACAACTAAGCCAAGGCCAAGATGATAATGGCCTACCTAAGATCACAGTAATACTTACATAGACAGAGCCAAGACTACATACAGTCAATGTCTCAGTCTAGTTTTATCCACCACTCCACCACAGGTATGCTCACATCGGAGACCTGAGATTTTGAGACTTTTCCGATATCCACCCAACCTAAACCACTCAACTTTTCTGCATCTAAAACTGATTTTCGTCATCCGTCATCAACTTACTAATGGAACTAGCAAGACTACTAAACGTCACTGTGCATTAATATACTAAATTCTTTACATATATTAGCTCATCAAATCAACAGGACATGGTACTTTACAAACGTGGACCCTGTATCTCAGAAAGGCTACATATCTTGCCTTAGAGTTCATAGCCGAAGTCTGTACCAAGAATCTGAACTCAGATCTAACTAAAAAGTCCCTGCTTTTTCCATTATGCAATGGAAGACACTTTAATATGACCCTAATCTAAATTTGCAAAACATTTTGCAACCCTTGATGTCAAATTTCTTTGCTATTTCTACTATCTAAAAAACTGAAGGTAAATTTCATCCACTGCAAGCTGCAACGACTTTCAACATGGCTTGTTCAAGTCCCTTCAAATTCTGACTTGTTCTGGTTAAGTCCAATTTTAAATTCCACAAAATTAAGGGACTGTTTGGCCAAATATTTGATCAGAAACGAGATCCCCAGAGTGGCTAGCTATATTGAGTTTAATCAATGAATGAGTACAGGCACGGAATATATAGGCACAGCTTTGGATTCTCAGGTACGGAGTGCTGGGAACAGAGCACACCATCTGTCCTTAATATTATTCCGTCATAGTACTGGAATCGATACACAACGAAAATCCTGTCTTTCAGGAATGTCTCCTGTTTCTCCTTTCCAACAATCCTAAGTCCCTAAACTTGTCCAGCAGGACCCTTGAAAGATGCCCACTGAGAAACTAACTCGGGAGCTACTTTCAGAGCCTGAAAAGATGTCGCCAGCCCTGGCTTCACCGCTCACTCGGCTCCCTCCCCGCCCCCGCGTCCTCTCCCCCGCCCCCGTCTCCGAGCTCTCGGCCGAGAAGCCGCGGGCTAGTCCAGGCATGCCAGGTCCCAACCCAACCGAACGCCCCTCCCGCAGTCCCACTTCAGGGCGGGGGGAGGGGGGGCCGGGCCGACAGAGGCTTTAGACTCAGGATCCGCGGGGAGAAGGCGGCAGGAGGTCCGCGCCACGGACCGCGGGGGGCCCTCCACAAAGGAACCTCTGCGCCCAACAACGAGAGGATGAGAAAAAGAGGCTGCGCAGGGGTTCTGCAGGGAGCCAGGCCTCGGCCGCCCACCTAACGCCCAGGCCGTAGGACGCTCTTCCCGGGTCCCCGTGCGCCGGGCCGCGTACATCCCGCCCCGCCCTCCAGGCTCTCGTCAGTACTGAGGCCGCAACTCCAGTCGCTCAGGGCCAAGCCCTCCGCGGCCCACGACGGCCCTCACCTGCCGTTTGAGGCGCCGGCAGTGGGAGGGATCGGGAGGATACCTCAGGCCTGGACACTCGGACCAACTGGCACCGGCAACCCCGCCCTCTCCGCCCACAGAGCGTGCGTCGAGGCTGGAGTCCCGCCCCGTCCCGGCCCGTCGCCAGCCAATCCCCACTCAAGAAGGCACGCTTGCGCATTAGCTACACGACGCCCCAATCATCCTACCTCAAACCCTCGGGATCCACCTTTTGCCATAACAAAAGGGCACTGTCATCCAATCAGGGTTGAGGTCGTTGTGGGCGGGTCCGGGAAGAGCAACAGCCAATGACAGTACAGAAGCTAAGCTGAGCGTGCGAAAGGCAGTCCGAGCGAGGCAGCTCCTCAGTTTCAGCCGGTCCGTGAAAATGGGGTCAAGAAATCCAGTGTGGAAAATTCTGACAGCTGTCAGGAAGGAGGTTGGTAAAACCTAACACTGGGCGAGAGAGAAATCATTCAAATTCAAGAAAAGGGACGTGTGTGGACATAATAGAGAAAGTACCCTGGTTCTTCAGTTCTAAAAGCAGACTTTTCCATATTTTTAATTTCCCAAATCGGAAATGTCTTAAGTGTACGTCTAACGGACTGTTCCTCTCCGCATCTTCCCCAAACTATCATAAAATGCATAGTGCGCCGGACCATTTAATAATATTTTAGAATTGAGAAAATACCTTAATACTACTTTGGCGTATAGCACTTTTGCTCACTTTATCCCATTTGATTCTCACAGCAGCCCACATAAAGAAGCTTCAGAGTAAATAAATTTCCTGCTCAAGGTCATAGACGCAGTGTGAAATGCTGTGTTTCAGGCTTTGGGATGTAATGTAATCAGGCTGGGTACCATTCACAGGTACCTAGCACTTGACACAAAGCAGCATCCTGCTGGCTTTGAATATTTGTTATTGTTTTGGCTTTGGCACATTCTCCTGAGTTGTAGAGGTGAGTCATATCTCTACCTGTTTCTTGACTTTTTACTTCTAGCACAGTTTGCTGACATAGAGCCTTACTTTTTTTAAGGAATATATAAAAAATTTTTTCCGTTCAGTGTTTGACAACTATACATTTGACTAGAACTAAGATACACACTATGAGGAAAATTTACTAGAATGCAATGCAGGAGCTAAATACATGAGAAATAAGAAAGATTGAACATAAATCTAAGAGGAGTGTCAAAAAGAGAGACCAGAGAGAATGGGTGTGGTCAGTATTTAAAGAGTAATAACTAAGAATTTTTCAGGGTTGTGGAATATTTGAATTAGATTCAAGAAGCACTTATTCTTGAGCAGGATTAAAATAAGGAATTCTGTACCTGGACACATCGTGGTGAAACTGCAGAACACCAAAGACTAAGAGAACTATTAAATGCAGATTTTTTTTTTTTTTCTAGAAGAACAGGTTTTTTGGGGGTTGCTTTTTCCTTTTAGTTTTATTTATTTATTATTTTTATTTATGGCTGTGTTGGGTCTTCGTTTCTGTGCGAGGGCTTCCTCTAGTTGCGGCAAGCGGGGGCCACTCTTCATCGCGGTGCGCGGACCTCTCACTATCGCGGCCTCTCCTGTTGCGGAGCACAGGCTCCAGACGCGCAGGCTCAGTAATTGTGGCTCACGGGCCCAGCCCCTCCGCGGCATGTGGGATCTTCCCAGACCAGGGCTCGAACCCGTGTCCCCTGCACTGGTAGGCAGATTCTCAACCACTGCGCCACCAGGGAAGCCCCCTTTTAGTTTTAAATAGGGTAAAATATACATAAGACTTACCATTGAAATAACCATTTTAAAGTGTGCAGTTCAGTAGTGTTAGGTATATTCTCATTGTTGTGCAGCCAATCCCCAGAACTCTTTTCATCTTGCAGAACTGAAATTTTATACCCATTAAACGACTCCCCATTCACCTCTACTGCCAGCCCCTGGCAACCACAACTTTTTCTGCTCTATCAATTTGACTATTTGAGGCACCTCATGTAAGTGGAATCATACAGTATTTGTCTTTTGTGACTAACTTAGCATAACATCCTCAAGGTTCATCCGTGTTGTAGCATGTGTTAGAATTTCTTCTTATTTAAGGCTGAATATTATTCCATTGTAAGTATATACCACATTTGGTTTATCTATTCATCCTTCAGTGGACAATTGAGTTGTGTTTAGCTATTATGAATGCAGCTATGAACGTGGTATGTGCAGATATCTCTGTGAGACTGCTTTCAGTTCTTTTGGGTATATATCCAGAATTGGAATTGCTAGATCATATGGTAATTCTATTTTAAAAGCAACTTTTAAAAATGTGATATTAACACAAGAATAGACAAAAAGAAAGTTAGAAAGGCAAGTACCTGTACCTGGAAGTTGGTATAAAATAAAGGTGTCTGGTAAGGAAGAAATGTTGGTAAGGTTGTGGGAAAAACTATTACTCATTATTCTTGGTAGTAAAATTGGCACAGAAACTTTGTTAATTGGCTATATAAAAGACAAATTATGGTGGTTTTAGTGAAATTGGCTATTCATATAAAAATATGGAATTAGATCCTGATCTCACACCAAAAATAAAATTAAATTCCAAATGAAGTAAATGTGAAATGTGAAAAACAAAACTCCGAACTTTTAGGAAAACACAGATGTCTTTATGACACCACCGTAGAGAAGGATTTGTTAAACCAGACAAAACAGTGCCATTCATTAGGAAAAGATTTTAAATTTTGATTGTTTTATACACAGATGAGAAGACATTTTAAATCAAGTTAAAAGCAAGCCACAGACTGAAATAATATAGTAAAGCTCTGAAAATATAAAGAATTCTGACAAAGATAAAAAAAAATATTCAAATAACATAAACAGGCAACTCACAAAAGAGGAAAACTGAGTGGTCAGAAAGATTTTTTTTTAATGTTTACCTTCACTAGTAATCAGGGGGATCGATATTAAAACAAGATAAAGGGGTCAGTTCATTAAGAAGATGCAAAATCCTAACAGTGCTACAAAGTGGCACTGAAGCAAAAACCGATAGAACTGAAATAAGAAACTAGCCTACAACAATAGTCAGAAAGTTCATCACTCCCCTCTCTGTAATTTGTAAAACAAGTATACAGAAAATCTGTAAGGATAAAGAACCCAGGACCCAAGCTTGCCTTCACATTCGAATCACCTAGGAATCTCCTAATAACTCCAAAGAACAGCCTACATCCCAGACTTATTAAATTATGGTCTCTAGGGTGGGATACTGACATGAATATTTTTGGAATTTACAAAGGTGGTTTCAACAGTGTGCAGGCAAATTTGGGAACTGTTGATATAGAAGAGCAGAATAAAAACTTCTATCAACATATTTGACCTATTTGACATTTATAGAACATTCCACCCAATAACTAGAGAACTTGTCTTCTTTTCAAATGCACATGGAATATTCACCAAAATGGACCATATTCTATCATAAAACAACCTCAACAAATTTTAAATGATTGTAGTCATAACAAAATATTTTCTCTGCCCAGAAAGGAATTAAACTAGAAATCAATAACAAAAAGATATTTGTAGAAAACCAAGTAGTTGGAAATTAAACTACATGCTTCTAAAGACACTATGGGTCGCAAGAGAAGTCACAAGAGAAATTAGAAAATATTTTCAATAAATGTAAACATGTCAAAATTTGTGGGATGTAATGAAGCAGTGCTTAGAGAAATTTCTTTACCATTAAATGCTTATATGAGAAAACCACCTATGAAATAGTCTTGCAAAGAAAGTTTTTTTTTTAATGCAGCCTGACCCAATCAAGTCCATAAACTAGAAATTTAACAGGAAATACAGAGGAGAGAGAAATATGTTAAGTCTACCATCTGGATAAACTTAGCAAAATCTGACAATGGAACAAAACAACAGGACAAGAACAAATAACAAGAAACAAAGCCCTTTTCTTTAACAAATAAATCGCACTGGAAGAAAAAAGAATGGAAGGAAGACTTGTAGATAAAAAGACACTTAAAATACATTTTAAAAAACAGACCCAAAAAGCCTATGGTTTATTTTGAATGCACCCTTGGATGATAAAACTATTTTTAAAATGCAAGAAAATGATTACTATAAGTAGGATACGGTAATTCTAGAGCATTCAACTTTTTAAAATTTCAGAAACAAACATATATCTTGCTAGAGAATTTAAACTTAAAGGAAGTCTTTAGACAAGCTATCTGAAGAAAATAACACACAAAAAGGTAACCATAATATTAGAAGAAGCATATCATTCACAAAATGTTGCAAATTGGATAAAACAGTGTTGCTGATAGTTGTGTCCTTCAATGAATAGAAAAAAATTCTTGAAATGGCAAAAAGGTGACAAAAAAGAACAATACACCCAAGTGAATATAAAAAGGGAGTAGAAACCTTGGCAAACTAGCCATGAAGTGAACATTCATTAAATTATTTATTTACATGGTGTTTCATATTTGCATTACATTTTTCAACAAAAAATTGTTTAAAAATAGCCACAAAATTCCCTTCTGAATAAGGAAAACATTCAAGTACAAATAGGAACCACTGAAATTGCATAGAAATACTTGATTATAAGATGGGCATTCATGTGATCTGGAAGGTGCATATATTATAAACCCTCTAAATAAAAGCACAAATTAAAATATTCTTCATAGAGAATGGGGAACTCCAAATGGAAAACTACTGTTACAAGACAAAGTATTATGTGAGGAAGAAATAATAAATAATAAAATAGAGAACCTCCAAGGTTGTTTTGATGTTCTAGTCTGACATACTCTCATCAAGCACATAAAAACTTTGAACTTGTTTTCAGTAATTAGAGGGATCTAAACATACTGTGGATATTGTAAAGTGAAATATGCTAAATGGAGGCACTTTGATAACTTTCAAGTGTAACCAGGTGTGTTCCCGCCTACGTTACACTCATTAATTTGCAAAATGTGTTTCATCTCATTCCTAAAAAAGAACTCACATTTTCCTTTTTACTTATTTTTTTTTTCCCTTGAAAGGTTATTGAATTCATTGGAGAATGAGTGTTGTCCTGAATTTGGTGAGTAAAGAATATTTTCTGCTTGTGGAAACTTGATTTCAAGACTAGACTTAATAGTATGCTCTACTGCTATTTGGAAATTAAGTTGTTTTTGTTTACTTTTCTGAAGATTATAATTCCCTGATAATAACCAATAGTTGGCTAATTTGAACAGAATCATTTTCATTCATCTGTTCAATAGAGAAAATGTAGGAAGTTACCAGTGTAGTTTTAGTGTTTCTCAGATGAAAATTCAGAAGGATTTCAGGGTCTCCATGGAATCAAGCTTTGAACTTGTTGACAAAAATGAAAATAGTAAGGAATGATTCTGTGCAGTCTTGATGCTTATTTTTCTCTAGACGAAGTATTGTCTAATCAGTGTTTCCCAAAGATTGATGCTTATAGCTCTGGTTGAACATGACGAATAGTTACATATTTTATCAATAATAGAAAAATATGAATAATACAACTAACCCTCAGTTTGCAGATGTTGTTGTTTAGAACAAAGCTAAGTTCAAAAGTGATGTTAATTAAATTGTTAATTTAATATGGCAAAAATTACAACGTTGGTATGCAAATGTCTGGTTTGGAAAACCCTGGTCTGTCAACAGTGCAGTAAACATTGGTTTGAAGAAGAGGAAACCTGGGTTCCAGTTCTGACTCAACCTGTATGTGTTCATTCAATTCTTCATATATTTACTAGTTTAAAAGTTTACTTTAGAGTTCCTTAGAGCTAGATGCCATAGCATATTCAGATATTTGAAATTGACAGTAAGGTTATGGTGGATGAATCACTTTACCATAGACCCCTGTTTCCTCAAATGAGGGATTGGGATAAAGTTAATTCTGCTTCTCTAATATTGTATAAATTAACTGAGGAATTTATCAAGTAACACTACCAGTGAGTTACAGCAGTTGGTTCCCCATATTTAAGAGTCAACCTTTGATGCTTTGGTTGTGTCTGACAGTCCAGCCCTTAGCACCGTACCTGCCATAAGATCTGAGAGCTTTCCTGAGTTAAGTTATCTTTGAGCCGCTCCATTTTAGCTTTTATGATTTGGGGTTTCTGTGATTCTGTACACATGAATCTACCACTATCAATCATTTCAGCTGAGTACCTGTTCCACTAAATTTTTATAAAATAATCTGCTTTAAAATCAAGACTAATCATTGGGCTCTTGGAGCATAAAGGGGATTCTGGTTTTCTTTTGGTTTTTTTTTTTTGGATTCTGTTTTAATAAGACAAAGTGATTCTTTGAAGGGCCTAGGAGTCAGGGTTGCAAGAAAATAACATTTCACAAAAAGAATGCACATGAGTTGCTAGCAAGTCTCTAAAATGCTCGGCTGCGGATGGATTTTCTTACTTTCGATACACAAACGTAATCCTCATAGTTTTCTGTTTCCCTGGTAACTGTTTACACTAAATAATCAACTTGGGAGAGTTCCTCTGTCAGGCTGTGTCAGGATCTGGGATTTTACACAACTCGCAAGCTTACAAGTTAGCCTGCTATGAGTTCGTGAATGCTGGGAGAGGACATTGGATGCCTGCGTCAGAGTCCAAGGCCTCTGTTCCTCACAGCTCACAGCAGCGTGAGCTTCGTGCTGGTTTGCTTCTGTTTCCCATTTCTCCCAAGCCCCCATAGATGCCTGCACACGCAGAGGGTTATTGTACAGGGAGGGACGCTGAGCTCAGGGAAGCTATTGCTTTTACGGCAAGTGGGAGCATGCTCGCTCTTCAACCAGGGGAAGGCATTACTTCATCCCTTAGAGTTGCTCTCTGCAAACACACCCTCAGAAACGGCCTGAATAAAGGCCGGGCAGGTCCTTGTGCTCTTGGCAAACCAGCAAGAACATGCAGTGACGCTCAGGGCCCCTGGCCGACTGCCCCTCCCCCAAACCTCTAACCTCTTTAGTTTGTGACAAATTCCTATTTTCCTTCCTCCTTCCTTATACAATTATCTCAAGGGAAATAGGACAAAGTGTCTCATAAAGTGTTGGTGGGATGCCTGTCAGTCAAAAAGGATGAAAACTATACTAGGTGGCATTGAAGAAACATTAGTATTGATAGAAGTCAATGGCATAATCATAGTAAATAAATTTTTAAATAAATCAAGTCATATTTTGTAACATTCCCCCTACACTATTTTCACCATTTCAGCAGACTTTGCAACAATCAGAAGGAAGGACAAACCTGTCTGTAGTTTCTTTGAAAACAAATGGTTAAAATTAATAATTGCCAGGATAATTAGTAACACTCATCACAGCAAAAGCAGATCAAGGCTTCCCCAACTTGCAGCAGAGATCCGGCCAGGCTCCCTTTCTTCGTCTTTGCTAATGAGGGCAGAAAACGAGAGAGAACACCTTGCTGCTAAGGAGTGGGGGCTTTGCCCATCCTGCTCAGATATGGCCTCTGTGTCTGGTCTAAACGCTGATGACAACTAATTTAAACAGTTCAATCCCCTTAAAGCTGTAGAAGAAATAACTCCTCAAGTTATGGAAAGAGCCCAGGACTCCTTGCTACTCATCCTTGATGGTAGAATTGTGAGTTCTGGAGTTTGAAGTAGGTTTCCTTTATGCACAACATGAAGCTAGTTATAAGTAAATAGGATGTAATTTTCATTTGGGGAGAAAATTGATATGCCCTTCAGAGGCATCCTGGAGTCCATCCTTCTCACAGAAGTTTCTTCAGAGGTGATCTCTATAGATCTTTATGTTTCAGGGCATTAATTTCACTTAGAGCATTGTTTCTCCCACTTAAAAAAGTTTTATGTCAAAATACGTTTTAGTATATTTTCTAATAAGCATCATTGGCCACAACCCAACTCAGCATTTTAACATTTTCTGGTACGTATCTCTGTGGTTTAGTTTTGGATTTGATGTCAAAGGTGTATAGTCTACTCTTAATGTCACCTCAGAAAAGTATCATCAGCTTAAAAAAGCCACTGGTTTTGCCATGCTGCAAGTGACCACCTGCAGACATGGGAATTAGAGTGCTTGGTGGTCTGTGAGTACTAAGAATATCGGAATAGAAACCCTCCTATACCCGATTCCTTAAATCCCTTGAAGAAGAACCAGCTGATCTTCATGAATGCAGCCCAGTTGCCAGTACAGTGTCTACATATGTGTCTGTAAATACTGGTTGAATGAGTGAATGAATGAATTTTCTGCTTTGGGTCCTTCCTTTTTCTGTCTCATGAAAAGCAGACATGTCTGTGCTGCGTTAGAGGATGACACAGTATTTCCACAGTGTCTTTTCACTTCAGAGCTCACATGACTTTCTATTAAATTATCTCACTGCCCCTTAACACATCCCAGTGAGAGGGCAGCAAAGCCAAAGAAGTCATTTTCCTTATGGTCCAAGTGGTGGTTCTTCACACTTACAGAACATGAGGCACACATGAACCATCACCTAGAGTGACAACTGATGTCACCTCATCATAACTTACGTCTCTGGCAGCTGTCAGGAGATACTCAGAATACACTAAAAGACACCATGAACAACATTTAGGGGCCAGAAAGAGGGAACGGCTAGTGACTTGATGGCATATATTCTCTTTGAGATGGTACGCTAGTGACCTCTAGTGGCAAAATTGATTCAAGATCAGTTTCTATTGATAATTCACCACAAAAGATTTTTCTTATATCAATCCTGTGTTTTCCATTCATGTAGTAACATTTTCTACTTGTAGAATGACCTTAGTCATGCACAATGACTTACTTGTAGCTGTTCATATCCAAACATTATTTTCTCATTTCATAGAATCAACTTTTGAGCTGAAAGAGCTCTCGAAAGGATTTGTTGGTTTTATTTCATTATGTGTGGAAAATGAGACCCAGAGAAATAAAACGACTTGCCTGAAGTATCACTTCAGGGGTGGAACTAAAAGTCTAATAAGTCTAAGGCTCTTTTCAAACTTCAGATGACTGCAGCCCAGCTGACATCTCACTGCAACGGCATCAGGGATTCCCAAGGGAAAACTGCCCAGCTAAACCCCCTGAATCTCTGAGCCACAGGACAGTGAGCAAACAAAATGATTGTTGCCTTACAACACTAAGTTTTGGGGTATGTTATACAGCAAGAATAATCAAAACAAAGAATTTATTTAGGAAATTTCTCTGATTCTATACATAATAATGAAAAATACAAAATAATATGCACCTCTCAGGTACTAGTTAATCTTCTATTAATAGTCAAAAACATCAGCTATAATAAATCAAAGAGCTCTCAGCCCAAGTGAATACATATTCTAACTGATAGAAATATAAGTTCTCCTTCTTCCACTAAACTATACATTTTAAAGATATTTACATTTTGAAACTATGGACCCAGAAGAGGATATATGTGTTCTGCACCCTATAAAAATCAATGAGTCAGTCTCAGTCAAAAAGTATCATTGGAACTCCTAATGTGTTGCTCACTTAAGAGAATACAGAAATCTCTCAAAGAATTTATAATCTAGTTGGTAAGACATATCGAACCCACATTAGCTAGAACAACTGTAAAGCAGGGTGGTGCTAAGTATGACAGAACTTTGCAGAGAAGAGAGAGAGTGGGGCTGGATTAGGAACACATCTGGGGGTAGGGACATGATGGAGGGACCTTCTGACTAGTAGACTTGACATTTTCCCAACTGCAATTATTATGAGAGTTGGCAGTGCTTCTCCCTTAATTTCTTTCTGTATCTCTAATACCTGGCCCATAATGGGGATGCAATATAAACATAGTGAATGAATGGCTGAATGATATGTGTTTGGAAGTAGTAGGAAGTAAGTTGGAAAAAATTAATAAATGAAAGAGTGAATGAATGAATCAGCTGAGGAGGACATGGAAAGCCAAACAGGAATTTGATCCAATGGATTCCCCAGGTGGTGAGTGACATGTTTTCTAGAAAGATATATGGAGAGCTAAGTATCCAGAGTGAATCGGTAGGAAGAAACTACAGGAGGAGGAGTATATAATAACAACAGTAATAGCTAACATTACTGAGTTCTAACTATCTGTAAGGTGCTGTACTGAGCACTGAACATAAAATAATTCATTCAGTCCTTACCATAATCCTATAAGGTAGGTACTATGATTATCTTTACTTTGCACATGAGAAAACTGATATTGCTAGAGGCTAGCTTATACGACTCTATGACTGTTATAAAATTCAGTCGTGAGTGGTAGAGGCAGTGAAAAAGGAGACGAAGGCATATTACCATAAACATTTTAAAGAAAGTAGAAGCAGGATGTGTTAACAGATTAATCAACTATGGAAGATAAAAGTGAAGGAAGGGTCCAAGATGACCATGATTTTTAGTCTCGAGTTCTAGGAAAATGATAGTACCATGTTGCAACTCTGCCACCTGGGTGGGTTACCCTATCAGACTGCAGCCCTTTTTCACCCAAGGTTCTGAGAGAGAACTAAGCCCACCTAAGGTATTCATTGCATGAAATAAAATCAATTCTCCCCTTGCATCTAGAAAGGTACTTCTAATGTGTCATCCCTGGGAGAATTGAGAAAGTAGTCACTCAGATCCTTTTCCACGTTCCAAGGTTCTTTTGAGGAATCCTGGTTGAGAAAGGCTATCATTGTTTAGCAGAAGACTTACTTTTGAAAACTGTATTATTTAGCCTATTCACCCTTGTCCTTCCCTCAAAAAACAACCTCAAACTGTATAACTTTGACTAAGGAAGTCCTGGTTCCAAAGTTCTAACTTTGAGCAAATTCCTAGCTCTGAGCTGCAGCCCATTTGATGGCCAAATCCACTGAATTTAATTCTTCTTGAACTCAGTAGCTTGAACTGTTAGTTGTTTTGTTTGTTTTGCCTTGGTTTTTCTGTATGTTTTCCTTACAAAGAATTTTCTTGGAAAGATTTTCCCCTTCCATCAGTAACTTTGCCTTCTTAAAATGGTGACTCCAGGACCTAGACTTTGTAGGTTGGTGGCACTATACCTCTGTGTAGAGAGCCCAGAATCTCCCAGACTCTATAGGTCTTTCCTGAAGCACTAAGTGCTTCTCTCACCACTTGGGTTTGATGTGGTTTCCCTGCCTTGTAATCCACTGAGGTTGGGAAGGGCTTACCTCATGGTGACATTTCACTGGAAGAGTCCTATGTGTTGACCAGAACACCTGTAAACCCCTTTAGGTCAGTCACCAAGCTGATGGAAAAAGATTTCTAAAGCCTCCTAACCATAAGTCCTTCACCTTTTATATCTTTAAATACATAAAGCTTATGGAATTTTTGGGAAGGGATTATTAGGACTGAGGTGGTGACAGAAAAAGAAAATGAATTGCTATTTCAGGTGGAACAATAAAGAACTGTGGTGGATTTTAGCTAACTACAACCCAAAGTTCATATTTTGAGCTTAGTTTTTGCATATTAGCAGTGACAATTTTACAAACTTCAAAAATCATTTGTTTAGTCAAGGGTATTAGTTGTAGAGAATTTTCCCTTGTACATCACAAGTATTTTTACTATATTTATAATATATGTAACATTTATTCCCCATTTACCAGGTGCCCCACAGTTTTACAAGAACTATTTTATTTAATTCTTACAAAATGTTTAGAAGGTAGGTACTTGGTATCCCCATGCTATGGAAGAGGAAACTAAAGCTTAGAGAGGTTAAATAACTTGCCCAGTGTTACCACAGTTTGCTGAGCCAGGACTTGACTTCAGGGACTTCAGCTGCAGAGCTTGGAAACTTAATTATTACTCACTGTTGCCTAAGGAAAAGGCATCCTCCATAAATGAATAATAAGGGAAATAACTAGCCTGTGAAGCAATATTTACGTGTGAATAGTTAATAGACTTAGCAGCAATAGTTGTAATGTACAAATTATATGTGCTTAAACCTAAATTTCTCTGAGCTAAAGACTTCCTCTCCATGTACTAAAATTATAAAACTAAAACTTTTCCCCAAAATCATTCAATTCAGACTAGTGAAGTATTGTTTCATCTCCTGGACCAGAGGAGCAAAAAGTGCAAAGGTCAGGCCATGAGATTAGGAAGAAGGAAATAGGAAGAGGACCTTGGACAGCATAGATGTGAGGACAGCATAGATGGGAAGGAGGGAAGGTGGAAAAGAGGGAGGTAGAACAAGGCAGGGAAGGGAGAAACAAGACCAGAGATGTCAGTTGAGAGGGAGAAAAGTCAAGGTAAATACAAAGAATAGAGTGGATTTTAAAATTTGTGGAGGGAATAAGGAAGATGTGAGAAAAAAGAGAAGGCATGAGGTACAACAAATTAAAGATGCTACGATGAATCGACCTCTATTAGAATGTTGAAAATGAGACCGAATGTGATGGTGTTTTCCTTAAAACAAACGTAGGAGGAAGAGTTACAGTAAGTAGTCTAGTGAAATGACAAAGACAGCTCTGCTCTGTATCTTGACCATTTTGTCAACATGGCCCATCTGGTATGTGGAAGTTAAGATCATAACCCTAACATGAATCCTGAATTTGAGGTCCATGTGGAAATACCAGTGTTTGGCTTATAAACATCCCATCTTCTGAGAGGAATTAAGGTTAACAACTTTGGGGAGCCCAGACACATGGTAATAGGAACACGTGCTGTCTACACCCACCGTCCACGTGGTGGCCATTCATTGCAGGGGAAGCATCGCTTGAGGCTCAAACCAGACACACTGAAGTGACAGCCTGAACTGAGAGCCTGGTACATAGTAGTCTCTCATTAAATATTTGTTGAGTGGATGAATGGACAAAAGAATGTGCAGCTTTTCCTTGTTGGTCATTCTTCCCTGTCTCTCTTTTGGAGACTAATTTATAAGAGAAGAAGAAATCAAGTGAGTGTAAGTGAGAATTTTAATAACTCAAGGCAGTAGGAAGAGAATCCATATACGCTTGATTAAAATAAAACATATAAAAGATTTCAAGAGAGTAGGTAGCTCTTCCTCTTCTCCTTCTTTAAGGGCACGCTCAGGATTTTTAACCTACTCAATAAATTAGGAAACCATGAGTCTATTCTGATTTACATACATGCATACATAATAGTCTGATGTGAAATGGAATATTTACATAGTTTCAAAATATCTCCCACCCCCCAAATACTTGCTTATTATTAAAAGAAAAAGGAGTAAGTCACCACCATAACCAAGGGGGCAAAGTGAACCTCACTAGTAAAGGGATAAATACAAATTATGTACCACCTGATAGGGTGCAATGAGAAGAACACAGCATCACTTCCGATATTCTTGCCAAGTGTATCAATATTGAGGACCCTTTTATAAACTAACTGCTCTATAATCTTTAAAAGTATCAAGGTTACAAAAGTAAAGATTGAGAAATTGTTCCAGATTGAAAGAGGCTAAATCGACATGACAACTAAATGCAATGTATGATTCTAGCTGGATGCTTTTGCTGTCACGGATATTATCAAGACAACTGGTGAGACTTAAATGCACTTTGAAGATGAGGAGACAGTAATGTATGAATGTCAGTTTCCTGACTTTGTTGGTTGTATCATGATTATGAAGCAGATAGTCCTTGTTTGTAGGAAATGCGCACTAAAGTGTCCAGGGGTGATGGGGCATTGAGTTGGCAACTTACTCTCAAATAATTCAGGAAAAAAAGATCCTTCTTCACGTGCTTGCAAGTTTTTGGCACTTGAGATTGTTTCAAAATAAAAATAAAACTTAAACAAATAAGATACGACTATGCTGAAGGGTGGCATTTACAATTTAATGTCTTATCTCCCCTGCTCCCCACCCTCTGTGCCTGGTGTGTCCTATAGCCAAATCTACCACTTTCTACATTTTATTTTTCTAATACAACTTTTTGCATGCATCACTAAAAATGCAAAAGGCAGTGGTGATGTTTTGATAGATGTCCTTAATCCTAGCACTGGTATTTTCACATGCTTCTCAAAATCAGCACTCATGTTAGGATTAATATCTTTCTTTTATATATCAGAAAAACCTCTGTTAATCTTATCTTTAAGAAAAAAAATATTGTATAAATAGAACATGAAAATGTGATAACATAATCCCTACACATTAGTAAATACATTTTCCCAAGTTCTCATCCCATCCTAGTCCATATACATAAATTACTTTTACATGGTTGTAATCACAGCATAGGTACAATTTTATATTCTACCTTTCTTGTCTGAGCGTACTCCAATATTGTTAGAGAGCCTCTGGGGATCTTCTTGCCCTCTGAATCTATGATTACATTTCTGAAACAGTGACCTCATAACATAACTAAGGGACCATATTTCATTGTTAAATGCCTGCAAAGTGGGCACCTTATTGCTTCCACCTTGTCAGTATAATGCAGTTATGCAATCTGGTAATTGCTGTCCTGATGCACTGTCATTTGATGAAGGCTTTGAAGTCACTCAGACCTGGGCTGCTATCCCAGCTCTGCTTCATAAAAGTTCCTAAACCTTTCTGAGCCCCAGTCTTCAATCTCAAAAACAGGAATAATAATGTCTGTCACATGCTATTTGTGAGGATTAAATGAGATAATGAATGTGAAGTTCTGAGCACAGCACCTGGGACGTATTAAGTTATCAATAAATGTTATTAAAATTCATCTAAGAGATACATGACTAGTTAACAGAATGTGGGCTTACTCCAAATACTTAATTTTGTGACTCTCTTAGTTTTATTTGTGATGAATGTGGGTTATTTTTTAGATGGTATCAAATATCCAAAGAGTTCACCAGGATTTCTAAAGAAACCAACTGATTTTCCTAATTGTCTCCAGAAATGAGAACCTATAGCAAAATTAGAGTGACAGCTGACTAATCATCTTTCTCCAATGTCTGCTTTAGATTATCTGTCTACCACACCCCAAAACAAAAAGTTGAAAAAAAAGAACCCCTTAAAAATGTAATCATTGGAACATGACAGAAATATTAAACATACAGTTTGCTTTTTAAAAATGACCAGTTAGCTGTGAATTTGCCTAATTCCTTTTACAGTCAAATGATTGCATACTATGGAAAACGGATAATGTCCCAACTTACAAAATGGACCAATAAAGGAGTTACTGTTTGTGTTAGCAGGAAATATTCTACAAGTACTATTCTTTGAGAAATTCCTTGAAACATAGGCTCTCCCTGAGCAATTGTGTGTTTGATGATCACTGAGTATTTCACAGAGAGGCACTGGCTGAAAATTTTAGTGTTTAGGGGCCAACCATCATTGCCAACTGTGACTTGCTCAAATTATATATCAACTATGTTTTTTGGGTTTTTTTTTAACATCTTTATTGGAGTATAACTGCTTTACAATGGTGTGTTAGTTTCTGCTTTATGACAAAGTGAATCAGCTATACATATATATATATCCCCATATCTCCTCCCTCTTGCATCTCCCTCCCACCCTCCCTATCCCACCCCTCTAGGTGGTCACAAAGCACCCAGCTGATCTCCCTGTGCTATGCGGCTGCTTTCCACTAGCTATCTGTTTTACATTTGGTAGTGTATATATGTCCATGCCACTCTCTCACTTCGTCCCAGCTTACCCTTCCCCCTCCCCATGTCCTCAAGTCCATTCTCAACTAGGTTGTATTTACAGAAATTCTGTTTTTACACTATTTTAAAGCAGAAGGGACAGGAATCCACTGTACATTGAGGAACACTGTCATAGCACAAAGAAGCTCAAGCCATTTAAAATTCTAAAATTAAAAAGGATAAGAAAGTGTTAAAAAAAATCTTCTAAATACTTTTATAAACAAAGCTTTCTAAATAGTTATCATGACCTTAGAAAAACCCACTAACCTTTCCACCAAGAATGCAAATGAAAGCAAAATATTCACATAGATGAAGGAATAATAGTTGTCTTTTGTCTGCTTGGAATAGGTAGTGAAGATTCTCAGGAGGGATAAGAAAGGACGAATGTATTTTCAAATGCAAGCTTTTTCCACTTTTACTAGTGTCATGCTACCAGCGAGGAGAGAACCAAGCATGTGCACAGCCAAGTAGTCTGAGCCAAAGTCATTAAGCTGACAATGAAACGTGTGTGTGGAGAAACAAGGGAGCAATGATTAAATGGGGAAGAAAGCCAGTAAGGGCTGAAAAGAGGTGACTGTTGGCTGTGTGCATCCCAGGGAGGCTGGTGGAGGGAAGACCCAGGTCGCTCTAACATAAAGTTGGCAAGGAACAAACACATGAAAAGATGCTCAACATCACTAATCATTAGAGAAATGCAAATCAAAACTACAATGAGGTATCACCTCACACCAGTCAGAATGGCCATCATCAAAAAATCTACAAACAATAAATGCGGGAGAGAGTGTGGAGAAAAGGGAACCCTCTTGCACCGTTGGTGGGAATGTAAATTGATGCAGCCACTATGGAGAACAATATGGAGGTTCCTTAAAAAACTAAAAAGAAAACTACCATACGACCAAGCAATCCCAGTACTGGGCATATACCCTGAGAAAACCATAATTCAAAAAGAGTCATGTACCACAATGTTCACTGCAGTGCTATTTACAATAGCCAGGACATGGAAGCAACCTAAGTGTCCATCGACAGATGAATGGATAAAGAAGATGTGGCACATACATACAATGGAATATTACTCAGCCATAAAAAGGAATGAATTGAGTTATTTGTAATGAGGTGGATGGACCTAGAGTCTGTCATACAGAGTGAAGTAAGTCAGAAAGAGAAAAACAAATACTGTATGCTAACACATATATATGGAATCTAAAAAAATGGTATTGATGAACCTAGTGGCAGGGCAGGAATAAAGATGCAGACGTAGAGAACGGACTTGAGGACACAGTGGGGGAAGAGGAAGTTGGGACGAAGTGAGAGAGTAGTATTGACATATATACACTACCAAATGTAAAATAGATAGCTGGTGGGAAGATACTGCATAGCACAGGGAGATCAGCTCGGTGCTTTGTGATGACCTAGAGGGGTGGGAGGAGGCTCAAGAGTGAGGGGATATGGGGCTATATGTGTACATATAGCTGATTCACTTGGTTGTGCAGCAGAAACTAACACAACGTTGTAAAGCAGTTTTACTCCAATAAAGATGTAAAAAAAAGCTGGCAAGCTATTCTCCTGGACCATTCATGGGGGCTGCCACTGAGTCCCTTCCATTTCCAATGTCAAATTCAAGGATTGAAAATGAAGGTTAAAGCCTATCCGTGAAAGCAAAACATGTCTTTCTGAAACAGCTTTTACAACAACTCTGATTCTGTGATTGGAGTACATATTGTTTCCTGTAGGGTCACTGAGAGCTTTTTTTTTTTTTTAATTTTTATCTATTTATTTATTTATTTATGGCTGTGTTGGGTCTTCATTTCTGTGCAAGGGCTTTCTCTAGTTGTGGCAAGCGGGGTCCACTCTTCATCGCGGTGCGCGGGCCTCTCACTGTCGCGGCCTCTCTTGTTGCGGAGCACAGGCTCCAGACGCGCAGGCTCAGTAATTGTGGCTCACGGGCCCAGCCTCTCTGCGGCATGTGGGATCTTCCCAGACCAGGGCTCGAACCCGCGTCCCCTGCATTGGCAGGCAGACTCTCAACCACTGCGCCACCAGGGAAGCCCTCACTGAGAGCTTTTGAATCACTTAAAAATTATTCCTAGGGTTGAGGAGCACAGCTGAAGCTGGTTCCTCCAGTCTGCCCTGCTCTTTTAGCATCATCCTCCTTCTCTATACGCTCCAGATTCTCTTTGAAGGCTCAGAGAGAACCTTCAAAGGGTCTCTCAGGGGAAACCCAAGAGTCTCTAAGGAAACCAGGCTCTGACCCTCAAATTCGGAACAAGTCAGGCAGGCTGGAGGCCTGTGAGGGGAAATGTGTCCAAAGTGGATCCAACCCAATTGGGGCCTTTTTGAAATGAAGGTCCCCATGATGGAAAATAGCCCTCTGGCTCCCTTCTTGACAGGAAAAAGACGTGGGGAAGGTCAGCATCTCATTAGCTCATGAGCTCAGGTAAATCAAGTTCACCCTTGATCTTTTGAACCTCCTCTGGATTTTTCTCTAGGAAAAAAAAATTAGCACAATTATGAAGGCTTTCATATAAATTTAACATAAAACATTCTTACTCCCTTTTTTGTTGTTGTTAATCTAATAAAGAAAAAACACATTGCTGATACAAGGTGATTGATGGATGGTTTTGTCTTTTAAAGGAAGAGTCAAAATATTAATACTTATGTTTTGATGAGAAAATTAGAAAACAATCTAGATTACTGAAAATATTTAGATGCTGCCCTAACATTCTGTTTCTTAAGCTTGTTTATTAAAACTAGTTTTTGCATTATGCTAGATTGTTTTATTTCAGTTAAGTGGATACCTTCTGATGGAAGATTTTTTTTCGCAGAAAGAGCACTTACAATTTCTAGCGATACATTAGTGACCCCAGAGTCATAGCACTCTCAGAAGCTACTGAGAAGCAGAGTTAATCTCCTTTTTCTTATTGAATCTCTTCTGCTAAGTCTCAAAGGCATTTTGCTGGGCCAGGGGAGGTATTCCTAATGCCACTGTCCATATTATCTTCAGCTTACAGGAAGAGATATTTCACTCGGCCAATGTCATTATGTGTACTTATATGGATCCCAAATGCCAATTAAGATTTGCTGAAACTTTCTGCCATTGCTGGTGCAATGAACACCCTGTTCAAGCCACTAAAAACAAAAACACTTGTACCATTCTAGAGGTGATCTCTTTTGGCATCTCTAAGTATGTCTGAATGATCTTTTAAATTAATATTCATGGCCAAATTCACTGGAGGGTGTAAACTGAGGTGACGCAGGGAGCGTTTCACTGTTCCTGACCAGCACATGCGATCAACCCTCGCCTCATCCTTGTGTACTTATTGAAGGATGCCTCCACTCCAGGAGTCATCAGCACCGTATCCTCCCATGAGGTCCAGGGTAACGCGGTCAAGCCATTACCAGCAGTGCA
Organism: Balaenoptera ricei; assembly: GCF_028023285.1. Taxonomy (NCBI): domain Eukaryota; kingdom Metazoa; phylum Chordata; class Mammalia; order Artiodactyla; family Balaenopteridae; genus Balaenoptera; species Balaenoptera ricei. Next base: position 25,193,156 of record NC_082643.1, on the reverse strand, counting down.
GGGGACGCTGGAGCGTGGTGCTGGCTGCAAACACTGGCTCCATTCACCATCAGAAAAGAAAAGCCTGCTCCCTTTTCTCGGACAAGACTCCTGCTATGACTCAGTGTGTCTCCCAGCTGGGTAGCCATGAGTATGTTTCCTTCTTTAGCCCGTATTATAATGGAGGGTGAGATGAAAAGGAATACAGGCCCTTGATACCTTCTACTTGGAGTGCTAACTAATGCAGGGCGTCGTGTCTGATCTGCTGCTTGGCTGAGGGGATGGCAGATGGCCTTCTGAAAGCTTTTCAAACCCAGACTGCTTTCAGCGGGGCACGAGGGGGGTATTGTTACATTTTCCGAACGGTGGTAGGAAGAGGTACCAAATAAAAGCACACGACAATTGTGCCACTTCTCCAGGAAGCTTATTACCACCTTACAATGAGGGCTAATTGGGATGCCAAAAACAGACGCAGAAGCAGCTTTGACTATTATTCAGGAGAGATTTTAGAGAGCAGAGTCAGGAAGGAGGCTGAGGCATAAAGGAGGACAGTGGTGGGAAGAATATTGGCAGGGAAGAGGTGAGGGCCAGGATGAAGAGGAAAAAGAGGAGCTGTCTCATTTGTATCAGAAAAGAATCATGCTCTTGTTTAAAGGGTTTGTTCGTATCCACCCCCCGCCCCCTTCTACCACAAGCCTCTTTATGAGGAAGACGTCAACAGTCCGGCTTACAGAGCAGCATCCACAGGGCGCTGCCGTTACCATGACAACCAACGTGGACAAATCTTGGAGCCTTTTAAGAAACTTGTGTGTGATCTCCTTGAAGTGGGCAAAGGAGGAACTAAAACGTACTGAATACTTACTGTAGGCCAGGCTGGTTCAGGAAGCTTCCTTTATTATTTCATTTAATCTTCAAAACAATTCAGAGACATACTCTTATAATCATTTCACGACCGAGGAAACGGAGGCTCAGGGATGTTACATAACTCACTGAAAGTCCAACAGACTCAAGTCCAGGCATTTCTGACTCCAAAGTTCAAGCCCTTTCTGCCACACTACTCTGAGCCAATTCTCCAAATAGCCAGGTCCTGTCCACTACCTGGCAAGTGATAGTAGGTGCTCAATAAATGTTTTCTGAAAGCAGAACTAAATGACCCAGAAGTGGAGATAGGAAAGAAACTCTTAAAACTAGAAATGATTTAGGAAAGCTGACCCTAGGAGTCTATTCTCAGCTAGGGGCCCTCATCCCAGAGTACACACAAACTCAATCAGAATTATTTGGCCAAAATGTTTTGAGTGTCTATTAGGTGCCAGACATTGGGTTAGGTGCCAGAAGTACAGACATTTTAAAACCCAGGTTCCATCTTCCAGCAGCTCACAGTCTGTTGGTGGAGGGGACCCATATACACACAAGTATAATATGCTGTGAAAAAATATAGGTAGAGATAAGCTTGGCATTCTCAGGAAGGAGAAAGGAAACCTTACTCAGCCTGGGAAAGTCAAGGAAGGCTTCCTGGAGGAGGTGATGCCTGGGTGGGTTCTTAAAGGATGAATAGGAATTAGCCAGGCAAGAAAGGGTGAGTTGTGTTATTCCAGACAAACAGAGCAGTACGAGCAAAGTCCAGAGGCATGAAATAGACAGCATGTGCATAGAACGTTAAGTGTTTCCTACTGAGCCCAGACTGTGTGGCAGGAAATGACACTGAAGAGATAGGTAGAGCCAGGAAGAGGGAGACTTTAAATGCCACGTTAAGTGTCTTGGACTTCAGCCAGCAGGGGATGCAAGGCATTGATCGGTCTCTGCAGGGAGAGGGAGTGATATAGGCAGTGTGGAGGAGAGATGTGAAGGGATAGAAATTGAAATAGGAAGAACAGTTGGGCAGTTGATGCTGTGGTTTATGTGGGAGATGATGAGGGCCTGATCAGGGAAGTGGTGATAGGGTTGGAGAAGGCCAGATTAATTTGAGAAACATTTTCAAGGTCAAGTCAGCAGGAATCAGTGATTTGATTGGGTTGTGAGAAATGATAATGGGACAACGACATGTGAATTTCTCGCTTAAGGAACTGGGTAGATGATGCAGCCATTCATTAAAATTATGAATCATACGTGGGAGCAGATTATGGGGTGCCCAAGGGGTAAGATGAGTTCATTTGACACCTGGGACATATCTAGGTTCTAGCAAGCAGTTGGATTATGAATCAGAAACTAAGAAGAGAGATAAAGACAAACGATAAAGATTTGAGAACAGAAGTCTGAAAATAGATTCTTCTGCAGTCATATCTGGCCTGCAGATGTGTTTTGTTTGGACTTCCATGATACTGTTTTTAAAATTAGGATTAGGTGGAAAACAGGGAAGAATCAGGAGGTTGCACCAAAAAAAACCCTGTATTTTTGGTGTCTCTTGAAAACTCTGCTTTTTTGCATTTCCATTCTTTCATGACAGCAGCCAGCTAGAAGTGGGAAGCAGCTTGGCTCTCTGAGCAGGGCACATGGTCTTCGGGAGCCTCAGTCCTCACCTGGCTGGGCCCCTGGCCCAGAGGCTCAACGTTGGTTGCTATCTCATCATCACAATTGCTGTTGCCTTGCTTACAGTAGAGTTAAGAGAAAAGTAAACTTTTCTTGTTCTCTTAATCAAAAGTAGCAAAAGAAATCTAGTCCAAGAGGGCTGTGTGTTTCAAAGAAAATGATGTTGTGAAATTAATAATGTTCCCATATATTTGATTTGCAAACAAACCGTGTGCTTGTTGAAAGAATTAAACTTGAAACATCACTGTGAAATAAACCATATTAAGAGTAATATCTGCTATATTTAAAAGATACATGATGACTTTCCATTTGTTTGTATCTTCTTTAATTTCTTTCATCATTGTTTTGTAATTTTCAGGGTACAAGTCTTTACTATTGTTAAATTGTCCATACCACCCAAAGCAATCTACACACTCAGCGCAGTTCCTATCAAAATCCCAATGGCATTTTTTTACAGAAATAGAAAAAACAATTCTAAAAGTAATATGAAACCACAAAAGCCCCCAAATAACCAAAAAAACTTGAGAGAAAAAAAGAACAAAGGTAGAGGCATCACACTTCCTGATTTCAGAGTAATAAAAATATATTACAGAGGTGGACCTTCAAGATGGCAGAGGAGTAAGATATGGAGATCACCTTCCTCCCCACAAATACATCAGAAATACATCTACACGTGGAACAACTCCTACAGAACACCTACTGAACGCTGGCAGAAGAACTCAGACTTCCCAAAAGGCAAGAAACGCCCCACGTACCTGGGTAGGGCAAAAGAAAGAAGAAAAAACAGAGACAAAAGAATAGGGATGGGACCTGCACCAGTTGGAGGGAGCTGTGAAGGAGGAAAGGTTTCCACACACTAGGAAGCCCCTTTGCGGGTGGAGACTGCGGGTGGCGGAGGGGGGAAGCTTTGGAGCCACGGAGGAGAGCGCAGCCACAGGGGTGCGGAGGGCAAAGCAGAGAGATTCCCGCACAGAGGATCGGTGCTGACCAGCACTCACCAGCCCAAGAGGCTTGTCTGCTCACCCGCCGGGGCGGGCGGGGGCTGGGAGCTGAGGCTCGGACTTCGGAGGTTGGATCCCAGGGAGAGGACTGGGGTTGGCGGTGTGAACACAGCCTGAAGGGGCTAGTGCACCACAGCTAGTGGGAGGGAGTCCAGAAAAAAGTCTGGACTTGCCTAAGAGGCAAGAGTCCATTGTTTTGGGGTGTGCGAGGAGAGGGGATTCAGAGCACCACCTAAACGAGCTCCAGAGATGGGCACGAGCCACAGCTATCAGGACACCAGAGACGGGCATGAGATGCTAAGGCTGCTGCTGCCGCCACCAAGAATCCTGTGTGCATGCACAGGTCACTCTCCACACCGCCCCTCCCGGGAGCCTGTGCAGCCCACCACGGCCAGGCTCCCGTGATCCAGGGACAACTTCTCCAGGAGAACACGCGGCGCGCCTCAGGCTGCTGCAATGTCACGCCGGCCTCTGCCACCACAGGCTCGCCGCACATTCATATTATAACTACTGTACCCCTCCCTGCCCCTGGCATGAGTGAGCCAGAGCCCCCTAATCAGCCGCTGCTTTAAACCCATACTGTTTGGGTAGGAACAGAAGCGTGAGGGCGACGTACACGCAGAGGTGGGGCCAACTCCAAAGCTGAACCCCAGGAGCTGTGGGAACAAAGAAGAGAAAGGGAAATCTCTCCCAGCAGCCTCAGGAGCAGTGGATTAAATCCCCACAATCAACTTGAGGTACCCTGCATCTGTGGAATACCTGAATAGACAACGAATCAACCCAAAATTGAGGCAGTGGATTTTGGGAGCAACTGTAGACTTGGGGTTTGCTGTCTGCGACTGACTTGTTTCTGACTTTTATGTTTATCTTAGTATATAGTTTTTACTGCTTGTTATCATTGGTGGATTTGTTTATTGGTTTGGTTGCTCTCTTCTTTTTTTTTATTTTTTATTTTAATAATTTTAAAATTTTAATTATTTTATTTTATTTCATTTATTTATTTATTTATTAAAATTTTTTCTTTCTTTCTTTCTTTTCTCCCTTTTCTTCTAAGCTGTGTGGCTGACAGGGTTTGGTGCTCTGGTCTGGTGTCAGGCCTGAGCCTCTGAGGTGGGAGGGCCGAGTTCAGGACATTGGACCACCAGAGACCTCCCAGCCCCACGTAATATCAATCGGCAAACCTCTCCCAGAGATCTCGGTCTAAACGCTAAGACCCAGCTCCACCCAATGGCCAGCAAGCTCCAGTGCTAGACGCCCCATGCCAAACAACTAGCAAGACAGGAACACAACCCCACCCATTAGCAGAAAGGCTGCCTAAAATCATACTAAGTTCAAAGACACCCCAAAACACACCGCCAGATGTGGACCTGCCCACCAGAAAGACAAGATCCAGTCTCATCCACCAGAACACAGGCGCCAGTGCCCTCCACCAGGAAGCCTACACAACCTACTGAACCAACCTTACCCACTGGGGACACACACCAAAAACAATGGGAACTACAAACCTGCAGCCTGTGGAAAGGAGACCCCAAACACAGCAAGTTAAGCAAAATGAGAAGACAGAGAAATACACAGAGATGAAGGAGCAAGGTAAAAACCAACCAATGCTATGAGACTAGATATCAATTACCAGAAAAAATCTGTAAAAAATACAAACACATGGAGGATAAACAATACACTACTAAATAACCAAGAGATCACTGAAGAAATCAAAGAGGAAATCAACAAATACCTAGAAACAAATGACAATGAAAACACAACGACCCAAAGCCTATGGGATGCAGACAAAGCAGTTCAAAGAGGGAAGTTTCTAGCAATACAATCCTACCTTAAGAAACAAGAAACATCTCAAATAAACAACCTAACCTTACACCTAAAGCAATTAGAGAAAAAAGAACAAAAAAAAACCCCAAAGTTAGCAGAAGGAAAGAAATCATAAAGATCAGATCAGAAATAAATGAAGGAAATGATAGCAAAGATCAATAAAACTAAAAGCTGGTTCTTTGAGAAGATAAACAAAATTGATAAACCATTAGCCAGACTCATCAAGAAAAAAAAGGGAGAAGACTCAAATCAATAGAATTAGAAATGAAAAAGGAGAAGTAACAACTGACACTGCAGAAATACAAAGAATCATGAGAGATTACTACAAGCTACTATATGCCAATAAAATGGACAACCTGGAAGAAATGGACAAATTCTTAGAAAAGCACAACTTTCAGAGACTGAACCAGGAAGAAATAGAAAATATGAACAGACCAATCACAAGCCCTGAAATTGAAACTGTGATTAAAAATCTTCCAACAAACAAAAGCCCAGGACCAGATGGCTTCACAGGTGAATTCTATCAAACATTTAGAAAAGAGCAAACACCTATCCTTCTCAAACTCCTCCAAAATATAGCAGAGGGAGGACCACTCCCAAACTCATTCTATGAGGCCACCATCACCCTGATACCAAAACCAGACAAAGATGTCACATAAAAAGAACACTACAGGCCAATATCACTGATGAACATAGATGCAAAAATGCTCAACAAAATATTAGCAAACAGAATCCAACAGCACATTAAAAGGATCATACACCATGATCAAGTGTGGTTTATCCCAGGAATGCAAGGATTCTTCAATATATGCAAATCAATCAATGTGATACACCATATTAACGAATTGAAGGAGAAAAACCATATGATCATCTCAACAGATGCAGAAAAACCTTTCAACAAAATTCAACACCCATTTATGATAAAAACCCTCCAGAAAGTAGGCATAGAGGGAACTTACCTCAACATAATAAAGGCCATAAATGACAGACCCACAGCCAACATCGTTCTCAATGGTGAAAAACTGAAACCGTTTCCTCTAAGATCAGGAGCAAGACAAGGTTGCCCACTCTCACCACTATTATTCAACGTAGTTTTGGAAGTTTTAGCCACAACAATCAGAGAAGAAAAAGAAATAAAAGGAATCTGAATCAGAAAAGAAGAAGTAAAACTGTCACTGTTTGCAGATGACATGATACTCTACATAGAGAATCCTAAAGAGGCTACAAGAAAACTACTAGATTTAATCAATGAATTTGCTAAAGTAGCAGCATACAAAATTAATGCACAGAAATCTCTTGCATTCCTATACACTAATGATGAAAAATCTGAAAGAGAAATTAAGGAAACACTCCCATTTACCATTGCAACCAAAAAGAATAAAATACCTAGGAATAAACCTACCTAAGGAGACAAAAGGCCTGTATGCAGAAAACTGTAAGACACTGATGAAAGAAATTAAAGACGACACAAACGGACAGATATACCATGTTCTTGGATTGGAAGAATCAACACTGTGAAAATGACTATACTACCCAAAGCAATCTACAGATCCAATGCAATCCCTATCAAACAACCAATGACATTTTTCATAGAACTAGAAAAAAAAATTTCACCATTTGTATGGAAACACAGATGAACCTGAATAAGCAAAGCAATCTTGAGAACGAAAAACAGAGCTGGAGGAATCAGGCTCCCTGACTTCAGACTATACTACAAAGCTACAGTAATCAAGACAGTATGGTACTGGCACAAAAACAGAAATATAGATCAATGGAACAGGAGAGAAAGCCCAGAGATAAACCCATGCACATATGGTCTCCTTATCTTTGATAAGGGAGGCAAAAATATACAGTGGAGAAAAGACAGCCTCTTCAATAAATGGTGCTGGGAAAACTGGACAGCTACATGTAAAAGAATGAAATTAGAACACTCCCTGACACCATACACAAAAATAAACTCAAAATGGATTAAAGACCTAAATGTAAGGCCAGACACTATCAAACTCTTTGAGGAAAACATAGGCAGAACACTCTATGACATAAATCACAGCAAGATCCTTTTTGACCCACCTCCTAGAGAAATGGAACTAAAAACAAAAATAAACAAATGGGATCTAATGAAACTTAAAAGCTTTTGCACAGCAAAGGAAACCATAAACAAGATGAAAATACAACCCTCAGAATGGGAGAAAATATTTGTAAACGAAGCAACTGACAAAGGATTAATATCCAAAATATACAAGCAGCTCATGTAGCTCAATATCAAAAAAACGAACAACCCAATCCAAAAATGGGCAGAAGACCTAAATAGACATTTCTCCAAAGAAGATAGACAGATTGCCAACAAATACATGAAAGGATGCTCAACATCACTAATCATTAGAGAAATGCCAATCAAAACGACAATGGGGTATCACCTCACACCGGTCAGAATGGCCATCATCAAAAAATCTACAAACAATAAATGCTGGAGTGGGTGTGGAGAAAATGGAACCCTCTTGCACTGCTGGTGGGAATGTAAATTGATACAACCACTATGGAGAACAGTATGGAGGTTCCTTAAAAAACTAAAAAGAGAACTACCATATGACCCAGCAATCCCACTACTGGGCCTAAACCCTGAGAAAACCATAATTCAAAAAGAGTCATGTACCACAATGTTCATTGCAGCTCTATTTACAATAGCCAGGACATGGAAGCAACCTAAGTGTCCATAGACAGATGAATGGATAAAGATGTGGCACAAATATACAATGGAATATTACTCAGCTGTAAAAAGAAACGAAATTGAGTTATTTGTAGTGAGGTGGATGGACCTAGAGTCTGTCATACAGAGTGAAGTAAGTCAGAAAGAGAACAACGAATACCTTATGCTAACACATATATATGGAATCTAAAAAAAAAAAAATGGTTCTGAAGAACCTAGGGGCAGGACAGGAATAAAGACACAGACATAGAGAATGGACTTGAGGACATGGGGAGAGGGAAGTGTAAGCTGGGACAAAGTGAGAGAGTGGCATGGACATATATACACTACCAAATGTAAAGTAGATAGCTAGTGGGAAGCAGCCGCATAGCACAGGGAGATCAGCTCAGTGCTTTGTGACAACCTAGAGGGTTGGGATAAGGAGGGGGTGGGAGGGAGACACAAGAGGAAGGGGATATGGGGATATATGTGTACATATAGCTGATTCACTTCATTATGCAATAGAAACTAACACAACATTTTAAAGCAATTATACTCCAATTAAGATGTTAAAGAAATAGGTGATAATATTTTAAAATATATATATATATGTATATTACAAAGTCATAGTAATTAAAACAGTATGGTAATGACATAAAGACATACAGACCACTGGAATAGCATATGGAGTCCAGAAATAAATCCATATATATGTCAATTGATCTTCAGCAAGGGTGCCAAGAACACACAATGGAGAAAGGATAGTCTCTTTAATAAATGGTGTTGGGAAAACTGAATATCTGCATGCAAAAGAGTGAATTTGGACCTTTATCTAACACCATCCACAAAAACCCAAAATGGATTAAAGCCTTAAATGTAAGACCAAAGCTATAAAACTTCTAGAAGAAAATATAGAGGAAAATCTTTGTGACATTGGTCTTGGCAATAATTTCATAGATATGACACCAAAAGCACAGGTAACAAATGCAAAAATAGGCAAGGAATACTACATCAACAAAAACACTTCTGCACAGTAAAGGAAACAATAGAATAGAAAGGAAACGTACAGAATGGGAGAAAATATTTGCAAATGATATATCTGATAAGGGGTTAATTTACAATTAAATATATAATGAACTCCTCAATAACAAAAAACATTAATAACCCAATTAAAAATGGGCAAAAGACTTCAATAGACATTTCATCAAAGAAGACGTACAAATGGCCAACAGGTAAGTGAAAAGATGCTCAATGTGACTGGTCATCAGGGAAATGCAAATCAAAATCACAATGAGATACCAACTAATACCTGTTATGATGGCAATCAAAGAAAGAAACCCAAAGGACAACAAGTGTTGGTGAGGATGTGGAGAAAATGGAACCCTTTTACACTATAGAAGGGAATGTAAAATGGTGCAGCCACTATGGAAAACGCTCTTGAGGTTCCTCAAAAATTTATAAATGGAGCTACCATATGATCAATAATCCCACTTCTGGATATTTATCCCAAAGAATTGAAATCAGGATCCTGAGGGGATATTAGCACTCTCATATTCACTGTGGCACTATTCACAATAGCTAAGATGTGGAATCAAACGTCCATCAATGGATGAATGGCTAAACAAAAATGTGATATATACATACAATAGAATATTATTCAGCCTTAAAAAAGAAAGAAGTCCTGCAATATGCCACAACATGGAAGAACCCTGTGAACATTATACTAAGTAAAACAAGTCAGTCACAGAAGGACAAACACTGTATGAGTCCACTTATATGAGGTATCTAAAATAGTCAGACTCAGAAATTCCCTGGCGGTCCAGTGGTTAGGACTCCGTGCTTCCACTGCAGGGGGCGTAGGTTCAATCCCTGTTCGGGGAACTAAGATCCTGCATGCTGTGTGGCCAAAAAAAATTAAATTAAATTAAATTAAATTAAATTAAAATTAAATTAAAAAGTAGTCAGACTCATGGAAGCAAAGAATAGAATGATGACTGCAGGGGCTGGGGTGAGGGGGAAAGGGGCAGTTGCTTATCAACGGGTTTAAAATTTCAGGAATGTAAGATGATTAAGTTCTAGAGATTTGATGTACAGCATTGTGCCTATGGTTAATGATAGTCTATTATACACTTAAAAATCTGTTGAGGAGGTAGATCTCATGTTAAGTGTTTTTACCACATGAAAATAAAATTTTTAAAAACAAAAAGAAAAGATACATGATGGACAAACCTAATAAACTGAAATGAGCATAGAAATTTCAATAGTTTGTTTTGGAAACTGAATGAAATAAACAGTGATATACCATTGTCTCTTTCCCACAAGTACACTGCTTGGCCCTAAATGTGTTTGAATTTACAAGCTGTTTTAGAGTCACTGGTATATAGCATGGAACCAGAGAGAGAAGGAAAGCAGGCCAAGGGCAGAATCTTGGGGAAAGACTTGTGGGAAAGGGTTCCCAAAGGAGCCTGAGAAGGATGAGGAGAGGTTAAAGGAGAACCTGAGAAGTGTGGTAGCATCAAAGCAAGGGGATCAGAAACACAGGAAGGAAGGGCAGATCAATACTATCAAATGTCTTTGTCCTGCGCTGTGTGTCTGTCACCCAGAAGGGAGGCCAGTGCAACAACCGTACAGCTTAGACCAGAGAGTCCCAGACTACCTTGGTTCACAGTGCCCTTCATTTTAAGTAATTTTTTTACAGTTCTCCAAGGCCAAGAGAAATACCAAACAGTTCCACAAATTAAGTATTCAGGTCCAAACATCTTAATAAGTATTTGTGGCCTTAAAACTTAGTAATCATTTGAAAAAAAAAAATACTACACCTAAGCTGAAAGAAATTTCAATTTCTTTAAAACTTCATTCTTAAGTTTTCCTTCTTAACAGCAGGAAACTCAGCATGAAAATAGATGTTATTGAAAGAAATGTAGTTCAATCTAATGTGAAATTGTGAACAAGCTGCATTTGTTTCATAATAATTTGTCTACCTATTTTTATTTATCAAAGACCAAGAACCTCTTATTAACAAGAGCGAACCAGTACTGCCACATCAAATTGATACACTTATCTCCAAAAGCCAAAGAAAATGGGGTTTCAGTTCTTTCCTGCTACAAGTACATGAGCAATTTCCATTTGCCATCTTGGAAAGCTGAAGCAGCACGAATCAGAGCTAGTGCCTCAGCCCACTGCTGGTTACCACGCTGGACCATCGCTGAAGGCCCCTGGTGCCCCAGGATTCTGTGACTCGTCTGACCAGGGATGAGGAGGTCTTGAGGGCGAGCAAGGAGCCTTCAAAGCCCTCCCTCGGCTGCGACAGCTCACCACCAGCCCGGGGATCCTGCTTACCCCGTCCCAGTTTATCACTTTATTCCGCGCCTACGCCTACTGCCGGCCTCAGACTCGGTTAGCTAACAACCTCGACGGTGTCCGTCTCCAAACCATTGCCAACCTTGGATTAGACACCTGAATTCAAATCCCCGCCCTCCTCTGCTTTTGTGGGCCCTGGAAGCGCGAGGGTGGCAGAGGATGAGAGGCGGAGGGCAGAGTTGAGGCGGTGCTCAGGACTGGATGAAAGACATCTGTTTCACAAAGGCTCCTTCTCAGCCTCAGCGACCATCAGCTTTCAGGCCCAGCCCACGTCACAAGGCAGAAAGAATCCTGGGCGGGGGCGTCTTCGGAGCAAGCCAGCGCCCCGTATGAACCGCACCCGCCCACGGCATATAGGACGCCCCACGCGCACGCTCAGAGCTCATCGTGCCTTCCACAAGCAGAGGAGGTTTCCCCGGGGCTTTGTTTCCTTTGCTGCTGTCTGCAGCTCTGTCGTTTTTCTAAAACGCCCTGATGGGAGCATGTGAAGGCCAGCGGTATCCCACTTCTTCAACAGCCCGGGGACCTTGTACTTTTCCTCGCGTCGTAAAGGCTGAAAATGCTCCTCTTTGATTTTCAAATCCCCCAGCATGTTTACGCGGTGCCAGGAGACCAAGCTTAACTCTGGCTGGCTGGCAGTTCGGCTAATTGGCCACACTTTAGAAAGAGGCTTTTTGAATCTGAGCATTTAGGGAGAAAGTGGAGAAGCGTGGCTGTATGAAAGCAATTGATGTTAAATATTCATGCTCTGCTCTGTTAATCAGAATCAGTAAGCCCCATTGCTTAGCTGCAGTCTTGCTGGCTTCTATGACTGTGCTAAGGGAACTTGGATACAAAACAATGCCACCAACCCCCCCACACCCACACACACACATACACACACACACACACACACACAAGACGTAGTTGCTTATAGGTTTGAAGTGTTTCCAGTTAACATTGTGCCACTCAGCAGTGTCTGTTTTCTTCCGGATGTTGAATGAGCCATAGTTATCCCTTCCTTCAGCGTTTTAGAACCACTGCTCCCCTCTTTTTCCTTCTCTCCTGTGGAACTCAGCAAACTTCGTCCTTGCTTAAAAACCAGACATTTTCTGCAATAATTTGTAAAGCGAATTGCAGCGTATTCTAGTTCACTTTTCAGAAATGATAAAATTATTTCACAAAATAGAGAAGTAGTGGACTATAATTGAACAAATTAGGGTAATAATATCCTAGGTTGTTTTAGGTCTTCTCTCATCACTGACTTCATATTGGCAAACTGGTGCTAAGTAATATAAATGGGGCATCTGTACTTTATATATATAACATATACTTTACATATGTTGAGGTCATGTTTCCTGAGCTCTTAGGAAATAAACGTTTTATATTTTTATTTGTTGATTGAGTTTTTAAAGTATGTATAATTCAACCACAGGAACTTTTAAAATAATCACAATTTTAAAGGAAAAAGAAAAATAGCTCTTAATTAAACATTTTTTTGGTTTTATTTTTGTAGCTATATTTTTTCAAGTTTTCTACAATGACTATGTTTTACCATTATCATAAAAACAATAAAAACTATAGTTTTAAAAAACTGCTGAGCAGTTGCTGAATTTTATGTTTCAGAATTCATCAGGTTCTTCCTTACCTGTGTCATCTGCAAGAGAAATGTTGGTGAAAGTACGATCCTCCTCTTCCTCTTGGCTGGACCCGTCCATCTTGTTCACTTTTCAGGCCTGTTAGTGAGAAAAATGGGGGCAGGGGAAACGGCAGTTCTCTCATGTGATCGCCCTTGTTAAATAATTAATAAATGAACACCCACGTAGGTGCTATCTGATCCTTGCACAAGCCACCCTCTTCCTGCTTTCCACCTGAGGAGTTCTTACTGTGTGTTGTGGACCTAACCGGAAATGATTAGAGACCCAAGTTAAAGAGTTACAAACCTTTACCTGAAGCTGTTGAGTTGGCACTCCTGCTGTACTCTGGCTAGATGTCAAAACTTGCCTTCAATCCAGTGTCAGTTTCCTTAGACTGAATTGTCCAAGAACATTGCCCCAAAAGCCCTGGAATGAGGTTGGGAGGACAAATTGAGTTTTATGTGATTAACATATCTTTTGGACACCTACAATAAAATTCTAAGGGATTTGGGTCAGTGACCTAGCAGCATGACTTGGTCACAGAGCCTCAATTTCCTATCCTGTATCACAATGTCTTCTGTAAGGATTAAACATGAATAAAATGCACTTGTTCAGTGTCAACTACAATAATGACTCCAAACAATCAGGCATATGTGAGGGAATAAGATTCTCTATGTATTAAGCTCATCAATGCCCTCTCATATTACTGTATGTTACTCCGTGAAAGCTCATTAAAATGACAGGATCTCCCTTCTCTATTTCTGGAGGAGCCAAAGAGGAGAGATGTTGGCCTTGCCAACCCTTAGGCCAAAGGCCCTTTGCTAGAGGAGGAAATTTTCTTGTACAGCTGTTTTTCTTTGTCCCCTAGTCCCCCTCGATATACATAGACAAACCCAAAACTTTTTAAAAATTTTACATCATCACTCTTTGGGGGAAAAAATCAGCCAAATTTGATGAAGAATTTTAAGCAGGTATTAAAATTGAGTTACTACATGCTATATTTTGCCCTAAGTGCTTTGATACATAGGATTTTTTTTATTCATCTGAGTTCATTGTTGCTATATCAAGCAAAATGGTTGTAAGCTGTTGGAAATCCTAATGTTAAAAATTAAATTTCACTAGAATTCCTCCTAATTTTCCAATTCCATCCTACACATATTATGTGCCTTTTTGATACAAGCTGGGGACTTTGGAGGACTCAAAGTAAGAAATAGCTATTGCTGTTAATAAGCTTATTAAAAAGCGCAAAGGCAAGAGTCATTGAGGTTTAGAGAAGGTGAAGAGTATACCTGGTTGGCAGATCTTGAAAGACTTAGAGAAAGTGACATCTGAGATGCATGATCAGTGACAAGTGGCATCCAGTAGGCAAAAATGGCTGGGTGGTGAGTGCTTTCTCAGTGAAGGGACATGGGCAAAGGCTCAGAGATGAGTAAGCATTAGGCACATTTGGGAACCAAGAGTGGAAGGTACATGCAACTAAGAGATAGTAGATAAGGTGGCATATAGGTTAAGTTCATAGCTAAGAGAGTTTTGAATTCCAGACTGTGTTAGTCCTCTAAGAATCGGACACTAAAGTGGGATTAAAAGGGTGAGAGAATACAGGGAGGGAACCAGGAAAGGCTGGGAGAGCCATCAGAACATGATGCAGAGCTGACAAAGCAGGATGGAAAGTCTAGCTTGTCCTTCAGACTAGGGAAATTTCGACAAGGTTGTCAAAGAGTACTCAAGCCAAAGTTGACCATAAGAGGCGTCCTGTTCCTCCCAGGAATGGTCTCCCTTAGCACTCCTGCAGTGCTTAGTTACTGGATGGGAGCAGCTGGTGGGAAGTGAGACCTCTGTGCAAATATGGTGATGGATTTCAGAGCACAGCAGCTGGGGCTCTTAGTCAGTTACACCAAAGTTGGAGGTCTACAAGTCATATGCTCATGGCTACCATATGAGCTGCTTTTCCTAGCAACTCTATGTATAATCATGGAAGCATAGAAATACCTCTCTTGCCTGATCCATCCTCTGTCAGTCCTAGAAATAATAGCACACACTTAAGTAGTTACTAGTGCTAAGCAACAACCCCATGAAGTAGGCACTAATATTATTTCCATTTTAAAGATGAGGGAGCTGAGGCATGGAGAGAGATTAAATAAAAGACAAGCAGCTAAGTAAGGCTGGGATTGGAATCCAGGCCCTCTGGATCCAGGGTCTGTGCTCTTAATCACTATATTTATACCATTTTTCCTGGCAAAGAATTTAGAAACCAAAGTGTGCATTTGGTTTAACCTATGTATTTGGGTTTTATTTTTATTACTTATGGCCAATTGTACTTTTTGTTAGGATTAGCCTAGGCACTTGCTTTTTTTTGTTTGTTTTTTTGCCTTCTTTCTGATTACCTTCAAGGACATTTCTCATGAAGTATCTATGTTAATGGACAAGGGAGTGAAAAGAGATAAAACTCAAGTCAGTCAGCTTTGCCACTCTTCGCATAGTCTTTGGGCAAAGTTATAATGGAGATCTTCACTTTTAACTGTAGTGGAGAATTATCTGTGGATTTAAATTATCTATGTCAAATATTTACTCCTATGTTTTCTTCTACTAGTTTTACAGTTTTAGCTCTTAAAGTTAGGTTGTTGATCCATTCTGAGTTAATTTTTGTATATGGAGTGAGGTAGGGGTGCAGCTTCATTCTTTTGAATTTAGATATCCAGTTGTCCCAACACTATTGTTGAAGAGACTATTCTTTCCCCTATTGAATGGTCTTGGCATCCTTGTCAAAAATCAATTGACCATAGATTGTGGGGTTGGGGGGGAGGTTATTTCTGGAATCTCAGTTCTATTCCATTGGTACTTATGTCAGTACCACAATGTTTTGATTACTGTAGCTTTGTGGTTAGTTTTGTAGTCAGAAAGTGTGAGTACTTGAACATTTTCTTCTTTAAATAATGTTTTGACTATTTGGGGTCACTTGCAGTTCCGTATGAATTTGAAGATTGCATGAATTTGGTAATGAATTCTTAGATTTGACACCAAAAACACAAGCAACAAAAGAATTAATAGATAAATTGGATTTCATGAAAATTAAAAACATTTGTGCATTTTGATAATGTCAAAGGACATTATCAAAAATGTGAAAAGGCAACCTACAGAATGGAAGAAAATATTTGCAAACCACATAGCTGATAAGGTTTTAATGTCCAGAATATATAAAGAACTCTTAACAACTCAACACAAAGAGACAGACAACCCAGTTTTAAAAATGGGCAGACAAGTGCCTGCATGTGGTCACATCTGCCAGAGACAAGCGCTGCCTGTCTGAGCCCCAACATCTGAGGAGAGGCTCTGGGGCGCTTGTCCAGGATGGTTTTTTCCTAAGTAGCACAGAGCCTTGCTTTTCTGGATGCTCCCCCGGTGGTTTACTCCCTACATTTAAGGCATCAGGGCTGTGCCTCTGAGGTGGGAGAGCCAAGTTCAGGACATTGGTGCACCAGAGACCTCCCAGCTCCACGTAATATCAAAGGGCGAAAATCTCCCAGAGATCTTCATCTCAATGCCAAGACCCAGCTCCACTCAACGACCAGCAAGCTACAGTGCTGGACACCCTATGCTAAACAACTAGCAAGACAGGAACACAACACCACCCATTAGCAGACAGGCTGCCTAAAATCATAATAAGGTCACAGACACGCCAAAACACACCACCAGACGTGGACCTGCCCACCAGAAAGACAAGATCCAGCCTCATCTACCAGAACATAGGCACTAGTCCCCTCCACCAGGAAGCCTACACAACCCACTGAACCAACCTTAGCCACTGGGGGAAGACACCAAAAACAACGGGAACTACGAACCTGCAGCCTGCGAAAAGGAGACCCCAAACACAGTAAGTTAAGCAAAATGAGAAGACAGAGAAACAGGAGCAAGGTAAAAACCCACCAGACCTAACAAATGAAGAGGAACTAGGCAGTCTACCTGAAAAAGAATTCAGAATGATGATAGTAAAGATGATCCAAAATCTTGGAAATACAATGGAGAAAATACAAGAAATGTTTAACAAGGACCTAGAAGAACTAAAGAGCAAACAAACAATCATGAACAACACAGTAAATGAAATTAAAAATTCTCTAGAAGGGATCAATAGCAGAATAACTGAGGCAGAAGAACGGATAAGTGACCTCGAAGATAAAATAGTAGAAATAACTACTGCAGAGCAGAATAAAGAAAAAAGAATGAAAAGAATTGAGGACAGTCTCAGAGACCTCTGGGACAACATTAAATGCACCAACATTCGAATTATAGGGGTCCCAGAAGAAGAGGAAAAGAAAGGGACTGAGAAAATATTTGAAGAGATTAGAGTTGAAAACTTCCCTAATATGGGAAAGGAAATAGTTAATCAAGTCCAGGAAGCACAGAGAATCCCATACAGCATAAATCCAAGGAGAAACACGCCAAGACACATATTAATCAAACTATCAAAAATTAAATACAAAGAAAAAATATTAAAAGCAACAAGGGAAAAACAACAAATAACATACAAGGGAATCCCCATAAGGTTAACAGCTGATCTTTCAGCAGAAACTCTGCAAGCCAGAAGGGAGTGGCAGGACATATATAAAGTGATGAAAGGGAAGAACCTACAACCAAGATTTCTCTATCCAGCAAGGATCTCACTCAGATTTGAGGGAGAAATTAAAACTTTTACAGACAAGCAAAAGCTAAGAGAATTCAGCACCACCAAACCAGCATTACAACAAATGCTATAGGAACTTCTCTAGGCAGGAAACACAAGAGAAAGAAAAGACCTACAATGAAAAACCCAAAACAATTAGGAAAATGGTAATAGGAGCATACATATCGATAATTACCTTAAATGTAAATGGATTAAATGCTCCAACCAAAAGACATAGACTGGCTGAATGGATACAAAAAGAAGACCTGTATATATGCTGTTTACAAGAGACCTACTTTAGACCTAGGGACACATACAGGCTGAAAGTGAGGGGATGGAAAAAGATATTCCATGCAAATGGAAATGAAAAGAAAGTTGGAGTAGCAATTCTCATATCAGACAAAACAGACTTTAAAACAAAGACTATTACAAGAGACAAAGAAGGACACTACATAATGATCAGGGGATCAATCCAAGAAGAAGATATAACAATTGTAAATATTTATGCACCCAACATAGGAGCACCTCAATACATAAGGCAAATACTAACAGCCATAAAAGGAGAAATCGACATTAACACAATCATAGTAGGGGACTTTAACACCCCACTTTCACCAATGGACAGATCATCCAAAATGAAAATAAATAAGGAAACACAAGCTTTAAATGATACATTAAACAAGATGGAGTTAATTGATATTTATAGGGCATTCCATCCAAAAACAACAGAATACACTTTCTTCTCAAGTGCTCATGGAATGTTCTCCAGGATAGATCATATCTTGGGTCACAAATCAAGCCTCAGTAAGTTTA
Source organism: Balaenoptera ricei (assembly GCF_028023285.1). Lineage (NCBI taxonomy): Eukaryota > Metazoa > Chordata > Mammalia > Artiodactyla > Balaenopteridae > Balaenoptera > Balaenoptera ricei. Next base: position 25,174,694 of record NC_082643.1, on the reverse strand, counting down.
AGAAAATTGAAAACGTATCAAGTATCTTTTCGGACCACAATGCTATGAGACTAGATATCAATTACAGGAAAAAATCTGTAAAAAATACAAACACATGGAGGATAAACAATACACTACTAAATAACCAAGAGATCACTGAAGAAATCAAAGAGGAAATCAACAAATACCTAGAAGCAAATGACAATGAAAACACGACGACCCAAAACCTATGGGATGCAGCAAAAGCAGTTCTAAGAGGGAAGTTTATAGCAATACAATCCTACCTTAAGAAACAAGAAACATCTCAAATAAATAACCGAACCTTACACCTAAAGCAATTAGAGAAAGGAGAACAAAAAAACCCCAAAGTTAGCAGAAGGAAAGAAATCATAAAGATCAGATCAGAAATAAATGAAAAAGAAATGAAGGAAATGATAGCAAAGATCAATAAAACTAAAAGCTGGTTCTTTGAGAAGACAAACAAAATTGATAAACCATCAGCCAGACTCATCAAGAAAAAAAGGGAGAAGACTCAAATCAATAGAATTAGAAATGAAAAAGGAGAGGTAACAACTGACACTGCAGAAATACAAAGAATCATGAGAGATTACTACAAGCAACTCTATGCCAATAAAATGGACAACCTGGAAGAAATGGACATATTCTTAGAAATGTACAACCTTCCGAGACTGAACCAGGAAGAAATAGAAAATATGAACAGACCAATCACAAGCCCTGAAATTGAAACTGTGATTAAAAATCTTCCAACAAACAAAAGCCCAGGACCAGATGGCTTCACTGGCGAATTCTATCAAACATTTAGAGAAGAGCTAACACCTATCCTTCTCAAACTCTTCCAAAATATAGCAGAGGGAGGAACACTCCCAAACTCATTCTACGAGGCCACCATCACCCTGATACCAAAACCAGACAAAGATGTCACAGAGAAAGAAAATTACAGACCAATATCACTGATGAACATAGATGCAAAAATCCTCAACAAAATACTAGCAAACAGAATCCAACAGCACATTAAAAGGATCATACACCATGATCAAGTGTGGTTTATCCCAGGAATGCAAGGATTCTTCAATATATGCAAATCAATCAATGTGATACACCATATTAACGAATTGAAGGAGAAAAACCATATGATCATCTCAATAGATGCAGAAAAATCTTTCGACAAAATTCAACACCCATTTATGATAAAAACCCTCCAGAAAGTAGGCATAGAGGGAACTTACCTCAACATAATAAAGGCCATAAATGACAAACCCACAGCCAACATCGTCCTCAATGGTGAAAAACTGAAACCATTTCCACTAAGATCAGGAACAAGACAACGTTGCCCACTGTCACCACTATTATTCAACATAGTTTTGGAAGTTTTAGCCACAGCAATCAGAGAAGAAAAAGAAATAAAAGGAATCCAAATCGGAAAAGAAGAAGTAAAGCTGTCACTGTTTACAGATGACATGATACTATACATAGAGAATCCTAAAGATGCTACCAGAAAACTGCTAGAGCTAATCAATCAGTTTGGTAAAGTAGCAGGATACAAAATTAATGCACAGAAATCTCTAGCATTCCTATACACTAATGATGAAAAATCTGAAAATGAAATTAAGAAAACATTCTCATTTACCATTGCAACAAAAAGAATAAAATATCTAGGAATAAACCTACCTAAGGAGACAAAAGACCTGTATGCAGAAAATTATAAGACACTGATGAAAGAAATTAAAGATAGTACAAATAGATGGAGAGAGATACCATGTTCTTGGATTGGAAGAATCAACATTGTGAAAATGACTCTACTACCCAAAGCAATCTACAGGTTCAATGCAATCCCTATCAAACTACCACTGGCATTTTTCACAGAACTAGAACAAAAAATTTCACAATTTGTATGGAAACACAAAAGACCCCGAATAGCCAAAGCAATCTTGAGAAAGAAAAATGGAGCTGGAGGAATCAGGCTCCCTGACTTCAGACTATACTACAAAGCTACAGTAATCAAGACAGTATGGTACTGGCACAAAAACAGAAATATAGATCAATGGAACAGGATAGAAAGCCCAGAGATAAACCCACGCACATATGGTCACCTTATCTTTGATAAAGGAGGCAAGAATATACAATGGAGAAAAGACAGCCTCTTCAATAAGTGGTGCTGGGAAAACTGGACAGCTACATGTAAAAGAATGAAATTAGAACACTCCCTAACACCATACACAAAAATAAACTCAAAATGGATTAAAGACCTAAATGTAAGGCCAGACACTATCAAACTCTTTGAGGAAAACATAGGCAGAACAGTCTATGACGTAAGTCACAGCAAGATCCTTTTTGACACACCTCCTACAGAAATGGAACTAAAAACAAAAATAAACAAATGGGACCTAATGAAACTTAAAAGCTTTTGCACAGCAAAGGAAACCATAAACAAGATGAAAAGACAACCCTCAGAATGGGAGAAAGTATTTGTAAATGAAGCAACTGACAAAGGATTGATCTCCAAAATTTATAAGTAGCTCATGCAGCTCAATATCAAAACAACAAACAACCCAATCCAAAAATGGGCAGAAGTCCTAAATAGACATTTCTCCAAAGAAGATAGACAGATTGCCAACAAACACATGAAAGAATGCTCAACATCATTAATCATTAGAGAAATGCAAATCAAAACTACAATGAGATATCATCTCACACCGGTCAGAATGGCCATCATCAAAAAATCTACAAACAATAAATGCTGGAGAGGGTGTGGAGAAAAGGGAACCCTCTTGCACTGTTGGTGGGAATGTAAATTGATACAACCACTATGGAGAACAGTATGGAGGTTCCTTAAAAAACTAAAAAGAGAACTACCATATGACCCAGCAATCCCACTACTGGGCCTAAACCCTGAGAAAACCATAATTCAAAAAGAGTCATGTACCAAAATGTTCATTGCAGCTCTATTTACAATAGTCAGGACATGGAAGCAACCTAAGTGTCCATCATCGGATGAATGGATAAAGAAGATGTGGCACATATATACAATGGAAAATTACTCAGCCATAAAAAGAAAGGAATTTGAGTTATTTGTAGTGAGGTGGATGGACCTAGATCCTGTCATACATAGTGAAGTAAGTCAGAAAGAGAAAAATAAATACCATATGCTAACACACATATATGGAAAATAAGAAGGAAAAAAAAAAGTTCTGAAGAACCTAGGGGCAAGACGGGAATAAAGACACAGACCTACTAGAGAATGGACTTGAGGACATGGGGAGGGAGAAGGGTAAGCTGGGATAAGGTGAGAGAGTGGCATGGACATATACACACTACCAAATGTAAAATAAATAGTTAATGGGAAGCAGCCGCATAGCACAGGGAGACCAGCTCGGTGCTTTGTGACCACCTAGAGGGGTGGTATAGGGAGGGTGTGAGGGAGGGAGACGCAAGAGGGAAGAGATATGGGGATATAAGTATATGTATAACTGATTCACTTTGTTATAAAGCAGAAACTAACACACCACTGTAAAGCAATTATACTCCAATAAAGATGTTAAAAAGAAAAATGTGTATGACTATGCCTTCTAACAGACAAACAGTTCTCAGAGCTTTCTGAGAGTCTGCTGCCTGTGTTATAATCCTCAGTTTGGCTCAAATAAAATTCTTTCTTCTCAAAATAAATAAATAAGTAAATAAAAATAAAAATGGGCAAAGACCATGAACAGACGTTTCTCCAAAGAAGATATACAAATGGTCAATAAGCACATGAAAAGATGTTCAATATCATTGGTCATTAGAAAATGCAAATCAAAACCACAATGAGATATTACTTCACACCCAGTAGTGTGGCTTTAATAAAAACAACAACAACAAAAATGGAAAATAAGTATTGGCAAGGATATGGAGAAATAAGTACCTTTGTATGTTGCCGGTGGGAATGTATAATGATGCAGCCACTGTGGAAAACATTTTGGCAGTTCCTCAAAAAGTCAAACATAGTGTTGCCATATGACCCAGCAATTCCACTCCACCCAAGAGAAATGAAAGCATATATCCACACAGAAGCTTGTATATGAATGTTTATAGCAGCATTATTCATAGAAGCCAAAAGGTGGAAACACCCAAATGCCCGTCAATGGATGAATGGAAAAAATAGATTGTGATATATAAATACAGTGGGATTTTGTTCAACAATAAACAGGAGCAAAGTACTGACACATGGTACAGTTAGGTGAACCTTAAAAACATTATGTTAAGTAAAAGAAGCCAGACACAAAATGTCACATATTGTATGATCCCTTTTATATGATATAACTAGACTAGGCAAGACCATAGAGTCATAAAACAGGGGATGAGGGAAGGACGGAATGTGGAGTGATTACTTAACGGGTATGGGGTATTATTCTGGGGTATTAAGAAAGTTTGAAACTAGAGAGAGGTGGTGGTTGACCAGATTAGGAATACACTAAATGCCCCTGAATAGTATACTTTATAACGGTTAATTGCTCGTTATGTCCGTTTCACCTCAATTTTTAAAAAAAGATTAAGAAAATCCAATTAGGAAAACAATTATCCATGTTTTACCTGTCTATCCATAATATGAATAAATGAATGAAGTACCTTAAATCATAACATACCCAACGATTTCAAATTCAGCATAAGACTAGTCTACCATGTCTCATAGAATTAATAAGGCTAGGAAGGAGGTTAAGGTAAGGATAGAAATCTTTACTAAAATACAATCTTCCCTAAAACAGGATTCAAAAGCATAAACATTAAGGCAAATATACTTATATAACAAATCATTTTCGCTCATTTTTAAGTGTGGTGTGTGAGATGTAAGAGTGTGTGTGTGTGTGTGTGTGTGTGTGTGTGTGTGTGTGTGCGCGCGTGGTAATGGGTGTTGGGGGTAACAGAGCTGAAGAAAGTCTAAAATGAAGAGAATTAGTAAACTAATCAGGATTATCACACTCTGTCATGATCTCAAAATTCGGTTGCAATAATGAAGCACATTGGGGATTCTCTGGCGGTCCAGTGGTTAGGACTCTGCCCTTCCACTGCCGGGGGCCAGGGTTCGATCCCTGGTCAGGGAACTAAGATCCTGCAAGCCATGCAGCTCAGCCAAAAAAAAAAAAAAAATGAAGCACATTGGAAGCTAGTGTTTACTATGGCTTTCTCAGAGGTTTTTCTAAGCAATAACCCAGGAAACATCTCTAAGGGCTCTGAGTACCAATTATGACATCTGAAGTGCATGTGATCAGGAGATTCCTGGAGAGAACCTGGCATCTCTAAAGAAGCTGCTAAGCATTCCTCTGCTGTATAAAAGATTCTTTCTTTAGGAGTAATTTCACGTGAGACTATTTGGATATTTTCGACAAATTAGTGCAAATTGGATTAATTCAGCACATTAGCTACAAAAGGGGAATGTGATGGCAGAACTTTATTTACATTATATGTAGCTAATAATAATAGCTAGTATTTGTTGAGTGATTACTCTATGCTTAACGCTATTCTGAGTGTTTTACCTGTAACCATCTTATTATTCCTCACAACAACCTTAAAAGGAAACAGACACACTTGGATGAGATAGTTTGCCCAAGACTCACAGCCAGGAGGTGGTGGAGCCAAATTCATATCCAGGCAATGAAAGTCCAAAGCCCATACACCAACCACCCTGGTGCATGGCCTCTATAATCACAGGCATTAAAATATACAATCTGATTAATATTGTATTTTTACTACTCTAGGTTGATCTTAAAGATAAAGATCAAACAGTAAAATATGTAAGAAAGGAAATAGGAAATTTTAGATTTGCACTCTTCTCTGATCTACTAGGAACTAGGTTAGCTATTAGTGTGGTATTTCAAGTAAAATTTTTTCCTTAGTTTTGCCCTGTTTTAAATAAATTTATCTTATGGTTTTCATAAGTATATTTAAATTATATGTCATTTGAATCAGGTATTGAATTTCAGTAAATATACTTTAATATGCTAACAGCTCACATCAAGAAATCTTTAACATACACAATTAGCTTTGGCAATAGGATGATAAATAGAACACAATTCCTGACTTCAGTGATGGATATTCCTTCATAAGGCATCATTCTGGATTCTTCAGCATTTGCAATAGCGAACCACAACATTCATAATATACTCATTTAGATGGGTATATAACACGTATTTAGTAATAAAATTTAATAGCATTGGTAAAAATGAAAAACATATAGTAAATTTAACGTTTTGTGATTCAGCACAAGGCCAACAAAGGGTTAAGTAATGTTAGTTAGTAGCTCTGTTCTGCCCAATGACCTTTAAGCAATCTACTCACAGAGCACAAAGATGGTGGATTTCAGTCCACTATTCATCAAACATTATATGGCTTCAATGTGCTTCAAGGGTAAATACTATATTTCTTTCAATGCCTTTCAAGATGTCCAGTTCTGGAAAATTTTAGGTAAATTTTAATACATTTTATTTTATATATTGTGTGTAAGTTTTAGTCAGTGTATAAACTAACTAGATTGATTCAACATTCATTCAACAAATATGTATTGAACACCTGCTACGTGCTAGGTACTGGAGCTTTAACAATGAATGAAACAAAATGCTTTCTATCACAGAGCTTACCTCATTCTTGGTGGTGAAGACAATGACCAAACACACACACACATATACATACACAAATATAGAGAGAAATATAAATATACTATAGGTACAATATATACAAATGTATATATCCAAACACATGCACATACAATGGAGAGAAGTACTGTGAAGTTCTACGAAGGAAAATAACGCAGGGTAAAGGGGACAGAGAGGGTTATAGGAGTGTGGTGTTATTTAATATAGTGTGTGAGGGAAGGCCTATCTGATAAGATGACACATGAGCAGAGACTCAAGGAGTTGAGAAAGCACGTGTGAGGACATCTGAAGGATGAAAGAACAGCAGGTACAAAGACCTGGAGGTGGAAGCAAGTCTGGCATGTTCAAAGAAGGTCCCAAAGGGCAATGAGGCTTGAGAGATACCCAGAAATACAGCAGAGGCCTACCCATATAGAGCCTTCCAGGCCCTTTCAAGCTCTTTGGGTTTCACTCTGGGAGGTGGGACACGTCATGCAGAGGAGAGACACTATCTCACTTAGGTTCACTTAGGATCATTCTGACTGTACTGAAGAAAACTGACTCTGGTTGGAGAGTGGGGAGGAGAGGAAGGGCAGAGGCAGGGAAGTGAAGACTGTTGCAATAATCCGGGCCAAGAGGTGATGCTGACTTCCACCTGAGTGGTATCTGGTGGTGCAAAGTAGTCCAGTTCCAGACCTATTCAAATCTGGAGCCAGCTGATATTGCTGATGTGGGGAGTGAGAGGAGAAATGAGCCAAGGATGAGTCCAAGGTGTTCCATATGAGCAACTAAAAAAGGAGGTACCATTTGCCCCGGTGAAAAAGACTGTGGGAAGTGCCCCTGGGGGTGAGGGAGAAAATAAAGAGTTGTTTTGGGGTATGCCAAGTTTGAGATGCCTTTAAACATCCAGATGGAGATGTTGAGGAAGCAGTTAAATGTGAGTCTGGAGTTCAGGGCAGAGGTCGAGGAAAATATTAACTTAGGAGTTGGCCGGGATAGATGGCATGTAAAGCCACAGGCCAGGTGAGATCTCTGAGACAATGGTGTAGACAGAACAGAGGAGAGGATGGTTTGTGGATGTCAGTCAACACTTGGAAATCAGGAATATGAAGAGGAATCAGTGCAGGAGACTGAGAAGGAGCAACCAACATGGGAGAAGGAGAATCCAAAGAGCTGTGTCCTAGAAGCCAAATGAAGAAACTGCTTCCAAAGGACAGAGTGATCAGCGGGGTTAAGAGCTGTTGTCAGGTCAGTTAAGGTACGAAGTGAGACACGATCGACTGTAAGATGTTTAAATGCATGCCTGGTTTCAGTTTCCCCCTACAAAAAATTTTAAGCCATGAGAAAAATCCACGGTTACAAAAATAAGGGGCTAGGGCGTGATCAGGAAATGGAAAGTATAAAGAAAAAGGCAACTTGGAAAATATCAACAAGACCTTTCCAGCAGGGTAGATTGAAAACAGAGAACAGGGTGGAAAATGTTTCATTTCCACAGTTTAGTAGTGGGTCCAGAATTTCTCTTTAGGAAGAACTTAAGGTCAGCGTTCTGATTGGAAGGGGGAAGGTGGGCAACTTGGAGCCACATTTTACATGAGATAAAAAGATTATTGTTCTTATCAAATAATTGCGGAGAGAGAGGATTAAAAACTACCCTCAAGCATCCCCTTGGAGCCACCACTGCCCAGACTCTGGGGCTGCTGAAAATGTCGTGCAATTATTCCCGTGCAGAGCTGCCTGGTAGAGAAAGGTAGGGCTTGAAATCCATCCCTTATTCCTGTTCACCAAGCTGTGCCCCAGACTTCACACGTGTGCCTTTTTCTAATTTGCATATGTGCTAGCAGTGGTCCTACATGGATGCAATGGAAACTGTTCTTTCATCTCTAACACGTACAAACTTTGCTTATAAATTAAACTCACGTATGAAGGAGAAAAATTGCCAGAACTCACTTCTCCACCTGAAAACTCTTCCTAATCTATGTTTTTCAAAGGTGAACTATCCTTATTTTCGTATCCAAATCCTGCTTAGGCATTTATTAGTATTAATGCCATCAAGATCAGTTGCCTCTTATTATTAAAACATGTTTACTGTTGAGGAGAAAAAATAAACCCATGAATTAAATCTGACTTTAATAAAATTTCCCATGCCCTCCTAGGAACCAAGAAATTGATACTTGCTTGTGTGTGGAAACTGCAATCCTTGTCTGAAAAGCTTAATCGGTTGGCTTGCTAACGTCAGTATGTTCCTAGTATTTGGGCTGTGTTGGCTTCAGTGTTTTGAATCCTTGAGGACTATGCCTATTCATAGTGAGTGACAGGAGATTTCCCGTAATTGTATATGCCATGTATACACAGGATGCCTTTGGGAGGTATCAAGGAAAGGACTGTCAGGGTAGCAACGGTGATCTTGTAAACATGTGTCAGATGGAATTGCTATTGATAGGCAAACGGCCTTTCAAGATTTTGTTTGGAGATATAACGTATGTAGTAAAGTGTGCAATTGTAAGATTATAGATATGTAATATATAACCAACACCCAAATCAAGATCATTTCCAGCACCTTAGGATAAGACTTCTTGAAAACTGGTTTGCTTATTAGCATTCAGGTCTATTTTGCAGCAGAGAAAACAAAACAACCTTTAGTTACAGAACCCCTTCCAGTAGTCTACCGAAAGGCACAGTGAGAAAAATTGTGTTAAATGCATTGAGATGAAGTTATGTTGGTACAGAGGTTGACTCTAAGGTAGCACACAGCCATTACTATCCTCCACTCCAAAGTGAAAATTACTCATTTCTCTCCCTTGCTTGGTTGCAATCTCTTTGCTTTCTCAAACAATTTTCCAGTTCTGTTCCCTCTCTTCAGTTCAAAACACCTTGATTGAGTGCTGTGTGCGTGGGGCCGTAGGTACAATGGGGAAGGAGTTATGGTCCCTGCCCTCCCAGAACTCATAGACCAGTTAAGTTTAAAGCAAAGGGTGGAAATGGGTGATTCCAACCCAAAGTGTTAACTGTGACAATAATAACAGCTAACGTTTATAGAGTATGTCCTAGTATCAAGCTTTTCTCTCAGGATGTTACGTGCGTCTCCTCACTTGAACCTCATAACTATCACCATTGCTTTCCTGATGAGAGGATGAAAGCCCAGAGATGCTGGTGATTTGCCCAAGGACAATATGGCTGGTGCGCATGGCTGCCAGGCTCTGGCTCCGTCACCCACACATGTATCCACTTTCCTGCAGCTGTTTCTCAAGCGTGGTGTTGGGAGCACATGCAGGGCAGGAAGGGAGAAGGGAGGTCGCTGACTCTTTTGTCTGTTGAGCTGCCCAACCAGGAGCCACATTCAGCACTACAGGAAAAATATGCCCGTCAGCGTCTTTCTCTGACGCAGCCCTAGTCCAGCCCCTAACTTGCTATCTGACAGACTCAATTAAAAGCTGGCCACACCATTGCAAAAATTAAAAGACATGTTTTATTTTCGTATGACATAGCAAAAATTGCTCCAGAATTAACACTTGACTATTCGTTGTTGTGGCATGAATTTCTCCAAATCACAGGTAATCAATAGAATCAGGTATCAATTTTTTAAAATTTTCTGTTCAAATTGTTGAGTTATGAGTGCTGCTCACTTATGAGTGATTTTTTTCGATCTTGAAAGCACAGTAGACAACATTACTGTAATCTTAGGGAGCTGCAAATCGTTCACAGCAGATCAGTGTAGTGGTACCAGATTTTGAAATCCCACCTAAGGGTGGTGTTTGCACCTTCCTCTCGTCAGGACCTTCTAGAGCAGGCAGAGACTCGGGGCAAAGAGAGCAGAGCCTTCCCTCATGATCGCCAATAGTCTTTTCTCCTCAAACACAGACAAATTATGTCCATCTGCATCCTCGTGATGTCGTCGCACTTAAGCTCCTCAGAGGACGAGGACCAAGTTTAAATTTCTAATTAAATTTCATTTATCACAGGTTAGGGACAGATGGAAATAGGATAATTACACAGAGTCTAGTAGTAGTTATGATGGTGTTCTTGTGGGAAGTGATTCCAGCCTCTTCAAGCCATCTTACATGATGTCAGTTAGGCTGTAAAAAAAGGAGGTTTGTGTAATCATTTGCAGAGAAAGTAATGGCAGGAACACTGAGTAGTCCTAACGGTAGTCAGGGATGCTTACCTCAAAAGACCCAACCACGTTGTGAGCAGTGATTTGGTTTCACCAATTTAATATTATTAGATTGAGCTTTATTGGGGCTACAGTTTTCTTTGTGTCTGATTTATAATTTTGTTATGGTTTCATAGCTGTATATGAATTGTAAGTAAAAATGTATATATTTGTATGTTGATACATATTCTTTTTTTTTTTTTTTTTAGAATAAGCATTATTTATTCTATCAAAAATACTTAGAATTGATTCAGTCAGCTATGACAGCTTGAGGTTTTTTACGGCAAATCATGCTCTGTTTACTGAGAGGGCAAAGAAACAAATCAAGGGTTGCTTGTGTTCTCTAAGCTTGTTTTTCTTCTGAGTTAAATTGATTGGCTTTACCAGTGGGTTTTGAAAGATACGTCTATATAAAACAGAGATCTCAATAAGGAGTTTGAGATTGCCAAGCAATTTGAGAGAACATAAAGGTGGATAGAAATTCAAAGATAAAGAAAAATTAGCTTTTCTGTGGTAACCTACTTGTAACTTGCCTAATCATTCATCACACCTGTTATTTTATTAGAGAAACATAAGCAGCCATATTGGAGTCTACCTGCAGAAGTGTGTGTGTCTGTGTGTGTGTGTGTGTGTGTGTGTGTGAAAGAGACAGAGGCAAAGAGACTTGTAGGGAGAAGAACTGTCTAGGCATTTAATTTGGCTTAAGAAAGATATGTGGTAAGACTGGGGGGACTGACTATTGCAGTTGGAGAGGTGAACCATTATTGCAATAGGGAGAACATTCTGGACCAGAGATCTGCTAGTGTCTCAACAGTTAAGCAGGAAAGGGCCTTTCCTTTCTAGCGAGGAGTAAACAAGGCTAGAAGAAACCAGGTGTGGGGAGGTGGGATAAAGGGTAGCCTGATGGGACAACAGATCAAAGAATGTTCTACTGTGGGGGCTTCCCTGGTGGCACAGTGGCTGAGAGTCCGCCTGCCGATGCAGGGGACGCAGGTTCAAGCCCTGGTCTGGGAAGATCCCACAGATACATATTCTTAAAACAAGATGGTACGACAGATGAATGGATAAAGAAGATGTGGCATAGATATACAATGGAATATTACTCAACCATAAAAAGAAATGAAATTGAGTTATTTGTAGTGAGGTGGATAGACCTAGAGTCTGTTATACAGAGTGAAGTAAGTCAGAAAGAGAAAAACAAAATACCGTATGCTAACACATATATATGGAAGCTTAAAAAAAAAAAAAAAGGTCATGAAGAACCTAGGGGCAAGACGGGAATAAAGATGCAGACCTACTAGAGAATGGACTTGAGGACACGGGGAGGGGGAAGGGTAAGCTGGGACAAAGTGAAAGAGTGGCATGGACATATATACACTACCAAACGTAAAATAGATAGCTAGTGGGAAGTAGCCACATAGCACAGGGAGATCAGCTCGGTGCTTTGTGACCAGCTAGAAGGGTGGGATAGGGAGGGTGGGAGGGAGGGAGAGGCAAGAGGGAAGAGAGATGGGGATATATGTATATGTATAACTGATTCACTTTGTTATAAAGCAGAAACTAACACACCATTGTAAAACAATTATACTCAGTAAAAACGTTAAAAAAAAAAAAAGACAAGATGGTAAAAGACATCAACATTATGAGTTGACAACCCATAAGAAGTTTTACTCTTAAAATGGGTATGTGTAGATAACTCGTGTTGGAGGAACACTGTACTGCAACCCACCCACCTGTAGAGGGAGACAAACAAACACAGGCCTTGCTCCTAGGAGCTTCCGTTAACACAGCATTCATGCATCACTGGCAGCGGACAAAAGTGAAGAGATTGTGCACCAACATTTTTGAAGTCATGACACTATATTTCTTGCTGTTTTTTTTTTTTTCTACTCTTCGACATACTTTAATAGTTGTTACTCAGCAAATAGTATTTTTCTGCAATCCTTATCCCAATAAGGATCTCCTGGACATCTGTTTTTCAACGTGCATGTAGTAAAGTTCATACTTTGTAGTACACAGTTCTATGGAGTTTGACAAATGCATAGAGTCATGTTTCTACCACCCCAGTACCATGTAGAGCATCCCATCACCCTAAAAATTACCCAGTACAGCCCCTTTGTACAAAACCTCTCGTTTTCCCCCAACTCCTGGCAACCACTGACCTGTTTTCTATCCTTATAGATGTGCCTTTTCAATAATTTCATAAAGATGTAATCATACAATATGTAGCCTTTTGAGTCTGACTTCTTTCACTTACAGAATGCATTTAAGATTCATCCTCATTATTGTGTGAGTTAAAAGCACATTCATTCCTATGGCTGAGTAATAGTCCATTGTGTGGATATATCAAATTCATTTATCCATTACTCGTTTGAAGAACATCTTGGTTGTTTTCAGTATGGGTGACTTTGAATAAAGTTATTATAAACATTCTTATATAATTTTTTGTGTGTGTACATAAGCTTTTAAACTCATTTGGAGTCGAAATACTTAGGAATGAGATTTCTGGATCATGTTGCAAGTATATGTTTAACTTTATAAGAAATGACCAAACTGTCTTCCAGCATAGTTGTGCTATTTTGCATGTTCAACCACAAGGAATGAAAGTTCCTGTTGATCTGCATCTTCACCAGTATTTGGTACTGTCAGGTTTTTTGATTTTAGCAATTCTAATAAGTATGCGGTGCTATCACATCATGGTTATCATTTGCATTTTCCTGGTAACAAATGATGTTGAACATCTTTCATATGCTTATTTGCCATTGATATTTTCTTTGTTGAAATGTCTGCTCAGGTCTTTTGCCCATTTTACAAATTGGGTTGTTTCTTTTCTTATTGTTGAGTTTTAACCAATTCTGGATACAAGTTTTTGTGAGATATGTGATTTGTAAAAATTTTTTCCCAGACTACCTTGTCTTTTCATTTTCTTAACTGTATCTTTGGCAGAGCAAAGATTTAAGCTTTAATAAAGTCCAATTCATTAATTTTTTTCTTTTATGAATTGTGGTTTTGCTGTCAAATCTAAGAACTCATTGCCAAACCCAAGGTCCTACAAACTTTCTGCTATGCTTTGTGTTAGGTGTTTTATCATTTTACACTTAAGTTTTTCACTTAGGTTTATGATCCATCTTGAGTTAACTTTTTTGTTCAGTGTAAGTAGAGGTTTATTTTTTTGCCAATGGGTGTCCAGTTGTTCCAGCATCGTTTTTTTGAAAAGACTCTCCTATATCCATTGCATTGCCTTGGCATCTTTGTCAAAAATCAGTAGACTATATTTCTATGGGTCTATTTATGAATTACCTTTCACTTCCATTCTTCTCTGCGTCGATCCTTTAGCCAATACAACACAGTCTTGATTACTGTAGCTTTATAGTATGTCTTGAAATCCTACAGTGTGAGTCCTCCAACTTCTTTTTCTTTTCTTTTTCACAATTGTTTTGGCTATTCTACATCCTTTACCTTTCCATATCAATTTTAGAATTGGCTTATCATCTGTAAAATGCTTACTGGGATTTTGCTTGCGATTGCATTGAATCTATATTTTAATTTTGGGAGAAATGATACCTTAATAATCGTGAAGCTTCTAAACCATGAACATAGTGTATCTCAATATATTTAGATTTTCTTTACTATCTTTCATCGGTATGGTTTTCAGCTTACAGATCTTGCACATATTTTGTTAGATTTATACCTAACTTCTTAACTTTTTTGGTGTAATTGTAAGTGGTATTGTTTCTTAATATCAAATTCCAATTATTCATTGCCAGACTATAGGAATATGATTGGCTTTTGTATATTGACCTTTTAAAACTTACTTATTTGTTCCAGGAGTGTTTTTGTAGATCTTTGGCATTCTCTACATTAACAATCATGTTGTCTTCAAATAATGACAGTCTTGTCTCTTTCCTTTCAAGTTTGTATGCCTTTTATTTATTTTTCTTAGCTTGTTTCATGGGCTATGACTTCCAGCATGATGTTGAATAGGTATAGTGAGATTGAATATTTTTGCCTTATTCCTAAACTAGGGGGTAAGCATTCAGTATCTTACTCTTAAATATGACGTTAGCTGTAGGTTTTTCATAAATTCCCTATATAAGATTAAGTTCTCTTCTATTCCTAGTTTTTCTAGAGTTTTATAATGAATGGATGTAGAATTTTGTTTTTACTCCTATTGAGATGTGTGTGTGTGTGTGTGTGTGTGTTTGTATTTTTTATGCTGTTAATACAGTGAATTATGCTGATTGAATTTTGAATTTGAGCTAGCCTTGGGATCTGGGATAAATCCCAATTGTTAATGTATTATCTTTTTAATGTATTGCTAGATTCAGTTTGCTAATATTTCGTTGAGAAGCTTCCCCTTATATTTATGAAGTATCTTGGTCTGTAGTTTTATTTTCTTGCAATATACAGTTTGGTTCAGGCCTTAGGATAATGCTGATCTCATAAAATGAGTTGGGAAATATTACCTTCTCTTCTATATTCTGGAATATACTGTGTATAATTGACATTATTTCTTCCTTAAATGTTTTGTGGAATCCACTAGTGAAACCACCTGGGTTTTCTTTTTGGAATTTTTGAAGCTACAAATTCAATTTCTTTAATAGATATAGGACTATTCAAGTTAAGTATTTCTTTTTAAGTGAGTTTTAGTGGTTTCGGTTTTTCAAGAAATTGTTCCATTTTATCTAAGTTGAATTTATGAACATAAAGCTGTTTGTAGTATTCCCTTATTATGCTTTTAGTGCCTGTGAGGTCAGTAGTGATGTCCTTTTTCATTCCTGATATAGGTAGATTATGTCTTTCTCTTTTTCTTGGTCAGCCTGATGAGGGGCTTATCAGTTTCATGACTTTATCAAAGAATCAGCTTTTGGTTTTGTTGATTTAATGTATTGGATTTTGGGGTTTTTTTTTCAATTTCATTGATTTCTGTTTTCTATTATTTCCTTTCATCTGCTTGCTTTAAACTTAATTTGTTCCTCTCTAATTTCTTAAATTGGAAGCTTAGGTTACTAAATTCAGATCTTTCTGTAGCTCTTTTCTGATATCAGTATTTAATGCTATAAATTTCTGTCTAAAGACACGTTAGCTGCAGCCTACAAAATTTGATATGTTTTATTTTTATTTTCACTTAATTCAGATTATTTTAAAATTTCCTTGGAGGATTACTCTTTGACCCATGGATTACTTAGAAATGTGTTGCCTAATTTCCAAATATTTGGGTTTTTACCAGATACCTTTCTATTATTGATTTCTAGTTTAATTCCTTTATAGTTTGAGAATATACTTTATATATTTCCTAGTCTTTTAAAGTGTTAAAAGGATATGGTTGAGAATACTCTCTGTGCACTTGAGAAGAAGGCATTAGATTCAGTGCTCTGTAAATGGCAAATGGGACAAGTTGGTTGATGACGTTATTTAGGTCATCTATATCATCACGGACTTTCTGCCTATTTGTTCTAACAGTTTCTGAGAGAGGACTGTTGAAGTCTCCACCTAAAATTGTAGGTTTGCCTATTTCTCCTTTAAGATAATCTACTGATTTTTGCCTCATGTATTTTAAAGCTCTATTGTTGGGTGCATACACATTTAAGATTGTTATATTTTGTTGGAGAATTGACCTTTTTCATAATGTAATATCCTCTTTACCTCTGAAAGTATTTCCAGTTATGAAGTCTACCTTGTCTAAAATTAATGTAAATACTTTGTGTTTGCATGATATATCTTTCTCCATTCTTTTATTTTTAACCTAAATATGCCTCTATATTTCAAGTGGATTTCTCATGGACTGCATATACTTGGATCTTGTTTTATTTTTAGTCAATTCTGATCACTTCTGTCTTTTAACTGGTGTGTTTACATTGTTCACATTAAACATAGTTATTGGTATGGTTGAATTAAAATCTATCATCTTACTAGCTATTTTCTATTTTTTTCACGTATTTATTTCTTTTTGCCTCCTTTTCTGCCTTCCCTGGGTTTAATTCAACATTTAAAAACGTTTTTATTGGTTGCCATAGGGTTTACAATAGACATTTTAAAAAATCTGAATCTACCTTCAAATAATATTATTCTGTTACACATGTAGTTCCAGAACCTTATAACAATATATTCCCAATTTCTCTCTCCCTCTGATGTGCCATTGTTCTCATACATTTCACTTTTACAAATGTTAGAACTACGATAATACATTGTTAATCTTGTTGCTCTAAATGGTCAGTTATTTTTAGAGCAGTTAAAATAAGACAAAAATTATTTTATAAGCCTTTTATTTACTCTATTTCTGACACGCTTCATTTCTCAGTGCAGGTCCAATTCTGTGACATAGTCCTACCTTGAAGAACGTCCTTTAGCATTTCTTGTAATGTAGGTCTACTGCTGGTAGATAGGCCGCTGCATTTTTGTTTGTCTGAGAAAGTCTTTGTTGTTTCTATACTCTAGAAGGACATTTTTTTCTGGATGTAGAATTCTGGATTGACATCCCCCCCCCCTTTCAGCATATTGAAGATAGCTTCTATTTTACAGTTTCTCACAAGAAGTCTGCTGTAATTCCTAGGGGAGATGAAGGAGATGTATCAGGGTAGCAGGTTTGGGCAGTAGCCGCTATTCTCCTTACCTAGCTAACATCTTTGAGGACATTTTCTTAGGGTTCTCCCCATCTTCTTGGTGAGTACCTGACGTTCCTGGAAGAAAAACCTATAGATGGTGTGAACCCTCCTATGTCTGCAGCCCCCTGGGACTTCACACTCTCGAGCTGGCCCACACTTGGCCTTTAGCAGTTCTTTAAGCATTTCTAGTTTAATATTCTTACCAGCTTTTAGGGCATTTGGCAGCATCTGTCTCAGGTGAGCAAGCACTTGAATCTTATTTCTCCCTGCAGGCCTTTGTCTTTTTCTTGGTTTTAAGTTAGTTGTTTGCCTGCAATATCAGTTCTCTGATAGGTTCAGGAAAAGTTGTTAGTTTTACATTGATCCAGCTTTTTTCTTATTGGAAGGATGGGAGAAATGCTTTTTCCAGCTCTTAAGTCTTTGCTCTTTCACCAGAACCATTAGTTATGTTTTCAAATTTAAATTTCATCAGCATTAATGTGATTTTGAAAGTTTTGGAGGATTTTCGCAACAGCCCCCAAATCTCTCTCCGGGTATATTTGGAAACTACAGCTGGGAGTCACCAATGAAGAGGGTATACTAATATGATGGAATAATATTCTGTGTCACTAATTTATATAGATTTTTCTTTTCTGTATGTTTCTCTCAAACTTGGAGCTGATTCTGTGTTTCAGTGCCTCAAAGGAGGTATGTAGTAGGACAGGAAGAAGTAATTTCCAAGAATTTCTGGGTGTTGTTTCCTGAAGCCTGAGCCTGCAGTATAACTTAGAAGATTGGCTGATAAAGAGCACATAGGGGTTTGTGAGATGAGGCAAAGAGGATAACACAAGGAAAAGGAGCCTTTCCCAGACTGGAAAAAATACCCCTGTACCGATGTGAGATTGAGGGAGGCCTTGGACTAGAGCAGGAGAAGGCTGCAAGAAGCCATAAAGGAGGCACCGCATACGCTACCTGGGCAGACAGGACCCCTAAGCTACAAAGAGATTCTCCTGTCTTAGGTATGACTTGAAAGTGTAAAAAAAAATAATAAACAGAAACCTCAATTAAAATAGTTGGGAGACCACAAAATATACAAACAGCTCATACGACTCAACAACAAAAAAACAAATAACCCAATCAAAAAATGGCCAGAAGACCTTAATAGACATTTCTCCAAAGAAGACATACAGATGGCCAGTAGGCACATGAAAAGACGCTCCACATCACTAATTATTAGAGAAATGCAGATCAAAACTACAATGAGGTATCACGTCACACCAGTCAGAATGGCCATCATCAAAAAGTCTACAAACAACAAATGCTGGAGAGGGTGTGTAGAAAAGAGAACCCTCTTGCACTGTTGGTGGGAATGTAAGTTGGTGCAGCCACTATGGAAAACAGTATGGCAGTTCCCCAGAAAACTAAAAATAGAATTACCATATGATCCAGCAATCCCACTACTGGGAACATACCCGGACAAAACTATAATTCAAAAAGATACATGCACCCCTATGTTCATAGCAACACTATTCACAATAGCCAAGACATGGAAGCAACCTAAATGTCCATCAACAGATGAATGGATAAAGAAGATGTGGTACATATATACAATGGAACACTACTCGGGCACAGAAAAGAATGAAATAATGCCATTTGCAGCAACATGGATGCAACTAGAGATTATCATATTAAGTGAAGTAAGTCAGAGAAAGAAAGACAAATGCCATAAGATATCACTTAAATGTGGAATCTAAAATATGGCACAAATAAACCTATCTACAAAACAGAAACTGACTCCTAGACAGAGAGAACAGACTTGTGCTTACCAAGGGGGAGGGGGGTAGGGAGAGGGAGGGACTGGGAATTTGGGGTTGGTAGATGCAAACTATTACATTTGTAATAAACAACAAGGATAAACAACAGGAGTGGATAAACAGCAAGGTCCTACTGCATAGCACAGGAAACTATATTCAGTATCCTGTGATAAACCATAATGGAAAAGAATATGAAAAAGAATGTCTCTGTGTGTATAACTGAGTCACTTTGCTGTACAGCAGAGACTGGCACAACATTGTAAACCAACTACGCTTCAATTTAAAAAAGAAATAGTTGAGAGACCAGAAGAGGGAGCTGTCATGCTCTGTGACCACAGCAGAGCCCGACAGGAAGAAGAAAGATGATTCTTCTTTCCTGGCAAGGACTCAGCCAATGAAAAGCCATGGACTCTTTGTGTACTATCCCTCCCAACTTCCTTTTCCGCTATAAGAGTTCTCTCCATTTTTGCTGGGGAATCATGGTTGCAGACCCCAAATTGCAATTCTCTGTTGATCCCGAATAAACCCATCTTTGCTGGAGAAGTATCTGGCAATCTATTTGATTTAGGTCAACAGAAGCATCAAAGTGCCACGAGTACTGAAAAGCCCTTGCAACCAAAGACAATGAAGTCTTCGTGGAAACCTGTGGGACAGGTGGAAAATACCAGAGTACTTTACCTCCACAGACACCTTCACACTGCAGAATGTGCTGGAAACCTGATGTGACCTTGAGGGAGGGAGGGGAGCTCACCAGAGTGATGGAGATTATATTTTCTCATAAGCCCAGCAATATCGGAGCTCAAATTCGAATTTAGCTGATTTCTAGAACTACAGATTTAATATTGCTTGCACTCCTTAATTTGTGGACTGAGAATCATACCTGCTACTAAAGGATTTCATTCTCAGGGACCTAGTTATTTTTCTGTTGAATATGTTTTAGATTCTAGCGACTCAAAATTTTTCCCCACTTAGATACATCTGAGGGGTTGGATGTGCCCTCAACTGTAAGGATTCCTCCTGGGGTGTGGGGTGATAGAGACAGCAGGGGAAAGGCACTTTGAATAAATCCCCCAGGGGATTCTGAAACCGATTCCTTGCGCACCTCTTCCCTGAGATTCCCTCTTCTCTCTTGTTCTATGTGCTATTTTTCACTTAGGATCCTGAAACAAAGACACAGTTTGACTCTTTTGAGCAGGAGGTGTGTTCCTATAAAGGTGTAAGTAAAGCAAACATATTTCTGTGAAAACATAGAGTGCTATATACATAAGTTGAAATGATGACCTTTATGCATTACAAACAACTGGAAAAAAAAGTGTATTTGCGAATCTGTGGCTAGAAGAGAAAAAAAAAAATCCCTGTATTTCCTTCTTGGGAAGTGGTTATTGACTTGGGAAACTGTCCTCCTTCTGACCAGCCTCCCACCGAGGTCGTAAGAAGGATCCTGTAAAACACACATGAGCATCTGAATGAAAATGTCCCCAAAGTGCCCAATCAAGAGAATTACCGGACTTCTCCCATTCAGTTCTGTTGACTGAGGCCCCCGGCCCTGGTTTATCGATGAGAGCTCCTTGATTTGACCATAGCAGAGATGTGTGTTTTTTGCTAGTGTTTCTGTCAATGGGAATAAGCGTTGGGGGTGGATAACGCATTTTGTATCCCATTTTCCAGAGCTTCTGTCTGATGCCATTGTGGAAAAACACAGTTAGGGACCTGGTTATGGGACTCACTTTCTTATTTTTGGAAATGTTTCACCACCACAAAAGGCCACAGCAACCTGATCTCTTACAGCTGCTCTACATGTTGGGTTTATCTCTCTGATCTAATAAAATCATATTATAACACTCCTCTCCTCTGGGGGCGGGGAGGCAAGAATCAGGTAAAGCAGAGACTTCTAAAAATCTAGGTTAAAGTGTTCAAAAGCATGCTGAGAGAGGAAGGTTATTCCTTTTGATTCCACCAGACAGTGTGGGTATCACTGGAGACACACTGAGGGGAACCAGTTGCTTCCCAAAGAGGCGAGGTGTGGGCTCTCCTTGGACCTGCTAATAGAAGATGTCCTGGGAACAGAAAATGCCATCCAGAGACTGGATGAAATGTGTTTTTGAGAGTTTGCTCCTCTGACAGGACTCTGGTTAGGACCTCAGGCTCTGGAGTTAAAAATGAGTTTGAGGGGAAAGGGGGAGAGAGATCAACTAGGAGTTGGGGTTAACATACATACACTACTATATATAAAATAGGTAAACAACAAAGACCTACTGTATAGCACAGGGACTATACTCAATATCCTATAAGGGAAAAGAATCTGAAAAAGAATATATATATTATATGTACAATATATATATTATATATAACTGAATCACTGTGCTGTACACCTGAAACTAACACAACATTGTAGACCAACTATACTTCAATAAAAAAAAGAGTTTGACACGGCAGAGAAGGGGAGGGTGGGATGAATTGGGAGATTAGGATTGGCATATATACACTACCATGTGTAAAATAGCTAGCTAGTGGGAACCTGCTGTATAGCACAGGGAGCTCAGCTTGGTGCTCTCTGATGATCTAGATGGGTGGGATGGGGGGTGGTGGGAGGGAGGCCCAAGAGGGAGGGGATATATGTATACATATAGCTGATTCACTTCGTTGTACAGCAGAAACTAACACAACATTGTAAAGCAACTATACACCAAAAAAAAAAGAGATTGAATCCCAATTCTACCACTTACTAGTTGTGTGGCTTCAGGTTAGTCACTAAAGTATAAAAAGGGGACAAGCTAACACCTATCTCGCAGGGCTATTGTGAGGATTCGATCACGGCATGCAGTACAGAGGCTGTGGAGCTAACACAGTAAATGTTAGGTATTATTAGCCACATTCTTCCCTTTGAAAATATTTAAGCTACAGCATACTACTTTGTATCATTACTCAAAGGTCATGTCCCCCTAGAAAAGGAATGTCTGTTGACATCCAGGGGAAGAATAGAGATTTGCATTTTTATTATTCCACTCACTGCGAAGAAAGAATACTACATTCTGTTCAGGGGATTTGTTGGGGTCAAGAACCAGGTTCTTTATGTAGGGAGTCCTGACATATTATGGGGACACTGACTTGCCACCTAGCCCTCAGGTTCTTGATAGAAAGTGTGGTCCGGTGCTTGATTCTTCTGGGTTCAGGGGACTCAGACCCATTTGGTGGTAGGAGCTTATTGTAGGAATAGACAGGAAAGTTAAAAAAAAAAAAGGCAGGGAACCATCAGCAACCATATAGCCATGACTCCTGGAGACCTGGAGGGGCACCCATGGCTATACACACTCTCAGGTCCCAGTGGCTCCTCTAGCCCTGGTTATCTCATTGCCCTCAGAGACCAGCTTCTCACTGCTCCTGACACTAGTGTCTCCACCAAACACCTAGCCAGCGTCTCTGCCAACTTCTGCATCTGCTGCTCTCGCTTCCCTGCCTCCTTGAGATTCGTATGCAGGAGAAAGAATTGGCCTGGCATATTTTGTTTTCCTCCAATGTGTAGGACGCCTGATATGGCACTGAGTTCTCACTCACAGGAAGCCCTGAAATCCCAAAAGGACATAATGATTAGGACCCCATTCTTTCATGAAATGATGACTTCCTGCCTTTACCCTTGGCTTTAATTGGTAAATTAGCAAGAGAGTCTTGAATTTAATGGCCGCCTCCCCCAGGATACTAGCTTAGGCTCTCAGATCTGAGACTCCTATCTCTTAGGTGCCAGTGGAAGATTTGCGATAAAAGAGAGAAATGTTTTGCTCTTATTACCCTCCATGCTAGCTCATATGCTCAGTTTAAAATCCACTTTTCCAGTTTGATACTTTTTGCTTGCGGAATAAACTTCAGCTTAGCGACTGTTTAATTTGTTCAAGTAGAAGTACAACAATGAATGACAATGCATCAAATGACCTGAAGATCCCCTGGCATGAAAAGATGGAGCGTGACTCAGGGAGAGGTAACCTGAGGAGCCTCTCACCTGGACATTCCAATTGGAGGCTAGGAATAGAACCTAATCAACCATCATTTATTATGTCACCTTTATTTAGTTAACATGTAAAATGTCATCTCAATTTTACAGAAAACTCATGTGAAGGCGGATGTGACCTTCAAATAATTTTTTTTTTCTTGGTAGTTCTATAGGTTGTAAAATTCCTAGCTGATATAGTGAACAGTACTTTTTAAAAAAAAAGTGGCAAAGAGGCATTCTGCTCTGTTGCAGTAACAACTACATGTTTATGAGATGAGACAACAGAAATCCCTAGATTGAAAAGATAATTTTACTCTAAACTACAAATTAAATATATAATTATGTAATCACATATGTAAATCTGGGTCTCTTTTTACTTTCAGTGCCCCTGGTTCAAGCACAAAGGGTATTTTTAGTTCCTGTTTTTCCTTTTTTACCAAGCTTGATCAGTGAACGAGAAAGTCTTATCAATCATCTACTTGTTGGAAAGCGTGGAGCTTTTGAACCACACAGCTCATTTCAAAATTAGAAATGCCCCGACTTAGGACCCCACGTCAAGACTTTCAGGAGGCAGTTGTCACTAGATCTTAGGTCTGACATATGTCTTTGGGTAAAAGCAGCTAAGAAATGTTCCTTGAGATGGTGTGGGTGGAGAAAGCAATAAAAATGGGATTTCTATTTTTTAACAAGTAAACTCCAATTTGTATTTGCTAGAAAGCTGTGTAGCTCTTTCTCACTTAACAGTGTTTCTCCTAAAATATTTGCAAAACAAAATTATTTTAAACGCAAAGCACATTTTCCCATTGACATATTCTAAAGATGCATCCTCCTGGGGTATTTTTGGTGACAGAAAAATATTTTATTGCTGCGACTAATAATCACTAACATGTATTGAGCTCTTACTACCTGCCAAGTATTGTTCTAAGATCTTTACATAATTCTCTCATTTGGTTCTCCACAATGATCCTAAGAGGTATTGTCCCAATTTCCCAAATAAGGAATCTAAGGGAAAAAGCATGTAAGTGACCAGCCCAAGGTCTTATTGTTGGGGTGAAGAAAGGATGAACTCAAGCACTGGTCCTGAGGTCCACATCCACCTTACCACACCACTGTGTTGCTACCAAAGCACCCCAGGCTCACCAGGAGGAGAGGGGCAGTTTCATAGTCTACCAGCCATTGAGATAAAAATCTACTGTAAGTTGGATGGTGGGCTTGAGGTCTCCACCATCACCCTTGATATCATTCTAGGAACTTAATCTAAGATGGCCCTACGGTTTCTCTTGGCTTTACACTCTCCCATGGTGGACACTTGGGAAATGTTAATTGCCTGATACAGATTCACTCATTATAAGGATATGAGTTATCGTGCTCCCTCCCTTGGGGTATTTACAGAATTGGTAGTTTAATTGAACTGAATGCAGATATTATGGTTTCCCAAGTGCTACTGAGAAACAGTTGCAGAAATCAGACAGATGATTTGTAAAATATGTTTTACTAATGATAAAGCTGGATTGAAAAGTAAGTCTTCATTGTGGCCATAGTCAGACTCCCTAATGCTTTTTCCCCAAACCTGAAATTGGTACAACTCACCCAAAGAAGGGTTGGCCCTGCAGAACATACATACAGAGCAAAAGAGCTGCATCAGCTGCCTCTCCTGTGTCCCTCCACTGAAACAAAGTGAGAGCTAGGTCTTTAGACCTGGCCGTAGCAGCAGATGGCCCTGCACCCCTCGTGACTGCCATTCATGAGGCAGGAGGTAAGCAAAGCACACCCATCCTCAGATGGGGAGATTTAAAAAGAAAGGGGAAGAAAGGGCTGAGTTTCTCATGCTCAGTCCTTCCAAAGTCACCAAGCAGACAAGGTATGACTTGGCCCCTAAGGAAGAGTAAGCTGGGTGAGAGAGGGGCTGATGCTACTTCCCAATGCTTTCAAAAGGGCAAAAGTTCCTAACATATAGTCCAAGACCAGAACAGTCCAAGACCAGAACCCTATGAGGGAGAAGAAAGAGTCCCTCAAATGCCAGGAGTTGTGTCGAGTGCTCTGAGCATGTTGGTTGCTGCTTCTTTGATGAGTTCTTATTCATATAAAACAGGGACACAGATCCATTGCACGTGGAGTGAAGGTAACTGAAAAGTCTATTGTTCTTTGCAATTTATTTAAGATTTGACCATAACCTATGAAAAAGGAGATACGAATCCAGCTGGCAGCAGTTCGGTAGCTGGGAACACACCCACCCTGGCATCCTAAGAACATGGTTGTCAAGGGGAGAAACTGGCTATTTTCTGTGTCTGAGAGGCAGGAGCAGACTATTTGAAATAATGAAGCATCAGATTTAGATTTAGATTTATTTAATTAATACTGTATTACTTCCAGCAGTTTAGGAATTCAATAATGGAGCAACCCAACCAAGAATAACTAGTTGAAGATCAATTTGACTTGATTTTCCATGTGGCAAAGATAAAAAAAAAAAAGCCATGTATGAGAATTTACAACCATTCCTCTCCCCACATTTGAAGGATGATTGTTATCTCAGTTGCTCAGTTCCTATGTCTCTGGTGTGTTGGTCAGGAAAATGGGTAGAAAGGGCAATTGGAGAAAATGAAGAGAAGTAGTTTGATCTACACAGGAAAAGACATAGACCCACCGAAGGAAGCAAAAACCAAAACCAAAACCCAAAATGTTCAGGACCCAAGAAGGCTAGCAAGAGAGAGGGAAAGCGAGAGTGACAGGAGAGGCAACCTGGGCTGGAGATTTTAGAAGAGAGAAATTTGAGTAGCTGCCATGCGCTGTGGGACTTGGGGGAGAGAGGGATGGAGAAGGGGATTTGCAGCAAGTTTGTCACGGGTACTTCTGACACTCTTACCTCTATCAAGGAAAGCTTTAATAAAGATCTTCATCACTCTTCAAGATTTGGGGATGGGATTTATTTTTCTCTTGGGTAAGTTATCATGAGGGGTTAGGCTTTAAGGAATGGCAAAGAAGCCCAGATTTATTTGCAGCTATCTATTTGGACCTTTCTAGAATGAACCACCCTGTGGGTACGGGTGCCGAGCTTGTCCACACCGTGTAAAGTGGTGATTGTAAAAGGGTGTGCCCAGGAGGTGGCCAGAGGGCACAGCAGGGTGTGACGGTGGCTCAAGCACAGCGCGGTGACAGGGTATGTTAGAAGGTGGCCCTCAGCAGAAGCCAGAGACCTGAGGTACAATCACCTCTCCAGGCACTCCTCACCAACACACTTCAGGTCACCTACCAGTGGGCTTCCCTGACTAAGACTTGTGAACAGTCTTTAGCACGTTGTCTTTGGGCCTTCCATTCTGAAGGATGTTTGATGAAGAATGGCCCACTGGTGAAGCAAGGTTCCAGCTGCTGGGTACAGGGTGGTGGAAAGTCACTGCTCTGGGATTCAGTACTGCAGGCCTTCAAGACCAGAGCTGGTGCTGCTTATCTCAGCCTCAGCTTCCTCACCTGCAAAACAGCAGTCTTGGGAAGATGACATTAAGGATGGCTTTCAGCTCTAACACTCACTGATGCCTTTCCAGGTTCTCCTTCTTTACTGTAGCTATTGGCGCCAACTGGTCCTGCTCCAGAGGCTTGGCCAACTCCCCTTCCCCACTGCGCATGTGGTGCCCTTCCCAGTCAGACCTACCTGGGAGTGAGCAAGGACAGGGGGCCCTGGCTACAGCATGAAAGCAGCAGGCTTCTGAATAGAAAACGCTAGGCTGGCTGGGGGAGAGGGAGGGCATCGCCCAGTGACCCAGGAGCTCTGGGAAGCACGGCCCCTGCCTGCGTGCACCCATGGGAGTGTGAGAGTGCACGCGCGCGCGCACACACACAGACACATACACGCAAACAAGACGTTAGAGCCTGTCTCTGGAGTTCAGACAGCTTGCCTAGCAGGAGAAGGCAGCTTTGTTGTTTTCCAGACACTTCTCAGAGCCACTGAAACAGCAACTGGATAAATATAGGAGGATGACACCATCACTGGGTGCGTGTGCGTGTGCTAACAAGCCCGGGAGCTGCAGACTGCCACGTGGTCCCCAACCTCCAGGAATCGACACTCGAGCTTCCCAGAGCCAGAAAATCTGAACGTAATGTGCCTTCATCAAAGAAGCCTGGCAGGAGGGTGAGACGAGGCCGCGGGCGCGGTCCTGCCCTTGGCTCCTCCGAGCATTCTCGGAGGTCACCCTCTGCTCCGCCCTGCCTATATATAGCCCTGCTGACTGCAGTGCACATGCGATCTTTCTGAATGAAATACCAGAAATCCTTCCAGGCTCTGTGAAAGCAGCAGCTAAGTGGCATTTGAAAGTCCTAAGAAATGAGTGGGGGAAACAGAGCAGGTGTTTTTTCTCCTCATGAAAGGCAAACACTGATTTGGAAGGTTTTGAGGTAGGGAACGTGGGCCAAACTCAATACTGCCAATTTTTAATTACCAGCACAATTAGCTGCCTGGCTTCACAACAAGCCTATTTTGTCAAGCTCTGTTTAAGAACCAGCAAATTGCAGCGTTAGCACCAAACAGATGAACAGCGCAGTGATCACATCCTACTCTCGAAAAATCAGTGCTCTGCCTACAGAGTCCTGGGCTTGTAGCAGCTCCTGCCACCAGCAAGTACCTGACACCCTCTTCTTGGCCCCGACTAAATTGGCATAAGGGCAGGGATCATGTCTCTATAGGGCCATCTGCCCTGTGGTTGATCACTCCACATTAAGTGAACTGTATTAAATCAGTGTGATATACACATCAACGTTAACTCCTCAGGATAAAACACAACAGAGCCCCTCTGTCCTCTTATTGGCATCCCTAGTGATGGCCATCACTGGAAATAAGTTCGAGCTATTTAATGTAAAGGCATACAACCCCTACAGGTTACTAAGTAACATCTCCTTGGGGACAGGATTTCTATGGGAGACCCTGTGTCCAGGAGTGTCCATAGGGCCTTGGACTGCTTGGCAGAACTTGTATATGGTTTAATCTGTTACTGGAGTCAAGCCTAGGAGACTCAGACAGGTCAGGAGTGCTCCTCTGGGGTGCGTGAGGTCTCTGGGGAGCAGGAGAGGCTCAGAAATGATAGCAGAGGAGCTGTTCAAGGAAAGAGAGACTGCAGACACTTCTGGACCACAGACTTCGCCTCTGGGATTGAGTCAGAGAAGCAGAAACCACAGACTTTGATCAGTTCCTACTCTGCTTTCACTGAGCCTGCAGCCCTTTCCTTCCTGGGTCAGACACTCCAGAGCAAACCTTAGGGCAGTCATGGTGGAAGGAATCTCAGACCCCTTGGGAGAGACCTACGCAACGATTCTGATTTCAGCTACTCTGCTGTAGGACAGGCAGTGGACTGAGTAGTGTTCATTGCAGAGTCACTAAGAACATCTTGCCCGCAGACAGTGCCTCCCTTGATGCCTGATTCCACCAATTATGAATCCATTTGCAAGAGACAGGCACTGCTTTTCTTTGAGAGTCATCTGCAGATACTGAACAAGGGAATGCCAGTCATTTCCCACACTTTCCCCACAGATACCTACAAATGTACAAACTGCATTTCCTAGGTTTCCGTACCAAGTGGCTTCCAGACAGGTGAGGCCAAAGGGAGGCCCTAACAGGAAGGGGAGAAGTTGGGGTATTTCCATCCCTCTCTCTCTGCCTGGGCGGCATCTCTCGTGGTGTCTGTGTTTCCTTGAGGTCCAAGCTCTCACCAGGCAGCTTGACCATGGCTCCAGTGTCCTCTGGACAGTCCAGACTCCTCTTCCTTGACACCTCCAGCTCTAGCTGTTATGCGTCTCTGCCTCACCATCTCCTATTAGCTCTTCAGCTCTTCCATCTATTTGTACCTAGGTCCCCTGTTCATTCCCTTTATTGAACAATGTGACTTGAGCTCTGTTTTCTTGTCTCAACTCTGGCTTATTCAAAGGGTTATGCATAAACATATTATAAGTAAGCCTAATGATAATTTTTTCTCAGCAAGACCTACAGTAGCAGGGAAGGCTTGGGAAGCTCAAGAAATAAGGACCCAAAAGGGAAAAACGATGAATACTTTCCCCCAGGTCTTGTCTACCCTACAACAGGCCCCTCTGACTCTAATGTTGTGTAGGAAGGCCATAACCCAGCAGCCCCCTGCCAGCATCCTGACTTGTCACTCTCTGGCTTTACACCGTGGAATCTTTGCCCCTGCTGACATCTGTTTGCTGGTACCCATGATTTATGAGCTCCCAACTGCAGACTTTTGCACACCCATCCTCCTCCCCTTCGACAGTATCTTTCCTACTCACCTCTCTGTCTGTATGACTCTTCCTCCTTTGCAACCTTACTTAAAGCCTAAAACCTGAGCATTCCATATGGGTGTATGGCCTTAGCAAGTTATAGATGCAATCTGAGCTCCAATGCTCTTGCACTCTTTTGTTGGTTTTTGCCAGAGATCTTACAGTTTTAATCGTACATACTTTCCTATTTGACCAATAGAATTCTAAGGTCTATACAGCAATGCGAGCATGTCTATGATTTCTTTTGCTCCCCGTTCCTACCCCTCCCTCGGCCCCTCCAGTCCCGGCAATTATAACATTTAGCACTGCTCTAGTGTGTTCAACAAATACTGATATACTGCCTAAACGGATTCCCTCAGCTAGGAAGATAGGCTTATATCTATTTGTCAGGACGGCATGCTTTCTGTGGGAGCAACTCTGGTCTGAAAAACCTCAGATCTGTTCTTTCTCTGACAGATCACCCCCAGTAGAATGCAGTCTCCAGGCATGAGGTTTGCTCAGTCATTATTTTTAACCCTCCCTGGGCCTTGTGTGTTCACACTACATTTGCAATGCAGTCGTTGGTTTTTTGTTTGTTTGTTTGTTTTTTCCCCCAGCACAGACCTCCTGAAGGGGATTCTTGCTGATGGCATCTGCGGCAGAGACAAGCTCATGCCTGAAGAGATAAATTATTTATGGTGAATGGTGCCCTAATGGATGGTGTGATCAATAATGCTTATAATAGTACAGCACTGGTCAAATCACAGAAGGGCTTGAACGCATGTCTACATCATTCTGAGAAGACAGGGTCTACCAGATATCAAGAGGGAAAGAAAGGGAGTACTCATGACGTCAACCTCAAAACAGCTTAAATGAGGAGGAAAGTGCAGCCCTTTTTTTTTTTTTTCGTTTAAAGAGACAAGTCAGTTTTTAGTTACAGGGATCACTGCACCAAAATGCCCCCAACAGTGGCCACTTACCAAGACCAACCTTACTGCACTGATCTAGCAAAGAGTCTCCCCGTGTTTCTAAGCTTTTCCAGAAGCTCCACAGACAGAAAGCTGAATTTCTCCCTGCGTGTTGGTATAGGGCCTGCCTGCAAGTAATGAAGACATTAGTATCTGTTGCTTGGAGTGTTAATTGCTTCTCTGTATCGCTTAGCTCCAGTTTCTAGGCAACATCCAATAGCTCAACAGGCCTCTGTGTGCACATATGATCCCAAGTCTGAACTTTCTCAAGACTCTGCTCTTTTTGTCTGCTGGAAAGCTCCACTGGGAGGTCCAAATGGAATTTCACACTCAACATGTCCAGAGTCAGTCGCATTATCTCCCTCTCTCTCCCCACCTCCTACCTGCTACCTTACTGTCCATCGCCCTCCCGCCAAAAATGAATCCCTGTTTTCCCTCTTTATCTACTGTCATCCTGTCAGTGGCACTGACATCTTGTGGTTCGCCATGCCAGAGCATCATGCTCTTCCCTTTCAAGGCCCAGCTCACATGTCTTTCCCTCCCTGAAGCCTCCGCTCAAGTCCGAGCCCTCATGGTACTTGGGTCTCTCCCACTGCACTCATCGCATTCACACTGATGTTACGGATGTTTGTGCGTGTGTCATCTCTCAAACTACACAATGAGTTTAGGGTATGGACCATGTCCGATCATCTTGGAATATCCCAAAGAGACTAGCAAAACACGCTAGCAGACTTTCAATTAGCATTTGTTGAATAAATGAGTGAATGATCTTCAAGCAGGCAGTGGAGGTGGCACAGGCCATGTTTGTTTTCTTTATCGCTTCTACCCCTAAAGTGTGCCCTAGAGGAGAGTGGAAAGGAATTAAGAGGAATTTAAGTGAAAAATCTCGGAACACTTTCACTAGACTGAGTTCTACTTTCTCTTCTCCGGATTCTTGTAGGTGTTTCACAAAGATTTAAGAGTCCAAGGTGTTGGTCCATAGCCCCAGCTGAACTGAGGAGCTCAGGAGACAATCCTGGAGAAAGGGGAGAGGAACCTGGGCTCTTCTGGGCTGGTTTGAGTGTAGAGAAGCTATACCAGACATCCTCAAGACTCCAGGAGGCTGCAAAGGAAAGAACCAGATCAGGACCCCAACTACGGCACTGGAAAGTGCCTTTCTAGTCCTTCATGGGCTCCAATAACCTAACAAGGCTGATGGCAGGACCACGGGGCCTGAGGCTTCACTTCCACACACTCCCATGGGCTTTGTCTCATCTTTCTGAATCGATGGGGTTGTCTTGGTAGACGAGGTGTAGGGGACAGAGAAAGACAAAATTATTTTTAGATAAAATTCATACACATGTCTAACCAGGAGTAGGACACTCAATAAACGGTGATTTCTTCTGTCACCCCCTGCAATCGGTGCAATCCAAGATGCACTCCTGAGTGTAACTCTCAAGATAAAGGCTCTTTGCATAATCTCTAAAGAAAGCTTTCCTTCAAGCTCTAGGAAAGGTGCAATAATAGATTTGCAGGCAGTTCCCCAGTCCAGGTTTTAGTGCCCACATCACACTGAGTTCCAACATGTGTGGCAAAATCTCTCCTTGTTACAAGGTGCTGTAAGGCTCAATTGTGGCAGTGAGAACTTTAATTTTGTATTTTCTCACTTGGGTGCAATTAAGTTTTCAAACATAAAAGTGAGCTAATGTCATCTTTGAGCATTTCATTTACTTTCTTTTTCTTATAAAGGAAACCACCCGTGAATATATTTGGCTATGTGATTGCACAGTCAAATAAGGACACATTTAAATATTCTAGTGGGTAACTGCATCTACAATCTACTTTCATTACTGGCTTCCAACACTATACATGTATAGGAACACCTACCTTGATAATGTCTCTTGATATTCACTTTGGTTTCTTGTGAATGACATAAGCATTACTTAGCTGATTTATTTCCCCTTCTAATCTTAGCAAATCACCTGATTATCATTGAGGACGATATCCATTCTGGAGAGACCAGTTAGGATGACTTCAGGACTAGAAATACTATCTGGCTTATTTTTAGTGCATTTCATCTAAGAATTTTTCATATGAATAGGGAAATGAAAACCTTTAGATAGGTGACTGACTCTGCACAGTCTTACATTGATTCGTTCAGGGCCCATGCCAGAAATCAAATCCATGATTCCTGATTATTCCTTCAATTCCTCTAATTCTTTAAAGGCAAGAATCTCAAAGCACCATATCTCTTTAATACCTTTTGTCAACTAGGTTCTCCTCTCCTGTATAGCTTACCCCTGGTCCATGGCAAGTCTCTAACAATAAGTTATTGATGAGGGCATGATAGAAAGAATGAAAAAAATAAAATGACAAAGAACCCCTTGACCTTCTGTGGTTACGGGACCTTGTCTCTAGTTTTGTAATCTGAAAAAAAAACCAAAAAAAAACAAAACCCAGCTGATCCAATCCATGACTAGAGAAATCAAAAGCATGTTCCATGTGCTTTTGACAGTTAGGATTCTTTATAGAAACAAATTCTCAGGAAAAGAGTGATTATGTAATTCCATGGCAGGCTGACTGTTACGGGAAAATGTGTACTTTGCGTTTATCAACGTTCAACTGTAACTGTCTGTAACTTCACAACTGAGACCCAGGCTCTCATTTTATTTTCTTAGCTAGGCAGGATTGGGCAAGGATCCATCCTACCAGAAAAAAAGCCCTCAGGACCCCGACCTCACTCCAGTAGAAAACGGTGTTGGTGACAGAGTTCTAGGAGAGGCTTAGCATGAAACTCTGTGGAGCCAACAGCCGGTACAATTGCCACCTCTGAGGAAAGCTGTGATTAAGAGCTTGACCCTCGGTAGTAAACAAAAGGTATGAGATTGTATGTAGCACCAAAGAGTTCGCTGGACTGAATATTTGTGAAGCCCACGAGTACAGAAGTATCAGAAGGAAGATACTTTCAAATTTTGTATACTCCACCCCTCCTGATTCTGCAGAGATGAATTGAAGATGAATTATTTTTTAGCTAAAAGGCCCTAGGAAGGAACATTCAAAACCTTACTCTTTTAGAACTTACTAGAAGTATGGAGGAAAGAACAACAGAGCCTTTTCTGCTGTAAGTTCCCCATCAGATATACGTATGCTCCTCACCTACAACTTCAAATATGCCCCCATCTTGAAGCTGGGAGAAAAGCCCAGGTTAGTTCTCCACCATTTTCCGTCCTCAGTGCCCACTCTAGGGTGACGACTGCCTTTCTCCCTGGACCATGACCTAAATATCCTCTCTGCTTTTTTGTAAGCTTAGCTCATAGTGGCAAATGTCCCTTTCCTCGGGCCCCGGTTTTTTGAGGCGTGTGTAATGTAAGAAGATGGCTGCCCAAGCCCGCCAGCTCGTCAAGCTTGATCTATTGATCAAAATGTCACTGCCATTAAGGAGGTGCCAGCCCTCTGTCCTGAGGTGGTGGCTCATTCCAGAAGAAGGCTGCCTTGCCTGTACACATGACGTGTTTGAGGACAGGAGCTGAAGACTATTTCATCTGGAAACACCAAGTTAATCCATTTCCTTAAAGCCACTTAGATGCTAAAGAGCAAAAGCAGAATTCCTACTAGCGCTGTTGACATTTCCTGCCTCAGAACGACTCCCTTTCAATCAACAAAATGAGTGCTTTACGGAGTCTGAGCTTGGCTTGAACAGCACAAGAAAGACCAAAATACCTCCCCTGAGAACCCTCCTGACACAGGCTGGCTTCCATCCACATGCTCAGTAGGTTTTAGGTCCTTCCCCACCCCTCTTGCCCAGCATAGCTACCCGGCTTTCTCTCCAGGGCTATTCTGAGCTTCTGCCAACATCCAGTGATGAGGCTGACATTCATTAGTGCTGATGATTCATATACTGTGCTTTCTGATCTGGGGTCAGGCACTGAGGAGCATCTGCAGGAGATGCTGGGCTCTGACTGCTAGCGCCTCTGCCTTCTAAAGAAACCTATAAGGTGCCAGCAAATGTAAAGAGGCAGGCTCTAGCCTTGCCTATCTATGCTCCCAAGGAGGGCGGACTGAGATGAGGAAGGGGGAGCGGGAAGAAGGAAGGGAGGCCACACGGAAGCATCATGCTTCTCTGACACTCCAGCTCTCTTCATGTATGAAACAATTCTGCTTCTTTGCTAACAAAGCATTAGTCACTGGGAGCTTTGTGCCGTCAGAGAATTTTGCTTACAAATATGGCAGAGAAGCTGCAATGTGCTCACCAAACCTGTTGCTTTCTCTCCTGGGTCCACAGCTAGATGACATTTCCCAGCCTTCTTTGATTAGATGGAGCCATGTGACAGTGAAAGATGAACAGAAGTGACGTCATTACCTCTGAGGCAGGCCCATAGGACATCCGTCATGACTTGCGCGCTCTCTCAACCCCATTATTTGGCTCAATGTCGACACCCAGGGTGAACTTGAGAGCCACGCATTAAAGGCAGAGGTTAGGTCCCCAGATGACTCTGGGGAACAATGGACTGCAAAGGTGGGTGGAAAGTAACCTTCACTGGGTTCAGGCACAGAGACTTTGGGGTTTTTGTTATAGGAGCTAGGCTTACTTACCCTGACTAATACAACCATCTCCTTTCACCCCAGTCCCCAAATTGTGTGGCTGCTGCTCTAAATTTTTAAAATATTAACAATAAAGGCTCCAAACTCATAGATCTTTAAAGAGGCAAATGACATTACAATTCTAAAGGGGGCTGTTCAAGTCCTTTAGTCTTAGAAGTCATTTGTATCCAGTACGGCTCGAAGTAAGTAAATTGCATGGTAAAGCTTTGTTATTTCGAGTATAATCACAAATTTGAGCTATAGTCATCTTTGTTGATATAGAGTCTGACCCGTATTCTATTTGGCTTCTAACTTTAAGAAATTGCCACTGGCAGCTGAAGAGTCCTAATTCCTTGAAAGGGAAAAATGAAGAAAAGGAAAATAAAAGGAAAAGGAGAGGGGGCAATTACGAACTGACTTCTTTTTTCCTTATCAATTCATTTGACTCCTGAATTGGTATTTAGCATTACATTTATTTGTGTAGGCTTCTTGCAGATAGACCTATGCTCTGTAATACTTTATAACCCTCCCAATGGCTAGCACAGCATTTTATAGTTTGCTGGATAGTTTAGAATAAAATCCTTCTTTGTCCACCTTTTACTTGCATCCATTGGATCATCCCTCTTTTCAGTCATTTTGCATTTTTTTTTTTTAATGAATGGGTTATTTTTTAAAATTATTTATTTATTTATTTATTTATTTATGGCTGTGTTGGGTCTTCGTTTCTGTGCGAGGGCTTTCTCCAGTTGTGGCAAGTGGGGGCCACTCTTCATCGCGGTGCGCGGGCCTCTCACTATCGCGGCCTCTCTTCTTGCGGAGCACAGGCTCCAGACGCGCAGGCTCAGCTGCTCCGCGGCATGTGGGATCTTCCCAGACCAGGGCTCGAACCCGTGTCCCCTGCATTGGCAGGCAGATTCTCAACCACTGCGCCACCAGGGAAGCCCCATTTTGCATTTTTAACCTCAAGAAAAGGATGACACAGCAAAAATTAGAGAAAAGAGGAGTAACTAATTAGCCATGGGGAGGAAGGGAGTCGGAAGAAAGCTCCAAGCACTTAAAGGCTGGTGGGTCCCTGAGAAACATTCCAGGGGTCCAGCCATGCAGGATCGAGGAGGAAAGACAGACGCCCTCCTAACACACCTTGGTTGGTTCTGCCTAGAGAAGGAAGGGACCTGCATCCAGGTTCCCAACTAAAGCCCGGAATCAACGTGATCCCACAAGATAATGCTATTCTCATGCCCCTCCGTGGTGTGGGGCACTGCTCGGATTCATGTGAGTGGCGAAGAAATGGGGCAAGGTTTTGGACAGCCTCTTCTGAGGCCCAGACTTGGGTGGCAGAAGCAGTTAACACCTACGTGCCCAAGAGGTCCTGGAAAGAGCTGAGAGAGGGCTGGATGTGAAGGTGTCCCGTGGTCAGGAACAAGGGATGACTCAGCAGCCCCCTGGTGAACCAATAACTGAAGACCAGATGGCGAGTTAGACACCTCGGGGGAGGCCAGCATAGATGGAGAATGATCCTGAGGACCAGATGTCCCCTCCCAACACCTGGCACTATGGAAGGCTCCAAAATTTAGATGCAACCCAGGGAACGCTGGGAGCAGAAAAGCCAAATTAATTGAAATTCAATTTCTGCAATCCTCAGAGGAATGGAGGCTCAAGAAGAAAAAAGGAAAGCAAAGAATTGCATCTCTGACACTCCTGAATATATGGAATGAAATTGATACCTGTTAGGTGTGATCCAAGAAACAGGGGTTTCTATTAACCTTAATGAAAAGGCAGAAGGATGTTAACTAGTGTTGTGACTTCAGAACAATGAAAACCCCACTTTCCCTGACCTCTGTGCTGGTGTGTGAATTTCCACCATTATCATCTGTTTTGCCCTTTGATTTAAGATTTTCCTCTTAAAAGACACATGCTGTTGAGGGATGTTAACCGTATTAGTCGCTTATTCCTTAATGTGAATCAGTTTATCCGATGTTTCTCTGACATCAGGGTGCAAGCAAGGAACGTTCCCTAGAGAAGGAGGGAGACAGAGGGTGAGGGATGGGGAGAAAGGAGGGACGTGGGAGGACAGGAGAGAATGAATGAATCAAGGGGCGAATATATGCAAAAAGAATAAGAGTGGTACCTCTGGATATGAATTTTGCCTATGTTGTAATTTGGGGTAGGAGCAGCCATATGGATGGAGATAATTCTGTGTTGTTAAAAATTGTCCTGCTTCCCATCAAGGTGGCTGCCCTTCCTGGAGGGGGGTGGGGGATCTGGGGGGAGGAGGGGGAGGTGGGGCGCTTTGTGTGATTTGTCTCTAAGTGCTGTGTGGGCTAGGGCAGCAGCGCCCACCAGACCTCATTCCCTCCTTGAATCTCACAGAACCTTACAGACTAATGAATTCATTAAGCCCGACAGGACATCTGCAAGGCAGGTGCCTATTAAATCAACTAAGCACCGATAAACATTATTTCAGTATTGAGATGGTGCTCCGAATAGGCAGAAAAGACGATTCAGAGAAGTCCCAGGGCTGATAAAATAGTGGCTTTCTCTTGAGGAGTTAAATCGGTCTTTTGTGCGACGAGGCTGCAGCAGGGCCAGAGCATATAAAGCAGGTGTTGGCTGTGACATGAATCTGAAAAGTTAAGCCAGGGGAGAAGCAGGTAAATAACAGCGAATGTAAGACCTAAATCCCACGGCAAGGCCAGTGACAGGGAGAGAGAGTCGCTGGGCAGCCGCGGAGAGATACTATTAAGAAGGAAGAAAGCAATGCCCGGTGCTTTGTGTACCAGGATAGTGAATTATAAGGTTTTTTCCTCATCGTGACCTTGTGATATTGAGTAGCGTCCCTTCCGACAATCAGTGTTGACATCGGCTACACGCTCCGATCGATAGACATTTCGTAGGATGTCGAGAAACTGTGTTCTCACAGGCAAAGGCGGCAGCCTGTGTACCTGGTCCACCGCCGTGTCACCTGCTTTGCGGGGAGATTAGGCTGTGGAAATGGGTCAGCATCCTTCAGTGGCCTCAGCGAGAGAGGCTTTTCCGCTGCACTTCAGGGAGGAGCCGGTCTGCGGGTTATTTTCCACTAACCCAGGCACGTGGCCGTTCATTAAATCCGGAAATAAATCATGCGCAGGGCCCCCGGGGAACTGCATTTGCTTTGTAAGGTTCTAATTCAGCACATCCAGCTAGAAAAGACAGCCGCTCCACCCTTACCAGTTCTGAGGAAATAAATTGTTGCTTATTTCCGGCCTTAAGAGATTGCCCATCACCTGCTTGGGATTTTGAAACGGCATTTCTCAAAAAGCACATGCTCATTAACACCCATTTTGGATTTGATCCTGGTGAATATGGGGGCCAGTGGGGCTTGTGAAGACATGCTCATCCCCCCACCACGAGGAACCTGCCACCATCAGATGCGGATTCACACCTCATAGGCAGGTGGACGTCCCCTGCCAGAGTTTGCCCAATGTGCCCAGAGCAACGAGTCTGGAATTTCATTGTATAAGAATCACCCAGAGAACTTGTTAAAATATATATATATATATATATATTCCTGGGCCTGGATCCCAAAGATGCTGATTAAACAGATCTGTGGCAGGGACCCTGGAATCTTCATCTTTGTAAGCTCCTCGGGTGATTTCCCTTCGGGTGGTCTTATGACCCCAGTTTGAGCCAAGCCCAGCCAGCAGGCAGGACAACTTGGAGGACAGGGCAGTGTCTCTTTTCATCTTGGGTATCACCTCCCCTCTGTGCTGTTCTTGCTGACTCTCAGCCCTTGCCTGCAGTTTCCTTCCTGCCTGGCTTGATTCTGTTAACTCCACTGCCAGATTGCACTTGGCCAGCCCAACTCTGACCACTGACTCCTGGAGAGCCAGCGTCTGTGTGACTTCAACCCCAGTGTGGCTGTGAGTGGCAGATGTCATGTTCACATGGGGTGGTGGTGAGCGGCAATAGTTAGGCCTTCAGCGATTTTTTGTGCATGGTCTAGGCCACCAAGTTTACTTTTTCCTAGTACTTTGCTCCTTACCTGTCAACTAAAGGTACCAGACATAAGCTCCTACAAACTTCCACCCGGGGTAAATGTCAAGGGGAGGGATCCCCATCATTACCTTATGAGCACTTTCTTCAAGAAGGAAGGAAATATACTACTAAACTCTCCCAATTGTCTGTGCTAATGAAGAAAGCCATGGCACAGATAATCCAATTCTTTTTTTTTTTAATTTTATTTATTTATTTATTTACTTATGGCTGTGTTGGGTCTTCGTTTCTTTGCGAGGGCTTTCTCTAGTTGTGGCAAGTGGGGGCAACTCTTCATCGCGGTGCACGGACCTCTCATTATCGCGGCCTCTCTTGTTGCGGAGCACAGGCTCCAGACGCGCAGGCTCAGTAATTGTGGCGCACGGGCCCAGTTGCTCCGCGGCATGTGGGATCCTCCCAGACCAGGGCTCGAACCCGTGTCCCCTGCATTGGCAGGCAGATTCTCAACCACTGCGCCACCAGGGAAGCCCTCCAATTCTTTTTTACTTTGAAATTAATTGCATGGTTTCTTG
Source organism: Balaenoptera ricei (assembly GCF_028023285.1). Classification (NCBI taxonomy): domain Eukaryota; kingdom Metazoa; phylum Chordata; class Mammalia; order Artiodactyla; family Balaenopteridae; genus Balaenoptera; species Balaenoptera ricei. The sequence continues at coordinate 25,135,250 of NC_082643.1, read as the reverse complement.
ACAGCAGATATGCTTCCTAACTGTACCTTGTTTTTACTGGTATGTGGCTGATATTTCCTAAGCCATATGCCAGCTGATTGCATGGTGAGGTGGGAGTGTGTGGGGTGGCTAGGGGAAGTTAGTATGGGATTTGACTTCAGATTTATTATGATAACTACATTTATGCACAGTATGGAAGCGCTCAAACTCTCAAGTCACAGGGCCCAGACATTTGGACACAGAAAACCCTGGACAACAAATAACTGTGAGAGCCAGAACGTGGGCCAGGAGCTACTTCTAGCTGTGTCCACAACAGCAGAAAGGGAGGCAAATGGGACAGCAGAGTTGACATGGATGACATGGCGAGGCCTGTACATCTACATCAGAGTCTCGCCAACTTTTCACGTCATGGGTGGGGTTTGCATTGGGACGGTATGTATGGTCCCTTCTAACTTTGAAATTCCGTGAACTTAGAACTGCAAACCCAGTGGTCAGACGTGGGTGTAGAAATGAGAGTGACTCTTAATAAAGTCTCCACTAGCCCCAGAAACAGAACATAGCCACTGAAATGTCCTGCTTTTAGAATTTGGAGTCATTTCTTCCAAGTTTTTGAACAAGAGAGTTCAGTCAGTTGGTCAGCCAATTAACATGCACCCAGATGAACTCCCCAGGGTCCAAGTTCCTGCCTGGCAACGGGCAGGATAATTGGGTATTAAACAGAGAATTGCATTCACGCGGGCAGGGAAATTTTATGCTTAAGCCCACACGGAAGCAATAATATCTTAAATCAGGGATCGCTTCGTCTTCATGGTGGCATCAAGGGCTTCCATGGGAGGTAAACTGAGACTTGTTTGGCAGGTTACTGCCGCCTCCTCAATACCTTTCCTTGGTATTGACACTGCCTTATTTTCCTACTCATAGATGGAAAGAGGCACTTGCAAGTTGGAGGGAGATGGGCATTCCAAGCGGGGTGACCTGGCCTGACACATCTGGAATATGTGTCTGAGATGGCCAACCTCAGCATTACGTGGTGCTTTGGAAGCCATGGTAGTTACCACACTGGCCAGTGTGGGTTTTAGGCTCTAGTTACAGCTGTCTCTATTTTTAGGTTCTTTGGACCTTTAAGGGTCTTCTTTAACTTCTCCCCAACTTAACCAGAGTGGTAGAAAGTTATGACCGAATAAGAGAAATCTAAGTTAAGAGTTGGTTTCTGGGGACCCTCACCCTAATTTTTCTACCGCGTGGTATGCAGCATGTGTATTTTGTGTGGTGTGTGTATGTGGTAGGGCTGTGTGTGATGTGGAGTGGAGATGTTTGAATGTGTGTATGGATGTGTGTGCTGTGTACGGCTGGATGTGTTATGTATGTATATACACACGTGTGGTATGTGTATGTGTGAGTGATGTGTGGGTGGATTGGATGGTGCATATGTGTTCATGTTTGTATGTGAATGTGTGTGTGATGTATGTGGGGTGTGGGAGGATCTCTGTACATGTGTGAGGTAAGTTTGGAAGACATGTATGCATGGTGTGTGTGTATAGTGTGTGGATATATGTGTAGTGTGTGGAAATGTGTTTTCATGTGTGTGGTATGAATACATCTGTGCATTTTGTGGGGGGTGTTTATGTGGTGTGTGTACGTGTATTCAAGTCTGTACTGTGAGTGTGGAGTGTGTGTTTGTATGATATGGAGTATATATGCGTGTGTATATGTGTGATATGTATTGATGTGGTGTGTATGTAGTATGTAGGGAATTGTGGAGAGTAGCACAGATGTGTACATGTTGGGGGTATGATGCGGGGCAGTTTGTGTACATGTGCAGTGTCTGTGTGGTATAGATGCGTGAGGACTGTGGGGTTGATGTGTGTATACGTGTGTGATATATATGGATATGTGTGTGTGCTGCATGCATGTGGTATGTGTAGTGTGTGTTCATGAGTCTGGTGCATGTGGTATATAAACATATGTGATGTGTGGTACACATGGCACATGTAAATTTGTGTGATACGTGTGTATATGTGTCTGTGGCCTGTCTGTGGTAGGTACGTGTGTGATTTTGTACATGTGATTGTGTACATGTGTGTGGTATACGTAGAGGGTGTGTGTGTTAGGTGTGTGTGGTGTGTGTACACACGTGTGATGCATGATATGTATGTGTGGTCTGCGTGTGGCATGCATACGTGTGCCATGTGTGCAGAGTGCATGCATGTATTTGCATATGTGTGTGGTCTTCCAGCTGAGCCGCAAGCCCTTTGGGAGACCAGCCGCTCTTACTCCCAGAGCACCTCCACTCAGAGAACTCTCGAGAGCATTCTTGGCTGGCAAGAGTCCATTTCCCAGGTAGCGTGAAGGCTGCGTGACTCCCGTGGTCGTCCTTGACAACCTCCTCCTGCATACATCACACCGCCCCGCCCAGTGCTGGGCCGGGAACTAACCAGCCGTGATATTGGCAGTCATGCTCGTGTGCTCCAACCACCCGCCTGCATGTGAGGGGGGCGAGGGGCACAACTGCATGCACCACCCCATCTGGGCCCCTGACATCAGTGCGTCCTTAATGAGCAGGCTGGCTCATTAGAGGGAGATGCGGGCTGTAATTCCGTGTTACATCACCTCCTGGCTCGGGTTTGTCTTTGCAGACACCGGTCTCATCCATCGCAAGCTACACATGGCTTGTTGAAAGGACAGAGTTAGGGAGGGGCGGCAGCAGGACTCATGGACCAGATGCCACGGTCCCATCCCTTCCTCTTTTTTTTTTTTTTTCAGCCTTTTAAAATGTTTTCCTCTCTTGGTTTAGCCTTCTCCTACCCACCCAGTAAAAACTTTGCACCTGTAGTAACTACCATTTATCAAGTACCTACTCTGTGCCAGGTACAATCTTACAGGATCTCCGATCCTCACGGCAACCCAGGAAGGTCAGCATTCTCATTCCGCGGAATCAATAAGGGAATTGAGTCTGGGGGCTTAAGGGGCCTGCCTGCGTGGAGGAGCATGGGTGGGAAGCCAGTCTGTCTGGCCCTTCCCACTTACAGGTGGGCCCACCCACACGGTAGTGAGTGCTCAGCGTTATCTGGGTCCACTGGAAAAAGGAAGAGGGTTTTTCTCTACCTAACCTTTGTTACAAGGGGAATACTGCATTCTCATCAAATTTCTCCAGAAATTTGGAAAAGCCCTATTTCCATATTATTTCTCTTGGCATCCCCAATCTGCCCAAAGACAAACATTAAAATCTAGAGACACCTACAAATACCCCAGCTTTTCATGACCCCAACTAAGAATGCAATGACCAAGAGCTCCTTTCTTGTGGGCTCTGTCCTCAGTCTGTGTCTTCGAGGGACTGGCCCCTGGCCCACTGCTGATCCGCTAGGGCAGGAAACCAGGCCCCGCATCAAATAAGCTCACTCTCTCCGTTTATGCTGTTCAGCCACCTGGGATCTTCAAAGACCTGTTTCTTTGAAGAACAAAGACTTTTCCTCCTATCCGCTAAATTGGCTCTTCTCTCCTTTGGTTCCTTAAGAAAACCTGCTCCTGATTGCAAGGGTGTGTCTGTTGCACAGAGGCAGGAGAAGACGTATAATGTAATGACTATGAACACAGCTTTTAGAGTTAGACCTCAGAGATTCAAATCCCGTTTACAGAGCATACAAACTTTGAGATGTGGCGATTCGCTTGGATCCTCTAAGCCTCAGTTTCCTCATCTGTGGTGTGAGGAGAATAATGTGTGCAAAGCTCTGAGCGTGATGTCTGGCCCCCGGGAAAAGTTCAGGATGTTCACTATTATCATTAGAGTTTTCAGTTGGAATGAATAGGAGACTAGGTGAAATTTGCATGATTGTACTTTTACAGTAAGCCATTAATGATGCAGCCGTTTAGTTTTCTTCTCTGAAAGAACATAGATTTGATTAATTACAACAAGAATTTAAAATATTTCCATTATTCAGAAATAACCTACAGAGAGTCCAAGCTCGTCCCTCCCTCCTTCCTCCCACCTTTCCCAGCCCTTCTTTTTTAGAGAGAGATAAATAGCAATTTTGTTGTCAGATTCACTGGCTCTTGCTCACCCTGGTAACAGGCTAAGACTTTAACCTTGATTAAGCAACATCACATCTGATGCAATTCTCCCCTTCAACCCAGCCGGTGCTCTCCGGGCTCAGCCCTGCACTAGACTCTCCACCCCTGCTTAGCATCAGAACACTACCAAGGCTAATCATCCCCCAATTTTTCTTTGAAACAGTTGCCTATCTACTTGAAGTTGGACCATTTTATCTCTTCTGCAGGACAGTTCTGCCCCTTAGAAAATGCTTGAGCACGTTAAGTTATTTCAAATGCACTTCAGAAGCAGGGTCCCGAATCCAGGCCACGCCCCTCCCTGGCTGGTATTTCCCAACCGAATCGCACTGGCATTCTCTCATGGCCCCAAAATGCTTTCCACTTACCCTTCCTATAAATGCAAGGCAAGAAAAATCTCTTGACACAACAAATTCAGAGTAATAGATGGATTTTTGGCACTTCCTGCCACTCAAAGCAAACCTATTTCTAGATCATAAAGTACGAAAGGAGAGAGCAATCAGGTGAACACTGAGGAAAATTGAACATTGATAAATGAATTGCTTTCACTCAGTCTCTCAGATTCTTTCTCTCTTGCACACACACACACACACACACACTCACTCATCCTTAAAGGGTACCTATTTCTTGCACAGCATCCTTATGTTAATCTCAATTCAAACACAGATGCGCTGACAGCACTGAGTCAGTCATTCACATTCACAAAGCTTTAGATTCCACAAAAGTATTCAAACTGGACAGTGAACTTCCAATTTGGAGCCCAGACCTACTCACTAATAGAGTGACCTCCTTGTTATGGGTGAAGACATATTTGACACTAAATTTGTTGCAAATTTTAACAGCATTCAATCTTGAGACTGTGAGTTACTGCGTCCTACATGTGTTGGTACCTTACTTGGATTAAAAATGGGATAAATCAGTGAGAGTCCTTTAACCCAAAGCCATGTTCCTTTTACATGAAGGTCATATATGCACTAATTGGACAAAATATAAATCGTTTTTCTTTCCACGTTCAGTTGTAGATCCTGACCTGTTTTGTGTCAAGAAATCACAGGGAGCCCAACTTGTGTCATCTGGTTGACTTGATTTGCAGATGATCTCCTTAAATCATAGAGTGATATTAAATGCAATTCCAAAATAAGGAATGTAAAGTTCAAAGGGACATTTATAAAAAAAAAAAAAAAGCCTATAGTGTTATAGAAAAGGTGATGGGAACCTTGACTCCATTTGCTTTCCTGTGTCATAGAAACTTTGAGGACAGGAGAAAAATATAACTCCCGCTGATAACACCTGTCACGTCCTTCCTGGGAGAGCTGATATAGAAGAACTTCTATCATTTTGATCAGTTGAACAGCTGGTTTCTCCTTGTCGTAGGATTCATTGGTCTGGTCTCTAATTTCTGTAAAGTTTAGAATTTTTGACCTTGAATAAAGTGGGTAGACTCCATTTTTATTTTTCCTGTTAAATATTTATTTTGAAGATTTTAAGAAAAGTGTCCTGGCAGAGCTTTCATTCCAAGATGCCCATTCTCTAAGCTTAAAAATAAAATAGGCACATACTTACTGGGAAAGGAAATAGACGAGTCTGCTTCCTTAACAGTGGGTGCAGTCTCAACGGGCGTGAACAGAAGCCAACTTCTTCCATCCCCAGCCTCCCGCCTCCCAAAACACAGGTGCCCCCAGATAGGATTATCAGATAAAACATAGGATGCCCAGTTAAATGCGAACTTCAGATAAACAACAAATAATTTTTAGTGTAAGTTTGTTCCAAGTATTGCGTATCCTTTTTCCTTTGCTCAAGCTGGCCACCCTACACCAAAAGCCTTTGAGCAAATTCTCCAGAGCTGTCCTGAGGAGTCAGAGCTAAAGAGATGGATAATCCCACAGAATCAAAAGCGGGGTGGTACCTAAATGTCACTAAATCAACTTTTCATTTTACAGATGATCAAACAGAGGTCGAAGAGATAAAGACCATTTCTAAGAACACGTAGCTCCAGCGCCTGTCTCCCAGGGCAGTGCTGGGCCCTCTAAGGAGCCTGTCTCCTTCCACAGTTCCTTGAGGAGTTGGCTTCTGACTTTATTTTATTTTATTTTATTTTGCAAAGCAGAAATAAAGACACAGACATAGAGAACAAACGTATGGACACCAAGGGGGAAAGGGTGGTGGTGAGATGAATTGGGAGATGGGGATTGACATATATACACCATTGCTACGATGTATAAAACAGATAACTAATGAGAACCTACTGTATAGAACAGGGAACTCTACTCAATGCTCTTTGGTGATCTAAATGGGAAGGAAATCCAAAAAAGAGGGGATATATGTATACATGTATACGTATAGCTGATTCACTTTGCTGTACAGTAGAAACTAACACAACATTGTAAAGCAACTATACTCCAACAAGAAGTTTTTTAAAAATTAAAAATAAAAGGATTCTGACTTTAGAGTTAGCACACGGGCACATGCACTCCGTTTCCCTGTGCCTCTGTCTACTAAAGCAATAAGAACACAGCACAAGTAAATCCTATCACCTCCCAGAGAAGGGAAGGAGGACTGGCCACCTTCATAGGGAAGGGATGGGGGGAGGCAGAGGGAGTGGAGGCAAATTAAGGAAAACAAAGCACAGGTTAGAATCTCAATAAATTACCCTGCCTCCTAAGACTCACAAGTCAGGGTTTCTTAAAGTGGGGACACACTCACGTTATTAACTTGTGATTACTGTGGTTGGTTACAGAATCTTTCCCCTGGAGACCTTTCCGAATCAGACAGAAAACCATTTGTCTTTGTTAGCCAAGTTGCATACCTACCTAGAGACCTGCAGGGGGATGAATTTAAATGACTTCCCCAGGACTCTTCTGAACATTGGAATCTATGAAAATTTAAACAACTAATATTATAATGTTCAAATCTAAGACTAGAATAAGTGCAAAAGTAGCTCAGTATTATTACAGAGCTTCAATGTTGCTCAAGGCTTTACAGAATCGAGGAAAATCCCTCTAAAGGCCATGGGAACACCTGGGTTGCTTTCTTGAAACATTACAAGGAAAGTGTAGCGCATTGGTTGATGATGATTAAGGATGCTATTTACATGCATATAGGACACTCAATTTCCTTACCACTTGCAAGGGATTTATTCTAGAGAGCACCTGAAATAGGAAAATGCATTGTTCAGCTATAAACTGGGATAATCAAGGTCAGAGACCAAGATGCCAAGATCCCCAATTTCCCAGACTCTCCAGTGGCTCAAGGGGCTTCATTTCCAACACTTCCAGTTCCCATTTCTTCTGCTTTTCCTAAGTAAGCTGATTAGGGGAGTAGGGAGAGTGTTCAAACAAAGCTCTGCATATCCCCTGTGCCTTAAGAGGTCCTGTAAACTGGAGATAAAGGAGGACCACCCTCTTCCCAGCCCTGTAGCTGGATGAGGGACTTGCAAGGTAGAGGTAAGTTCTCTGGGACCCAAGTGACAAAGACTGGGGCTAAAAGGCGGAAAATACATCACTGCCTGTGGAAGCTTCCCACATAACCCAAATCACCAAAAATTGAAGCCATGAATATATAGTTGGAATTGTTTCACATATTTTGGGGGCTGGGAAAGGCTTTGGAGCCTACCTAGTCTAACCGGTTCATTTAACCAGTGAAGAAAGAGGGACTCGTGACCAGAAATATTTTTTCAACCATGGTTGATATGGGAGAACACTTCTTCCCCATACCCATGGAAGGAGACTCGTTAGCATAAAACCCCTGGCCTTACCCCCACTCCTTACCCCGGGGAAGAAAGGGTGATTTAATAGGATGGGGAATTTTGGAAGAGATTGTTCCACCTGGCCTCTTCCTCCTCTGTCTTTCTTGGGAATAAGTTGTCCACTGGAAGCCTGTTCTGCTTGCCTCTTTCAGGGAATGTGCTCACTTGGTAGGGAGGGGAAAAGATGGTCTGCTCAGGTACAGGGCTGTAGAGTAAGTTTGCTTAAGTCTAGTGTTCAGTATTTGGAAGACCACTTGTCTTCCAAAACGGATATGCCACATTCTTTTTTTTTAATTGAAGTATAGTTGATTTACAATATCGTGCTAGTTTCAGGTATACAGTAAAGTGACTCGTATACTATACATGTAATATATAATTTTTCAGATTCTTTTCTATTGTAGGTTATTACAAGATAGTGAATATAGTTTCCTGTGCTATACAGTAGGTCCTTGCTGTTTATCTATTTCTTATACAGTAGTGTGTATCTGTCAATTCCAAACTCCTAATTTAACCTTCCCCCCCTTCCCCTTTGGTAACCATAAGTTTGTTTTCTATGTCAGTGAGTCTGTTTCTGTCTTGTAATAAGTTCATTTGTATCATTTTTTTAGATTCCACATATAAGTGATATCATATGATATTTCCCTTTCTCCATCTAACTTACTTCACTTAGTATGATAATCTCTAGGTCCACCCATGTTGCCACAAATGGGCATTATTTTGTTCTTTTTTATGGCTGAGTAGTATTCCATTGTACATATGTACCACATCTTCTTTATCCATTCATCTGTCGATGGACATTTAGGTTGCTTCCATGTCTTGGCTATTGTAAATAACTATGCCACATTCTTGAATATCAGCTTTTGTAGTAATACAGGTGAAAAGTTTGGCCTCCATCTGCCTTAGTCTTTTGCCTTATTTCTCAATTGGTTTTGAATTCCAGCAGATGTATTGGGACCCTTCAAATCCCACATTCACACCAGGGGTTCTCAAACATTCTCAGGTTACATCCAGTTTGAAAATCTCATGGACCCTCTCCCCAGAAAAATGAGTTCTACGAAGCCAATATGTAGGCTTAAACACCAGTTGAAACAACGCTGATTCATCTTCATGATGAATTATAAAAGTTGATGTATGAGCAAGCCAGAAAGATTGAACACGCTCTTTCTAGGAGTGTATAAAAGCACTGGTATTTGGCAAACGTCTGCCATACCAACATTCAGCTATTCTGGACCCACGTCAAGTCTGACTTATTTCACTAATTAAATAAGCAATTACTGAGGGACTGTTATGTGGCAGGCTCTCACTTAGGCACTAAGGAGGGACATGAAGAAGGACAAGATAATATTCTTAGCCTCAACAAACCCAAAGTCTAATGGGAAAAACACAACGCTATGTAAAATTTCACAGTACAATGTACCTTCAATTTGGTGTGGCCATATCATTCAGCTCTTGGCAAGGGAGTGAAATTGGAATTGGTATGTGCAACCTTCAGTTCATGTCCCTAAAAGGAAGAAAGAAGAGCCCCCCCTTCCATTTTCTCCCTTTTTTAGAATGTGGCTGTGATGGGGAAAGCTGGAGTCTCCATCTTGTACTTCAGGATGGAAGCTATAAGTTGAGCTGACAGAGCAAGAAGATGTAAGAAGCCTGGGGGTGGGGGGACTTCCCTGGCGGTCCAGTGGTTAGGACTTGGCGCTGTCACTGCCGTGGCCCAGGTTCAACCCCTGGTCGGTGAGCTAAGATCCCACAAGCCTTGAGTGTCACGGCCTAAAAAAAGAAGGCTGGGCGGCTGACACCACGTGCCAACACACCAGCCCTGGAAGCTTACCTGGGTTTTTCTGTGGGAGAGAAATAGACTTCTATCTTGTTTAAGCTCTGTACTTTTAGGACTCTTTGTTACAGCAGCCAAACCAGCATCTAAAGTTTGAGCTAATACAATATGCAGAGATACTGACTCATTGGAAAATGGCAATTTTGATGTGATGAGCCCAGTGGCAGCAGGAATTTTTATTCTGATGTTATAGGCATGAAAGCAAGGCAAATCAATTATATCTGCTAGCAAGCCAGAAGAATAGAATCCGAGCTAGAATTTTCCTCTGATATTTCCAAGTCCAGTACTTGCTTTACTTAGCGTGTCAGGTATACAGGGATAGTCCTTAAAGCAAATCCTCCCAAGGAATTCCAAGCAGTTGACCAGCGGCTGCCATGTTCCAATCACTTTGTTGAGCACTGGGGATGGAATATCAAGCAAAAACAAGGTACTTGCTTTCATGGTCCATATAGTTGGTGATAGAGGTTACTTTATCACAAAAATCAGTGGGTAATTATGTACTCACACTAGTTTGCTTAAGGGAAGGAACATGGACTTCAGGGAACATATCACAAAGGAATCTGACCTAAGTAAGAGTTTCTGGGAAGGCTTTCCTATGGACATGTGCTTGAGCTGCACTCAGAGGTATAAAAGGATTTAACCAAGTGGAGAATGGGAGAGAGAGAATGTTCCAGGTGGAAGCAACAGTGTGTGCAAAGGCCCTGTGGTGAGAGGAAGCATGGCCGGTGTGAGGAACTGGATGAAGGCTTGGCTGAAGTGCAGAGAGACAGGGAGAGAGCGGTACATGGTGAGACAGAAAAATAGTGGAGCCAAATTGCGAAGGATCTTGAGGACCATGTTAAGGAGCTTGGTCTTCAACCTCAGAGTACTTCATACCCAAGGAAGGATTTAAGCAGAGAATGGGGAGAGAGAGGAGATGATATGCTTATATACACAAACTGAACACTGACTCTGTGTATTGTGACAAACAGATGGGGTGGGGTGCAGAGTGAATGCAGGGAAAATATTGCAGTTGCCTAGGTACGAAATGAGGACCATTAGGACCAGAGTTGTGTCAGGGAGTGGAGATGGTTGTTAGCTGGAAGTTAATTTCCTGGCATAAAAGGGAATCACATCCTTAGCCAATCAGATGTAGTTCACATAGATATCTCAAAAGAGGCAAAAAATGAAACCACAAAATTACGTAAATGGTATGAATTGCAAGTGTGCCAAAGTTCCAGAATCCACTATAGTAAAAATTTGCTTTTGCTAGAAGTTTTGTCACCTTTGACAAAATAAAAAGTTTTGTGGTAAATTTTTGTGTTTGTTTTACCTTCTTCCTCTCCTTAGAGAGCCAACAAATCTCAGTCATGTAAGTTACATCCAGTATAATGATTTGAGCCTTTCACTAGAAATAAACACACATCCCCTGTGGAAATTTGTTAAGTGACTAATACAGAAATCAATGGCCATCACATCCTCTGGATATGTCTCTACTGTTTTGTTTTGTTTCAGCCCCTGTATGTTTTTATGCTGCTTTTCTACTAAAATGGGAAAATAATAATCTCTTTGTCTGTCTAAAAATATCTCCTTGTAAATATTCTTCAAAAGCTCATAAGCTCCTTGAGTGAAACTATTCCCCTCCCTTTCACCAAAAGTGCAAAGATAAGTTATTCCTTGATGAAATTATTGACTGTACATCCCGTAAGATTCCCTTCAATAGCAAGTAAATATTCCCTCAATAACAGTGGATGTGGAATGGAATAAAAATGGAACAGTGTGGAGAATATGAAAATTCTTAGATTTAACAAAAGATTTCCGAGAGGATCCAAGGAGGCTGGTCTTACACAAAAGGGACTTGGTGACTCACAGCAGCTGCCTCCCCCCAGTGGGAGGGGCTTGCAGCCTGGAGGGGTGTTGCCTCCACTGGAAGGAAGGAGCACCAATTACTGAGTGGTCAAAAAGTCACAGGCTGGAGTCTGTGTTGAGCTCTGTCTCTTTCAGCTCCTAAAAGAGAAAACCCACTCTGAGAAAGGAAGTCTCCTCGTTGCCTTTCCAAATCTTACTAATTTAAATTAGGGGATAACAATACATTTTTAGAGTTTAAAATTATAAAATTTGTCCTGGATTTTAGACTAATCTTCAAGAAACTTTTTTAAAAGTCACTTTCAAAAATACAGAAACTCAAGTGAGAAAAACGAATATCGCATATTAACGCATATATGTGGAACCTAGAAAAATGGTACAGATGAACCGGTTTGCAGGGCAGAAATAGAGACACAGATGTAGAGAACAAACATATGGACACCAAGGGGGGAAAGTGGCGGGAGGGGTGGTGGTGGGATGAATTGGGAGATTGGGATTGCCATGTACACACTGATGTGGATAAAATGGATGACTAATAAGAACCTGCTGTATAAAAATAAATAAAATAAAGTTCAAAAATTCAAAAAAAAAAAGAAGGGAGCCTATAGATTTCATGAGGTCACCATACTGTCAAAAATCCTTATTTCTTTTCTGATGTTTAAACATCTTTTGTGATGTTTAAAATTTAATATCATCCAAATTTTAAAACTTTCCTGCATCACTTCATTCAGCTAAATGTGAGAATAATTCTACCGCTTATCAACAATCAAGTCAATGAGATTAGGTTGAAAAATTGGTAAAATAATGCTATATAAATGCAAAGTACAGGTCAAGTTCTAATAAAATCATATAGACTTGCAAAAAAAAAAAATACAGAAACTCAAGTGAAGATTGCAAAAGAGGTCCTTAAAAACCTTTAACTAGGAGGGAGAATAATATTAGCATTTATGTTGTTGGTATGTGCATGAGAACTCTAGGTGGACTGACCATTCTGGTTTGCCAGGGACCCAGGGTAACTCCTGGACACAGAAGTTTTTGTTTTAAAACTGGGACAGTTAGGAGAAAATTGAGATAAGTTGGCCACCGTCCCTAATATATGTGGTTTATTCCTCTTCTGAAAAAGTTTAAGCATTAATCAGTCAGTAAGTATTGAGTACTTATATCTGCTCAGAACTTTGCTAGGCACTGTGAGAAAATAAGTCATGGTCCATCCCTTGCCTGAAATTCTGTGGCTCCTTCACTGTTTCCCAGGAGTTTATAATCTAATTTCCCTGAAATACTCAATGACTGCTTGCTAAGCATTATTTGTCAGGCACTGTGGTTGGCACTTGGGATGCAAAGATGGATGAGATACGGAGTCTGGCCTCAAGGAACTTACTCTTTTTGGGGGAAAACAGACACAGTAAGGTACAACACAATTTGGTAAAGGCTGTTACAGAGCTGGGACGAAGGCCTGGGCATGCACCCCATAGCAGGATACAGCTAACTGTGGCTGCAGACGTGTGCAGACGCAACCATGACACCAGGCAGCATGCGGTATGTTTCATGCCCGCGGTGGTCTAGACTCTAGCTAATAAATACTATAATAGTTCAAGGGAGAGAAAGAGCCCTCTTAGCGGGGTCATCACCCCTACGTGTTCAGACGAAGAGCTTATTGAAAAGATAGGATTTAAGGTAGACTTGGGTCAAATTTTAATATGTACTTATATGTATCATAGTTGTACATTGTAATATGTGGAATACTACTCTGCCATAAAAAAGAATGAAAATTTGCCATTTGCAGCAACATGGATGGACTTGGAGGGCATTATGCTAAGTGAAATCAGTCAGATGGAGAAAGATAAATACTATATGATATCGCTCACATGTGTAATCTAAAAAATGCAACAAACTAGTGAATATAACATAAAAGAAGCAGACTCACAGATATAGAGAACAAACTAGCGGTTACCAGTGGTGGGGGAATACAGGGGCGGGGGAGTGGGAGGTACAAACTATTGTGTGTAAGTAAGGCTCAAAGATTTATTGCGCGACACGGGGAATATAGCCAATATTTTGTAATAACTATAAATGGAAAATAACCTTTAAAATTGTATAAAGCGACTTCCCTGGAGGTCCAGTGGTTAAGGCTCTGTGCTCCCACTGCAGGGGGTGCAGGTTTGATCCCTGGTCAGGGAACTAAAGTCCTGCTAAGGTCAGATGATGAAGGATCAAGAATTGCTGAGAAGTTTGGAATTCCTTCTATAGACACTGGAGAGCCATTGAAGCCTTTTGAAAAGGAAAGTGCTTGGTGAAAGTTATATTTTAAGAAACTTTATCTGGAAAAAGTGATAACCCAGGTCTTGCATGAATTAAAAAAGACTCTGAATTAATGAATTAAAACCAAGGGAGTTTTACTATGTGTGGAAGGGAATATTTTTAAAAGTTCTCCATTTTTACTGCAGAATGCAGCTGCTGGCTGGAGGGAGGGAGGGGTTCTTGGCATCTCCTTAAGGGGGCTGGGATGTTGATGCACCTGCAGAGAGAGGAACTGGCCCCTCCTGTACAGAAAGAATCATGGCAGCCAGGAGGGAGCCTCTTTCTCCACTAAGAGCCATCTCACAAGTGGAGAAGGTCACCTACAAGGAGACATCAAGGGCACAAGATCTTCCAGCTCCAATTTCAAAATAAAAACTAACCAGGAAAATGGTTACACCTATGTAAGTCTAGACTGAATTAAGCAAAAGTAAAGAGAAAAAGCCTCTGTGTCATTTTCTATCACAGACTCCTTCAAATTCCTTTCTCACAGTCTATTTCCATTTCTAATTCTACCTGTACAAAATATAATCATGCCTGCTTGTAATTACTTATGCATACATGAATACTAGTACGTTAAACTTGTTCTTCTATTTACAAAGACAGAGTGATACAGAGTAGCTTAGGAATTGCTTCTTTTCCCTATGATTCTAAACGTGCAGCCAGTTTCTTTCTAAAACACATATTTGCAGATGTCACTTTAAACACTATTTTCTGAGATTATATTTTCCATAGAAAACAGATGTCTGCAATTATCCCTTTTTTGACCTCTGAGACTTATCAAAGTCAAATAGGTAATCATCCAATCAGACGGGCTATCATTATCAGAAGAAAAGTAATTATAATCTGAATATGTTTGAACATGATTATTATAAGCTTTAAACTGTTACACTTTTGATTGGGGCAGAATTGGAAGACATTATCACTTCATAATTCAAATGATGTAACTTCACTTGTTTTTGTCATTTAGAATCTGGAGAGCTAAATTTATTTAACAATATAATTCTTTAAACATGAACAAATTATGCAATAATCTCTTTAAAACCATGAGAATGCTTCTCAAAATCCTGACAGTCAAATTAGGGGAATTTTTTTTTTAACTAGAGCAAATCAGAGCTCAGCACTGAGACCCATCAGAGTGGGAAGCTTGAGGCCGACATGTTCATTTGACAGACATTTTGTGATCTGCTTGGTTCTGTTCAAAAGACCAGCTACCTTCCTGCCTACCTCTGGAGGCTCACCCATTGCTGGCCCAAAGCAAAAGGAGAGCTAGGCCAAAGTATACAGAAATGATGAGCACGAAATGAAGGGGGAAAATGGATTAAAAAAGAGTATATCTTTCCCAAGAAGATGTGTCAATGGAAGAGTGAATAAGATTCAAAACCAGAACTGAGAATTCTTTCAAGGACATAAGGATTTCAGGGGGAAAAAAATAGGGTTGAAAACCTCACGCCTGATAGATATTGACTAAAACAGCGTTTCCCTTTGAAAAGAATTTTTTAAAAACCTGAAACACAATCGTTCAGTCCAGACGTTTGATTAGGTGCTTGCCTAACTTGGTGAGATGTCCTGACTTTTCTCTTCCATCCTTTCCAAGACTGTCCCTGTCACACTGCACTTTCAGGCGGGCATGCCCTTCTCCCCAGGGAGAAGGTGGGAAGAGTCAGGGCATTCCGGGGGCCACTGCAGGACCGGAGTTCACACTGAACCGTATAAGCACGTGGGGCCCTGAGAGAGAACTCCTGTAGCTTGGAAATGTTGGTATTTGTGCTCTCTGAACATGGCCTGGGCTGAGGGTTAGAAACAGTAAGATAGAGGAGCCTTTACAGGATTGGAAAGGTACTGAACGGTTATTGTTCCCTAAGCACAGAGTTTCTTAGAACAATGGTTTAACAGGTGCCATTTAACTTGTAATTCTATCAATAGTTCCGCGCAGTGAAGACCTGTGCCTTTCTCCCCCGACAGCAGAACTTTGGTAAAAGCCAAGTTCACACAATCCCCTTCCACCTCCCTTATTCAGAGGTACCCTTTCTTCTTGTTTTTTCTTTTTTTTAAAACTTTTAATTTTATATTGGGGTATAGCCGATTAACAATGTTGTGATAGTTTCAGGTGCACGGCAAAGCGACTCAGCCATACATATGCATGTATCCATTCTCCCCAAACTCCCCTCCCAGCCAGGCTGCCACATAACATTGAGCAGAGTTCCCTGTGCTGTACAGTAGGTCCTCGTTGGCTATCCGTCTTAAATATAGCGGTGTGTACATGTCGATCCCAGACTCCCTGACTATCCCTCCCCCCACCCCGTTTTTCTTGTTCTTTCTTGATGTGACTTCTTCCCTTCCCCGGCCTCTGCCAAGCCTATGTATCCAATTGCTTCATTCCAGAAAGACCTAGTAAGTACAGTGTGGATATAGCAGTGAACAAAACAGACATCTCTGCCCTTCTGGAGCTTACTTTCTAGTTAAATGCTTGCCAATTCCAGCTGCTGAAATATTAACTGTTAACAAAGGGATTGACAGAGTTATCAAGGGTTTATGGTAGTGCTTCTTTTATCACCCAGGGAATCAGCATCTCTGGGGGTGGGACCCAGTGAGAGTGTGCGTTGTTAACTGCCGTCCGCCCGCCCCTGGTGATTTGGACCCATCGGTGATGACGCAAGGTGAGACTCCCCGCCCAGAGATGGTGAGAGACTTGTGCTGCCCGCGTCTCTGCAGGTGCCTCTTGGAATTTCAGCATATGGACAGGTGCCCATTCATTACACCTTTCCAAGGCTGGGCTGCACGAAGCCTTCTCTGCTCTGTCTGGTGTTGAGGAGTCTGTGAGGCCAGTGCTTTGTTAGTCCCTCAACAGCAGAGATCCTGTTTTATGAACATGGCTAACGATTTATAACTCCCTATCACCTAGCGCAGTGCCTGGCCCAGCATGAGCACCCAGAAACATCCACGTGAACGAACAGCTGTCAATTCCGCTTGCCAAAACTTCAGCACTCTGTTCAGTCCAAGTAGAAAGAACTTTCTTTGTCTGTGTTCTCCCTGTTGGTCAGAGATTCCCAGCCTAACTTACTGTCTTGCGAGATGTCAAAGTGGAAATTTCCAGCTTGATTCTGACTCTCCATTTCATGTTGCCCAGGCATTTAAATGATGGCACTCCTTTCAGATGGGGGATGTACTGTTGCTGTTTCGTCCATCACGCTGAATGTTTTGTACATCCAGGCACTGCTTCTGATGGATTTAGCTTATTAAAGTGCGTGGCATCCAGCTGCAGCTCCCTTTTCTCTTTCCTTCTAATTGACTTTCAAGTAACCAAAGCAGCCTATTAACAGTTGGGGTTTTCATCAGACCTGGCACATTACTGCCTTTGAGCCTTGTGATCACATCACTTCCCATCTTTTCGGAATAGCCTCCCTCCTCCATTTTGCCTGGTCTCATTCTGTCCAACTTTCAAGACCCACCCAGCAAGCTTGATGGCCCTGTCGTCTCTGAGTGGAGATACCAGAAATCCGAATAAAATTTTTTTTCCACAGAGCGTTTTTTGACCACTACAATTGATCTCCCCATCGCTTAGTGTAACTATTTTATATAGAAATCATCTTCCTCCTTTGTCTGTCAATTATCTTTTTACATAGTTATAGATGCTCCCACACTTAATTAGCTAGATGAATAGCAGTATGGCAAGTGGGTCAGAGCATGGCTGGAGGGGTCCAGTAGACCTAGGTTTCAATCTGGGTCCTCCCCTTGGTGGAGATGTGACTTACAGCAGGTTACCTCTCTGGACTTCAGCTTTGCCATCTGTAAAGAGGTGATTCTGTCTACCTGCATTAAGCATGTTTTTTTTTATTCTGATGCTTTGACATCTGGGGCCTTGCTGACTCTGGAGAGAATGTCCCTCCCAGGGCTAGCCAGTTACTAAAATTGGCAAGGGACTGGGCCTGCAGACATACCTTTCCTATACCAATCCAGATTCCATAGCTCCAACAACCTCCTTTATGGACCCTCACATTTATTTGGACCATGAATACCCTGCCCTAATTACCCCAGGGCAACTAGAGACAGGCCATAGGCCCCAGAACCCACTAAAATTATTCACACCAGCCAATCCTATGCCTGTTTACCCTACTTTGCCCATTTCTTCCCACAGAAGCCATGATAAATGTTCTTGCCCACGATTTCCCCTGCTCCCTCTGCCTCCTGACTGACCCTGGTGCTTACCCAAATGGCCTCCCCTTGGCATGCCACTACTGTTTCTAGGGAAACGTGAGTAAAAGCTTCTTCCTTTATGACAGTCATTTCCATGTCTGCATCTTTCCCTACCTGATTAAAACTAATCCTGGGTATATTTTAAAACACTACCTCATATGGTTAATGTAGTGGTTCTCGACAGGAGATGATTTTTAACTCCCAGGAAACATTTGGCAATGTCTGGTGACATTTTTAGTTGTCACAGCTGGGGAAAGAGGTGCTACTGGCATCTAGTGGGTAGAGACCAGGGATGCTACTAAACGTCCTACAATGCACAGGACAGTCACCCGCCGCAAGAATTATCTCACCCAAAATGTCAATCAAGAAACCCTGGGTTACAGGGAGGATTCAGTGAGGTGAAGTAAGTAAAGTGCTTGTCATCCTCAGACTACAGAGTGTGTTAGAATTACCTGTTGGGCTTATTAAAGTGCATATTGCTGGGCCCACCCTCAGGTTTTTAATTCAGTAAGTTAACCTGAGGATTTGCATTTCTAACAAATTCCAAGGTGAAGCTGACACGGCTGTTTCAGCACCAACTTTGAGAGCCATTAGCCTAATTCATAGCCATCATTTAATAAACGATATCCCATAATTATTATTGTTATGTAATAATTGTATGTAATAATATACAATTATTATTGTATCAGATCCTTTAGGTCAGAGACTGAACCATATACCTCGAATCCCACACAGCACTGGGGTTTACAAACAGGCATTCAGTAAAAGATGCTGATGGCTATTTGACATTGAAACATTACTATGTGGCAAGCTCTACTTACTAAGATACACTTGGGAGTAGATTTAAAGATTTGTCTAGTTAGGAATATCTTCTAGTTAGCTATTGCTGCATAACAAGTTACCCCCAAATGTAGTGGCTTAAAATAACAATCATTTTACTATATCTCATGATTTTGTGGGTCAGGAGTTTGGGCAGGGCTTGGCTGGCTGATCTTCTGTTTCATGAGGCATTGACGGAAGCCACTCAAAGATATTTACCTGGCTGACAGGCTGATTCCTTCACATTTCTGGTACCTTGCGGATGGCTTGAAGGCTAGGTGCCACTGGAACTGTGCACTAGAATTCCTTTATGTGGCCTCTCCATGTGGCCACCTCAGGGTAAACAGACTCCTTGCATGGCAACTTAAGGCTCTAAGAAAGCGTTCCAGCTAACAGGGTGAAAGTTACATGGCCTTTTATGACCCAGCCCCAGAAGACGTATTTTGTGGCTTCTGCTGTACACAATTGGTCAGAGCACTTACAAGCGGCCTCCCTGACTCAAGGGTAGGAGATAAGGATCCCGCATTTTAAGGGGAGGAGTGTCACATAACTTGTTGGCTGTGTTTTTAAACTACCACATGTTTGGTTGCAGCTCTTTTGCTAGTGAAGGGAGTGGAACAAATAAGCAGACGACCCTCAGACTTTCTAATTTTATTCTGTTATTCTCTGTTCTGAATTTCTGATGTTAAATCCTCTCCCCAAATATATCATTGCAAGCCAAGCAGCTTCCCTACTATTGTTTTCATCTTATGACTGGGAGTGGGAATAAGTGTCCATTTACCTGTCAGAATCGCCTCGTGCAGTAAAACCCACAGTGAAATGCCCTTCCCTGTTGCAGGTTCATTACCCAGCATGAAAAATCACATCCCCCAAGGACACAATCCCAGATGGTACTTCTCTCTCCCATTGTAGTCTACAGTGCCCATGAGACAGGTCTGCTGTCCCCAAGCGAGGCGATGGGGTCGTGTCCAGCCAGTTCAAACGTGATGCTCCCGTTGTCTCTGAATGGAAGCATGGGAGGCCTGAGTGACGCCCCCTCTCATGTCTCCAGGGCGGTGCTCCCTCTGAGATCCTGGACTTTCTGACCGATCCCACACGCCAGCAGGAGCTCAACGACGAGCTCACCAGTGGCCAAGGATTACTCTGGTTGCATTACTCTCTGTGATTATCCAAAAGGGAAAACAAAAAGTCATTTAAGCATGAAGCTTGTGCTCCAGTACAACAAAGGATCTCCTGGAAATCTTTTATTTTTTTAAATGACATTATAATGTACGCTTTGTTTTGTTTTCATCACTTTTATCAACATTTCTTAGCAGAGGCCCGAGCGGCTTGGCTGGGGTAAAGGGAAAAAATGATAATGATCCATTTGTATACATTTGCCCTAGTGGGAATTTGATGTGGTAGAAATATTATTGGACTATTAAATTAGAGGCACTCAACACTATTCTCTGTTCTATTCGAAACCAGACACAGGCTACAAATATTCCATGGGACCAAGAATGCCGTGATAATTCAGTGACTCATGAACCCCGACCAGAGTACCTTGGTTATTTCTAAACCGAGTTGATGTAAGCTGTATCCTGTGTCTGGGGCCCTTGGTGGCACTGTTTTAGTGAATTCTTTAGCTAGTGTCCTCTTCTGCTTATTTCTCTGTTAAAGTCCCTCCATTAAGGCCGCAGCTGCTGTGGTTCTGGAGAGAATGGGAGTAGGCAAGCACACACCCAGCTGTCCCAAAGACCTTGTGCTTTCCAATAAATCTGTCCCCGCAAGGTGTTCCCATGCTGGTCCTTAGCAGTTTTCCTCCTGCATCAGAGCTGACCCGCTCCTGAGACCAGAGCAGGATATCAGTCAGGATCTAACCAGGAAACAAGAAACCACCAGATAATTTGAAACAGAGATCTTGACTACAGGGATTGATTACACAGGGGATGGAAGAGCCCAGAGTCCAGCCAGGGGGCAGGGAGGCGTCCAGAGACTGCAAATGTCGGAAGCTGACACTGCTGCAGGGCAGAGGACAGAGGGGAGGGGATTCCAGAGCTCGGGGGGCCTTGTCACCAGATGCAGGCTGGAGCCACAGTGGACAGACCCGCCTGGCAACCACTGGAGCCAGGGAGCTTTCGCAGCTGCAGAGGAGGGAAAGAAGTACCTGCTTCTCCTCCCCTACCCCGCCCTCCATTCACCCATCAGTGCCTCCCATCCTCCAGTCTGGGAAAAGCAACCGACAAGGGTCAGACCCTTTGATTCAGAACAGGGTAGAGAAAGGGCGAGAAACAGACCCTGATGGCAACAGCCAGGGCGTGCACCGCAGTAACCCCATGAAGCCGTTCTCACTCAGCCAGGATCCTGCACACATCTATACTTCAGCCCAAGGTCACTGTCAGCTGCTCAAAGGTCTCAGCCAATGGCATTTATTCTGACTACACTGATGTAACCTTGTCCAGTAACAGTCTTTCTCGTTAAGGCTCCACCCTGGTCGCATTCTCCAGCTTTGGCCAACCTGCTCCTCCCGCCTCCCAGCCGGGACCTGTTCTTCCTGCCTCTTCTCTGCTCGCTGCTTTCTATTTTTTTTTTTTTAAATTTTACACTATATTTATTTATTTATTTATTTATTTATTTATTTATTTATTTATTTATTTATTTATTTATTTATTTATTTTTGGCTGTGTTGGGTCTTCGTTTCTGTGCGAGGGCTTTCTCTAGTTGTGGCAAGCGGGGGCCACTCTTCATCGCGGTGCGCGGGCCTCTCACTATCGCGGCCTCACTTGTTGCGGAGCACGGGCTCCAGACGCGCAGGCTCAGTAGTTGTGGCTCACGGGCTTAGCTGCTCCGCGGCATGTGGGATCTTCCCAGACCAGGGCTCGAACCCGTGTCCCCTGCCCTGGCAGGCAGATTCTCAAGCACTGCGCCACCAGGGAAGCCCTCGCTGCTTTCTAGCTCACTGACTCTCACTGACTCACCAGTTCTTTACCAACGTGGCTTTGTCAGTGATCCATTTTTGTAAGCTGATTCTCAGCTCCAACAGACATGGCCTGGGTTTGGTATCAAATCATCCATAGAAATATCCTCACGTTTTCTCTTGTCCTGCAGAAGGTGGTGTTCTGCTCTCATGATGGGTCTCCTTCAAGGGGGGGAGGGAGTTGGACCCCACTTCTTTGCAGGAGAGCTTGTGGGATGGGAAATATTGTTGTGACTAAGTTTGAAAATACAATGAGTCCCTGGCAGAAACTTTGTAGATCTCCTCAATCTTAATGAGTAGTTTTTCTCCAACTATTCTCCCACCTTCTGTCTCTCCCTCCCTCCCTTCCTTTTTATTTTCTTATAATTCCTGGAGACAGTAAGACTTAATCTTTGGGAAACAGTACATCTCTGCATACAGCTTAATCCTAGATTAAGATTTAATGGTTCCTTACTGTTTCTTGATTTTGCCAGACTAGGCTCTAACATCTTCACTATTAACTTATTCTAATATACTAATAGGAAGGAACTGAAATCAGGACCTACCCCCAGAAAACTGACTCCGCTTGCTAACTTCCCTACGACTGTCAGGCGACATAGCCATTGTCTAGGTGTATAAGACCTTCTCAACCACAGCATTTCTCTGCAACTATTTTTTCTTTACCCATGTCAGGGGGTAAACAGATCCCCTTATGAAAGGACTTACAGCGATCAAGCTGGAGATGGGGCCTCAGAATTAATTCTGCCATATCTACCCGGCTGGTAGTGGGTGCACCCAGACTGCAGTTCTGGTGAGGAGATAGCTCTCCACCAGTGAAAGGAGGTCCTCCAGTCCTTCCTGCCTGCGTGCCTTGGTCTTTTCACAGGGAAGGAGGACAGGAAGAGGTTTTCCTGGGGTGATCTAGCTCCCACAGGGAGAGAGAGAAGCAATCACATGAGGAAAAGAAAAGATGGTCTTTCCTCTTGAAGTTAAGTATTCTATAGAAACTTGTCAGATCACTCTGTCTTAATCATGAACTAGACGTCAAGATCCTTGAGGGCAGGTGCAGGCTATACACCAAAATGCCCTGACCAGCAAACAAGCATTTAAATACCTAACAAAGAGAGGACAGAAGCTAATTTAGACCAAGTGAAACACTCTCTCTTTGGGTTCTGATTCCCCTGTCTCAGGGGCAATATCTGGGAACTACAATGGTTATGATTGTGCTGAGCTTGGCTCTAAAAACCTGTGGTTTTCAAACCTATGAGAGCTAACTAAGCTGTTATAACAAGTGTTTTGCAACGTCCCTTTAATCTCCTGATGAAATTAATAAATGTAACATCACACATTTCAAACAGAAATCAATACCATACCTTAACTGATATAAAGACACATTATTTATAATAAAATAATTGTCATTTCAATATGTAAATGCTCAGGGACTGTGCATTGTGACCCTAGAATTCACAGTGATGTCTTGAGGTTTCCCCGCTGTGGAGAGACCCCAGGAACATAATAGTCACAATGCAGCCCATACAGGTGGTTGTTTTGCCATCCGTGATGTGATTTTCTGAGATGGTGAATGACTCTTGACAATACAGGACACCTTGTTTTATTGCACTTTGCTTCATTGTGCTTTGCGGATATTGCATTTTTCACAAATTGAAGGCTTGTAGCAACCCTGCATCAAGAAAGTCTAACAGGGCCATTTTTCCAATAGCATTTGCTCACTTCATGTCTCTGTGCCACATTTTGGTAATTCTCGCAATATTTCAGACTTTTTCATTATTATTATATTTCTCATGGTGATCTGTGACCAGTGATCTTTGATGTTACTATTGTGATTGTTTTGGGGTGCCATGAATTGTGCCCATATAAGACAGGGAACTAAATCGATAAATGTGTGTGTTCTGACTGTTCCACCGACCAGCCGTTGCCCCATTTCTCTCCCTCTCTTTGGGCTGCCCTATTCCCTGGGAAACAACAGTATTGAAATTAGGCCAATTAATAACCCAGTGGCCTCCAAGTGTTCAAATGATAGGAAGCATCACATGTCTCTCACTTTAAATCAAAAGCTAGAAATGATTAAGCTTAGTGAGGAAGGTATGGTGAAAGCTGAGATAGGCTGAAAGCTAGGCCTCTTGCACCAGACAGTTAGCCAAATTGTGAATGCAAAGGAAAAGTTCTTGAAAGAAATTAAAAGTGCTACTCCACTGAACATACAAATGATAAGAAAGTGAAACAGCCCTACTGCTGAAATGGAGAAAATTTTAGTGGTCTGGATAGAAGATCAAACCAGCCACAATATTCCCTTAAGCCAAAGCCTAATCCAGAGCAAGGTCCTAACTCTCTTCAATTCTATGAAGGCAAGAGTGGAGAGGAAGCTGCAGAAGAAAAGTCTGAAGCTGGCAGAGGTTGGTTCATGAGGTCTAAGGAATGAAGCCACCTGCATAACATCCAAGTGCAAGGTGAAGCAGCAAGTGCTGATGTAGAAGCTGCAGCAAGTTATCCAGAAGATCTAGCTGAGATAATTAATGAAGGTGGCTACACTAAACAACAGATTTTCAATATAGACAAAAAGCCTCCTATTGGAAGATGATGTCATCTAGGATTTTCATAGCTAGAGAGGAGAAGTCAGTGCCTGGCTTCAGAACTTCAAAAGACAGACTGACTCTCTCATTAGGTGCTAATGTAGCTGGTGACTTTAAATTGAAGCCAGCACTCATTTACCAAAAATCCTAGGGCTCTTAAAAAATATGTCTGTGCTCTATAAATGGAACAACAAAGCCTGGATGACAGCACATCTGTTTACAGCATGGTTTACTGAATATTTTAAGCCCACTGTTGAGACCTACAGCTCAGAAAAAAAAAAAAGATTCCTTTCAAAATATTACTGCTCACTGATGGTGCACCTGGTCACCCAAGAGCTCTCATGAAGATGTATTTACAGCAAGATTAATGTTTTCATGCCTGCTAACACAGCATCTATTCTGCAGCCCATGGATCAAGGAGTCATTTCAATTTTCAAGTTTTATTATTTAAGAAATACATTTTGTAAGGGTATAGCTGCCATAGACAGTGATTCCTCTGATGGATCTGGACAAAGTAAATTGAAAAGCTTCTGGAAAGAATTCACCATTCTAGATGCCATTAAGAACTTTTGTGATTCATGGGAAGGGGTCAAAATATCAGTAGTAACAGGAGTTTGGAAGAAGTTGATTCTACCCCTCGTGGATGACTTTGAGGGGTTCAAGGTGTCAGTGAAGGAAGGAACTGCAGACGTGGTGGAAATAGCAAAAGAAGTAGAATTAGAGGTGGAGCCTGCAGATGCCTGAATTGCTGCAATCTCATGAGACAATTTTAACAAATGAGGAATTGTTTTTTTGAGATGGAATCTACTCTGGGTGGAGATGCTGTGAAGATCGTTGGGATGACAACACAAGATTTAGAATATGACATAAACTTAGTTGCTAAAGCAATGGTAGGGTTTGAGAGGACTGTCTCCATTTTTTTGTTTTTTTCTTTTTTGGCAACACCACGCGGCAGGCGGTCGGGATCTTAGTTCCAATCAGGGATCGAACCCGTACCCCCTGCAGTGGAAATGCGGAGTCCTAACCTCTGGACCGCCAGGGAAGGTCCAGGACTGACTCCAGTTTTGTAAGAAGTTCTACCGTGAGTAAAATGCTCTCAAATGGCACTGCATACTACAGAGAAATTGCAGGGGCGTTGAAAAGTATGTTCTAAATTGTTAAAGCTAGCCTTTATGAGTGTTTTCTAAGTGTTAGCAACAGTTCTAAGAGCTTTACATGTATGAAATTATTAGTACAATTATTATTTCCTTCTCACACGTGAGGAAACAGAGGCACACAAAGGCTAAGTAACTTCCCAAGGTCACAGAACTAGAAGGCAGTCAGCGTGGAAGTCAGACATTAAGCAATCCAGAACCGCAGGAACCATTACCACTCCCTTTCTTTCTTTTTCTTTCTTTCTTTCTTTCTTTATTTTTAACATCTTTATTGGAGTATAATTGCTTTACAATGGTGTGTTAGTTGCTGCTGTATAACAAAGTGAATCAGCTATACATATACATATATCCCCATATCTCCTCCCTCTTGCGTCTCCCTCCCACCCTCCCTATCCCACCCCTTTAGGTGGTCACAAAGCACCGAGCTGATCTCCCTGTGCTATGCAGCTACTTCCCACTAGCTATCTATTTTACATTTGGTAGTGTATATATGTCCATGCCACTCTCTCACTTCATCCCAGCTTACCCTTCCCCCTCCCCATCTCCTCAAGTCCAATCTCTAGTAGGTCTGTGTCTTTCTTTATTTGCATCTCCATTCATGAGACTTTTTTTCCCCAACCAGTTCCCTGCTGGCAGGTCTAGGCTCTGATAGTATGACCTCCACATAATCACAGGGAGCTGTTTACTTACTGCGTCCTGTTTCTCTTTCTAAGCGGGACCCTCGCAGCAGCATCTCAGCTCGCTCTCAGACATGCCTCAGTCCTCAGCTCACCCCCCGGACCCCCCTCATCTTGCTTTTCAGCCCTGGGTCGCTGACCTACTTCATCCATTCTTGCGATATGATAACCAACCCAAGAAAAAAAGAGGCCTAATTTGCTGCCTTCCCTCTGCTTTTCCAGCGATCCCATTTGAGCCTCACTAACCTTCTCCTCACCTCGCCTCACCTCACGGAGGTCTTCCGTTTGCTCTGTCAGACCACTGGGTATAGCAATGATAACCTGCTCTTATTCCCGGAGACACTCAAACAAAGGCCGCTTCCCAAATGGGCTGTTTCAGAGGCAATTAGCTCACCTCTCACCCAGGGCAGCTCAGCAAGAGCTTCTGAGAGCAGCTCTAGAAGGCAGAGGACCTGCACCCTGCCAGCCCCTCCGTCAGCTGTGTGTTAGCACGTTCTCGTTGGCCTCTGTGCAGGTGGGTTATAGACTCTGCAACACTGATGGTCTAGAATGAAGTCGTGGAAGACAAGGTCTCAATTTCCTCCAGGGAACTTGATGTCAAGTAAGTAAACGTAAGTCACTAGGTCTTTGAAAATCTACTTCACTTGACCCTTGAACAACACAGGTTTGAACTGTGCGGGTCCACTTATACATGGATTTTTTTCAATAAATGTTTATATGTATATATGTACAAAATATATTTACAGTACATACATCCTATATATGTACTGTAAATATATTTTCTCTTATGATTTTCTTAATCAGTTTTTCTTTTCTCTAGCTTACTTTTTTTTTTTTTTTTTTTTTGGCCGCGCCGTGTGGCATGGGAGATCCTACTAGTTCCCCGACCAGGGACAGAACCCAGGCCCACCAGCTGTGGAAGCACAGTCTGAACCACTGGACCGCCAGAGAAGTCTCTCTCTAGCTTAATTTACTGTAGGAATACAGTATATAATATATACATATAGCACACAAAATATGTGTCACTCAACGATTTATGTTATCAGTAAGGCCACCAGTCAACTGTAGGCTATTAGTATCAATAGTTACGTTTCGGGGGAGTCAATAGTTACGTTTCGGGGGAGTCAAAAGTTACATGGGGATTTTCGATGCTGCAGCCTTTGGCACTTCTGAACCCCATGTTCAAGGGTCAACTGTAGTTACTCTGGCAGGAATCTCCACTAGGCCCTCCTCCAAGGACAGCATCCAGCTGCATGTGATTTTTCAAGAGACATAAATGCATCGGAACAGGATTATGCCCATGATTTTAATTTGCACGTGCCTCTAACGGTTACTCTAATGGAATTTTCAAATCAACACTTTGATGTTATTCTCTTATGGCTATTTCTTCTTCCCCACTTTCTCCGCTCCTATGCAAGCAGCCCAAATCATTGAATCCAACACTCTTTCGGAAACGAGGAGAGAGGAAGATATAAAAAGACAAGAAGAGAGAGAAAGCAAAGCACAAGAGGACTGTGGGGCTGAGTTTTGGAGATTACGGCTTTAACCCAAAAGGCGAAAGTGAGGGGTGGTCTTCAACTTTGAACCATTTGAGACCCTAACAATAAGCCAGCCTTCCAAAATGAGTATCATCCCAATCAAGTCACAGTCGGACTATGTGTTTTCCTCAGTGTCAACAAATGTAGGCACCATGAAAAAGAGATCCTGTTCTCTTTCTCTTCTTTCCTTTCTTCCGTCTCTCCTTCCTCCACTTCCTCCTGAATGAAACAAACACAGAGGGATTCATCTGATACTAAAACGTCTCTCTCTCACAGGTCTAGAGAGACATTGGTCAGGCTACATGGAAACATTTTAAGCTCCTCTCCTAAAAAAAGCAAAGGGAAGAAATAAAATGTACTGTATTAGTTATATTCATAAATAAAAGATTTTAACTCATCTTTCAGACTTTACAAGTTCCATCTCTCAGTCACTACAGTGCTGTCGAAGAAGAAAATCTTGTATGTCTGAGTCACCTCTCCTGAGTGTCAATATCCCTTTTCCTGCCAGCTAGATTCTCTTGACAATAAAACCTAGTCTTGCAGCTTCATATGCCACTGGTGTCTCTTGCCTTTACCACTTTCCAAGCTCTGGTCACACATTTTCTAACTGCTGCTTGGCCGTCTTCACCAGGAGGTCCTCAACACCTTCACCTTGACACATCTGAACTTGCCCCCCCATAGGCACCTGAACTTGCCCCCCCATAGGCACCTGAACTTGCCCCCCCATAGGCACCACTGTCTCACTCCTCACCCCTCCCATACTTCCAGCCCCCTTGACCCCAGCCCTGGCTGAAAGTAAGGCCACTGTGTATTTGCGTATATTTGACTTTGTGACAAGGTATTTATATACAAGATGTATCTCTACACTAGATGTAAGTTCCCTAAGAGTAGGACTTGTACCTGATTCATCTTTAGATTCATCACATCATTTAGCAAGTGCCTTGCGCATTGGACTACTCACTGTTTATTTCATGAATGAAGAGGGTACTCAGCCTTGAGCATTGGTTGCAGTGAAATCAAAGGGACCCAGACGAATGGGGAAGGAGTGTAACACTGTTATGGCAAAGTCTAGGGCAGGGGGAAGGGGGCACAATGTCCTCTCCAAATGCCTTACCGACTACTAGTCATCCCAAATGTTCAATGAGGCATGACTGACCGACTGACTACGCTCATCTCTTCTGCAAGGCTGTTGGAGCGATGGGGAGATGGCATTTTCTTTTCACTATCTCCACAGGCACAAAGTTAGGGGGACACGTTATACCCGCTTTCTAACTAGTGTCATGAGCCATGGACCCCGAGTCCCTGCCCCTGCTGGACTGCCACGAACTTACATAATGTCTACAAACTTCAGATGAAAGGTTATAGGTCAGCACCATCATCATCATAGTTTTTCATTTTCCTGCTCTGTTGTGAGCTTCCTAAAAATGAGGATCTATCTACCTTAGTATTTAATTCACTCATCTTTATAACTCTGACCCCCGGCACATTGGTGCTCAACAGGTATGTGTGGAAGACCAAATGTTTCTTAGAGCTTCATAAAGATGGGTTAAGAATGCTCATGCAAGGACACATAATTACTAAGAAAAACTATTAATCAGCTGTTTGTTAATATTCACAAAAATTGGTCCTAGATCAATACGCCTGAACTAACATTTTTTTAAATATTAAGTCAGAACAGTTTTTACTCTCACAGTGTGTCCTCTAGACCACTTGTATCATAATTACTGGTGATGTATTATATGTACATATACTATATATATATATATATACACATATATATATCAGATTCATGTGCCCGCACCCCAGAATGACTGAATGTTATTCTTTGGGGTGAGCCTGGGAACTTACATTTTAAACACGCACTATAGGAGTTTCCAAGGTAAACTAAAATTTCAGGACATTGACCTAGAGTGACCAGTGAGAGAACTGTCATGGGTTTAAGCGGAAAGTTGACGCAACTCTGAAACTCAGTTATCCAAAAGATCCAAGGAATTCTATTTCTGAGTTCTTTAAGCATATGACAGATCTCATTTTGTCTTAGATGGCTTAGAGCCAGGAAATTGGACAAGATGGCCTCACAGGATCCTTCCTAGATATGTAACACTCTGAAAAACACGTTCTCTATCATCCCCCCAAATTTAACACGCACAGGAACAAAACTCTGGACCTGTCATTCTGCGTTGTGATGAAAATGGCTTGACTGGTTCGTTTTCTTTTTCAGTTGCTTTTTCGTCTGCTAACTCGATCCAACGTTCCTCAGTGACTACTTAGTGCAAGGTTTGGGCAAGATACTTCCAATGAAACTTAGAATATGATCAACCATCTGTAAGGAACTCACCACCCAGGACATGAGAGAAGAGATAAGCATATGAAAGTTAGAGAGCAACTCAAAACACTATTAAGAAAGGTCATGAGTTAGTGTTTGTTGAGTACGTGAAATTAATCATGTACTGTAAATGATAACGCCTCAGAGGGTTCCGAGGAGAGCAATCATTTCAAGCTGAAAGTGCTTTTGATCCCAATCTCTATGAGTGGGAGAAGATTTGGAAGGGCAGGAAGGAAAAGGGAAGGGTGTATCCAGGAACTGGAATGACATGAGCACATTTTGGATGAGAAGGGGTAAAAATCATTTGATAGGGGTGGAGGTTTAATAAAGGTGGGAAATAGATAACTAGGTTGGAGAGTGGCTTTGTGTGTATGGGGGTTTCTAATGCCATAGCATCAGTATTTTGGACATTTTTCTGTAGGGAAACTGAAGGATTGTGGGTCATGCAGTTTGGAGAAAGTAGTATTTTACAAAGATTAATCAGATGGCAGTTTTAAGATGATATTTAAAGAGAAAAGATGTGAAGTAGATAGACCAGCTGGAATGCTGTTGTAATGGACCAGACACAAGGTCAGAAGACTTTAACCAAGATTAGAGTGTGGTAGGAATGAAAAGAAAGAAATGATTTTGAGAGATATTGTGAAGTAAGAAAGGACAACAGAACTCAGTGACCAATGGGAGGTGGGGCTGCATAGGAGAAAGAGGAATCAAAATGGGCATCCTTTTTCATTGGATAAGTATTGGTCACAGGTCAACCTTTCGTAGGCAAAGACGTTTCCTCTGTGTCTGAGCCTTGCCAATGCGTTTTTCCATTGACTTATATCAGCTTCAGTAATAATCCTGTCTGTGTGCATTTCCAGGCATTTCTCTATTGCATTCCAATGTGAGACGTTACCAGTTCCACTTGTTGAGAGCAAACTGAGAGTCTGACAAAAACCAGGCCATTGTATCAGTGATCAGTCATATCTTGGCATATCTGCCTTTCAGTGAAAGTACACTGGGTCAGATATACGGAAGTAACTAGCAAAAAACCATAGACGATGATAGATGATAGATAGATAGATAGATAGATAGATAGATAGATAGATAAATGATCGACAAAAGAATTATCATTAGGAGGAAATGGTCAGCCCATATGATGTGCCAGCATTTCAGAAAACTGAAGCTGAACTCTAGTTTCCACAGTGGGTTTGGCTCCTAAGAGAAGAAGGTGCAAGCTATTCTTGGGGCTTATTTAATAGCTCAGAAAGAGAAGAGAAAGCAGACCCGGAATCCCCTGAGGGAGAGCTGTGCTCCAACTCACAAACCATCGCAAGGGGATCTTCTGCTTCTACAATGAATGAGTGTCTGACCAAGTCTGTAAATAAGGAACTTGAAATAATGAGAGTAAATGAGAGAGGCTTGCATGGCACAGGCCTGCTATTCCAGAGAGAAGGGCCAATGCCTCAGGTGAGAACAGCCTGATTATGTGGACTGTGTCTTATCCGGAGAGAGGCAGTAAATGTCCTAACCTAACCCTTAATCAAAAACTAGATGTTTGATGGACATGGGGATGGAGGAATTTGCACAGAATACCGCAAAAGGTGGTCAATGAGGGTGTAACTCCGGAAAAAGGGACAAGATGAAACCTCAGTTCAGATATGAGTAGAGGCTGGGGAGAAATTGTTAATAAACATCGCAGCCAGAAAATGGGGGTAATTTCCACATCTGGGCCTTCCGGAGCTGTGTGGGCAGCGGGAAAGAATCTACAGAGCTGGCGGAGCGCTCGGCAGAGGGTAGAGAAAGAGCGTCTCCGCAGACTGCCTGGGTGAAAGCCCCCGTGTGGTGTGGGTCTGGAAGGCTGAGAGCCCCATGACCACCTGCGGGAGGACCAGTGGCCACCAGCCGTAGAAAGGAGAGGCAGTACTGTCCCAGGACCCCGGGACGCCATTCCCGCCTGCGGTGCGAGTTTTCACCAGCTTGTCACCACTTCTGCCTGGGCATGTCCCCTGCCCAAGGAGCCGAGGTTAATATGGGGAGTCCCAGCACCATAGCCAGAGGTACATGGATTCTTCTGGCAGCTCCAGGGACTTGCCAGGGCAGAAGGCTCTCACATGGAAACAGGAGGATGGGAACAGTGAGGGTGATGATGCCGGCAGACACTGAGAGCTTGTTATGTGCCAGCCACTATACTAAGAAGCTCTTTACACTTTCTATTGCTTTAAACCCTCCCAATAAACTGATGAGACCTTATTATTATACCCAAATGAGGAGACTGAGGCACAGAGAAGTTTAATAACTTGTCTGTATTTACACAGCCTGGGCTCCTCAACACTGCGGGATACCTCAGACAACTCTCCCTTTATTTGTCTGAAAAACAAACTCAAAGGAATAGCAGAGGCACAATTAACTGACTGTCCCCTAGGCTACAGACCTCTCCCGTAAATGTTTACACTCACAGAGGCCTTGAACAATGCCTGTGCGCAGCTAAGTGAAAACCTTTGCTTATCTTCCAGATGACCCCCTGATGCAGGCAAAGGGAAAAAGTAAATTTGCTAAGCTTCCAATGTAGCCATCGTCCCCGTCAGAGGCAAGAGCATCTGTGTAATGATGAAGAACACTATAATTTTAACCTTGTTATTGGACTAAGCACAATTTACGCTAGTGATGAACAAAAAAGGAAAAGATTTATGAGAGGTAAGATAGAAAGATAAACTCTTGCCCCTTAGTGGCTATTAGAAACATTGCCAAAATACCATAGATGTGTGAAGGATGACATTATTATTTTTGCATTTCCACTGGGCATTCTCTACACGGCAAGAATGTACAGGGGCAGAAGTCCACGGCACAGATGGTAGAGCTGGAGGGGAGAGAGAAGCTGCACCGACCAAGCCCCGGTCTGAGGTGGATGTAGGGCAGGTGGCTTTAGGCATGGAGGGCACAGCCGGTCACTTAAGGCACCACACCTGCCAGCATCCTCTTTATCTCCTGGTCCAGCCACCTGCTCTTAGGGCAGCTGCAGTGGCAATACCCTGTCCCATGTTTCATCAGGATTTGGTGTCAGATTCAGATCTACCACAAACTCTCGATCCTGAAAGGACAAGACAGTCAAGGGGGCACAAAGACAGCCAGCTGACACTCATCTGCCTGCCTCATAAACACAAAGCCCCATAAACAGAAGCTTCCGAGAAGTTAGAGCCACCAACTTGGCCCCAAGGAACCATGGGAAGCTTTACAAAAGAGAAAGGAAATAGACACCAGAATGTGGTTTAACTGAAACCACTTTGGAATCATTCTTGCAGCTGGCCAGTCTAGACTGGTTATCCTGGAAGGGACATCGTCAACATTCACATCGGAAGGTCCAGTCACAGGAAGTTAGTCACGGCTGAGTCTGCTGAGTCAGGTCCGGGATGCAGGTTTTGTAAAGGCCTGGGGTTAAATCAGGTAATGGGTCCAAAACTTCCCTGACCCAGCAGCCAACCTCATGTGCAAGAGGTATTTAGGCATTGACCTCTGGAGAAACTTGATAGCAGGATCCGTCTTAGGAAGCTAGGACAACAACTACTGGGGAAATTGGGGTTCTGAGATTCGTTCGTCCTTTGGTAACATCAGTCATTGCTTCTTGAGGAACCAGTACAGGGCCCTACACCTCACGGGCCTGTCATACAGAAGCCAGCCGACTGGGGGAGCTTTCACTTTCCGCAAATTGAGTGTCATCTCAGTGGATCCGTATCTCTCCAATACGGATATTAAGGGAAACAGCTGCAGAACATCTGCCGGTCACTTGAGGTGTCCTGAAGAGAGATACTATGTGAATGGGCGCTATGTAGATAGCGTTATGAAGCATGAACTTGTGAAG
Source organism: Balaenoptera ricei (assembly GCF_028023285.1). Lineage (NCBI taxonomy): Eukaryota > Metazoa > Chordata > Mammalia > Artiodactyla > Balaenopteridae > Balaenoptera > Balaenoptera ricei. Next base: position 25,101,418 of record NC_082643.1, on the reverse strand, counting down.
TTAGCGATGTGGAGTCCTTCCGTGTGTAGAAATGAGGGCCATGTCCCAGAGATACTGGATTGAATTATGGTGACTCCTGTATCTGACCAAGAGAGTACTTTAATTGCTGCATTCCATATCTAAATTTAGGCTGCAAATGAAAAAACAGTTTTTACAACTCTAAGTACACTTTCTACTACAGAGAATGGTGACTAAAGCAAAAGCAAAAATAGCTGCTTGCACCACGATTTGAGAAAACCTAAATCTGAAAATAATCATTTTTATTTGCATACGACCAAATAAGGACATTGGGGAAGCAGTGAGTCACCAGTGTTCTAGCATCTACCAGATTCCAAGATGATGTGAGGGTATTCTTTAAGATGAGATTTGGATATTCTAAAATTTACATTAAACCTTACCCCTGACGTGTAACCTTAAGCTCCTGTCTGAAAAATGGGTTGAATCACAACTTTACAGAAGAGTTATGGCACAGCTCCAATGAATGATTTCAGTACTTTCAAAATTTCAAATACATGGGAATAATTCCTCACATTGGAAGAGTACTTTAGGTTTGTATAAGCACTTTCACCTACATCATCTCATTTGATCACATTTGATTCTCATAAAATCCTTGAAGCAAGCTGTTTGTAGGTGTGTGGTTGTCATATCAAAATATCATTGAACTGGGGGTCTTTTTGTAGAGACAGGATGAATCACTGCCGGGTAGGAAAAAAGGCACGGAAGAAAACTAGATTTAGAGATCTAAACTCCCTGTTAACGTGTCACATGGCCCCTGTATAAACCAAAGCTCGTAAAGTGCCAAAACTCAGCAGAAAGGTTTAGGAATTGTTTGCAATCCAAGTGTGTTTTCTTCTTCTCTATGCTTTTAGAAGACAGTTTAAAGAGAGTTAGGGAATGTTCTGGCCTTTTGTTTTGAAACCTCCTTGGCTTGTTGTCTATCTGTCTGCAGATTGTGAGATTGGTCTATTTGCTTTAAACAGACTGAACAACCTTTAAAATAAGCAGACTTCTATGACGGGTTGACTTATTTTGGATGTGCAAAGATGCTCACTGAATTTCTCATCTAAGACTTGAAAATCCTTCTGTCTCAGTTATTATGACACAGTTAAGAGTTGAAAGGGGAGCACCGTCTGTTGTAGCATGTTTTGGAAGGTGGCAGAAGAAAAATGTCTCTGTTCTACAATATGATCAGCTATCTGCATCTCCCCAAGGATTTTTCATGAACCTAAGTAGGAAATCTTAGTCAAGTTCCCAAGGGCAAACCATCTTTGTCAAGAGACCACTGAAAACAATTTCCAAAGATGGAGGACACGCCTTCTGTGTTCCCAGCAGCTGAGTTAGCGCTGGGCGGGGGGTGGGGGGGTGGCAGGATGGGGGGTTGCTCAAGCCCTGCATCTCAGGAGAAGCATTTTCTGAAGAGTTGTGGATAACTGCATAGGTTTCACATATTAACGTATCACAGCAAAATAATAAAAATTAATGAAGATGATGTCCATATTGTAGCCCCCCACCAGCCCCCTGCTTCTCGCTCTGTACAGAGGGGAAGGGGTGAAAAGGGAGTGAAAGGGCTGCCGCCAATCAAGGCAGCTTACATGTCAGCCCACCCCCATCTAGAGTTACGGCCCATCTTTGTGCACACAGCTCACCGTGCAGGGGTTTCTCCAGCCAGAAAGGAGGCCATGAGGGTGGGTGAGTCATGGGGTGCTGGGCATCAGGACCTCAAGCAGCAGGTCATTAATAGAAACCAGGGCTCTCGGGACACAAGGGTCTGGTCCTGGCTCCATCTCTAATTATTTGTGCGAGTTTGGACAAGGCGTTCTACCTCCTTCACGTGTACAGCCGGCAGGGGGCGTGTGTAGGTGGTGGTGTTGGACTAAGTGTTCTCCAGGGCTCTAACAGCTCCTAAAAATTAGGACACTTTTGGTAAGGGATGTGTAGGGAGGTTGTGAAACTGAAGCGTAATTATCCCTGTTGGCTGTGAGAGAATAGACCTTGGAGGTGGTGCGAAAATAATCCACAAGGAATCCTTGTGGTGGGCTGGGCAACTATACAGAAACATGGAATTGTGTGTTCTGGAGATCTATGAGGCCGTATAAAACGGGGCTCATACAAGAAAGCCCACACCTTAACGCAGAAGAGTCAGGCTTTTGAACCGAAGCTCTGCCCTATCCTCTTTACAATCTCTCCCCATGATAATATAGCACCTTGCGCACACAATGAAATGTCAGCCACAGAAAACATTTCCCTTGGCTTTGTTGTTCCAGAACGGGATTCTTTTGTCCTCAATATAATGGATATGCAGAAACAATGATAGAACAGAGATTTTTTTCTAAAGCGATGACAAACACACTGCCGCTTCCTCCCTCCCTCCTTTCTCCTTATCCCCACCCCCCAAAATAAATCATTGTTTAAAAAAAAAAAAACCCCCATTGTCTATTGTCCACGGAGATCAAGATCTGCCTAGGAACAGCGCTGGCAGGCTCGCAGCGGCCGCGAGCAGCCGGTAGGTGGCGCACGAAGGCAGCGCAGGCGGGAGCGCGGGACCGGTCCCGGCGCGGGGGGTGGTTCTCGTCGCCCACACGCCCGCCCGCAGCCGCCTTCCACCCCCCCACCCCCCTCGCGTGCTAATTGCTGGATACTCTACTGGGACTTCGGTTAGGGAGAAAGAAAGCGGGAATGGGAGGCGGGGAAGGGAGGTGGGGAATCCGGTTCCGAACGCACAAAGGCCTCCGGGGTCTCGGCGGCCTGGGAGCAGGGCGCCCCCCCCTTTCCCCCCGTCACCCTTCACCGCCTTGCCGCGCCCGGCCAGGGCTCCGGCCAGAGGAGCACACAGGCCACTGGCAGCGGGAATGGGGGGTGGGGGGCCCGGTGGGGTTGGTGATCTGGGTGCAGAGCCCCACGCCCCGGTCCTTGGCGCCCGCCTAAGCCCGGACACCTCCCTCCCTCCCCAGCTCACCCATCCCAGGCATCGGAGCCCAAGGCCACCCCAAATGCTGTCCAGCCGAGTGCAGGGCTGCCTTCCGACTCGGGCAAGGCCAAGGCCAGGGACAGGATCGGCGGCGGGTCAGGTCCGCAAGCAGCAGGGTCCGCTGAGCCCCAGAGCAGCAGGGTCCCATGTGGCTGCCTGGGCCCGGCTGGCGCCATCAGCAAGCCTCCTTCCAGGAGGAGTCTGACCGATCCTGCCCCTTCCGTGTCGCGGGCTGGCGCTGTCAGTTGACGATGAACGGGCCACGCGGTCGTCCGACCCCCAACCTCTTGTCTAGTAGAACATGGTGTTAACGATGCTTGATGGCCCTAAAGTCAGAAGCCTGAGTTGAAACGTGAGCATTGACACCTGGGGCTTTGTAACCTTGGGGATGTTCCTGAACTCCCCAATCCTCCATCTCCCCAGCTATTAAAAGCGGCAGTAATACCTCATGAGAATGTTGTGAGGATTTTTCAAAAGCGGTGCTTAACTTAGCAGGAGGCCAGGCTAGAGTA